>NC_133527.1:86015601-86640601 GCF_048544455.1 Silene latifolia | reverse complement strand
TTTATTCGTGGGATATCTTTTCCCCGCTTTCTAGACTTGGGTTGTAATAACCTAAGTTTGTCTATTGTTGTATTTGTTTCTTTTCATTTTTGGCACCCGCGTGTTAGTATTTAACTAGTAATCTAAAAGTTTTTAAAATCTCATAAATTTCCGCTTTAATTTAGTTATGTTTCCTCGTTATCGCGGGGTGTCACAAGATATCTGTAGAAGTCCGTCTATTTGGTCACAAATGGGGGGGTTGTTTGAATTGTTTTCTAAACTACGAATTTGAAAGGAAAGAGAAATAAAGGGCAACAGCAGTAAATGCAAGAAATAAGGATAAAACTATCAGATAGAGAGGGACATGTCAGGATTTCGGTTCACTACGGCAGTTCAGTGACTTAGCTGTAAATGACTCAGACGAATTAACGTAAGACGGATGTTGAAAGGTCCTTTCGGTCCACTTTCTATCCTAAAATACCACTAACTTAACTTTCATTCTCGTCAGGGTAGTCTACTATTCATAGCAGGCCTATTTAGTCCAATCTTTCGATCTAGGATTAATTTTAGCCAGATTAAAGAAATAACTCAGAAGCGTGCACTCAACTAAGTCGATAAATACAATTAAATTGCTATGATGACAGAGTCTTATAATCAATTCATCTAATTCATTCACTACATCGTCACATTCCTACCGTAGATCCCCTAATCCCAACATGAAAGGGGTTTAGCTACTCATGTCGCTAATTAAACTAAGAGCAGATAAAATTCCAGCAGTAAACATTATGAAATAACAAATAAAATGCATAAGAGAGAAATTAGGGCAAAGGAAATAAATAGAGTAAACAAGAAATTAAGGCAAACAATGATTAATTATTATAAAGAGAAGAGAAAAGATTACAATCGTGCGAATTCCAGCGTAAAGAACACAAAATCCGAGCGAAAATAGATTCGAGAGCAAGGTTACAGTGAATAGGGAAAAGAAACGTAACAAAGTTTTGATGTGTAAACTGCTTAAAGTAAAAGATAGATAAAAGATGATAAAAGATGCCCCTAATAACCTAGTTAAAGTAGGTTTAAATAGGAAAAGTAAATAAGTTTGCGGAATAAACACTCACACAGCTGTTTTGAAGCCCATAATAGCGAAACCACTCGATCGAGTGAATTAAAACCACTCGATCGAGCAAAAACCTCATTAAATCTACTCGATCGAGTAGATAGTTACTCGATCGAGTAACTCATCTTTCAGCAAGCTAAGGATCGAGTGGAAAACCACTCGATCGACCATCAGAGAACGTAGAAACCACTCGATCGACTGGTAAAACTGCTCGATCGAGTCCTTTATCTTCAAATCAGCTCAAGTCCGCGCCTAAATGCCTCGTAATCCGTGCCATGACTCTTCCCAATGCAGTATCTCACTCTGGAAAATCCCGTCTCCTCTAAATGCATGCAAAAAGGACGAAAAAGAGTATGATTCCACTACTTTCGCGTTCATTTCTACAAAATGGACAAAACGAACCAAAGTAGCCAATTCGGGGCAAAATACTATAAAAACAGTATAAAAATGCATAGAAATACGTGCTGAAATAGGCTAAAAAGACTATATAAAAAGCACGTATCACGGATCAGGCACGATCCGGGCGTCTCACAACAGCCAGATCTGGGCGTCTTGTTCCCAAGACGAGCGGATTGCAGTTCAAGGAGCCGAGTGTCTTCCCCTGGATCCGAGCGGATCCTAAGAAAGAAGAGCTCGTGCCTTACCTCAAGACGGGCGGATCGTGGCAAGACTAGCATGGGAATCTGCTCATTTCCTTCGAGAGGAGCATTTCCTCAACTTTTCTTAGGGTCTTAATAGTCATTTAAGCCCTTAGTAACCCTAATCCTTGTACCTAATCTTAAGTATAAATACCCCTTTGTACTACCTCGATTAGCATCCAACTCTAATACTCTCTTAATCCATCCTTAATCAATTTGTAATTCTCTCAAATTGGTCTTAATTTAGTTGTAATACAATTTCTCAATATTAATCACATCTTAATTTTTCATTAATTTCTCTATTGTTCTTCCTTTATTCTGGGTAATTAGAAGATTATTTGATTTTATTTGGAGGATTGACAACCTTCCATCAATCATCAAGTACTTCTATTATTCTTTGCTTTATTATTTGGAATCATCTTCATAGGTATAATTCTCTTTTAACCTTATTTAATTATTGTTAATCACTTTCATTTATTCATCATGTTTTGCCTTGTTAGTATGATTGACAACCTTGTTAGCATGCTAAACTTGATAATGAGTGAGTAGTTTTCTTAGCTAGGATTAATGGGGAATTAGGGGAAACCAACATGACGAGTGATTCATGCTTAAGCTAATATGTCTTCATAATTAATTTGCTTGCTTGTTGTGATATCAACTTATGCACATGTTATGTTTGATGAAATGCGAGCCTATGAATCCTTGCATTTTTTACCCATCACCTATCTTTTCAATGAGGCTTGTAAGCATATACACCAACTCGAGTCTCATTAGACCATGCATATAGTTGAATAGTAAGGATTAAGTCGAGTTGTAGGTGTTGTACAATCTCATCGATTCGGCTCCGGGACCCAAACCTTCTTAGGGATTGTAAGCTTATACACCAACTCGATCCCATCACAACAATAAATACTTGCTATATAATTGAGAACATGTTTGTTTGATCAACTCCCATGAATCCCCTATGAACCCATGACACCCTAGTGCCTTTAATCAATTGTTTGCAACCCTTTTTAATCATCTTGCTTGTTTTCATTGCTTTACTTTTATCTTGTTAATTAATTTAGACCAACTTCATCTCAACCCAAATTGTGACACCCTAAGACACAACTATTTGCAATTGAGAATCCTACATTAATACCCGTCCTTTGGGATCCGACCTTTATTTGCCTCTTTGCTAAGAGTAGTTGGTGAAGTTATAAATATTGTTTTGGTTGGTAGCTTTTGACGACGAGTTTTAAATCTGAACCACTTAATCGACAGAGTAAGCCCCACTCGATAGAGTACCCATAGACATAGAAAACCGTAGTATTACAGTTTTCCATCCTTAAAAAGAACTTCGTCCCCGAAGTTCAACCCATACACAAAAACAAAACATACTATCACAACCCCGACACCACAATGCAACCAAAACTCAAAACAAAATTCAAAGCAAAACTCCCAACCAACACTCAAACCGACTCAAAGCAACTACTAACTGTACTAAAATCAACATAAAGCATACAAAACCCTTATGCGACCATCTCCTACCCCCATAAAATAAACATGGTTACGTCCCCGTAACCACACATACCTGATCAAAAAGAGATGGATATCGGTCCCTCATAGCCTTCTCCGCCTACAAATTAGCCTCCTCAACCTCGTGGTTAGACCATAGGACCTTAAGCAACACTGTTTCCCCATGTCTAGTTTTCCGAACCTTGCGATCAAGAATCTGTTTTGGCACCTCGAGATAAGACAAGGACTCATCCAACTCTATGTTCTTTACCTCTAACACATGTGAAGCATCGCTCACATACTTCTGTAACTGAGACACATGAAACACATGTTATACCCTCTCATTAAACCCATTTAATTATAGATCTAAATAACTCTTTTAATTAGATGATGATCTTATGCATGCATAACAATATATAAATAGATAAGTAAAGAAAATGTTCCTTATAATATACAAAACGGTTTAAAGGGCACAACTAAGAACACCTTCTTACTTGTTTTTGAGCTCAAAATAAATGGATGATCCTCCTTGTATCAATAGTGTGAGAATCTCCTCTTAATTCCACCAAGACAACCCCTTTAAAACTACTAAATAATTAACTAGATTAGTTTAGTAGCTAACCTTAAAATACGATCTAATATTGTTTTGTATTACTACTTCTAGTAATTTATATATTAGATTTTAGAACAATTATTTATCTAAAACTTATTTTAGAGAGATAGGAAGAAAGTAAGAAGTATGGAAAATGTAAGAATGAATCATGAAAAATAAGAACAATTCTTTTTTGTGTAAGGAGGGGAGAAAACTGGTGGCTCCTTAGAGGGGAGAGGAGAGCCAATGCATGCTCATACCTTTTTAGAATTGTTCTTATCTAAATAAGCTAGGGTGTAGATTAGGTTAGAATGTTTAATCATTATGTTTTCCACTAAGTAAAACAATTCAACCAAATCACCCATTTCCTCTCATAAAACCGGTTGCCCCATGTAATATGGTCAATTTGTCACATTGTCATATAATGTGTGACATGTGACATGTAACATGTTATTAATAATATTAATGCATATTTAACAATTAAATATCATTACATATATTAATTTATTTATATACAACAATTGACTAGTAATTCACAATTACAAGTAAATAAAATGGTTCATGTTAATATAATCTACAACACATTGCAATTATAATTAACCGTTCATTCTTAATTTAATTGTTTCATAAAACAAAGTTTTAGTAATATAACATCTTAATTACTAAAACGAATCTCATTTAATCGAATTACAACAAGATTCATATTCTTACTCACATATTTAAATTGTTCAATTTTAAGGAATTAATTAATCTGTATCATTATACAATTAATCAATTTTTTCTATTAAGGAAATTTTCTTTTAGGTGTGATCTTAAGGGATCAACTGATCACCACTGTCAAATGACAGTAATGTCAAATTCTAGTCAGCCAATCATTACCGATTAATGTTGATCAGTTGACATATAAGAATGAATCATTCCTTTGTGTATTCTTATCATGAGTTTTAATAATGTGATCGCAATATTGTTGAGGACACATACTCCAACAATCTCCCACTTGTCCGAGACAAGTGTGCGTCACCAATTATCTTGTCCTATTACTATCTTCCACTCAATGCAAGGTGTCTTGCAGGTCGTTCTTGCAAGTGATCATATCAAGAGTGGTTTCCTCGATCGGGAGAGTAACTGTCTGACCGGAACTATCTACCAAAGATACCTTCCGAGCGTGGCCACGCATTTTCAGTTCACTACTCCACGAGTGGCCCTGAGATTTTTAAATAAACCTGACAAGGGGGTGGACAATTTCTATCGCACTATTCCCTTTGTTTAGACACAGCTCATCATGACCCAAGAGATGCCCATTTGACCTCATTTACAAAAGTCGTAGAGCATAACTCAAAGTCACTCAGAAACTGTGCCAACTTGGGCAAACAGTCTTTAGTCAAACAATTGACTCAAAAGAATACTATAGTAGCTCTTACCACAACCAGGCTATATGAGTTACCAGAACTCTATAAGCGGTCACTGCCTGATAGAGTGTCCCTTAGAGTGTGCCTATGTGATCGACTAGTCATCTCTTATGACCCTATGGAACTTGAACTTGCTATCAATCGCATCACACTCTAGTCACTTGGAGACGTCACCTCATATAAGTGACTAGGGGACAATACTATGTTAATCCAGTTCACTTAAATAGGGTTCAATATTGTCTCGACAACCTATTTGGAAATCAAAGTATTATAAGAAAGGAGTTTTGAATAAAACTCAAACGATGAATGTATTATCCCATATGTAAAATTGATACTATATCAATTACTACATAATCTATAATCCATACTTAATATTGTATACATCCATACATCTCAACTCAATTGAAATGACATGACTTA
Organism: Silene latifolia; assembly: GCF_048544455.1. Taxonomy (NCBI): domain Eukaryota; kingdom Viridiplantae; phylum Streptophyta; class Magnoliopsida; order Caryophyllales; family Caryophyllaceae; genus Silene; species Silene latifolia. The sequence goes on along the minus strand of NC_133527.1, from coordinate 86,634,949 downwards.
TCATACTAACCCTATGAGAAGGCTTTGGTTAGTAAGTCTTAGCAACACATTGCACTTTCCCTAACCTTACTATGTACTTTTTCCCTTTGTTATGTATAATCTTTATTATAAAACATTTGAGTACGTGTCTAAATCCAATCTAGACATAGGCTTTCGAGCCTTCAGTAGCTCCCACTGATCTCACAATGAGTAGGGATAGGACCTTCGGTTATTGGAATGAACTACCATAGTTCCTCCAATTCACAAAACCGAATCCTAATATCAACCCCTCCTTCTTGCATATATCATTATTGCAAGTGTACTCAATTTCTGTTGTGTATATCTCATTTGTTCAACTGCCTAGGATGTTTCTAGTAGATATCCTCCTTAAATAGTATAGCCAAGATGGTTCTCCAACCATCCTTATGTGTTTAGAATATGTTTTTTTTTTTTGTGTAACTTATTGCACATAAATCCAATGATTATTTCTACACACTTATCCTCTCTAATCTATCACTATAGATTTGGATACTAAAGATGTCTTGCACCTCCTCCTAGTCTCCCAATCACTTCTTCACGGAAGAGAGTATTGGCCCATCATTCTCAATGAATAATATGTTATCTATATATGAGACATAGAAGACATATCATTAGTGCTTCTTGAATACTAATGGATAGACTATATGGCAATATAGTGACATTCACATAAATTCAACTTATAACCTTTCGTCATACTCTAAGTATACGAATTATAAGAATGGCGATATATCTTAGCTTAATGAATTAATCCTGCAGCGAAAGCATGTGGATTAAAATTCTTCATGTTCAATTCTTTTGAACTTGTTAATATTCTTATTATGTAGAATATTAACTTTATGCTAATATCCTTTTAGATCTATCTTTATAGGTTTAGATACCTTAAGGATGTATTATTCTTCTCCTAAGTCATTCATCATTCACAATGATTAATATGTCGCTTACATATAAGACTAGTAACACGACATTACTCCCACTAAACTCCATGTATAAACAAAACTAATCGACAACTCGAGAAAGATTTATCACATGATCAAAACATACAATTCAACTCCTTAACTTATACTTAAGATTTCTTCTTAAGTTTGTATCCTACCTTAGGATAGTTGCGATTCACAAAACTCATCCAAGATGATTTTAAAATCCAACAGTCAAAGAATATTATTAAATCCGAATTTAACGAACCGTTGCAATTGGTGTAAACCTCTTACCCCCAATCAACCAAAACTATGGAAACATCTTAATGTTTATGTTCAGTTCAGACTTTTGCGGAGTTGAAACTAGATAAAGCATCTTAATAAGTTACAAGTTTGTTAATAACACGACTCCTGTCCACTTAGGTTTCGAATAAATATTTACTGATTTTGACCAAGAAGGGACATCTTCCTACCTCTTATTCTCAGTTTGTGGCTCTTGAACATTTTTTCCCACTCTGTCTATAAGAAATAGTCCTCTTTTCTTTAAAAGACAGCATCACGAGCCACAAACCCTTTGTTCTCGTGATCATGTAGGAAGAGAGACCACATTTTCACCATCGAAACAAGCTACAATTTAGGTACCATGCCTAACCATATCTCATATGAAATGTAGATGATTGCTTTAATTATGTTTTGTTTTAGTGGAAATTTAAATGAAGACACATTTTTATAACAGAAACTTCCTCCAACTTTATTGTAATGATTCAATCATATCATAATAAAAGTGAACTTGTGATACCATATCACACTCTTTTTGGTGCATATGAAAGTCTTTACTTTATACTTCCTTATATCTTAACAAAGTACTAATACTTTTGTTTCATAACCTCTAGGTTTTGATACCTTTTAAACATTCATTTGAAGTCATTCAAAGAATTTCTCTTCTAACCTCATTAAGTGGATACAAAGTATCTACCTAGTTCGTTGGTAGAAGAGAGGAAGAAGTAATAACCTTTTCTGATTGAAATTGTATTCGACCATACACTTCAAAGTGTAAATGAATTAATCTTGCTTTGAATATAAGATTCGCACATACCAAGAGATTCCCAATCAAATGGTTTGGGACACTAGTCAAAACTAGTTTCTAAATGCAATTTTCAATCAAGAACTGAGAAATGATTGGGGTCACCGACTTGAGTCTTATATAATATATATATATGACATTTATTTTTAGTTTGAATATAATTACCTTGATTTATATGGTCTCACCATAAATTTAATCGTGGTATGTTAGGGCACAACGCTTGTTTTAATCGCATAATTGAGAAACCCTTTGCTTTTTATACAAAAACTTGAATTATATTCTTATTTAGAGTTGATGTACATCATAACAATTATTTTGGTACATTTATAAAACTAAAATGAGTAGGCTACAATATTCATATGTTCATGGACGAAATGGCAACTACCCTAGTTCCATTCATGTAAATTTCTAAATTTATTCTTGCTAGTCGTCATACGATTATTCAATGTTAGGATTCTAAGGATTTACAAAACCCTCGGATAGTGTTATGAAAACATCCTCCTCTAAACACGCATTTAGAAAGGTGGTTTTGACATCCTTTTGCCATATTTTATAATCATGAAATGTGGCAATTTCTAACTTCATTCACAGATTTGTATCAAATACTCATGTCGGGATAATTCGCAAGAATGCAATGTCAATGTCATAGATATTCAAGAAGGAATATGTTGGAGTCACACAACCAACTTCCTTGATCTTTACTTATTTGGGGTTTGTATCTAATTTAGTGTCTAACACATTCTCTTTCGAGCCTAGTTCTATCCTTAACAATTAAGATAGGTACTTCTTATTGCTCCCATTAACTTTAAGAATTTCCATTTGATGAAGACTTATCTTCATATAAATTCCTAGTTAATCCTTCACAAGGGTTACCTTTATTGTGGTATTTGGTTAATCAAAATTTTTAACAAATTAATTTACCAATTTTACATTGTCACATTCTTAACAACTTAAGTGCTTGATGATAAGTGTTTAGGTTGAGCAATAATATTTTTAAACCGTGGATGCATAGAAGATATTATCAAAACATATTTTGACTAATCATTACTTCCATTCACTTTTCTTCACAAGAAATCATACATAGGCATGTTAGGAATTTAAGATACTAATCTTATATGACATAAGACAATTCCTATGAAGTTCTATGGAATAGAACGATTCCTTTGGAACTAGTCCATGCCCTATTTAAACGGTTCATTTGAGGAATTAGAAAGAGATTCTATTTGTCTTTGACAATAGTGGTTTAATGGAGACGTAAGTTAAAATCGAAATGATATCGTATATTAATAGAAGAAATGATAAAGAACAACATAAAACAACGAAATAGTGGGAAAAGAAACATTCATCGTTAATATATTAAAACATTTTATCATGTTTTAGCATTTATATAATGACCTTCACCCAATTATATAAACGATTCCGAGATCCAAATCCATATTAACTTGGGCACGGGAAATCGATACGTCCCTCACTAATATAACTCGGTGGGTTAACTCTTTAACCGATTCTACAATTAAAACTCTCAGTCGATGAAATTACGTTAAATTCATCTCTAGCCTCGGAACACAAGACTAGTCTTCATGCCCTGTTGAGACCAACCAAATTTCGCGTGTAATAACTTGTTATTACCCCACTTACCCGATGAAAAATGAAAGTACCCCCGGAAACGGAATCTACCGCAAATGTCAAATGGATTCATGGGTCCTAATATTTGGAAAGGCTAATCTCAATTTTAAATATGTGAGAGGTCTTGTCGATTTATTATCTATCACTTTTTATCTGAACTTTATTAGTGAACTACGATAATTATAATCGACATGGTCGAAAAGACGATATATATATATATATATATATATATATATATATATATTTAAATGCATGTGATGTAATGGCGATTTGACAATGCATGTAACATATAAAGAAAAAAGCAAAGCAATAAATAATTTTCCTAGTATGGCCTTCCTAAAATAGAAAATCTAATATTCTATTACAAATTTGAAAACCAGCTCCATTGGTCCCTTGAACTTCAAGTCACACGCATCCCAACGAAACACCGTCTTGACCGGAACATCTTTCCGAATGGCTCCGTCTTTAGGAAACTCCGCAATTACAAAATAATAATAAAAATATAGCTATTCCTATTATACATTCGTAGTAAAAATTTAAATCTATTAAATTACAAGACGGTGATGCGAGATCACACTAAAATTACAACCGAATCGATATTTCCTTTCATTACGGGTAATACCAATTAAAAAAACTAAGGCCATACTAAGATAAAAATTACATAATTTAAAATTGCATAAATTAAAATATGACATTCATCCATGAAATATACACCATTATAATATGTATATAACATGCCAAATTAAGTGCCAAATCACCCTATTTAAATTTATATCTTAAATATAAGCCGGTTTTATGGATATTCGTAATTTTAACTTATTAAAATTACACAAAATATTACTAAAATCTAATTTTAGTCCAAGTTAATTATCCTAACACCTTAGGACTCAAAAATTAGTCATCACTCAATTTTTGACAATAATTCAACTTGATATAACATTTATGCTCATATAGACCTTAAAAATCATAACTTTTTATGAAATAAATCCAAATTTAATTACAATAATTTCAATATTTGAATTTTAAATTTTTGAACATTCCGGAAAACTTCCATGACACTCATAATGTCAAAAATCAAGGTTAAAATTTTTGAATTTATTTCGAGAAAATATAGTTGCAATTAATCGATTTTATCAAATAAAACATCTAAAGCATATGACAATTAATCTAATCAATGTTCCAACTTTATATCTGATTTGTGGGATAATAATTCAACCTAAAATAATTTTTTCATGCCATGTAGTTCATTTTAGCTACTTTAGCTAAAATAGTCACTATTTATGTCATTTTTACACTAAAAATTCATAAATCATGCAAAATGAATCAAGTTCATCTAAAATTTTACAACCAGTGAGTAAAATGTGCATGTGACAACATATTAAAATTTTATGGCCTGTTTCGAAGTTTAACTAATTTTAACCATTTTACCTTCATTTATGTCATTTTTATCTCATAAAAATTATAAATCATGCAACATAAATCAAATTTACACAACATTTTACATACATTAAGTAAAATATGCATGTGAAGTTATATAAAAAATTCAAGGTCGGAAACAAAGTTTAACTATTTTTAGCATTTTAATTACCATTTTATACATTTAAATGTAATAAAACTACTAAAAATCATTAAAATGAGCCAAAAATTACCATAAATCATCAAAATGACCTAAATTCATTTTAGGACCAGAATATATAACATGCAAAAAATTTCGTGACTTTATCTTCATAAATCACAAATTTTAGTTTTAATTAAGTTACAAATACCTCGGAAAAATCAAATCGATTATGCATGCAACAACCATAGCTCTTGATACCACTTGTAGGGATACTATACCCTCTAATTAAACTCATTTAATTATAGATCTAAATAACTCTTTTAATTAGATAATGATCTTATGCATGCATAACAATATATAATAGATAAGTAAAGAAAATGTTCCTTACAATATTCAAAACGGTTTAAAGGGCACAAGTAAGAACACCTTTCTTACTTGTTCTTAAGCTCAAAATAAATGGATGATCCTCCCTGTCTCAATAGTGTGAGAACCTCCTCTTAATTGCATCAAGACAACCCCTTTAAAACTACTAAATAATTAACTAGATTAGTTTAGTAGCTAACCTTAAAATATGATCTAATATTGTTTTGTATTACTACTTCTAGTAATTTATATATTAGATTTTAGAACAATTATTTTTCTAAAACTTATTTTAGAGAGATAGGAAGAAAGTAAGAAGTATGAAAATTGTAAGAATGAATCATGAAAAATAAGAACAATTCTTTTTTTGTGTAAGGAGGGGAAAAAATCGGTGGTTCCTTAGAGGGGAGAGGAGAGCCAATGCATGCTCATACCTTTTTAGAATTGTTCTTATCTAAATAAGCTAGGGTGTAGATTAGGTTAGAATGTTTAATCATTATGTTTTCCACTAAATAAAATAATTCAACCAAATCACCCATTTCCTCTCATAAACCCGGTTGCCCCATGTAATATGGAGTCCATTTTATTTTTGTCAATTTGTCATATTGTCATATAATGTGTGACATGTGACATGTAACATGTTATTAATAATATTAATGCATATTTAACAATTAAATATCATTACATATAATATTAATTATAAACAATAATTGACTTGTAATTCACAATTACAAGTAAATAAAATGGTTCATGTTAATATAATCTACAACACATTGCAATTATATTTAACTGTTCATTCTTAATTTAATTATTTCATAAAACAAAGTTTTAGTAATATAACATTTTAATTACTAAAACGAATCTCATTTAATCGAATTACAACAAGATTCATATTCTTACTCACATATGTAAATTGTTCGCTTTTAAGGAATTAATTAATCTGTATCATTTTGCAATTAATTAATTTTATCTATTAAGGGAATTGTCCTTTAGGTGTGACCTTAAGGGATCAACTGATCACCATCGTCAAACGACAGTAATGTCAAACTCTAGTCAGCCAATCATTACCGATTAATGTTGATCAATTGACGTATAAAAATGAATCATCCCTTTGTGTAGTCTTATCATGAGTTTTAATAATGTGATCACACTATTGTTGAGGACAAATACTCCAAAAACATATTATGCACTCTATCCAAAGCTGCTGGCAACGCTAACCGGTAAGCAACCTCACCCACACGATCCAAAATATCATATGGTCTGATAAACTTCTGCCTCAACGTCCCTTTCTTACCAAACCTCATGACCGCACGCATAGGAGACACTTTCAAAAGAACTTTGTCCCCAACCTGATACTCTATATCACGACGGTGTAAATCTACATAGCTCTTTCGTCAATCCTGGGCCGCTTTCATCTTTTGTCTGATCAGCTTAACCTGTTCTACCATCTCCTGTACCATCTGTGGTCCTAAAACCACTGCCTCAGCTCTATCATCCCAATAAATCGGACTCCTACACCTCTTCCCATACAAAGCCGCAAACGGTGCCATCCCAATACTTGTGCGATAGCTGTTGTTATAAGAAAACTTAATAAGGTCCAATCTGTCCTCTTAACTACCACCAAAATCCATCACACAAGCTCGGAGCATATCCTCCAAAGTCTTGATGGTCCTCTCTGTCTGTCCATCTGTCGCAGGATGAAATGCATTACTCATCTTCAAAGTAGTTCTCATCAACTCCTGCAACTCTTTCCAAAACCGTAATATGAACCTCGCATCTCTATCTGACACTATATCCTTAGGCACCCCATGTAAACGGACCACATGCTTCCTATAAGCCAAAGCTAACTGTATCTTGGTTCAAGTATCTTTTATCGGCACAAAGTGAGCTAACTTGGTCAACCGATCAACTATTACCTATATTATGTTGTTACCATATTGACTCCTCGACAAACCTACTATAAAATCCATAGAGATAGACTCCTATTTTGATTCAGGCACCTCGAGAGACTGAATCTTACCTTGTGGTCGTCGCTGTTCTCCTTAACCCTCTGACATGTCAAACATTGAGCCACAAACTCAGCTGTTTCCTTCTTCATCCCAGGCCACCAAAAAGTCTTCTTCAAAACTTTATACAATTTATCACCGCCTAGATGTACCGAATATGGTGTGCAATGAGCCTCTGTCATGATCATCTTCCTCAATTCCTCATCATTGGGTACACACCGCCTGCCATCGAATCTCACATCGCCATCTGTATGAATATAGAACCTAAACACTGTCCCTTTCTCTACTCCAGCCCTTCACTCCTCAATCTTAGGATCCAAAGCCTGTTTCCTGCGAATATCATCATAAAGATCTGGCTCCACTGTCAAGTACCCTCTAGCACCCCCTTTCTATATCATATGTATCCCATATCTCAAACACGTATATAAACTGTGCAGAACCTCCTCGATCGAGCAACACCACCTACTCGATTGAGTTGAGGCCACTTGATCGAGTTGCCCACCTACTCGACCGAGTGCCTCGACTCCAGAACCTGACCAGAATGCATCCAAAACCTCAATCGATCGAGCCACATACTTACTCGATCGAGCTGACCCCACTCGATCGAGTGCCCCTACCTACTCGATCGAGTGCCCAAAAACAGTACACTCTCCAGAAACGAAAAACAACCCACTCGATCGAGTCACCCCCACTCGATCGAGTCACTCACCTACTCGATCTAGTGCCCCCCACTCGATCAAGTCATGCTGACTCGTATACTACCCGTATGCTTGTTCAACAACTTCCCCAACCAACAACTATACGCATATATAAATAAAATAACAAACAAACGTGTATATATATATATATATATATATATATATATATATATATATATATATATATATATATATATATTGGACAACATCCTATTTCACATGTTTCTAAAAAGCCACGTTATAAATCATTCATCATGCAAATTCCGTTATTCAATCAACATACATGCTCATATTTCTTATCACCTTTCACCACAACATCCTCCATTCCCCACATGCATTCATCCTCCAATTCACACAACACCTTTTCTACATAAACATGCAACATACCTAAATAAACACATAACAATCCCAAGAAACACCCCATAGTGACCGGTTCAAAGTTATAGGGCGAGATCGCGACTTTAGGACATCTCCTAAGTCTTTGAATTAGCTCCTAACAACTCCTACCCGAGTTCATTTTATTTTGACTCCCTAAATTCATTGGGTTCATTAGTTACAGGTTCCAAAATTGTCGCTCTGATACCACTTTGTAACACCCCCATACCCCAAGTGCCTTACCAGGACTACTTAAAGCATTGAAGTGCTACCATCTCGCTTACCTGAGGCAATGTATATCAAATAGACAATAAAGAAATGTACTTAAATAAATAAGTTTAAACTGATACAAGTCCAAATCCCAAACTGATAAAACAAATACAACCGTTTCTCAAAACTGTCAAACCAACTGAAATAAACTAAGTTCATGACACAGCGAAAGACTCTATTGACTTATGTGATGACTCCATCCCAGCTATTCCTCGCGCAAGCCATTTCATACCTGCTCAATAACTTCTCACCATCCCCGAATAGATCATCATAATTTTTAAAACAATTAAACGGGGTCAATACTGATTACACAAAACATCACAGCTGAAACAATATACAATCCAAACCAGTCCACCATTCTCCATCACAACTCCGCACACCTGACTACACACTAAAGTGTATAGTCATGCCAGAATACTCATCGCAACAAGTATTCCACACCGCCAGTGGGGGACCGCAGCCGTTCCTACCTAAGCCCCGCTCATCTCATCCGAGTGATAAACTCAAGTTCCTAAATATGCACATCCCTTCTGTGGCGGGTTCTACAGAAGGCGAATAAAGGGCGTGAAGCCACTCCCGCAAGTGACTCCACTTAGCCGAGGACGCACCTCGCAAACCACAGACAGTTATACAACCAACCACACAACCAACAATTACAAAATCCAATTCCAATATAATATACAACAACAACAACAATCAATTATCAATAATGCCATGTAAACAATACTGAGTAGGGAAACCCTACCTAGAATAGTAATCACACGACCGTCACAGCAGCTAATCAATATTGTTCCTCTACGAATCCTCCTCCTATAACACATATACATACAATTACCCCCTAATCATCATAACACAAAAACTGATTATTAGATAAGAATGGATACTTCGGCTACTGTTGGTCAATTACTTAATCTCACTGGATTATTAGTAAAGAATGTTGTGGTTGAGACTCCGCATAATGATTTGGCTACCGCTAGTACCATTCCATTGGCCTCGGTTATCAATTCACCATCAACTGATTTGGGTATTAGTATCACAAAAACTTGGAGTACTATTGCTAAACCTAAACCTGGAATGAATTTGTTTTATTGTGATATGAGTGCAACTGATCAGATGGTTAGTATTGAGGAGGATAATGTGTTGGATGAAATTAAATTTTGGCAAAATACACTTATGGGTAATTTCTTGGGTTCTAAGCCAAAGATTCAATAGGTGGATGAGTTTGTTTTGAAGAACTGGAATAACATCACTAGACCAATCGTGCAATATTATAAGAAGGGGTGGTACAGTTTCAGGTTCTTCTCTGAGACGGATATGAATGAAGTCCAGAAAGACGGTCCATGGGCAATAGGGTCTGGGAATCTTATCCTTAAGAAATGGTCACCTACTTTTTCCCGGGAACTGGATTCTGTTGTACCAGCCTGGGTTTTATTTCCTGATTTGGATCCCTTTATGTGGTATGATAAGGTTCTTAGTAAGCTTGCTAGTGTTGTGGGTAAACCTCTTTTTGCAGATTTACCAATGACATATAAATCTAAGCTATCCTTTGCCAGGGTTTTGGTTGAGGTGGATGTAGCACGAGAGCTTCCCACAACTGTCACACTTACTTCTCCTTATCATGGTGAAACATCACAGAGAATCATCTACGAATGGTTGCCATATTATTGCCACTGCTGCAGGAAATTGGGTCACACAAAGGAGAAATATAAATTTACAAAAATTAACAATAGACTTCAGGAGATTAAAACTCAGAAAGTGGTTGAGGAATATAGACCAGTCCAGATGAATGATACTCATAGCACAGATGATCATGACTCAGGAAGCCATGTGCTAGGCCACTCTCCTCCTAAGTTAGGGACTGAGTCCTCTACTGAGATAGATGATTTGAGCTCAGAATGTCAGGGACTAGGCTCAACTCCTATTTCAGTTGAGAACTCTCTGCCTAATGAAAAAGAGGAGGGCTCAGAATGCAATGTGCTAGGTCAAACTAACACTGTTGTTGTTGAGGTCATTACTCTGACTGGAGAGAGGCAAGAACTGGACACTGCATAATTTGGGGTTTCTGTGAGTAATAATTATTCTGTTTTGCAGTCTGAAGGGATTATAGAGGAAATCAGAACTGAGGTCCCTCAGGAGGGGGAGCCTCCAGATCCAGGCAAATGATAATTTTATCTTGGAACATAAGAGGTCTTAATGATCCAATAAAACAGCAGGAGATTAAAGTTTACTTAATTAAAAATAATGTGGAAGTGTTTGGACTTCTGGAAACTAGGGTGAAGATTAATAACTCTGGTGCTATTATTCAGAATTTCCCTTTCTATTCTGTTATTAATAACTATTCTTACCATTACAATGGTAGAATTTGGGTATTTTTGGATTCTAGGAAAATTACACTACTTAATTCTAGATTTCATGATCAGCTTATTCATCTGCAACTTCTGCATCATGTCTCAAACCAGATTATCTATGTTACTATTATCTATGGCAGTAATGATGGTGGACATAGAGACAGGTTATGGGATGAGCTCAGAAGTGTGGCGGGTACTGTTACTAATTGGATTATGCTAGGAGATTTCAACATTGTCCGGGGAATGGGAGAAATAATTTGTCCTAACCCTCCTTCAATTACTGAAATCATGGCTTTCAACCAATGCTTATTAGATTGCTCTCTTGATGATGCTCATAGTTTTGGATTTGAACACACTTGGACTAATAAAAGAGAATCTGTTGCTAGAATATGATCTCGGCTGGATAGAGTTCTTCTTAACTCTGAATGACTGATTCAATTCCTCACTACTACTGTTCAGGTTCTCCCATTAGGAATGTCTGATCATTCCCCATTATTAGTGGAGGTGAAGGATGGTTATAAAATAAGGAGGCATTTCAGCTATTTAAATTGTTCGGAGGATCATAACGATTATAGAGGCTCAGTTACTGAAGCTTGGGATCTACCTGTTAAAGGAAATATGATCTCTTTGCATAAGAATCATTATACTGGTATTTCTCAGAAAGTCATTGTAGCTAGGAAGGAGTTGGAGAATATTCAAAGAATGCTACAGGACTCTCCTCCGGACCCTGTTCTTTTAGAGCATGAGAAATATTTGTTGGCTAGATAATACTACGTAAGACTGAAAGAAGTTCTCTCCTTCAAAGGGCAAAGATACAGGATATTAAGTATAAAGATGCTCCTACTAGTTATTTTTTCTCACGAATAGTTGCCAGGAAGCATCAAACATAGATAGGGAAAATCTTGGACATGAATGGTAACATTAGAGGAGAGATTCAAGAGACTAATGATGCTTTTGTGGAGTACTATACTTGGCTATTGGGGCAGAGGAAAATCATTACTAGTTTGGACACTGTTATGCTTGATGATGGACCAAGAGTTCCTGAATCAACTTGGGGATTTCTGTGCAAACAGATTGATGATACTGAGATAAAGTCTGCTCTCTTTTCTATGGATTCAAACAAGAGCCTAGGTCAAGATGGTTTTTCAGTCCAATTCTTTAAAACCTCTTGGAGTATTGTTCAGCAGGACTTTTGTGCAGCTGTTAAGGATTTCTTTAGGAAAGGTACAATGCCAAAACAAGCTAATACAACAATGCTTGCTTTAATTCCTAGAAAATAAGTGGTGTCAACTGTTGTGGATTATAGACCAATTGCATGTTGTACAGTTTTCTACAAGACTATTAGTAAAATCATTTGTGCTAGATTGAAAACTGTGTTGCCTGGGATTGTGGGGAAGGAGCAAGGGGCCTTTGTTAAAGGAAGAAGTATATTTGAAAACATTATGCTTACTCAGTCATTGGTTAAGGGGTATGGGCAGCAAGGTATCTCTCCTAGATGTGTGATAAAAGTTGATATCAAGAAGGCCTTTGACTCACTGCAATGGACCTTCATTGATCAGATGCTGCAAGTCTATAAATTTCCACCTAAGTTCAAAAAATGGATAATGGATTGTGCCACTTCAACTTGGTTTAGCATTAAAGTGAATGGGGATAATACTGACTTCTTCAAGGGAGAGTGTGGTTTGAGCCAAGGAGATCCTCTATCTCCTTTCCTCTTTGTGATGAGTATGGAAATTCTTTCAAGACTATTGAGGAAAATCCACGGGGATCATCAAGTTTCTTTTCATCCTAAGTGTGGGAAATTGGGTTTAAATCACCTAATATTTGCTGATGTTTTGATGCTTTTTGTTAGGGGAGATGTCCCTTCTGTTCAAGCTGTGACCAAGACTTTGAATTTATTTGCAAGTTTATCTGGTTTGCAGGCAAACCCAGATAAGACTAACATTTATATGGGAGGAGTTAGGGAGGAGGTCAAGCAATCTATTTTGAGAGATAATAACTATGTGGAAGGAGAATTCCCATTTCGATATCTTGGTGTTCCTTTGAATGAAGAGAAACGTAACAAGGGAATGTTTGCTGATTTACTGAGTAAAGTGCAGAAATGTTTGCATACTTAGGCTAATCAGAAAATATCTTATGCCGGGAAAATAAGTTTGATTAACACTGTCATCTTTGGATTAGAGCAATTCTGGTGCCCCACTTTGCTGATTCGAAAAGGTGTCATTAAGCTTATTACCAAATTTTGTAGGCATTTCTTGTGGGTATCAGATGAGGGGCATAGGAAGTTGATTATGAAGAGTTGGGCCTCTTGCTGTGTACCACATGCTGAAGGGGGTTTTAATATAAGGAGGTTCTGGCTTGGAACCAGTGTATAGTATGCAAATGGATATGGATAATTGATACTCACTCTGATCGCTTATGGGTTAAATGGAATCATACTTACAATATCAAAACTGGGGATTTCTGGACCATGGCAGCTAAGAATTATCATTCAGAGAGCTGGAAAAATTTACTAACAGTCAGAAATGAAATAATGGCTAAGACAGGTAGTATTGCTACTGCACGGGCTTTCTTGTTGGATTGTATTGCAGGAGGTAAAATGCAGCTCCATAGGGTGTATGATTTCCTTAGAGAGCCTGGCAGGAGGATCAGTTGGGCACAAGCAGTCTGGAATAAGGCTGTAGCACCAAAGAATAGTTTTCTGGCAGTACTTGCTATGTAACGTAAATTGGCTACTATTGATCAGCTCACGCATAGAGGGATGCACTTAGTGAATCGTTGTGTCCTCTGTAAAGCAGCTAATGAAGATCATTCTCACCTTTTTTTCAGTGTAGTTATTCTAGCCACATTTGGCAGCAATTGCTGGACTGGATGGGACTGAGAGGAAGATCAAAGAATTTAAAGAAGGAAATGCATTGGCTTGCTAATAGACGACATATGAGGCATTGGAAGGCTCTTTGGATTTCCAGTTGTTTAAACGCATTGACTTATAGCCTATGGGAAGAACGCAACTCTAGGATCTTCAACAATTTGGAGCATGATGCTGCTTATATTATTCGAAGAGTCCAATTTTTAGTTAGTTTAAAGTTATCACATGTAACTCCTCCTTCTTATAAAGAGGAGATATTTTATGGTCTAAATCATTGAGGATTGTAGCTCACTAATTGGTTCTCTTTTGTAAGATTGGCCTACTTATTCCCTTATATGGATGAATAAAATTAGGCTTGCTTTTCTTGCAACAAAAAAAGAAAAAAAAAGAAAAAAAAATCATCATAACACACTCAAATTCCCCAAATCTACCCAATTAGGGTTTTAAACAAACTTATCAAAACATTATAAAAATTATACAAGAAGCTTACCCTCGACACGACGATTACAACGGCGTAAAGAACAAGATAATCCGACGATCCTAGCCTTGGGATTTGCTATTAATGCGATGAATGCGAACTACGTAACTCCACTTTTTCTTTGAAAGGTTTTAGAAAGGTTAAAAAGTGATTAAGAACCATGATGGAAGCCTTTTATATTAATCTCGCGTTATTAACAAAACCCGGCTAAAACAACCCGTAAGACACACTTACTCGATCGAGTGTCACACATAATCGATCGAGTACCCATCAGGTCAGCTACTGTTTTTCGTAAAAAAATACTTACTCGACAGAGTAAGCCCCACTCGATAGAGTACCCATAGACATAGAAAACCGTAGTATTACAAAAATACCCGGCATTCTCACCATATGGTAGGCCCGTATCTTTATCCCACTGTAAAGGATTAGGTATCTTTGAATTTATTGCTTCTAGGGAAACCTTGTGGCGCATTTGACCCGCAATGTGTTGCAAATTATTCTCATCACCTGAATCGTCGCCTGATGCATTTCCATCGTTTCTTTTCCGCTTTTGGACCATATCTAAAGCAGAAATTAATAAACAAATAATAACAATGCATACTTATAATAACAAACAAATCTCTAGAGAGGAGGGTTTATTACTTCTTTAAAGAGAAGAATCCGGATTGATCTGGCGGCGACAATGGCGATGATGACGATGACTGCGATGGCGATGGGGTAGACTGGTGGTTAAGGGAAAGCTCAATGTTTGAGGATATTATGTGGGGGAGGAGAAGCTCGGAGTATAAATGTATGAATAATACAACACTTGAAAGACCTTGTTTATTGGGAAGTAATAAACACGGTATAAGAAAAACCGTTGTATTTTGTATCCAAATAGACAACGGTTTTGTTTAAAATCGTAATTGATTAGTAATATCTACAACGGGTTAGAAATAACCTTTGTCTGTAATATTTTCATGTTGTTTGATTTTCCCACCAAGAAATAAAGCATCATTTTTATATACATAACAACGGCTTGAACCGTTATATGTATACGTCCTGAACAACGGTTTGGGTATAACCGTTTTATTTTATATTTCATTGTGTTTGATATTACCGCCAAGAAATAAAGCATCATTTGGTATATGCCAGCTAATTACAATATGTTTCTTAGAAAATCTTACTTATTTCCATTAATTTAAACGATTACAAGTTTACACATAAAGAGTACAAACTACCGCCATACATAATAAACTAGGTAAATAACAATTAGAATAAGAAATTTGACAATTAACTTAAGCGATGCCTCATTATTTTTGAGTTCTACTATATCCATGGTTAACATCTTGCATTCTTCTTTTACCTTCAATATTTCACTGTCATTTCCCCGCTTCGATTGTTCAAGTTGATATAATATACTTCTCGCTTGAGTAATCTCGATATCCATGCTTTTTTTCTCATTTACTAACCTGTTTATAACCTTCCTCTGCCACTCAGTCATTGGTTCATTAACCCACTTGAAGTAATTGCATCCACGCATTTTAGTCTCGGGATTATAGAATTTGCAAGTAAAAAACTTTATTCCCGGATTTTGCAATGTCCAAGAAGTCCGCAATGCTGCCAGAACTGAGCAATTACATGTTTCTGTTGAAATAGAGGAAGAAGAAGAGCTACCACTTTACATAATTTGAATAATAAGAGAGAGAGAGAGAGAGAGAGAGAGAGAGAGAGAGAGAGAGAGAGAGAGAGAGAGAGAAAAGAGAGAGAGAGAGATGAAGAAAGAAAAAAATAAAGAAAGAAAAAAAGAAAGAAAGAAAGAAGGTTATTTAAAATAATGTTATTCAGCAATTGCATAATTTAACACGGTTTGCATAAGAACCGTTGTAATTATCTTATATGTTATTGTTTCATTCATATGTATGTTCGCAAGTTATTTAAAATCTATGTTAATAAGCATTTGCATGTAATAAAGAGTAGAACTATATATTAAATGAGAATATTATACAATGAAAAATAAAACAGTACAACAAGGGAAAAAAAGGAACACAATAAAAAAAATAAAAAACCACAAAAAAAAGAGCTAACTAATTAATAAATCAATTAAACACCCTAACATGAGTTTGTCTAGGATGTGGGTACTGAGGATAAAATTGGTAATAAATCAAGCTTACTACATCGGCATCAAGACGGTGATCAAAATGAGACACTTCTTCGTCTTCCCATGATTTCGGTACATTAATAAAATTCTCAACAGATGAGCGTCCTCAGCGGTGGCAACCCATAAGTAAGGCCCGCGTGTACATAACAATCCTTAGGGTCGTCGCCATGATAGTCACTTTTGCCCCTTTGATGGTCACGTGATGCATACCTTCCAGCGAGTTGTTTTGCTTGGCCAAAATCGTCAATACCATCCCCTCAAAACATGATCAGAGCATATCCAAGAAACCCACGATCAGAAATCCAAGCTGGGTGTATTGCCCTAACATTTGAAAACCCATTCTCGATGAGGATGTCCCTTAATGGGTTAAGAGACTTAGAAGCTGGCTTCCCAGCAGCATCGCGTATGAGTAGGAGATTGTGAATTATGCACGTAATCGGGTTGATATAGTGGGTTACCGATTGCTGAGGAGGTACGAGTGCGGATGATGAAGACGACGACATTCTTTTAATTACGATATGTATGTATATGTAGATTATTTAAAAAGTGAAGTAGAAAGGTTAGTAATAATAAAGTGATTCTTATTGTTACTGCAAATGTAATGCTATTTATAATATAATAAAGCTATAATTAATTAGATTAATTTCATCCATACGTTACATTCAAACTTGTATTAATTGTGCATGCATGCATGAAGTGAATAATGGTCAAACAACCAATAATAATATGGCATGCATTGGTAAAACCACAAACTTTTTAGTTTTCACAGTGGATCTGTATTTACAAAGATTATAAGAAAAATCATTGTTTATTGGTGTAGTATGACAACGGATTTACAATAACCGTTGTTTATATATGAAATATGATAACGGCTTAACAAAGAACCGTTATCATTTTGTTTTATACATACGGTCAAACAATCAATACTGCAACTTTGAATCAGAAAAAGTAAAAATTACAGGGCATGCATTAGTCAAATCACAAACACTAGAAAATCACAGATAATTAAACAATTTTTTTTAAAACGGGTTCTGTCCAACCGTTGTTGATATATGTAATATACTAACAGCTTAACAAAGAATCGTTATCATTGTGTATTATACATATGGTCAAACACGCAATACTGCAACTTTGAATCAGAAAAAGTAAAAATTACAAGGCATGCATTAGTCAAATTAATACCGTTGTGTTTTTAGTCATTGGACAACAGTTTTTTTATAACCGATTTGTTGTTACTAATTGGACAACGTTTTTTGATAACCGTTGTGTTTTTACTAATTGGACAACGGTTTTTTGATAACCATTGTAAGGTAATATGTTTAACACGGTAGAGTTGACCGATTCTTATTTAACTTGTACCGTTTCCACTTTCCAATTCTTAACTTGTTAAGTTTTCAATTCTTATTTTATTATTATACCGGTTCCAATTCTTAGTATCTTATTATACCGTTTCCAATACAACCCAAACTCATTATAAGTATAATTACAATTTTCACAATCTTAACTTGTACCGTTTGCACTTTTCATTTCTTAACTTGTTAAGTCCTCCATTAATTTTCCACATCGATTATGTCGTCAAGTTCATCAACTTATAGTGGTTCATATTATTCATCCGCTGATGATGATGATGATGAAGCATCATATGAACCTCCTGCAGGACCCCCAAATTGATTTAAGTACGCTAAACCCTTTACGTACATCATTCACAATCTCCTGTATACAGAGGACGGGCATGGAAAGGCTATACTCTCGTATAGCCTTGTCTGGTTAATAGGTTTGACTCGGTTAGCTGGATTGAATTTGGTTCAAACTATCTACTCGGACAATGATGCGCATGATGGCTTCAAGCGGTGCGCCCTCATCGAGTTTGGCGGGGGTGAGGAGCGAGAATGCTTTCGTCAGGCTCGCAAACTTGAGCGGGCATTCTATAACAATGATTCTTCGAGACTCTGGTTTGATCACGGTGATCAGCGGGTATGTAACACTACGGATTTTATAGGCTGGTACTCGACCGAGTATGGCCTACTCGGTCGAATAAAGTGTGTTGGGTATTCTGTTTGGCTACTGCCTAGGAATACTCGGCCGAGTATGGGTAATACTCGACCGAGTAGATGATACTCGGCCGAGTATACTCTATACTCGACCGAGTATCCGGTCTGACGGGTAATATTTTCCGCGGTTGATTTAGAAAGGATTAGAGTTATATTGAGACGCATTTTACAGTTTCTAAAACATTTTACGAAACCTAAACTACACAACGTAACTCTAATCCTCTCCAAATCTCCCTCTCATTTGCGTGGATTGTTCGTGAGTCTAACGAATCTTGCCTTGCGTCGATTATGTCGGTAAGTCTCTGATTTCATGAGTCTCATTAAGTTGTCTTTTAGGGTTTTGCTCTAATTATTGTTTTGGGTTAATTTGGGGGTTTAGGGTTTGGTCATTATATGTGTGTTGATTGTTGATTATAATTGTTGTAGGTGACAATGTGGTAATTGCTATGCATATTATATGATTGATTAGAGCATATCGGATTGTGAAAAGGTAGGGTTTCCCTACTCAGTTATTGTTAATTGATTTAAGACTGTGCTTGTGTTGTAATTGTTATTATCTGCTGATCATCGGAGTATGGGTGATGTGATGACGGTGGTGATGTGGTTGTGTTGTGACGGTAGTGGTGTTGTGACAGCTGAGATGCTGTGGTGTTATGTGATTGTGGTGGAGTCACTTGCGGGAGTGGCTTCACACCCTAGTTTGCCCTCCGTGGAACCCGTCACAGGAGGGGATGTGCACATTAAGGGACAGGGATTGTTAGTCGCTCGTTGATGAGCTGGACTAGGTGGGGATGGGCTGCGGTCACTGATCGGAGCCATTTGGTGTTCACAATTAAGCATATGTGGTCGTTGGTCAATGGTCGATACAAAACACAATTTATACTTCACAAACAACTCTACAATTAGTAAAGAGGCAAGTAAAGGTCGGATCCCAAGGGACGGGTATTGAAATGAAGATTCTATTGTAACTAGTGGTGTCTAGGGGTGTCACAAATTGGGTTGATGTAGAAGGTTACTAAACTAAGATAGCAATGAAAATAAACTAACAAGATAAATAAAATAAGGGGTGTAAACAATTGATTAAAAGCACTAGGGTGTCATGGGTTCATAGGGGAATCATGGGATATGATCATACAAACATGTTCTCAAATTATAAGCAAGCAATTATTGTTGTGATGGATTGAGTTGGGTTATATGTTACAATCCTAGGAAAGTTTGGGTCCCGGAGCCGAATCTCTTGGATTGTACAACACCTACAAGTCGACTTAATCTTCCCTACTTAACACATGCATGGTCTAACAAGACTCGAGTTGGGTTATGTCTTACAAGTCAAGTTGAAAGGATAGAAGATGATAGTAAATGCAAGGATTCATAGGCTTAGCATTTCATCAAATATAACATGTGCATGTATTAAGATCAAAACAAGCAAGCAAATAAGATATGAAAGCATATTAATTTAAGCATGAATCATTCCCCATGTTGGTTTCCCCTAATCACCCATTAAACCTTAGCTAAGAGACTACTCACTCATTATCATATTGATCATGCTAGAAAGGTTGTCAATCATACTAACATAATGAAACATGATGAATAAATGAAAGTAATTAGCAATAATTAAAAAGGGATTAAGAGATTATACCTACTAATGATTCCAATAATAAAGCAAGAATAATAGAAGTACTTGAATCCTAGATTGAGAGGTTGTCAATCTCCCAATAATAACCCAAATAATCTTCAATTACCCAAAATAAAGTAAGAACAAGAGAGAGATTAAAGAACTAAAACTTGGATTAAAACTTGATTAATATTTGATTACAATATTGAAGAGAGATTTGATTGATATTAACTACACTAATTATTGATAAGAAGAACATGCTCCTCTAATTAGACTAATGGGGTATTTATAGTGAAAATTAGGGAGGATGCATTAGGGTTAACTAAGGGCTAAACTAGTAATTACACTTTTAAGTTGAGCAAGGAGCCTCCGGGATTATCCGAGAGAAGGGCTTCTCTTATCGATGCTTGAGGAATGAAAAACGTCTTTGTCGCGATCCGTGCGGATGGGAGTCGGGACGGCCGGATCTGGGCTGAGGAATCCGAGCGGATTCTTGGGTAAGACGCTCGGACTGGCGAGGGGGAATCCGAGCGGATTCCTTTGCGGGACGCTCGTATTGGCGAGGACGGACGGATTCTCTACAATCCTTTCGGATTGTAGTTCAACAACTTTCCTTCTTCTTTTTCTTCCCTTTTCTTCATGAATTCCTTGGGGATTTCCTTGGGGACTCAAGGATCCTTTTCTCAACAATGCTCTTCTACTATGCTATGTATAAAGGCCTTCTAGTCTTGTCTCTCCTTGATGCTTGGTCATTGAATATGATCAATTTAGCCTTGTTTTGCCATGAAAATGTAAGATTCTTACTCCTTTCCTACCAAGGGATCAAAATCTCAAAGAATATGCAAAACAAAGAACTAAAGATAAGAAATGACCCAAATAGGCACTAAAAAGCATGGAAACAATGGTAATTCGGGGGCTAAATATGCGCCAATTATGGTCACATCAAATATCCCCAAACCGAACCTTTGCTCGTCCCGAGCAAAGAGGTGACAAAGACTAGGACCAATACTAACCTAACCTAATAATAATAGCCGATATGAGACAATTAGCGGGTCTCACTCCGCCCCTTCAACTCACAACAAGACAACCATGAGGTAGGATGCCTTCTTGCAAGGCAAGGTGGGTCTTGCCAAAATGGCGACACATCCAAACATTAAGCACACAAAAACACATAATGGATGCATCTACAAAAAGAATAGCCACTTTCCTCATCTAAGTGGCGGAAATTATCTACAAGGGAAGCAATTCAAGGGTACACAATCCTTCATAGATGCAATTTGTTCAAACTACTAAGCCTAGAAGGATACCAATAAATCACCTCCAAAAGGTGTCAAGCTAGGGTACCTTTGTCCTCAATCGTTAAATGCTTTTGTCAAGAATAGACTCCCTATGGTGTTAGAAACACTGGAGGATCGCGGAATTCCCCCTCTTGCCTAGACAAGAAGAAGGGTCGTCCCCTCTCTACCATGCACAAAAATGGATATGATGGATAAAGGGATCAATAGATATTTGAGTTTCATTTTGGGAGTTTGCTTTCATTTTTGTTTTCCCCCCAAATTTCTTTGGCATTTGACTTTTTGAGAACACTTTCTTTGCCATTCTTTTTGATTTTTGGCATTTCAATACTTGACAACTTTTTGCATTTCTTTTTGAACATTTTCAAAGTCACCCCAATTAGTAACGAGGGTGCCTTGTATTTGAAGTTTTAGGAGTCTATTTTTGCTCCTCTTTTCATTTGATGCATTTTTGCAAACTTTCTTTCACTTTTCATTTCATTGAACTCAAATTGATTTCTTTTTGTTTTGTGCCCATTCCCTTTGATGACAAAAATGTGGTAGAATATGGATGAATGATGGAAGTATGCATGGTTTCAAGGGTCACCTTGGAATAAACGGTAGCCAAGGAGTTATCACACCACAAGGTACTCTTGACTAGGCCTTAAACCATGGGTCAAAGGATACTAGCATGACACATCCTAGGGTGTTTTACAAGTATTCTAACAAGCAAAGTCTTAAGAATAAAAAGCATCTACTAGGGCCTATATACACTTGTCAAGCTTCCCAAATAGACGGTTTCACAAAATTTTTCTAACATGCAACTACATGCCATGATGCAACTAGCATATACACATCCTAATGCAAATGATTCTACCAACTAATATGACATATAAACTAAATGCAATCCTAAGTTCACATTGTTTTTACCGCATCAATCAAAATAAAGCCACATAGTCATTAACATAAAGAGGAAAAAGGAGATTGGAAAGATCATACCATGTGGTCTTCAATATCCTCATGTCTCGGATGTGGCGTAGTCAATCAAAGTGAACAAGGATGAACAAACACAATATATACAAGACAATATATACAAAGGAAATGAACTTGTTTTTGGTTTTTCAATTTTTCAAATTTTTATGATTTTTGAAATTTTTCAATTTTTATGGTTTTTGAATAAAAGTTAAGTGTTAGAATTCCCATCCCCACACTAATATGGGCATTGTCCTCAATGGCCAAAATGATGGAAATTATGCAAAGATGATGCATGATTTCTATACTAAATGCAATTCTATACTAAGCTATACTACATGATGCATGGTTTTTGTTATGACGGAGAGGATAATTTAGATTACCTCCCGTTGCGTATGCATTAACTTCCCCAAACCAAGTAAGACACTATTGCTAATGTCAAAGCATGGGGGAGTTCATGCACATGCTATGCTATGCATGAAACTAGATTGTCATTTTGGATTTTCAAAAATGGGAACAATAAAGAACACCTCAAAGGAACCGAGGTGTGAGTCCTTTGATGTTGCTAGGACTAAACCAACAATGATCAAAGTTAAATAAAATACAAACAAACAAGATGCAAAGTTCTTTTCATGAAAAATAAAGATAAAGAGGAGAGTTGAGAAAACTTCACTTGAACTAAGGTGGGTGCCTCTTGCCCGCTCCACCTAGTGATGAAGTAATCTCCTAGATATCGGCGTCATCTCCTTCAATATCGGTATCCCAAATATCCCTAGAAGCATCACTTAAACTTGGATCCATGAATTCATCTTCTTCACTCTCAAGCTTCACCGTATCACCTCCACAAGAGTCGCCGCTCTCCTCCCCTTTGCGACCGTTTGCCCCTTCATTGGCTTTGTCCGAGTTAGGAAAGAGCAACTCCATTTGAGCCCATGAAGGAAAAGCTCCTTCTTCACTTATCCGTCCCTTTTGAACCATGTCGTGGTATTGAGGGTAAAGAGCATAATAGTTGTCCACCTTGGTTTCATATTGACGGTAGTGCAAGTCTTGCAAGATTCCCGTGACAAAGTCGTCACGGGGGAGGATGAAGGGATTCGGATGGTTGTAAGGTTGGTAGGGAAAGGGGTAGGGAGGCACCTTTATCTTTTCACCTTGAGTTTGTTGTTCTTGTTGTTGTGGTGGAGGAGCTTGTGGGGGTGGAGCTTGCCTTTCTTGACTTTGAATGAGGTAAGAGGGTATTGGGGACAAGCGTCCTCTCCTTGGGGAGACTCGAGGTAGGTCGGCCATCGGAAGGTAGATAGGATCACTTCCTTTCGTCAACCATTTGATCCTTTTATCAACCCCCTCAAGGGTTATCCAATGGTGTTGGACAACAAGGAGGTCTTCATTAATTCTCATCCCTCCCGAGAGTGGAGTGTACTCATTGTTCTCATTGAACCTAGGATTAAAGTGCTTTGCAAGTCTTGTTATGAGTCCACCATTCACTATATGCTTCTTCCCATCATCATCACCATTTCGGAATTTCGCCCACTTTTCTAGCAAGACTAGAGGTGCATTGAGATGATACCCGTCTCTTCCTTGAATGTTTAGATAGGATTCCATGAACATGAGGTCCATTTGATTCACAATAGCCGGGTCTCGGCGGGCGAAGAGGGTACCCGAAAGAAATCGGTATGTGAGCCTCAAGATTGGGTTTTGGATGTGAAAAGCAAGACACTCTTTGGTAAGAATGAAGTCCCGACCCGTCATGGCCCTCCACAAAGGTGCGACACTATACTTCTTGGGTCTTGATGTTCGGGTAGGCGAGACATCAAGACCGAACACACTCGCAAATTCCACAAGGGTCATTGTTCTAGAGACATTCTCCAACCTAAACTCTATGCTAATCACTTTGTTTGAAGTTGTAATCTTTAAGCAACTCAAGAATTCGAGCACAAGAGACCGATAGGTGGGTTCAAACATGCGAAAGAGTGTTGAAAGACCAAAAACCTCAAATAAAGCCTCCACTTGGTGGAAAATTCCAAGCTTTCTTAAGGTATCATGACAAAGAAATTTAGTGGGAAGAATATTCTTACTTAAGAGTCGATGGAAGACCAATCGCTGCACATCATCAAGGAATTCCACATTCGAGAAATCGTCGAGCCTTGTGAGGTCTACAATTTCTACATGCTCTCTTCTAATGGTGTTGAGATGTGAGGTAGAGGAACTTCCCACCATCCTAGGTCTTCTTGCACTTCTAAAGGAGGATCTTCTAGGTGCCATCCTTGAGTTCTTTTGATTTGTGAAAGAGTAAGGTTGCTATTTGTTGATTGAGTGTTGAAAACCCTAGAAAATTTGGGGGTTTTTGATTTTGTGGGTGAAGAGAGTGATTTGGATATGTATGGGAGTTACAAGGGGGTGAGTTTTATAGGGTGAGTGGAAGGAGTAGTGATGTGTCATTATATGGGTGGTGGGGTGTAATTTAATTGAGAAAAGTCGGGTCGAGAAACGGGCAGGGAGACGAGCGGATTCGAAGCTGAGACGCTTGATGCGGTCGTTTCTACACCAAAAATAAATACCTAAAAACAACTAACTAATAGCTAGTAGTAAGTAGGGTCGATCTCCACAGGGAGGCTATGTTGCTATCTATCTGTCTAATTCGGTCTGTCAGGGTGTCACAGAAATGGGGGTTGAATTGATTTAACTAAACTAGAGATTAAAGCGAGGGAAATGAATAAGAGAAATTAACAGCAAGAGAGAAGGGAGTATGCTAGGAGTTGGTCCACCGTGGCAGCTATTGGATCTTATACTATCGAGAATATTAAGGCGATTAGACTATTAATAAGAAGAGCTATGGTCGTCACCTTTCGGTCCTTAAACCGCCCTAGAGTGTAAACAGCTTAACTTTCGCCCTCACTGCAATACCCTATTGTAATTAAGCAAGCCTTCCCTTCCAATCTTTCAATCTAGGTCGGGGTTAACTAGAATTATTGGTCTCCTGCATGCATACATTCGACTGGATAACAATTAAATTGCCTAATACAATTCCTATCGCAAGGCTAATCTATTTAATACAGTTAAAGCATCGCTACCACGGCTTCCCTAATCCTAACATACTAGGGGGAATTAGCTACTCATGGAAATAAGGGAAACAAACTTAAAGGAAATAAGAATAATAAACATTAAAAGGAGAGAAAGGAAGAAAGAATTACTGAATTAAAGAGATCCGGAAAATGAACAAAAGTAACAGTAATCAGCAATGTAGCAAAAGTGTGAGAGATCGTTTACATCGACATACTGACTCCCTATTTATAAGAAAATAGGGCTTATTAAACCTAATGACGGAATTAAACCTAAAAAGCCCAGCCCGAAGCAAAAATCCACTCGATCGACTAACTAAAGCACTCGATCGAGTGATATTCCTTGGCATTCCTCTCGATCGAGAACAATTCCTCTCGATCGAGGACTTCTTTCCCTTTAATCACTCGATCCAGAATAGGTAGCTCTCGATGGAGCAAATTGGCTCTCGATCGAGCACTTCTCAGCGCGTAATTCCTGCTTCGCGCACTGAACTTCAAACGACTGCCATTTCTTCGTTACTTGGTCAAACAGGGTGATTCCGGTGGCATTGGAAAGATAAAAGGACAAAATTTCATCTTCAATTGGAATCACCTGAATATCTGTAGTAGAACCCGAGATATGGCTCTCCAAAGTAGGCACTAGCAGTTTGAAGTTCTTCCTTTGCTCGCCTAGCTATCTTTCTTCTTTGCGCATCTCAAGATAGCTACATTCCCGCTCCAAATTCACTCTTCCTCCAAATGCATGCTAAAAGGACGGTAAAAGGCTTGATTTCACTACTTCCTGGTTCATTTCTGCAAATAAGACAAAATAACCCAAAGTAGCATATTCGGGGCATTTCGTAGCATAAAACCGCGATAAAAGCATAAAGATACGCGCATAAAATAGGCTAAAAAGACTATATAAAATGCACGTATCAAAACTCCCCAAACCAAACCTTTACTCGTCCCCGAGTAAACTAAAATGCAACTAAGGAACGGAAAAAGATAACTCAGAGCTAGCTACAAATGCCCTTCATTTGGCATAAATCTCACCAAACCAAACTGATATTACTCCTCAAATGATGTAAGATAGAACATAGGAGCAGAAACCGTCAACCAAACAACATTTTTTCGAATTTTTCTTCTTCTTTTTTTTTTTTTTCTTTTTTTTTTCTTTTTTTTTTTCACGGTTTCTTTCTTCACATTTTTTCAACTTTTTTTTTTTCTTTTTCATGTCATTTTTTCATCATCAATTCTTTTTTCATCATCCTCCTTTTCTTCTTAGATTACCAACTCCGAATCAACAGAATACGCGCCAACATTTGATACAATAGACAATATACCGCAAAACAATCTAAACTAGCTTGACAAGGCAGGCTAAATTTGGATGTAGCTAAGGGTCAACAGGCAAATTTGGCTAATGTGGAGTTTATGGGTAAAAATGAAAGAAAGGGAAAATGTAAGCACCTCCCTGCATGTGACACCAACCACTAACCCGAATGTATGACGGCAAAAAGCAATTTGAATTTCATATATGTGCAAATTGATGATACATGTTATGCAAGGAGTAACTACTCACAATCCTACATGAAACGGGTCACAAATGATTTTTGATTTATAAGGCTCTAAATCTTAGAAATTATAAGTAGGTTGCCAAAATTTCGGGTCAAGTCTATTCGTTCAATAAATTAAACATAAACTCGTAGATATGCAATAAGACAAAGCTAAAAGATAACAGTTCATTGCAAGGCTTAAGCAAAAAGACAAACGCAGTGCAATATCATCATGGAAATCTACCGTTCCGACTCAACCTATATGCTAAAATAAACGTGAAATTTTTTGAATTTAACAATTTTTCCAATTTTTATTGAATTTTTGAATTTTTATGAAATAAATAACAATGCAAGCAGAAAATTAAACGTGATAACCGAAATGCGAGATAAAACAATATGCAGAACACGAGATATGGATGCATAACCTCCCCAAACCAAACCGTACAATGCCCCCATTGTACCAAAACATGGAAAGGAAATGCAAATTGAAGGAGAAAGAGAGTAAAAGCGGAAAAACTCACAAGATAGCGCGAATAAGGGGACCTCCCCAAACCGACCATGAAATGGGAGGTTGCTAAGGGCCCGAAAAACCGTCTCAGGAAGCTAATCCAAGTCAATAGCACTCGATAGCGGGGATAGTAGGCTGATCGAGTAACATGGGCGTCTAAAATCGCTCGATCGATCGGAATAGTGGTCGATCGAGTGGTTCTCTAATCTGCAGGGGGTCGATCGAGTAACATCTTCACTCGATCGAGTGGATTCAACAAAAAGATGCTCGATCGAGTAAAGAAACTACTCGATCGAGTGGATCTCAGCGTACTGCAAAACACGATGGAAAAACAGCCCGCAACTAACAAAGACAAGCTTATCGAGATAGTCTATGGTATAAAACCATTTATTACAATCTGAAGTTAAATAAAAAACAAAATAAAATCTCCGGGTTGCCTCCCGGGTAGCGCTAGCTTCAGGACAGTCCCGGCTCGACCTTCTTTTTCTTCGAGCCTCTCTAAAGATCACAATCAAAACAGCTCAAAGCGCGCAAAGAACAACTTTGTCAAATAGCTCGCGCATGTGCTACACAACAAAGATAAGTAGCACCATAGTGGAATAGCAAAGTAGGAAATAAAGATATGTAAACATTTAAGTCTAACAAATTTCCTATGGGCGCTCCTAAATTTATCCACAAAATATAGGAGCGCGGGAGCAATTGACGATAATATAGGGCTCCAATTCAGATTAACAATTTTATAATGATAAGGACGGTGAAAAATCGTTAATTTGTGCGTCCACATATGAGGGGGTATAGCTCAAAAGAAACAACAGCGAGTCAAACGAGGCAAAATACTATTAGGACAAACAATAATAAAATTATCGTTTACTACCTCAGATTGGTTGCTCTTGACCACGGAATCATAGGTAAAAGAGTTTATTACCTCTTCCGTGCTAGGAGCAATTACCGTCTCAACCGCTTCTTCATCAACCTCCTCAGTGGAATCCATCCCGTAAATCGCAGATTCAAGTGTATCCGACTTTGTGAATATAGGGAGGTTTACCGTAACCTTCATCATCGTCGGACTCGTCATCCAAATCAAACCAAAATGACGAACCAAAGCTCCCAATGGCCATTTCGATCGATCGAGCGAATAATCACTCGATCGACCAACTTCCTCCCGCATCTCACTCGATCGAGTAACAACATCACTCGATCGAGTACTATCCTCCTGTATGTCACTCGATCGAGAAGGGATATTACTCGATCGAGGGGCCTTCTTCTGGAAATTCACTCGATCGACCATTATAAGTCACTCGATCGAGTGATTCTTCCTGCATAGAGCTGAAATCTTCACGTGGGGCAGTGAAATATGAAAGGAACTCGTCGTCCGAGTCATAGAAGTCATCCTCATCATTGGGCAACATGGTTTCCTCAGGAGAAAAACCGCTCTCAGCAAGGTATACCTCTTCTTCTTGCATCTCACCGCTAACCGAGCTATTTGTGACTCATTCGGGATTCGAGCGTCCATATATCTATCACTCTCTTGCATTTGTGATACAAGCATTCTCATTAAATATGTCAGCTCTGCGATCTCTTCTCTCTCCATCTCAGCTGCTAATTGAGCAACTGCAGACTCGAGCTCATCAAATCGCGAGACATATTCTTGCACTTGGAATGCAAGTGCCTCCATCAAGGATTTCAGCTCCGCAATGTCTTCTCCTTGTATATGAGGGGAATCTTGTTGCGGTGGCCATTGATAGGGCGGATGTGGCGGCACAACTACAGCTGCATTGTGCTCAGCAGAACCACATCTCCCGTAGCAGATCACCGGCTGTTCCATATAATGGGACATCGGTGATGGGTCAAAGGTACTCAAGCCTTCCCTTTGACTGTCTTTCACCTAGAACTGTCTAGGTAGTACCTGTAAGGCCTATCAAAACAGCACTAAACAAAAGATTAAAACGGCCTCAAGGGAAAAATCCCCTGAGGCTAAAAACAGATAAAATTTAAACAAATAAATAACTAGATTGCCTCCCCGGCAACGGCGCCAAAATTTGATGCGGTCGTTTCTACACCAAAAATAAATACCTAAAAACAACTAACTAATAGCTAGTAGTAAGTAGGGTCGATCTCCACAGGGAGGCTATGTTGCTATCTATCTGTCTAATTCGGTCCTGTCAGTGGTGTCACGTAAATGGGGGTTGAATTGATTTAACTAAACTAGAGATTAAAGCGAGGGAAATGAATAAGAGAAATTAACAAAGAAGAGAGAAGGGAGTATGCTAGAGTCGGTCCACCGTGGCAGCTATTGGATCTTATATATCGAGAATATTAAGGCGATTAGACTATTAATAAGAAGAGCTATGGTCGTCACCTTTCGGTCCTTAAACCGCCCTAGAGTGTAAATGTGACTTAACTTTCGCCCTCACTGCAATACCCTATTGTAATTAAGCAAGCCTTCCCTTCCAATCTTTCGATCTAGGTCGGGGTTAACTAGAATTATTGGTCTCCTGCATGCATACATTCGACTGGATAACAATTAAATTGCCTAATACAATTCCTATCGCAAGGCTAATCTATTTAATACAGTTAAAGCATCGCTACCACGGCTTCCCTAATCCTAACATACTAGGGGGAATTAGCTACTCATGGAAATAAGGGAAACAAACTTAAAGGAAATAAGAATAATAAACATTAAAAGGAGAGAAAGGAAGAAAGAATTACTGAATTAAAGAGATCCGGAAAATGAACAAAAGTAACAGTAATCAGCAATGTAGCAAAAGTGTGAGAGATCGTTTACATCGACATACTGACTCCCTATTTATAAGAAAATAGGGCTTATTAAACCTAATGACGGAATTAAACCTAAAAAGCCCAGCCCGAAGCAAAAATCCACTCGATCGACTAACTAAAGCACTCGATCGAGTGATATTCCTTGGCATTCCTCTCGATCGAGAACAATTCCTCTCGATCGAGGACTTCTTTCCCTTTAATCACTCGATCCAGAATAGGTAGCTCTCGATGGAGCAAATTGGCTCTCGATCGAGCACTTCTCAGCGCGTAATTCCTGCTTCGCGCACTGAACTTCAAACGGCTGCCATTTCTTCGTTACTTGGTCAAACAGGGTGATTCCGGTGGCATTGGAAAGATAAAAGGACAAAATTTCATCTCCAATTGGAATCACCTGAATATCTATTGTAGAACCCGAGATATGGCTCTCCAAAGTAGGCACTAGCAGTTTGAAGTTCTTCCTTTGCTCGCCTAGCTATCTTTCTTCTTTGCGCATCTCAAGATAGCTACATTCCCGCTCCAAATTCACTCTTCCTCCAAATGCATGCTAAAAGGACGGTAAAAGGCTTGATTTCACTACTTCCTGGTTCATTTTCGCAAATAAGACAAAATAACCCAAAGTAGCATATTCGGGGCATTTCGTAGCATAAAACCGCGATAAAAGCATAAAGATACGCGCATAAAATAGGCTAAAAAGACTATATAAAATGCACGTATCAAAACTCCCCAAACCAAACCTTTACTCGTCCCCGAGTAAACTAAAATGCAACTAAGGAACGGAAAAAGATAACTCAGAGCTAGCTACAAATGCCCTTCATTTGGCATAAATCTCACCAAACCAAACTGATATTACTCCTCAAATGATGTAAGATAGAACATAGGAGCAGAAACCGTCAACCAAACAACATTTTTTCGAATTTTTTTTTTCTTTCTTTTTTTTTTTTTTTTTTTTTTTTTTTTTTTTTTTTTTTTTTCACGGTTTCTTTCTTCACATTTCTTTCAACTTTTTTTTTCTTTTTCATGTCATTTTTCATCATCAATTCTTTTTTCATCATCCTCCTTTTCTTCTTAGATTACCAACTCCGAATCAACAGAATACGCGCCAACATTTGATACAATAGACAATATACCGCAAAACAATCTAAACTAGCTTGACAAGGCAGGCTAAATTTGGATGTAGCTAAGGGTCAACAGACAAATTTGGCTAATGTGGAGTTTAATGGGTAAAAATGAAAGAAAGGGAAAATGTAAGCACCTCCCTGCATGTGACACCAACCACTAACCCGAATGTATGACGGCAAAAAGCAATTTGAATTTCATATATGTGCAAATTGATGATACATGTTATGCAAGGAGTAACTACTCACAATCCTACATGAAACTGGTCACAAATGACACCAGTTTATAAGGCTCTAAATCTTAGAAATTATAAGTAGGTTGCCAAAATTTGGGGTCAAGTCTATTCGTTCAAATGAAATTAAACATAAACTCGTAGATATGCAATAAGACAAAGCTAAAAAGATAACAGTTCAAAGCAAGGCTTAAGCAAAAAGACAAACGCAGTGCAATATCATCATGGAAATCTACCGTTCCGACTCAACCTATATGCTAAAATAAACGTGAAATTTTTTGAATTTAACAATTTTTCCAATTTTTATTGAATTTTTGAATTTTTATGAAATAAATAACAATGCAAGCAGAAAATTAAACGTGATAAATGAAATGCGAGATAAAACAATATGCAGTATTTGAGATATGGATGCATAACCTCCCCAAACCAAACCGTACAATGCCCCCATTGTACCAAAACATGGAAAGGAAATGCAAATTGAAGGAGAAAGAGAGTAAAAGCGGAAAAACTCACAAGATAGCGCGAATAAGGGGACCTCCCCAAACCGACCATGAAATGGGAGGTTGCTAAGGGCCCGGAAAAACCGTCTCAGGAAGCTAATCCAAGTCAATAGCACTCGATAGCGGGGATAGTAGCCGATCGAGTAACATGGGCGTCTAAAACGCTTCGATCGATGGAATAGTGGTTGATCGAGTGGTTCTCTAATCTGCAGGGGGTCGATCGAGTAACATCTTCACTCGATCGAGTGGATTCAACAGCAAAGATGCTCGATCGAGTAAAGAAACTACTCGATCGAGTGGATCTCGCGTGCACTGCAAAAAACACGATGGAAAACAGCCCGCAACTAACAAAGACAAGCTTACTGAGATAGTCTATGGTATAAAACCATTTATTACAACTGAAGTTAAATAAAAAACAAAATAAAATCTCCGGGTTGCCTCCCGGGTAGCGCTAGCTTCAGACAGGTCCCAGCTCGACCTTCTTTTTCTTCGAGCCTCTCTAAAGATCACAATCAAAACAGCTCAAAGCGCGCAGCAACCTGTCAAATAGCTGCGCATGTGCTACACAACAGCATAAGTAGCACCATAGTGGAATAGCAAAGTAGGAAATAAAGATATGTAAACATTTAAGTCTAACAAATTTCCTATGGGCGCTCCTAAATTTATCCACAAAATATAGGAGCGCGGGAGCAATTGACGATAATATAGGGCTCCAATTCAGATTAACAATTTTATAATGATAAGGACGGTGAAAAATCGTTAATTTGTGCGTCCACATATGAGGGGGTATAGCTATGAAAGAAACAGCGCGAGTCAAACGAGGCAAAATACTATTAGGACAAACAATAATAAAATTATCGTTTACTACCTCAGATTGGTTGCTCTTGACCACGGAATCATAGGTAAAAGAGTTTATTACCTCTTCCGTGCTAGGAGCAATTACCGTCTCAACTGCTTCTTCATCAACCTCCTCAGTGGAATCCATCCCGTAAATCGCAGCTTCAAGTGTATCCGACTCGGCTGTGAATAGGGGAGGTTTACCGTAACCTTCATCATCGTCAGACTCGTCATCCAAATCAAACCAAAATGACGAACCAAAGCTCCCAATGGCCATTTCGATCGATCGAGCGAGAATAATCACTCGATCGACCAACTTCCTCCTCCGCATCTCACTCGATCGAGTAACAACATCACTCGATCGAGTACTATCCTCCTGTATGTCACTCGATCGAGAAGGGATATTACTCGATCGAGGATGTCTTCTGAAATTCACTCGATCGACCATTATAAGTCACTCGATCGAGTGATTCTTCCTGCATAGAGCTGAAATCTTCACGTGGGGCAGTGAAATATGAAAGGAACTCGTCGTCCGAGTCATAGAAGTCATCCTCATCATTGGGCAACATGGTTTCCTCAGGAGAAAAACCGCTCTCAAAGAAGGTAAACCTCTTCTTCTTGCATCTCAGCTGCTAACTGAGCTATTTGTGACTCCAGTTCAGGGATTCGAGCGTCCATATATCTATCACTCTCTTGCATTTGTGATACAAGCATTCTCATTAAATATGTCAGCTCTGCGATCTCTTCTCTCTCCATCTCAGCTGCTAATTGAGCAACTGCAGACTCGAGCTCATCAAATCGCGAGACATATTCTTGCACTTGGAATGCAAGTGCCTCCATCAAGGATTTCAGCTCCGCAATGTCTTCTCCTTGTATATGAGGGGAATCTTGTTGCGGTGGCCATTGATAGGGCGGATGTGGCGGCACAACTACAGCTGCATTGTGCTCGTGAGAACCACATCTCCGTAGCGAGATCACCACTGTTCCATATAATGGGACATCGGTGATGGGTCAAAGGTACTCAAGCCTTCCCTTTGACTGTCTTTCACCTAGAACTGTCTAGGTAGTACCTGTAAGGCCTATCAAAACAGCACTAAACAAAAGATTAAAACGGCCTCAAGGGAAAAATCCCCAGAGGCTACAAACAGATAAAATTAAACAAATAAATAACTAGATTGCCTCAAAGCAACGGCGCCAAAATTTGATGCGGTCGTTTCTACACCAAAAATAAATACCTAAAAACAACTAACTAATAGCTAGTAGTAAGTAGGGTCGATCTCCACAGGGAGGCTATGTTGCTATCTATCTGTCTAATTCGGTCCTGTCAGGTGTCACGAAATGGGGGTTGAATTGATTTAACTAAACTAGAGATTAAAGCGAGGGAAATGAATAAGAGAAATTAACAAAGAAGAGAGAAGGGAGTATGCTAGGAGTCGGTCCACCGTGGCAGCTATTGGATCTTATACTATCGAGAATATTAAGGCGATTAGACTATTAATAAGAAGAGCTATGGTCGTCACCTTTCGGTCCTTAAACCGCCCTAGAGTGTAAATGACTTAACTTTCGCCCTCACCGCAATACCCTATTGTAATTAAGCAAGCCTTCCCTTCCAATCTTTCAATCTAGGTCGGGGTTAACTAGAATTATTGGTCTCCTGCATGCATACATTCGACTGGATAACAATTAAATTGCCTAATACAATTCCTATCGCAAGGCTAATCTATTTAATACAGTTAAAGCATCGCTACCACGGCTTCCCTAATCCTAACATACTAGGGGGG
This sequence comes from Silene latifolia, assembly GCF_048544455.1. Taxonomy (NCBI): domain Eukaryota; kingdom Viridiplantae; phylum Streptophyta; class Magnoliopsida; order Caryophyllales; family Caryophyllaceae; genus Silene; species Silene latifolia. The sequence goes on along the minus strand of NC_133527.1, from coordinate 86,599,950 downwards.
AATTAGCTACTCATGGAAATAAGGGAAACAAACTTAAAGGAAATAAGAATAATAAACATTAAAAGGAGAGAAAGGAAGAAAGAATTACTGAATTAAAGAGATCCGGAAAATGAACAAAAGTAACAGTAATCAGCAATGTAGCAAAAGTGTGAGAGATCGTTTACATCGACATACTGACTCCCTATTTATAAGAAAATAGGGCTTATTAAACCTAATGACGGAATTAAACCTAAAAAGCCCAGCCCGAAGCAAAAATCCACTCGATCGACTAACTAAAGCACTCGATCGAGTGATATTCCTTGGCATTCCTCTCGATCGAGAACAATTCCTCTCGATCGAGGACTTCTTTCCCTTTAATCACTCGATCCAGAATAGGTAGCTCTCGATGGAGCAAATTGGCTCTCGATCGAGCACTTCTCAGCGCGTAATTCCTGCTTCGCGCACTGAACTTCAAACGGCTGCCATTTCTTCGTTACTTGGTCAAACAGGGTGATTCCGGTGGCATTGGAAAGATAAACGGACAAAATTTTATCTCCAATTGGAATCACCTGAATATCTATTGTAGAACCCGAGATATGGCTCTCCAAAGTAGGCACTAGCAGTTTGAAGTTCTTCCTTTGCTCGCCTAGCTATCTTTCTTCTTTGCGCATCTCAAGATAGCTACATTCCCGCTCCAAATTCACTCTTCCTCCAAATGCATGCTAAAAGGACGGTAAAAGGCTTGATTTCACTACTTCCTGGTTCATTTCTGCAAATAAGACAAAATAACCCAAAGTAGCATATTCGGGGCATTTCGTAGCATAAAACCGTGATAAAAGCATAAAGATACGCGCATAAAATAGGCTAAAAAGACTATATAAAATGCACGTATCAACGCTCGGATTCTCCTCTCACGGGACGGGCGGATTCTGGGCAAGACGCCCGGATTCTGCCACAGAGTATAATCCCAGAATTTTTCTCGCCTCAAGACGGGCGTCCCGAGCATAAGACGCTCGGATTCATCAGGGTCAGGACGGGCGTCTTCTTGAGAAGACGGGCGGATTCTTCGACAGAGATTTTTCTTTGAAATGCTCAGGAGAAAAGACGAGCGTCTTTCCACTAATCCGGCCGGATTCTCTCAGACGGGCGTCTTCTTCCTTAGGACGCTCGGATTCTTCTTGACCCGAAACCTTCAATTTCTCAACACACTGGACGCGCGGTTTTTCCCTTGACGTCCGTATTCTCGCCAGGACGTCCGGATTTCCGAGAGACGCACGGATTCTTGCTGCGAGTGTTGACTTTTTCTCCTTTCTTTCAATGCATCCCCACACTTAGGAATTTTCTCCTTCCTTCATTCAAAAACTCATTAGTAACCCTCCCTCACTTGCGCTCATGAAAAGAATTTATGCTTATTAAACAAATGCAATTAAATAATAAATACAAGTTAGAGGGTTAGTATATTTACAAATGGTGGTTTAGGGAGGACTCCACCAAACTCTCATTCTTGATGAGATGTCAAGGAGGAGGGGGACCGAGGTAGGTAGCCTCGACCTCTCCAACAAATGCTCCTTCATAGTATGGCTTCAATCTTTGACCATTTACCTTGAACTTGCTTCCATCTTCCGCCTTGAGTTCGAAATCTCCATACTTCCCAACTTCGGTTATCACATAGGGACCCATCCATCTAGAGTTCAATTTTTCGGGAAAGAGTCGGTAGCGGGAATTGAATAGAAGGACTTTGTCTCCCTTGTGCAAGGCCTTTTGTCGAATCCTCTTATCATGAAGCAATTTTGTTCTTTCTTTGTAAATCTTTGCATTCTCATAAGATTGTAGTCGGAATTCCTCCAACTCTTGGATTTGGATCATCCTCTTTTGACCGCTCAATTTGAGATCAAGATTGAGTGCTCGGATTGCCCAATAAGCTTTGTATTCCAATTCGATTGGCAAATGACATGCTTTTCCATATACAAGCTTGTAGGGGGAGGCACCTATGGGAGTCTTATAGGCCGTCCTATAAGCCCAAAGAGCATCATCAAGCTTTGTGCTCCAATCTTTCCGAGTCTTGTTCACAACTTTTTCAAGAATTTGCTTGATCTCTCTATTTGAAATTTCCACTTGACCGCTTGTTTGAGGATGATATCCCAAGCCGGTTCGATGTTGAACACCATATTTGGTCAAAAGGGATGCAAGCTTCTTTTCATGGAAATGTGTTCCTCCATCACTAATGATAGCTCTAGGAACTCCGAATCTTGGAAAAATTATCCTCTTGAAGAGCTTGGTGACCGTTTTTGCATCATCATTCGGGGTAGCAATTGCCTCTACCCACGTTGAAACGTAATCTACGGCCACAAGGATGTACTTGTTCCCGTTAGATGTCACAAAGGGTCCTTGGTAGTCGATTCCCCAAACATCGAAAATCTCTACCTCTAGGATGCCCCTTTGTGGCATTTCTTTCCTCCAAGATATATTGCCCGTTCTTTGACAAGCATCGCAATGAATGATGAATTCTCTTGTATCTTGAAACATTGTGGGCCAATAGAAACCCGATTGGAGGATTTTTGCAACGGTTCTTCTTGCTCCATGGTGGCCACCGTAGGGTGATGAATGACATCCTTCCAAGATTCCTTGGATTTCCCATTGAGGGATGCATCTCCGGTAGAGCCCATCACTACACTCCTTATAGAGGTTTGGATCATCCCAAAAGTACCTCTTCACTTCGAATAGGAATCTCTTCCTTTGGTTGTGGTTCAAGTTAGGAGGGAGCACTTTTCCAACAATAAAGTTAGCATAATCGGCAAACCATGGGGTGATGTGCCTTTCAAGTTGAGTTTGAATAGCCATCAAGATATCGTCGGGGAATGAGTCATTGATCGGGGTTTCTCCATTTTCATCATGAAACCGGATCCTTGACAAATGATCCGCCACTACATTCTCGGCTCCTTTCTTGTCTCTTATTTCCAAGTCAAATTCTTGAAGTAGCAAAATCCATCTCAACAACCTTGGTTTTGCCTCCTTCTTTATCAAGAGATGTCGAAGAGCACGGTGATCCGAAAAAACAATCACCTTGGATCCAAGTAAGTAGGACCGAAATTTATCCAAAGCATATACAATGGCAAGAAGCTCCTTTTCGGTTGTGTCATAATTCACTTGAGAAGGGTCAAGGGTCTTGCTTATGTAATAGATGGCATGAAGAGCTCTCCCTACCCGTTGGCCAAGTACCGCTCCAACGGCGTAGTTGCTAGCGTCGCACATAATCTCAAAAGGTAACTCCAAATTTGGGGGTTGGATGATTGGTGCCGAGATTAATGCTTCTTTGATTCTATTGAAAGCTTCAACACATTCACAAGAAATTGGAATTGGGCATCCTTAAGCAAAAGTTGAGTGAGGGGTTTTGCTATTTTAGAAAAATCTTTTATGAAACGACGGTAAAAACCCGCGTGACCGAGAAAACTTCTCACCCCTCTAACATTCACGGGGGGTGGGAGTTTCTCTATCACCTCAACTTTAGCTTTATCGACCTCGATGCCTTTTTCCGAAATCAAATGACCCAAAACAATTCCTTCATTAACCATGAAATGACACTTTTCCCAATTTAAAACAAGACTAACATCTTCACATTTTTGCAATACAAGAGAAAGATTATGCAAGCATGAGTCAAAGTCCTTTCCATAAACACTAAAATCATCCATAAAAACTTCCATTATGGTCTCTAGATAATCGGAGAAGACACTCATCATGCATCTTTGGAAAGTAGCGGGGGCATTACATAATCCAAAAGGCATCCGTCTATATGCAAAAGTGCCATAGGGGCACGTGAAGGTGGTCTTATGTTGGTCATCCGAGTGTATAGGGATTTGGAAGAATCCCGAATACCCGTCAAGGTAACAAAAGAATTTGTTAGAGGCTAACCTTTCAAGCATTTGGTCAATGAATGGTAAGGGGAAGTGATCTTTCCTTGTTGCGGAGTTCAATTTACGGTAGTCAATGCACATACGCCAACCGGTGATCATTCTTGTGGGTATTAATTCATTCTTTTCATTTGTCACTACCGTAGTACCTCCTTTCTTAGGTACCACTTGGACGGGGCTAACCCACAAAGAATCCGATATGGGATATATGATTCCCGCATCAAGTAATTTCATGACTTCTCCTTTGACAACTTCTTGCATGTGGGGGTTCAATCTTCTTTGGGGTTGAATGGTAGGTTTATGGTCGTCCTCTAGATGAATCCTATGCATGCAAAAGTTGGGACTAATCCCCTTAAGGTCATCTAGACTATAACCTATAGCCTTTTCATGTTGTTTCAACACATTAAGCAATTTACCCAATTGGTCATCATCAAGTCTATCATTAACAATCACGGGTTTGGTCTTTGATTCATCAAGGTAAGCATATTTCAAATTTGGGGGAAGGGGTTTTAATGTAGGAGTTTGTACCTCACTTTCCTCCTTTTGAGTGTCATTGAGAATTTGCTCCATCTCCATTAGACATTCCATTCTCATAGCATACTCAACTTCACTTTCATTAACCTCATCATATTCAAATTCCATGATGGGTTCCTCTTGCTCTTGAGTATGTAGAATATCCTCTAGGATAGATTGCTCATCCTCTATGGGTTGACATGCTTCTACTAGAATATTATGCACCAACTCGGATTGTGCATGGGTGAGTTCTTTGTTAGCTAGAGCGGCCTCAAAGAGATCCACCTCCAACTCCCAATACATGCTCTTAGCCTTACTTGCTTCTAAGGCCTCTAATGCTTGCATGGGATCCTTGAAGTAAGGGATACTCAAATGGTCCTCTACAAAACAATCTATGAAATCCATTCTCGCAAAATACCAAACAACTTGAAAACGATTAGAGCAAACCTCGAGGGGTTTTACTTCCCCAAGGTGAAAAAGACACAACTAAAAACAATAAAAGAAATCTTAAATCAATTAAACACCGTCCCCGGCAACGGCGCCATTTTTGATCGGAGCCATTTGGTGTTCACAATTAAGCATATGTGGTCGTTGGTCAATGGTCGATACAAAACACAATTTATACTTCACAAACAACTCTACAATTAGTAAAGAGGCAAGTAAATGTCGGATCCCAAGGGACGGGTATTGAAATGAAGATTCTATTGTAACTAGTGGTGTCTAGGGGTGTCACAAATTGGGTTGATGTAGAAGGTTACTAAACTAAGATAGCAATGAAAATAAACTAACAAGATAAATAAAATAAGGGGTGTAAACAATTGATTAAAAGCACTAGGGTGTCATGGGTTCATAGGGGAATCATGGGATATGATCATACAAACATGTTCTCAAATTATAAGCAAGCAATTATTGTTGTGATGGATTGAGTTGGGTTATATCTTACAATCCTAGGAAAGTTTGGGTCCCGGAGCCGAATCTCTTGGATTGTACAACACCTACAAGTCGACTTAATCTTCCCTACTTAACACATGCATGGTCTAACAAGACTCGAGTTGGGTTATGTCTTACAAGTCAAGTTGAAAGGATAGAAGATGATAGTAAATGCAAGGATTCATAGGCTTAGCATTTCATCAAATATAACATGTGCATGTATTAAGATCAAAACAAGCAAGCAAATAAGATATGAAAGCATATTAATTTAAGCATGAATCATTCCCCATGTTGGTTTCCCTAATCACCCATTAAACCCTAGCTAAGAGACTACTCACTCATTATCATATTGATCATGCTAGAAAGGTTGTCAATCATACTAACATAATGAAACATGATGAATAAATGAAAGTAATTAGCAATAATTAAAAAGGGGTTAAGAGATTATACCTACTAATGATTCCAATAATAAAGCAAGAATAATAGAAGTACTCGAATCCTAGATTGAGAGGTTGTCAATCTCCCAATAATAACCCAAATAATCTTCAATTACCCAAAATAAAGTAAGAACAAGAGAGAGATTAAAGAACTAAAACTTGGATTAAAACTTGATTAATATTTGATTACAATATTGAAGAGAGATTTGATTGATATTAACTACACTAATTATTGATAAGAAGAACATGCTCCTCTAATTAGACTAATGGGGTATTTATAGTGAAAATTAGGGAGGATGCATTAGGGTTAACTAAGGGCTAAACTAGTAATTACACTTTTAAGTTGAGCAAGGAGCCTCCGGGATTATCCGAGAGAAGGGCTTCTCTTATCGATGCTTGAGGAATGAAAAAAACTTTGTCTTTGGCCGCGATCCGTGCGGATGGGAGTCGGGACGGCCGGATCTGGCCGAGGAATCCGAGCGGATTCTTGGGTAAGACGCTCGGATCGGCGAGGGGAATCCGAGCGGATTCCTTTGCGGGACGCTCGGATTGGCGAGGACGGACGGATTCTCTACAATCCGTTCAGATTGTAGTTCAAAGAACTTTCCTTCTTTTTTTCTTCCCTTTTCTTCATGAATTCCTTGGGGATTTCCTTGGGGACTCAAGGATCCTTTTCTCAACAATGCTCTTCTACTATGCTATGTACAAAGGCCTTCTAGTCTTGTCTCTCCTTGATGCTTGGTCATTGAATATGATCAATTTAGCCTTGTTTTGCCATGAAAATGCAAGATTCTTACTCCTTTCCTACCAAGGGATCAAAATCTCAAAGAATATGCAAAACAAAGAACTAAAGATAAGAAATGACCCAAATAGGCACTAAAAAGCATGGAAACAATGGTAATTCGGGGGCTAAATATGCGCCAATTATGGTCACATCAGTCACCCACTGGCGGCGAGGATTACCTGTTGCGATGGGTAATCTGGCAGGGCTACACACTTTGGTCTGTAGTCGGTTACTGTGTGTGAAATCGATGATCAGCTGGTTGTATTGTTTGCTGTCTTATATTGATTGAGTAGTACTGACCCCGTGTTGTTGTTTTGTAAAACTGCGGTGATCCATTCGGGGATGGTGAGCGATTGTGACAGTGATACATTTATTGAGCTTGGGGCGATTATGGGAGAGTCACCACGCCTGGATTAGATGACACCACCACGAGCCTTAGTTATTGTTTTGGTAGTTGTTGCCATTTGGATAATTCGTTTATTAGATTTTGGAGACTATGTAACTTTTATAACTACCGTACTTTAATAAATGTGTTTGGACTGTTGCTTTTGATATATGCTAACCTCGGGCAACCGAGATGGTAACAACCTTTCATGCTGGGGTAGTCCTGGTAAGGTACCTTGGTATGAGGGGGTGTTACAAAGTGGTATCAGAGCCGACGATTCCGGCACCTAAAACAAATGAACCCAATGAACTTAGGGAGTCTAAATAAAATGAACCCGAGGAGAGTTGTTTGGAGCTGCCGCAAAGACTTGGGAGACGTCCCGAAGTCGCATTAAGGCCCTTACGATCTCAAGCCGGTCACATGGGGAGAAACTGTTGTATGTTTGAGTCATGTGAGTTTGATATCTATAGTTTGAATCTTGTGCATGGTTGGGTGAAATGATGAAATAAGTGGAATGTGATAGTTGTTGAAAGATGCATCGAGGATTGTTCATGTTAAACTTTGGGAAGGAATATGTTGGCATGTTAAGTGTTGGAACATGGTAAAATAGGAAAGGTGAATTGTGAATCTGTATCTGATTGATATTGAGTATGAAGAATGTGATCATGTTATCTGTTTAATACAATGTTGAGCATGAGGTATGGTAGTGGTACATGTGCATATGATCATGATGATTTTAATGCTTGATTGTTGGTAGAAGCATGTGATTAAGGTCATGCGTCCATATATGTAAATGTCGTGTTTAATTTTAATGTGAGTATGATAAATGTTCAACTATGTACTGGTTTTTAGAGGTATTGAATTGTTATTGTTGCCTTATGTATGTTCAAGTTGTTTTGGCTTAGGAAACTTGATTTGCATAAAGAACGATTAGGGAAGGGTTGTCTTAAAACTGACATAAGTCGAGTTCTAGAAATGATATTGCTGTAATTCCAAGTTGAGATGATAGCTTGTCTTTTTACGATTCTAACGATAGGTCACACGCCCAAAATGACCAAGTAACGAGTGAGATACGACTGTTTTACGAAAACTGGACGGTGCTGAGAACTGCGCCGATACTCGACCGAGTAGTCCCTACTCGGCCGAGTATCTTTTATACTCGACCGAGTATTCCATATTCGGCCGAGTAATCCCTCTGTGATAATACTGTTTAGCGTCTGGAGTCGTGAACTCGGCCGAGTATTCCCAATACTCGACCGAGTAATCCTTCTGCGACAATTGAGTTTGCTTCTGGAGTCGAAAACTCGACCGAGTAATATAGTTACTCGACCGAGTGACTTGTACTCGACCTAGTATGTTATGTACTCGACCGAGTACCTCATTGGGCGACCACTTTGAGTCAGTGGCTATGTTCTTACTTTTGTTTTGAGTCGGTGGCTATGTTCTTACTTTTGTTTTGAGCCGGTGGCTATGTTTTTACATTGTTTTGAGTCGTAGGGTATATACACATGTATGTTTTGAGTCTTAACGCATTCTTTTATATGTGGGACGGTCTTGATACGTAAGTTATCGGAAGTTATGACATGGAGAGTGACGGCTTATGAGGGACATGTGTTAGGTAAGGAAGACATGTGTTAATGTGGTTGTGAAGGATAGTGGAAAAAGAAAAGGGAAGAATGATGAGCTAATCGAGGTAAAGAGCATGTTTCGTGAGATATGATGAGTGATATAGTCGTGTGTTGAGTAGTATAAAAGTAAGTGTATATCGGCAAGGGTGATGTAAGTGTAAAGAAGCATGAGAATGAAAGATTGAGATAAGGGATACGAATAGTGGCATATTTGGATGTGTAAGGATTTATGGAGGAAGACAGCTAGGATAGAGTTGCTTAAGGATATATGTAATGGAAGGTTATTGTAAGAAGATAGGAAAGAGAGGTATACAGTGAACTTAAAGGAAGTTATGTCGCGATGTGGATTTGTAGATAGTGGCTAAGTTTGGGAAGTTGGAATATCAAATGGGTGAGCCAAGTGTGTAATTCTTTGGACAAACGGTATGAAGTGAATTTTGGTTTCTAGAGATGCGAAAGGGAGATACGACTAATTGAAGAGTAACTGTTAGTGTGTGGACTTGATGGTGACAAGGGTGAGTGTGAAGCAAGATGAGAGATGATAAATGATAATAAGAATGATAAGATATTGATATGAATTAATGGAATTAGAGTTGTGGAGCTATGGAAAATAAACAAATGACTAAAGAGTTAGGTAGAAAGAGAAAGGAGATGACTTATTAATTGGCATTATTGAGTAAAAGGAGGGAAAGAGGGATGGAAGTAAGTTGAGAGAACGTTGACCGGAGTTAAGGAGCATGAAGGTAGAAAATTATGAGATGTACGATATCCCCACTAGAGGGTGTGAGTTAATGGTTATATAGGAGAGCAGGACGACGTGTTAGCCATGAGTTTCGAGGTATTAAGGGAATAAGGAGCTTGTAGAGTGTTTGCACGATCTGAGATTTTGGTGGAGAATTAGGTAGCGATATGATAAAGGATAGAATTGGGAATAATGTTGAGGTATGTTTTGTTGATGGATTGGATGTTCGTATTTGGGATGATAACCAAAGAGAGGAAACAGATTGTTATATTAAGAAGTGATAGTAAGAGAGTAGTCACATGAAGGATGTTGGTGTCATAGTAGTGTCACTAGTGGCTGAGGGTGATGTTACTTTAGGGAAATTAGTTGTCCTAATGAGGTTTATTTTGTAGAGACCAGATAGATATGTATGGTTGTGCGAGAGTATAAGATGTGGTTATATGAAGCAGTTGTTAGTAGTTGAGTATTAATGGTATGGTTACATTTGACAGGGGGTGATGGTTATGTGAATGGGAGAATATGTTATGAGGGGTGTACGAGTTAAACTCGGGTGAGAGGTAACTTTTAACAGGTGGTAACTTACGTGATCAAGATTGACTTGTTAGAGGTGATTATGGGTCTATGATGTGTATAAATGTTTGTGTGAGGTTCTGACCTCACGAGAAGCGGTAGGGTGTGATAGTCATAAAGTTGTTATATGAATGTTTGTGATATATGTTGGGTACGACAATCTATTGGAATAAGGTTCAAAAGGTAATAATTTGATTGATCTGGCTTGGATAGTTAAAATCGTATGTGTATTAATGATACATGTTTATTCTGTGAAAAGGTATGGATGATATGCAAGACATTCTTGTATGTTTATTCCGTATAAAATATTGTGTTATGGTCGAGCAAAGCAGTTTTGAGTAAGTTTTCTTGTCCGGAGAGTTATACTGAGTCAGTGTTTGTGGGAATTATATGTGGGCGTGATGTTTATCGATGTGGTTGTTGTGCCTCGGGTGATGATCCGGGCACGGTACTTCGTGTTGTGATGCGGGCATTTCGCGCTGCGGTGCGGCTGTTAGTGGCAGTGTTGCGATGCCGTCACCGGTTGTGGTGGAGTATACGGGGTGGTTACGATTTGAGTTTCGAAAGTACAGACTAGTTATGCACAGATTGTTGTTTTGTTGCTGTTGTTTCTTGTGAGTTTTGGTTAGGCATGTAGACTGTTGTTTTTTTGTTGATGTTTCTTACCAGTTTCAGTTTGGGAATGAGGGTAGAGTATGATATGAAAGAGAGTTGTATATGTTTTCGTTGTTGTCATGGTATAGTGATATTTTGTTGATGGGACACAGTTGGGATATGTTGTTACAGTAATTTTGATCTTGTTCTAGATGAGGCTTTGGTAGACATGTTAATGGCAAGTGATTTGTAGAACATGTGTGGTAATGATCTGATATATGCAGGTGGTTCATAATCCTTTGTTGAGACAGTGAGTGTAGGGTGTTGGGTAATTAGTGTCGTGTTAAGTTATGTATGAGTCTTGCGGTAATGAAAGAAAGGAACTTGAGGATCGAGTGTGAGTGTACGTAACAAGTGTGGATCGTGAGTTATGCTTTTGGCGATAAGAGTTTTATATAGTTTATATAGAGAGGTATGTCATGTCGCGGTAATGTGGAAGAGTTAGAGTGTTTGTTATGATCGGGATTGTGTGATTTTGGTTAATGGAGTGCAGAATGAGTCGAGGTATGAAAACTGTTTAAGTAAGAGAGCCTTGGATATAGGAATAGTAAGTGTTTAGATTATAGGCGGGTATCTTTCACATATGGTGGTGATGAAGATAATGAGAGGTATAGTTAAGGATCTAGTATTAGTGAGTTACGAGGACGTAACATGTGTCTTAAGAGGAGTAGGATGCGGCAAAGAGCGTTTGAGGGTTGTGCATGTCGTAATATTATTGGACGTAGAGTGTTGGTGTAGCATAAGGAATGGATGGGTACATATAGTGGTTGATAGTGTTAAAAAGGCCATGGCCGTGCTTGTAGTAGTTCGATGTTTAGGAGTGTGAGAATTTTTTTTTTTTCGATAGTGTTGATAAAAGTGGATGATGATATTTATGAGTTCGAGAGTTTTGGCAGCTGGATGACGATGTTAATGAGTGTGAGTAAACTTCGAGGACGAAGTTCCTTTTTAAGGGTAGTAGAATGTAACATTCCGTTTTGATGGTTGATCTTCTATGTGGATTGTCTTGGTATTGAGTGCTATTGGGTGTTATGGAAGTGAGACAAGATTGGCAACATTATTTTGTGGTTATTCGATAATATTATGGAGTCAATATCGAGAGGATACGTTATCTAGTAAGCGTGGTTAGTGGAGCTGGTGTTAGGTTGTCCATGTATTATAGGTTGGGTTGGAACTTCGGGGACGAAGTTCTTTTTAAGGGAGGAAGATTGTAACACTACGGATTTTATAGGGTGGTACTCGACCGAGTATGGCCTACTCGGTCGAATAAAGTGTGTTGGGTATTCTGTTTGGCTACTGCCTAGGAATACTCGGCCGATTATGGGTAATACTCGACCGAGTAGATGATACTCGGCCGAGTATACTCTATACTCGACCGAGTATCCGGTCTGACGGGTAATATTTTCCGCGGTTGATTTAGAAAGGATTAGAGTTATATTGAGACGCATTTTACAGTTTCTAAAACATTTTACAAAACCTAAACTACACAACGTAACTCTAATCCTCTCCAAATCTCCCTCTCATTTGCGTGGATTGTTCGTGATTCTAACGAATCTTGCCTTGCGTCGATTATGTCGGTAAGTCTCTGATTTCATGAGTCTCATTAAGTTGTCTTTTAGGGTTTTGCTCTAATTATTGTTTTGGGTTAATTTGGAGGTTTAGGGTTTGGTCATTATATGTGTGTTGATTGTTGATTATAATTGTTGTAGGTGACAATGTGGTAATTGCTATGCATATTGTATGATTGATTAGAGCATATCGGATTGCGAAAAGGTAGGGTTTCCCTACTCAGTAACTGTTAATTGATTTAAGACTGTGCTTGTGTTGTAATTGTTATTATCTGCTGATCATCGGAGTATAGGTGATGTGATGACGGTGGTGATGTGGTTGTGTTGTGACGGTAGTGGTGTTGTGACAGCTGAGATGCTGTGGTGTTATGTGATTGTGGTGGAGTCACTTGCGGGAGTGGCTTCACACCCTAGTTCGCCCTCCGTGGAACCCGTCACGGGAGGGGATGTGCACATTAAGGGACAGGGATTGTTAGTCGCTCGTTGATGAGTTGGACTAGGTGGGGATGGGTCATGTCACCACCATTGGCGGCGAGGATTACCTGTTGCGATGGGTAATCGGGGGGCTACACACTTGGTCCGTAGTCGGTTCATCGTGTGTGAAATCGATGATCACCTGGTTGTATTGTTTCTTTGTCTTATATTGATTGAGTAACTCGACCCCGTGTTGTTGTTTTGTAAAACCTGCGGTGATCCATTCGGGGATGGTGAGCAGATTGTGACAGGTGATACATTTATTGAGCTTGGGGCAGTTATGGGAGAGTCACCACGCTGGATTAGATGACACCACCACGAGCCTTAGTTATTGTTTTGGTAGTTGTTGCCATTTGGATAATTCGTTTATTAGATTTTGGAGACTATGTAACTTTTATAACTACCGTACTTTAATAAATGTGTTTGGTCTGTTGCTTTTGATATATGCTAACCTCGGGCAACCGAGATGGTAACAACCTTTCATGCTGGGGTAGTCCTGGTAAGGTACCTTGGTATGAGGGGGTGTTACAGGGTAGGCCCATATTTATGGGTTGTGAATGAATCTGACCGTCTCCTACTACTTCCGATTCTGTACCGCCAAGGTCGCATTGCCGAGCAGGGGACAGTGCCGTTGGAATAGGAAAACGACTGTGTGGATTGAGCTGAAGGTGAAAGAGACATATATGGTGATATTGTCTCTGAATTCCAGAGGATGGGTTAACAAAAAAAACATACTCCCTCCATTCAACTCCACACTGCACATTTGCTTTTTCACGTTTGTCAACGCTTGTTTTACGCGATTTTTTTCTTTAGCTTGATATTTTAATGTACTCCTAAAAACCTACGTCATTATAATAAAATTTTGATATTTTTCTGGTGATATTGTCTCTAAATTCCAGAGGATGGGGTAACAAAAAACGTAACAAAAAACATAAATAATTAAACTTTAATTCAAACCACCACCATAATCCAAATACAACTTAAAATGCCAGATAATAATTAAAGACTTAATTATTAGAATCTGATGAAGTATTTGTTGGAGCTAGTGTCCTCCACAGTTAGTGTGATAGCATATATAAATCTCTTATAGGTTCACAAGGATATACTTAGTATTTTATTAGTTGATTAACGTTTACTTAATAACGGTTGGCTTGCTAGAAGTTTGACGTTATTATCATACTGATGCGGTGATCAACTGGTCCCTAAAAGTCACACTTAAAAGATGTGTTTGAGAGATGTGATTGTATGAAAATATAATCACATTGATGCCTTATATGACTAAAAGGTTAGTCCATGTATTTGACTAAACAGTTAGTCAATGTGATGATGAGACGATTATTTAATACAATTAAATAATATTAAATGAGACGAATTAACTGTTAATTCGTAAATTGAATATAAATTGTTATATTTAATTAATGTATATAATGTTAGCTTAAACGAATTAAGATGTTAATTCGTAATTAAACGTAACCAGTTATATTTAATTAGCAAATTATAAATATGCGATATTTATAGTTAAAGTATATATTATACGACATTGTCATAATAAATGATTGACAGACCGATATTAATAAATCGACTACAAACTATTGTGTGTGGACTTATTAAATACGTGTCGACATAATTGACAATTGATAAATATACACATTATATATAATTTGACAATAACCGAAAATAAAAAGATTTTATCCTTATTTTTGGTTGTTGCTTCAACCGATTTAAGGAAGAAAAAAGAATAAAATATCCCCCCTTATTTTACTCCCTTTACACGGTTTAAAGAGTGTGAGGGGAATCATTTTTACACACTTTTTGACCTAATTCTCACATCACACAAAAACCTAAAAAAATTAGAAATTAGGGTTCATCTTTTCGAGCAAAAGAGAGGCATTTCTCATAGCATTTTGGGTGCAACAATTAGGAGAATATCGATTTCGATATTGTTCTTAGGCCAAATTTCTAGGACCAAAGGTTAATTCTAAATCTCTATTCTTTTGTTTATGCAATTCGTTTATGACCAGCAATTTCATATATCATAATTCGTTATAATCCGAAATTTTCTTGATGAAATATACCGATATTTCCCACAGTATTAGGATACTCGTCATGAATTTCGGTATAGAACAATCCGTAGATCGGCCCTTCATTATCACCGGGAAGCGCAGGTGGAATGGCCTCTTTCTCCCATGATATAGGCACAGTGGCAAGAATGTGATGCTTACAGTAATGTTTCATTAGATGATGATCAAGATGGGTTGCAACCCATAGATAAAGGCCTTGTTGTTTATCATCCGAATAGAAGTCCTCTTTCCCCGCATCTTCCCACGCAAATCTAGCCCCTAATTTTCTTGCCTGACGAAAACTATCATGGCAGTTGGCTTCGTCAAACACGATAAAAGCGAAGCCTACAAAACCTTGCTTGTTTGTAGACACAGGGTACACGTTTTTAACCGCGGTGAAACTGGAGTCATGAAGCATTTGCGTCAACCACCCAAAATTAGGGTTTAAACCCTTTCCATTCACACCATAATGAATCGGGAGATTATGGAGAATGCAATTAAAAGGTTGTGCGTAACAATAATGTGATTGTAGCTCCGATACACCATCCATATTTTTTTAGAGAGAAATTTAGAAAGAAATTAAAGAGTAAATATTTGATAATTTGAATTTGACCTAAAACATTATGAAGACATATTTATAGAATTATTTTGGTCAAATTGAATATTATAGGTCAAATTGAATATTTGTTAAAGTTCTGATAAAGTTTTGAATGCAGTAGTCAAACTGAAAAATCTAATCAAATATTGATAACGGTTAAATTGAAAAACCGTTATTTCATAATAGAAAATAATAACGGTTATAAAAAATCCATAGCTATAACATAACAACGGGTAACAAAAACCGTTGTTGGTGTTAACTTAGTAAGGGTTTTCGAAATGCCGATATCTTAAACTAGTAACGGTTTTCTAACAACCGTTGATAAGACTGATTCTATAACGAGTTTTTGGAAACCGTTAAATGTTTTTGACAACGGTTTGTTAAGCAGTCGTTGTCAAATTATAATAACAACGGTTTTCGAGGGAAACCGTTATTCCTATTAGCGCGGTCTAGGTTTCCACTAATATTTGGAAAACGGTAATCTAAGTGTCGTTATTAAATGCATTAAACCGTTGTGATACGCTCTTTAATAATTGCCAGATTTGGCGTAGTGCATTAGAAGTGAAATCCTTGTAAACTTTCATCAACCTCTCAAATGGATACTGATATCTCAAATACACCGGGCCGATATAAAAAATCTCTCGAACTAGGTGGACAGTCAAATGAACCATGATAGTGAAAAATGATGGAAGAAAATACATTTCAAACTGACAAAGACTAGTGACGACGAGGTCCTGTAAAGAATCCGCTTCATCAGGATCAATGACTTTACTACTTATTGATTGGAAAAAAAATACAAAATCTAGTTATTGCATATCAAACCTTTTTAGGTAGAATAGAACGAATGGCCACTGCTAATATTTGTTGGAAAAAAATGCAAAATCTAGCAGTTGATAATATTCACAAAACTCTATTTTCTTCTTCCTTGAAAGAGTATGAGCTGCTGGTGGAAAAAAGGTCCAATTTCCTTTTTTTTGAGCTGCCAGCTCGGGCATAATACCCATCTATGCCAAATCATCCCTAGCTGCCTTGTTGTCTTTTGTCCGACCCGGAAATTTCAAAAGAGTATTGATTATATTATCACAAACGTTTTCTCTATGTGCATAAAATCTAGACAATGTCTTACCGCGAGGTCATGCCAGTACGGAAGTTTGTTAAAAAATATGGATTTTTTCTTATAACCCCGAGAAGACAACTTAAAGACTTTATTTCCATACGTTATCTCTATATCTTTTACTTTCTCATACACTTCATGCCTATTCAAAATCTTAGGACTCGCACGATGCTCGGCGCACCTATTAAACGCCTTGTGAAGCTAACGATAAGGGTGATCACGGCGTAACCCCCTATGATTTCCCATGGACACATGCTTGCGAGAATGCATCAAGTATTCTGATAAAATATCATCTCCACAGAATGGGAAAGCCTCTTTCCCATGTA
Source organism: Silene latifolia (assembly GCF_048544455.1). NCBI lineage: Eukaryota > Viridiplantae > Streptophyta > Magnoliopsida > Caryophyllales > Caryophyllaceae > Silene > Silene latifolia. The sequence goes on along the minus strand of NC_133527.1, from coordinate 86,583,280 downwards.
CAGTATATCCAGAAAGATCGTCATATGCCGGAAAGTCATTTATTGTACACCACAACATTGCTCTTAGGTTGAAAGGTTCCTTTTTAGAACCATCAAAGACTTGTAACCCTTTATCCCACAAAAATTCTCAAATCATTTAGAAGTGGTTCCAAATACACATCTATGCCATTCCCAGGTTGTCGAGGGCCAGAAATAAACAAGGACAACATCACATACTTCCCTTTTATGCAAACCTATGGGGGTAAATTATAAATGGCCATCACTATTGGCCAAGTACTATGTTGGGTACTCATGTTTCCATGAGGATTCATTCCATCTGTGGAAAGAGCTAGACGCAAGTTCCTTGATTTATTAGCAAACTCAAGATACTTAGCGTCAAACTCTTTCCATTGTTGACCATCCGCTGGGTGTCTTAACTTTCTATCTCGAATTCTTCCACTACTATGCCAAGTCATCATTCTTGCGTCTTCTACATTCGAATAAATCCTTATGATGTCGGAGTATGTGTCCTCAACAATAGTGTGATCACATATTAAATCTCATAACAAGAATACAAAAGGGATGATTCAATATATTATCAAGTTATCAACATTAATCGGTAACGATTGGCTGACTAGAGTTTGACGTTACTGTCGTTTGACGGTGGTGATCAGTTGATCTCTTAAGGTCACACCTATAGGAAAATTCCCTTAACTGATAAGTTAATTAATTGTATGTCGATACAGATTAATTAAATCCTTAAATAGAACAAATTTTATAAATGAGTGAGAATTATATATCTTATTGTAATTTCATTAAATAAGATTCAATTTAGTAATTAATATGTTATATTACTAAAATAGATTAATGTTTATGAAACATTTGAGATAAGAGTAATTAGTTAATCATAATTGCAAAATATTGTAGATTATATTGACTAGACTTAAAATAACCCATTTTATATACATGTAATTATGAATTACTAGTCAATTTGATAAATGTAATTTATTTGATATAAAATGATATTTAATTTGTTAAATATGCATTATAATATCAAATAACATGTTATATGTAACATGACCTACCAAATTACAAATGACAAATTACAAAGATAAAATGGAGGTCTATTTTATGTATGAAAACCGGTTGGATTAGGGGTTAGTGAGTGATGATTTTGTCATTAGTTTATTGTATGCTTAGGACATCATCATTACACCATAACCATGCCTTAAAACCCTAGGACCTACTCTAACTTATGGGTAAGAGCAAAAGGAGTTTTGAGAAGATAAATTACCCTTCCCCATGAGTAGAAAACCGGTGCCCCCCTTACACTCTAGTGGTGTAGTTTTCATATATACTCATTCTTATTTTTCTTATGTGAATAAGAAAAAACTCTACCTCTCTCTACATATACAACATAAATTGTTTATGCAAAATGTTCAAAAATCTAATAAACCTCACATATTACTAGTATAGTAATAATCCTAATATTAGATTTAAATTTAAGGGTTACTAATATATGTTATCTAGGTAATAATATTATTAGTGTTATGGGATAGTCTTGGGTGCAACTAAGAGGAGGTCTTCTACTTTGAAGACTCGGTGATCTTGGAGGATCATCCAATATTATGAGCTCAAGATCTAGTGTAGGAAGGAGTCCTACACTTGTGCCCATTTTTGTCCCACATATAATGTAAGAAGCATGTTTTTCTTCTTATTTTGTTTAAAATCATCTTGCATGCAACTAGATCCACATGACATAAATTATGAGTAATTTATAAAAATGAATTAGATTAGTCTAATAGGGGTATATGAACCTTTCAATTGGTATCAGAGCTTTGGTGTTGCATGCATATCATTTTATGGTTTTTTATGAGTTATTTGATAACAAAATAAAAACTAGAAAATTTGTGTTTATATAGTATAAGCACGAAATTTTTTAATGCATGTATACATTATGGTCCTAAAATGTTTAAGGTCATTTTAGATGATTTATGGAATTTTATTGCTCACTTTTATAATTTATTGGATAATAATAACATTTTAGTGAGTAAATGGGTTATTTAATAACTAAAAATAGTTATATGATGTTTCTGGCCACAAAATTTTAGTATGATCTCACATGCATATTTTACTTAGTGTATGTAAAATTTGAGGTTAATGTGATTAATTTTGCATGATTTATGATTTTAATGGTTAAAATAGAATAAATCGAGATTATATAAGCTAAAAATAGCTAAAACGAAATTTATGGCATGACATTTTTTCCCAAATTTGCACACAAATTTAGAACATCATATGTGAAATGGAAAAATTAATCTTGTTAATTTTTTGTATTTTTTGTTTTTTATGTGATAAAATCGATAAAAGGCAACTTTATTAGTCATAAAATTAAATTCAAATTTTTTTGGTTAGATTTATATTTATCCAGGATCTAGAAATTATTATATTATGTTCAAAATTTTAATTTTGAGTTTTTTCATAATTTTTGTGATTAATTTGGAATTAAATTTTAAAAATTATGATTTATGCTATTTATTCATGAAATAAATAAAAAATGTTTTGTGAAAAAAAATTTATTAAATTTTTGGGATCTTGGTCATATTCCAGAATATAAAAAATTATTATTTCGAAAATTTTCAAATTTTAATGATTTATTGGGAATTATTTCATAATTATTTTGATTAAAAGAAGTTTAAATATGCAATAATACAAAACCAAGTAGAATTATTGTCAAATGTTTGGTGAAGACTAATTTTTGAGTCCTAAGAAGGTTAGGATAATTAACTTGGGCTTAAATTTACTTTAAGTATTGATTTGTGATTTTAATAAGTTATTATCACGCATTTCCATAAAACCGGATTATATAAGATATAAGGTTTAAGTAGTGCGATTTGGCACATTAATTTGGCATGTTAGACACATATATTTATGCTGCATATTTTATTTATGAATGTCATAGTTTATTTATGTAATTTTGAATTATGTAATTTTATCTTAGTATGGCCTTAGTTTTAATCGGTATTACCCGTAATGTAAGGGAATACCGATTCGGTTGTAATTTTATTGTGATCTTCCATCACCGTTTTATAATGTAATAGATTTAAATTTTTATTACAAATGTATAATAGGAATATTTACGTATTTTATTATTATTTTTGTAATTTCGGAGTTTCCTAAAGATGGTGCCTTTCGGAATGGAGTTCCGATCAAGACGGTGTTTCTTTGAGAGGCGTGTCACATGAAGTCAAGGGACCAAAGGAGTTGGTTTCCGAATATGTAATAGATTATTAGATTTTCTATTTTTAGGAAAGGCCATACTAGGAAATTGTTTTTCTTTACATCTTCTATTTCATATGTTGCATGCATTGCCAAATCGCTATAATTTTACATGTATATCTTTTCTTATCGAGTCATCGACTGTGTCAATTACAATTATCGATAGTTCACCGATTTAGTTCACTAAACAAGATAGATAATAAATTGACATGACCTCTCACTAAATTTAAAATTGAGATTAGCCTTACCAAATAGTAGGACCCATGAATCCCCGTGACATTTGGGGTAGGTTCGGTTTTCCCGGGGTGCTTTTATTTTTCATTGGGTAAGTGGAGTAATAAAACGTTATTACACGCGAAATTTGGTTGGACTCAACAGGACATGAAGACTAGTCTTATGTTCCGGGGCTAGAGATGAACTTAACGTAATTACATCGACCGAGAGTTCTAATTGTAGAATCGGTTAAAGAGTTAACCCACCGAGTTATATTAGTGAAGGATGTATCGGTTTCCCCGTGCCCGAGTTAATATGAATTTGGATCTCGGAATCATTTATATAATTGGGTAGAGGTCATTATATAAATGCTAAAACATGCTAAAATGTTTTCATATATTAACGATGAATGTTTTTTTTTTCCACTATTTTGTTGTTTTACGGTGTTCTTTATTATTTCTGCTATTAATATACGATATAAATTCGATTGTAACATGAGTCTCCGTTAAACCACTATTACTAACGACAAATAGAATCTCTTTCTAAATCCTCAAATGAACCGTATCATAGTTTATGGACTAGCTCTATAGGAATCGTTCTATTCCATTGAACTCGATAGGAATCGTCCAATGAAAATATGAGATTAACATCTTAGAATTCCTTACATACCTATCTCTTGTGAAGAGTATGAATAGAAATAATAATTAGTCAAAATATGTTTTGATGAATTCTTCTATACATTCATAGTTCAACAATCTTATTGCTGAACCTAAACACTTGTCATCAAGCACTTAAGTTGTTAAGAACATGACAATGTTAAATTGGTAAATTAATTTGTTAGAAATTTTGATTAACCAAATACCACGATAGAGTTGACCCTTGTGAAGGATTAACTAGGAATTTAAATGAAGATAAGTCTTCATCAAGTAGAAATTCTTGAAGTCAGTGGGAGCAATAAGAAGTAAGTACCTATCTTAATTGTTAAGGATAGAACTAGGCTTGAAAGAGAAAGTGTTAGACACTAAAATAGAGACAACCCCCAAATAAGTAAAGATCAAGGAAGTTGGTCGTGTGACTCCAACATATTTCTTCTTGAATATCTATGACATAAACATTGCATTATTGCCAATTACCACATCATGAGTATTTGATACAAATTTGAGAATTTCATCATAATATTTAGGATTATCGTGTGATGACTAGCAAGAACAAGTTCAGAAATTTGCATGAATGGAACTAGGGTATCCATGAACATATGAATGTTGTAGTATACTCATTTTAGTTTTGTAAATAGAAATATACCTCAATAATTGTTATGATGTACACTAACTCTAAATAAGAATATAATTCAAGTTTTTGTATAAAACGCAAAGGGTTTCTCTATTATGCAATTAAGACAAGCGTTGTGCCCTTACATACAATGATTAAGTTTGTCGTGAGACCATAAAATTCAAGGTAATTATATTCAAACTAAAAATAAATGTCATATATACAAGACTCAAGTTGGTGACCCCAATCATTTCTCAATTTTCGATTGAAAATCGCATTTAGAAACTAGTTTTGACTAGTCTCCGAAATCATTTGATTGGGAATCTTTTGGTGTGTGTGAATCTTGTATTCAAATCAAGTTTATGAATAGAGCAAGATATTCGCCCCATTTACACTTTGAAGTGTATGGTCGAATAAAATTTCAATCAGAAAAGGTTATTTCTTCTTCATCTCTTTTACCAACGAAATAGGTAGATACTAGGTATCCACTTAATGAGGTAAGAAGAGAAATTTTTTGAATAAGTTCAATGAATGTTTAAAAGTATCAAAACCTAGAGATTGTAAAACCGAAGTATTAGTACTTTGTTAAAATGGGAACAATAAAGTGAAGACTTTTATCTGCACCAAAAAGAGTGTGATATGGTATCACAAGTTCACTTTCATTACGATATGATTTAATCTTTACAATATAGTTGGAGGTAGTTTCTGTTATAAAATTTGTCTGACATTTAAATTTTCCACTAAAACAAAACATGGTTAAAGCAATCATCTACTTTTCATATGAGATATGGTTAGGCATGGTACCTAAATTGTAGCTTCTTTCGACCGTAAACATGTGCTCTCTCTTCCTACATGATCACGAGAACAAAGAGTTTGTGGCTCGTGATGTTGTCTATTAAAGAAAAGAGGATTATTTCTTAAAGACATAGAGGGAGAAAATGTTCAAGAGCCACAAACTGAAGATAAGACATAGGAAAGTGTTCTTTCTTGGTCAAAATCAGTAAATATGATTCAAAACCTAAGTGCACAGGAGTCATGTTATTTTGAAAGTAACAAACCTGTAACTTATTAAGATTCTTTATCTAGTTTCAACTCCGCAAAAATCCGAACTGAACATAAAACATTAAGATGTTTCCATGACTTGGTTGATTGGTGGTAAGAGGTTTACACCAATTGCAACGCTTCGTTAAAATTCGAATTTCATAATATTTGACTGTTGGATTTTAAAATCATCTTGCATGAGTTTTGTAAATCGCAACTATCCTAAGGTAGGATACGAACTTAAGAAGAAATCTTAAGTAGAAGTCAAGGAGTTGAATGGTATGTTTCAGTCATGTAATAAACTTTTCTCGATTTGTCGAGTAGTTTTGATTATACATGAAGTTTAGTGGGAGTACGGTGGTATTATTAGTCTTATATGTGAATGACAAATTGATCATTGTAAGTGATAAAAGACTTACAGTAGTAGAAAAACATTTATTTGCGGCGCCAAAAAAGGGGTCATTTGAGGTGTTTTTCATATAGCAGCAAATAAGGGGGCCGCAAATAGGAAAGCTATTTGCGGCGTTTTTTAAGCGCCTCAAATAAATAGCTATTTGCGGCATTTTTTTCAAAAAAAGCGCAGAAAATAAATAGCTATTTGCGGCATTTTTTAACAAAAAAACGCCACAAATAGCTATTTTTTTTTTTTTTTATGAAATGTGAGTGTATATATATATTGATATCAAACAAGTACAATTACATGAGAGGAGAATACAGCATAATCAAACTGAAATCCCCCTAACAGCCAGCATTTAAAACAACCTACCACCAAAATCTAGACTGCAATGCCCCATTTCTAAAGCCAAGTCCTTTCATCATTCACTATAGTTCGTCCAATTTTTGACCTGATCCTTCTCATGGCATCCTCCCTGATCTGCATAACTAGAGTTTCAGGCCTAGTAAGGATCATGTTCACCCTCGAGTTGTTCCTCTAATTCCATATATGATAGAAGCAGGCAGACCAGAGAAGATAATGAGTATGCAACTTCAGTCTTGCCCCTGCACTCCTACCACTGCTAGTATAAGCATCAACTGCAATTTTGAAACCACACCATTGCTCAATTAAACTCAGCACCTGTATGTTGTATAAACAATAAAAAAACAAATGCTCAAAAGTTTCAGGTTCCTGATCACAGATGCAACATCTGTTGTCAGGACAGCAGCCAAACTGAAATAATTTGGCCTTGATGTTAAGACCTTGGTTCATCACAAGCCACGAAATCAAAGCATGCTTTGGTAAGTTCCAATCATTCCAGACCAGTTGAACACAATCTTTCTTAGGTTGTTTATTTCTAAGCCACTCATATCCCTCTCTGAGAGAATACCCCTTGAGTTAGTCACTTGATGGTCATTCTGATATCCAGTCTTCATCATTTCCTTTACTTTGCAAATACTTTTCCAGGACCAAGCAACACCAGTTGCAGGAATGTAGGTGTGCCAGTCCTGTTGTTTAAGATATATATACCTGACTTATCCATTTGATCCAGAGCTTATAAGCTTTGTTATAAACCCAATCAACCAGTTTAGCCACAGCTGCAATGTTGTATAGTTCTGCTTTCTTTATGCCTAAGCCACCTTCATTTTTAGGTAAAGTGACCTTGTCCCAAGCAACTAAAGGAACTCTATGGTAATCAGAGCTACCATCCCATAAATAGTTCCTACAAATGCCTTCAATTCTTTTGATTACCCCTTTGGGAATAATGAACATTCCTGCCCAGTAGGAGTATAATGTATTAAGCATAGAGTTTATAAGGACTACCCTGCCTGCATAAGACAACTTTTTGGCTCCAATACTTATGATCCTATTCACCATTCTCTCCAACAGGGCATTGCATTCTAATTTGGTCAACCTGTCAGCCTGTATAGAGACACCCAGGTACCTGAAAGGTAGGGAACCTTCCACAAAACCTGTTGCTTGTTGAATGTCATTCTTCAGCTCTGATGCAACACCATTATAGTACACTTCAGACTTAGTATTGTTCATGGTGAGTCTTGATGCTCTGGAAAACGAGGAGAAGGCTCTTATCAACAAAGATAATAGATCGTGCATTGCCTTTCTGAGAACATTAATAAGTCATCTGCAAACATAAGATGATTAAGCTTTACTCCCTTACATAAAGGGTGGTACTGGAAAGGCCAATTATCAGTGGCATAGGCAATCATCCTAGTGAGATAGTCCATACAAAGGGTGAACAAAAGGGGGGAAATGGGGTCCCCTTGCCTAAGCCCTCTCTTCCCTTTAAAGTACCCAAACTGGCTCCCATTCAGGCATAAGGAGAAACTTGTTGAGGTCACACAGGTCATAACTCTCTGTGAGAAATCTTCAGGGAAACCAAGACCATGTAGAAGCTGCTCAAGAAACTCCCACTCCACTGTATCATAGGTGATCGAGGCCATTTCGTGTTCACAATTAAGTATATGTGGTTGTTGGTCAATGGTCGATACAAAACATAATTTATACTTCACAAACAACTCTACAATTAGTAAAGAGGCAAGTAAAGGTCGGATCCCAAGGGACGGGTATTGAAATGAGAATTCTATTGTAACTAGTAGTGTCTTAGGAGGTGTCACAAATTGGGTTGATGTAGAAGGTCACTAAACTAAAATAGCAATGAAAATAAACTAGCAAGATAAAATAAGGGGTGTAAACAATTGATTAAAAGCACTAGGGTGTCATGGGTTCATAGGGAAATCATGGGATATGATCATACAAACATGTTCTCAAATTATAAGCAAGCAATTATTGTTGTGATGGATTGAGTTGGGTTATATCTTACAATCCTAGGAAAGTTTGGGTCCCGGAGCCGAATCGATTAGATTGTACAACACCTACAAGTCGACTTAATCTTTCCTACTCAACACATGCATGGTCTAACAAGACTCGAGTTGGGTTATGTCTTACAAGTCAAGTTGAAAGGATAGAAGATGATAGTAAATGCAAGGATTCATAGGCTTAGCATTTCATCAAATATAACATGTGCATGTATTAAGATCAAAACAAGCAAGCAAATAAGATATGAAAGCATATTGATTTAAGCATGAATCATTCCCCATGTTGGTTTTCCCTAATCACCCATTAAACCCTAGCTAAGAGACTACTCACTCATTATCATGTTGATCATGCTAGAAAGGTTGTCAATCATACTAACATAATGAAACATGATGAATAAATGAAAGTAATTAACAATAATTAAAAAGGGATTAAGAGATTATACCTACTAATGATTCCAATAATAAAGCAAGAATAATAGAAGTACTTGAATCCTAGATTGAGAGGTTGTCAATCTCCCAATAATAACCCAAATAATCTTCAATTATCCAAAATAAAGGAAGAACAAGAGAGAGATTAAGGAACTAAAACTTGGATTAAAACTTGATTAATACTTGATTACAATATTGAAGAGAGATTTGATTGATATTAACTACACTAATTATTGATAAGAAGAACATGCCCTCTAATTAGCCTAATGGGGTATTTATAGTGAAAATTAGGGAGGATGCATTAGGGTTAACTAAGGCTAATTTAGTAATTACACTTTTTAAGTTGAGCAAGGAGGACCCGGTATTTTCTGAGAGAAGGGCTTCTCTTTTCGTAGCTTGAAGAATGAAATCCGTGCTGTACTGAAATCCGTGCGGATTAGAGTCGGGACGGCCGGATTTGGGCTGGGCAATCCGAGCGGATTCTGAGAGAGGGACGCTCGGATTGTCTTTGGGGAATCCGAGCGGATTCCAAGGGGGACGCTCGGATTGTTGAGGCCGGACGGACGGATTGTCCGCAATCAATCCGTTCGGATTGTTGGTCGCGTCAATTCTTCTTCTTTTTCTTCCCTTTTCTTCATAAATTCCTTGGGGATTTCCTTGGGGACGCAAGGATCCTCTCTCAACATTGCTCTTCTACTATGATATGTACAAAGGCCTTCTAGTCTTGTCTCTTCTTGATGCTTGGTCATTGAATACAATCAATTTAGCCTCGTTTTGCCATGAAAATGCAAGATTCTTACTCCTTTCCTACCAAGGGATCAACATCTCAAAGAATATGCAAAACAAAGAACTAAAGATAAGAAATGACCCAAATAGGCACTAAAAAGCATGGAAACAATGGTAATTCGGGGGCTAAATATGCGCCAATTATGGTCACATCAAATATCCCCAAACCGAACCTTTGCTCGTCCCGAGTAAAGAGGTGACAAAGACTAGGACCAAAACTAACCTATCCTAATAATAATAGCCGATATGAGACAATTAGCTGGTCTCACTCCGCCCCTTCAACTCACAACAAGACAACCATGAGGTAGGATGCCTTCTTGCAAGGCAAGGTGGGTCTTGCCAAAATGGCGACACATCCAAGCATTAAAGCATATAAAATCACATAATGGATGCATCTACAAAAAGAATAGCCACTTTCCTCATCTAAGTGGCGGAAATTATCTACAAGGGAAGCAATTCAAGGGTACACAATCCTTCATAGATGCAATTTGTTCAAACTACTAAGCCTAGAAGGATACCAATAAATCACCTCCAAGTTGTGTCAAGCTAGGGTACCTTTGTCCTCAATCGTTAAATGCTTTTGTCAAGAGTAGACTCCCTATGGTGTTAGAAACACTGGAGGATCGCGGAATTCCCCCTCTTGCCTAGACAAGAAGAAGGGTCGTCCCCTCTCTACCATGCACAAAAATGGATACGATGGATAAAGGGATCAATAGATATTTGAGTTTCACTTTGGGAGTTTGCTTTTGTTTTTGTTTTTCCCCCCAATTTCATTTGGCATTTGACATTTGAGAACACTTTCTTGCCATTTCTTTTTGATTTTTGGCTTTTCAATACTTGACAACTTTTTTGCATTTCTTTTTGAACATTTTCAAAGTCACCCCAATTAGTAACGAGGGTGCCTTGTATTTGAAGCTTAGGAGTTCTATTTTTGCTCCTCTTTTCATTTGATGCATTTTTGCAAACTTTCTTTCACTTTTCATTTCATTGAACTCAAATTGATTTGTTTTTGTGCCCATTCCCTTTGACGACAAAAGTATGGTAGAACATGGATGAATGATAGATGTATGCATGGTTTCAAGGGTCACCTTGGAATAAACGGTAGCCAAGGAGTTATCACACCACAAGGTACTCTTGACTCGGCCTTAAACCATGGGTCAAAGGATACTAGCATGACACATCCTAGGGTGTTTTACAAGCATTCTAACAAGCAAAGTCTTAAGAATAAAAAGCATCTACTAGGGCCTATATACACTTGTCAAGCTTCCCAAATAGACGGTTTCACAAAATTTTTCTAACCATGCAAACTACATGCCATGATGCAACTAACATATACACATCCTAATGCAAATGATTCTACCAACTAATATGGCATATAAACTAAATGCAATCCTAAGTTCACATTGTTTTACCGCATCAATCAAAATAAAGCCACATAGTCATTAACATAAAGAGGAAAAAGGAGATTGGAAAGATCATACCATGCGGTCTTCAATATCCTCATGTCTCGGATGTGGCGTAGTCAATCAAAGTGAACAAGGATAAACAAACACAATATATACAAGACAATATATACAAAGGAAATGAACTTGTTTTTGGTTTTTCAATTTTTTCAATTTTTATGATTTTTGAAATTTTTCAATTTTTATGGGTTTTTGAATAAAAGTTAAGTGTTAGAATTCCCATCCCCACACTAATATGGGCATTGTCCTCAATGGCCAAAATGATGGAAATTATGCAAAGATGATGCATGATTTCTATACTAAATGCAATTCTACACTAAGCTATACTACATGATGCATGGTTTTTGTTATGACGGAGAGGATAATTTAGATTACCTCCCGTTGTGTATGCATTAACTTCCCCAAACCAAATAAGACACTATTGCTAATGTCAAGGATGGGTATAGTTCATGCACACACTATGCTATGCATGAAACTAGATTGTCATTTTGGATTTTACAAATGGGAACAATAAAGAACACCTCAATGGTACCGAGGTGTGAGTCCTTTGATGTTGCTAGGACTAAACCAACAATGATCAAAATGAAATAAAATACAAAGAGATATAGACAAACCATGGGAGTGTAGGAGTCTCCAAGGCTAGTCTTCCATCATGCTATCATCATCATCACTTCCCTCATGAGAATTGGTCACATTGCCACTTTCCTTGGCACTTTCTTCATCACTTTCTTCATTATCTTGCTCATCATCATCTTCACCATCTCTTTCTCCATCTCCACTTGCTTCTTCCTCAATATTATCATCAATTTCTTCACCATTTCCAACAACCTCATTGTCTTCCACCACGTCCCTAGATGCACCCGGAAATAAGGCTTCTTTATCCGCCCAACTAGGCAAAGGACAAGATGGATCAAGAAGTCCTTGCCTAGCTAAATGTAAGAGGGGAGGATATTGAGCCAAATAAGCATTCTTCCGATCTTCATAAGCTTGCTTGTGCATGGCTTGCATAAGAAGAGTGACATAGTCTTTCCCAATTTCAACTCCTTGCGGTTTGAACTCTTCATACACAAAGGGGTAAGGTGGTATAACAATGGAAGAGGAGGGGGTTTCATGATCACCCTTTTGTTGTTGAATGATGTACTCGGCTTCTTCTTTGTTTCAAACAATTTCTTCAAACCCATGGCATTGAAAAAGGCTTTTGTTTGTTCAAGAACACCCAATTTCTCCAAAGCATCTTTACATATGAATTTGGTGGATTGAATTGATTTCATAGCAAACTTGGCAAATGTCTTTCTATGGGTATCGGAAATAAAAGTTACCTCCGGATAATGCAAGAGTTGATCGACACGGAGTAGAAGGTGATGCTCCCATAGAAGTTTGTTGTTGTTGTTGTTGCACTTCCAAGTTTGGTGTTGCTACCACCATTGCCAAAGCTTTCTTTGTTTGGAGAGCTTTTTGCCTTTGAGAGAGAGCCTTTGCCTTTGGTGCCTTTGTTGCCTTTGTTGCACCCTTTGTCCTTGCCATTTGATGAACTAACCAAGAAAAGAATCAAAAATCTTCAATTTGTAGAATGCCCAAATCGATTTGAAGGTGAAAGGCTTTGCCTATATGAAATCAAAAATCGACTCAAAGGTTGAAGAATTTGTTCTTGGTTTTGATTTTTATTGAAGATGGAGTGATTGATTTGTTGTTTGAATGATGGTTTGATTTGATTTTGGTGGATTTTGTTGAGGGTTTTTGTTTTTATGATGGAGAGGATGAGGGTTTTGATGTTTAGGGTAGTGTTTATGAATGAATGAATGAATGAATGAAGGTGGGAGGGTATTTGAAGAAGTCGAAATTTTCGAAAACGCAGGGGCAATCCGTGCGGATTAGGCACAATCCGTGCGGATTCTCGCAGCCTTCAAAATTTTCGAAGCTCGCCTAAAGACGGGCGGATTCGTGGAATCCGCTCGGATTCTTTCTGCGTAGGGACGGGCGGATTCTTTGCGCAGACGGACGGATTCTAGTCCGAGAAATTTCTTTGTTTTCTTCAATTTGCAGAAGACGGGCGTCTTGTTCACAAGACGGACGGATTCTATGAGACGGGCGTCTTTCCAGAAATACGCTCGGATTCTTCAACAGTCAAGAAATTATCAATTTCAGCTCAGCTCAGGACGGGCATCTTTTCAGCAGGACGCTCGGATTCTTGAAGACGGGCGGATTCTCAGGAATCCGCTCGGATTCTGGTCCTTTGTACCCGGATTCACTTCATTCGTGCACATTGCATTTCCCTTTACCATTCTTCCATTCTTCTTCATTTCTTGTGTTCTTCATTGTGGGGGCACTACTAAGGCATGAATAGCCTAGGCAATTGCCATCCCCACACTAAGGTAAAGCACTACACATCAATTAAAATTGTTAGTCCCTCCCTCACTTCTCTCTTACATGACAATTATTTTGATCAAAGTAAATAAAAATCCAAAAATGACAAAAATGCAATACGAGAATTGAAATGTAAGTTGGGGAGTTAGAAATATTTACAAGTGGTGGTTTAGGGAGGACTCCACCAAACTCTCATTCTTGATGAGATGTCAAGGGGGCATGTTCAAGGTGTTGTTGATGTTGCTCAACACCTTGAAAAAGTAATCAAAAGCTTGTTCATTGTTATGGTAGAGGTCCTCAATAGACCGTGCCCCTTGTTGTTGATCATGATCGATGGCATGCCCAATGTAGGGATTAAAAATCCCTTCAAACTCGTCGTCCCAAAGACCACAAACTTCATTGAGTTGATCATTGAAAATCTCTTGCTTAGATGGAGACAACTCTCCCAATTTCTTCTCTTGGCCAATGAGGCCATCCTCTTCTTCCTTGGTTGATTTTGATGAGCTTTGCAAGCTCTCCTTGTTACAATTCACTTGCTCTTTGAATGGAGCATCTTCAACTTTCTTCCTCCATTGGAGTTCCGATTTCTTCCTTTCATCTTTCCGGCTATAATGATCAATCATGAAACATGGCTCATGCAAACGAGGAGCTCTCATGGTCTTGTCAAGATTAAAAGTTATGCTTTCATCTCCCACTTCTAGAGTGAGCTCTCCATGTTTCACATCAATCACCGCACCCGCGGTGTGTAGGAAAGGTCTTCCTAAGATGATTGGAATGTTGGAATCTTCCTCCATATCAAGAATGACAAAGTCCACCGGGATGAAAAACTTCCCAATTCGCACGGGGACATCTTCCCATATCCCTAATGGTGTCTTCGTCGATCTATCGGCCATTTGGAGTGTGATATTGGTGCATTTAAGCTCTCCCATTCCCAACCTTTTACTCACCGAGTACGGCATGACACTCACACTAGCCCCTAGATCACATAAGGCTTTGTTGATCGTCGTGTCGCCAATGGTACACGGTATTGAGAAGCTTCCCGGATCCTTTAACTTTGGAGGTGAACTCCCTTGAAGTATTGCACTACTCACCTTAGTGAAGGCGATAGTCTCAAGTTTCCGGATCGACTTCTTCTTTGTGAGGATATCTTTCATGTACTTTGCATAGGCCAGTACGTGATTGATTAATTCCGTGAAAGGAATTGAGACTTCTAAGTTCTTCACAATTTCCATGAACTTTCCAAGTTGATCATCAAATTTGGGCTTGGCTTGATGAATTGGAAATGGAAGTCTAATCACAATGGGCTCCTTCTCTTTGGCTTTGTCTTCATTTTTCTTTGAACTTTCTTCTTTTGATGATTCCCCTTCTTTGGGCCTTTGCACAATTTCTTCCTTTTCACTAGCTTTCACAACTTCATCCTCAACTTGCTTCTTGATTGCTTCATATCTTGTACCACTTCTCAAGTGAATGGCACTAACCGTTTCATGTCTAGGGGATTACTTTGAGGTGGTAATTGCCCCTTTTGTCTTTGTGAGCTTGAAGATGCTAGTTGAGTCAATTGTGTTTCCAACATCTTGGTGTGAGCTAGAATGTTGTTGATGGTGGTGTCTTTTGCTTGGCTATCTTTTTGCATTTGAGTGAAAAATTCTTGTTGATTCTTTTGCATTTGGAGGACCGCTTTTTGGACATCAAAACCTTGGTCATTTTGGTGATTGTATGGATTTTGATTTTGGTAACCTTGGTTTTGATTGTAAAAGGGTCTTTGATTTTGGTTCCTCATGGGTGGTGGAGTGTATGTTGTTTGAGGATTTTGAACATTTTGGCTTTTGTATGAGAGATTTGGATGGAACTTGGTGTTTTCATTGTAAAAATTTGAATAAGGGGTACCACTTTTGTAAGCTTGGAAAGCATTAACTTGTTCGGTTGTTCCCCTACACTCACTTGGGTCATGACCCAAAGTTCCACAATTCTCACATATCCCACTTGGGATTGATGAGGATGCCGTCATGGCATTGACATGATGCTTTGATGTTTTTGAGTTTTCCTCAAGTCTAGCCATAGCTTGTTCAAACTTCAAGTTGATTGTGTCAATGTGAGCACTAAGTTGAGCACCCAATTGAGTAACGGAGTCCACTTCATGCTTTCCTCCTCTAGTAGCCTTGCGAGGTCTACTATATTGTGAATTATGGACCGCCATTTCCTCAATCTTGTTCCATGTTTGATTGTCATCAACTTCGGTGAACATTCCATTTGATCCCATATTGAGAATGTTCCTTGAATCTTCATATAAACCATTCCAAAATTGTTGCACTAAAAACCATTCGCTAAGTCCATGGTGAGGACATGAGCGACAAACACCTTTGAACCGCTCCCAAGCTTCATACGAAGATTCTTCATCCCTTTGCTTAAAACCCGTAATTTGAGCTCTTAGCATGTTAGTCTTTTCCGGTGGGTAGAATTTTTTGTAGAAAGCTAGAGCTAACTTCTTCCAAGAATCTATTCCAAGGGTGGCCTTATCAAGGCCCTTCAACCATTGCTTTTCGGTGCCGATTAACGAAAAAGGAAATAAGACCCATCTTATTTGGTCTTGAGTCACGCCCGTTTGAGAGATAGCATCACAATAATCGCAAAAGGTTTCCATATGAGAATGAGGGTCCTCACTAGGCATTCCCCCGAATTGGCTCCTCTCAACTAGTTGGATGAAGGCGGACTTGGCAATAAAATTACCGGTGAGATGTTGCGGTGTAGGAGTACCATTTGGTAGATTCTCCTCGGTGGGTATAGAGTGTGACGAGAATTTAGGCATTGTAGGTGGATTTTGTGGGATATTGTGTAATGGGTTTTCTTCTCCTTCTATTGCGAAAGGATTGACAAACTCACTAGTGGGTTGAACAACTTCACCAACACCTCTCAAATTCCTCCTAACAAGTCTCCTATTATTCGTCAAGGTTCTTTCGATTTCACGGTCAAAAGGTAACAAATCACCTTGTGACCTTCTAGACATGCAAAATATCAAACAACTTGAAAACGATTAGAGCAAACCTTGAGGAGTTTTACTTCCCCAAGGTGAAAAAGACACAACTAATAACAATAAAAGAAATCTTAAATCAATTAAACACCGTCCCCGGCAACGGCGCCATTTTTGATCGAGGCCATTTCGTGTTCACAATTAAGTATATGTGGTTGTTGGTCAATGGTCGATACAAAACACAATTTATACTTCACAAACAACTCTACAATTAGTAAAGAGGCAAGTAAAGGTCGGATCCCAAGGGACGGGTATTGAAATGAGAATTCTATAGTAACTAGTAGTGTCTTAGGGGGTGTCACAAATTGGGTTGATGTAGAAGGTCACTAAACTAAAATAGCAATGAAAATAAACTAGCAAGATAAAATAAGGGGTGTAAACAATTGATTAAAAGCACTAGGGTGTCATGGGTTCATAGGGAAATCATGGGATATGATCATACAAACATGTTCTCAAATTATAAGCAAGCAATTATTGTTGTGATGGATTGAGTTGGGTTATATCTTACAATCCTAGGAAAGTTTGGGTCCCGGAGCCGAATCGATTAGATTGTACAACACCTACAAGTCGACTTAATCTTTCCTACTCAACACATGCATGGTCTAACAAGACTCGAGTTGGGTTATGTCTTACAAGTCAAGTTGAAAGGATAGAAGATGATAGTAAATGCAAGGATTCATAGGCTTAGCATTTCATCAAATATAACATGTGCATGTATTAAGATCAAAACAAGCAAGCAAATAAGATATGAAAGCATATTGATTTAAGCATGAATCATTCCCCATGTTGGTTTCCCCTAATCACCCATTAAACCCTAGCTAAGAGACTACTCACTCATTATCATGTTGATCATGCTAGAAAGGTTGTCAATCATACTAACATAATGAAACATGATGAATAAATGAAAGTAATTAACAATAATTAAAAAGGGATTAAGAGATTATACCTACTAATGATTCCAATAATAAAGCAAGAATAATAGAAGTACTTGAATCCTAGATTGAGAGGTTGTCAATCTCCCAATAATAACCCAAATAATCTTCAATTACCCAAAATAAAGGAAGAACAAGAGAGAGATTAAGGAACTAAAACTTGGATTAAAACTTGATTAATACTTGATTACAATATTGAAGAGAGATTTGATTGATATTAACTACACTAATTATTGATAAGAAGAACATGCCCTCTAATTAGCCTAATGGGGTATTTATAGTGAAAATTAGGGAGGATGCATTAGGGTTAACTAAGGCTAATTTAGTAATTACACTTTTTAAGTTGAGCAAGGAGGACCGGTATTTTTCCGAGAGAAGGGCTTCTCTTTTCGTAGCTTGAAGAATGAAATCCGTCTTGCATCTTGAAATCCGTGCGGATTAGAGTCGGGACGGCCGGATTTGGGTGGTGCAATCCGAGCGGATTCAGGAGAGGGACGCTCGGATTGTCTTTGGGGAATCAAGCGGATTCCAAGGGGGACGCTTCGGATTGTTGAGGCTGGACGGACGGATTGTCTGCAATCCGTTCGGATTGTTGGTCAGCGTCAATTCTTCTTCTTTTTCTTCCCTTTTCTTCATAAATTCCTTGGGGATTTCCTTGGGGACGCAAGGATCCTTTCTCAACATTGCTCTTCTACTATGATATGTACAAAGGCCTTCTAGTCTTGTCTCTTCTTGATGCTTGGTCATTGAATACAATCAATTTAGCCTCGTTTTGCCATGAAAATGCAAGATTCTTACTCCTTTCCTACCAAGGGATCAAAATCTCAAAGAATATGCAAAACAAAGAACTAAAGATAAGAAATGACCCAAATAGGCACTAAAAAGCATGGAAACAATGGTAATTCGGGGGCTAAATATGCGCCAATTATGGTCACATCAATAGGCTTTTTGTAAGTCAATTTTAAATAGGTATCTAGGGGACACAACCTTCCTCTTATACAGCTGCACAATATCTTGACAAATCAGGACATTTTCAATAATAGACCACCCTTTAATGAAAGCTCCTTGGTTCTCACTTACAATATCAGGAAGGACCAAGGACAATCTGTTGCACAGGATCATTAAAATAGCCTTGTATATCATATTGCAACAAGCTATATGCCTAAAATGTTTGACTGAGGTAGGTATCTCACATTTAGGAATAAGAGTGATGTTTGTTGCATTCACTTGAGACAACAGCTTACCTGAGGTAAAGAAGTCCTTAATAGCAGCACAAGTGTCTTCACCAATAATGTCCCAACTATCTTTAAAAAAGGCACTAGTATAGCCATCAGGACCTGGAGCTTTATCATTTGGAGTATTGAAAAAGATTGCTTTTATCTCCTCATTGGTGATAGGCTTATTAAGTATCTGAATATGCTCATCATTACAACACTTCCCATGACTGAGAACATCAGTTCTCACCTTTTCAGTGGATTTCCTACTACCCAGGAGGGATTCATAATAGTCCAGGAATGCATCCTGGATACTCTTGCTGTCTGAACATAGAACTCCCATCTGATCCTCAATTTGTATAACTGTTCATATTACTCCTCTTCCTGATTACTCCATGAAAGTAGGCAGTGTTACTGTCCCCATCGTCAAGCCATTGAGCCTTAGCCTTTTGTTTGAGGAAGCTGATCCTTGCTGGTTGTAGCTGCTTTAATTTATCAATGATATCCAATTCCTTCTGGATGAGACTAGCATTCTGAGGGTCAGAATCAATTTGCGGTTGGATATTAGTCAACTCATTTTCAAGCAATTTTTGTGGAATTTTCAATATCAAACAAAACATTCTTTATTCAGATCTTCGAGCCTAGGTTTTAGGGCCTTAAGCTTCTTGACCACCTTAAACATCTTGTGACCAGGGTAAAACTTATCCCATTCTTCTTTCACTCTGGTTAGAAAATCAGGAGTCTTCCCCCACATGTTAAAATATTTGAAACTGGCTCTTCTAGTCATTACTAGCTTAACATTACTCACAGTGCATGGACTATGATCAAATAAACCAGTAGGATGGAAATGAGCCATCATATCAGGAAAACTTGCTTGCCAATCCTGATTGATAAGGAACCTATCCAACCTACTATAAATCCTTGAGGCAGGGTCTTGCTTATTTGTCCAGGTATAGAAGGCTCCAGTGGCAGGAATGTCAGTCATACCACATGTTGCCAAACAGTCAATAAACTCATCCATATCAGATTGTTTTGTATTTTCACCAAGTCTCTCTTCAGGAGTAATCACAGTGTTGAAATCCCCTGTAATTGCCCAGGGCCCTTGACAGTGCCCAGCAATCCTTTTTAAATGACTCCAAAGTTCCCTTCTATCTATCCCATCATTAAAAGCATATACCATTGTTAAATAAAACTGCTGCTGGGAAATTCTTGCAATGACCCTGGTGTGTATGAACTGTGCATCATACTGCAGTATATGAACATCAAAGAGACTAGGCCTCCATAAAATCCATACTCTACCTCCTTTATGACAGCTAGAATTGGCCGTAACACACCACCCATCCAACATACTACTAGAAATATTACTCACATTTGCACCATTTACCTTAGTTTCAATAAGTCCAAAAAGACCTATACCTTTATTATGAATAAACCACTTAACATTATTCTGTTTATTTACACTATTTAACCCTCTAACATTCCAGAAACCAATATTATTCATTTAAATTAGGAGATGTTGGGTTACCCTTTTGACCTATGCCCACCTTTGGAGTCCCACTGCATAATGCAACTTCTCTGTATGATCTATCAGGGGAGCTCTCAGTACTAGTCACTTATTTCACAGGAGAAGAACTAGGTGTCCTCTTCTCAGTAGAAACTGAAACCTGAGTATTTGTCATCTGAACTACTGGTTTTGCCACAACAGGTTTCCAAACTTTCTGAACTGGAGCTTGTTTTTTTATTCATGTCTATGTACCAGACCTGCAATTAGTATGCTCATGCCCTATCCCTTTGCATTTAGAACATACTGTAGGTTTCCACTCATATTCCACATCCAAAGCCACAACCTTCCCATTCTCATCTAAGAATTTCACCTTTGATGGGAATTTCTGACCAACTGCAACCTCAATCATCACTCGTGCAAACCCCAATCTAGTCTTCTCCACTGTGGCTTGGTCTGCTCGTTGAAACTTGCCTAACAGCCCTGCTATAGTAGGCAAGCATTTGCCCCAGAATTTGAGAGCGAGGCAAAGCTTTAATTCTCACCCATGTAGGGATATTTTTAACATCCTCCTTTGTCAATTCAGTCTCCTCAGTCCATGCCCTGACAATAAGCGGCTTATTGTCAAACATGAAATGCCCTGCTTGGAGTACAGCATCCCTGTCTTTACTTTCTTTGAAACGAACAAGAAATATTCCATTTGGCATAAAGGATATCTTGTCAACATTATGCTTCTGCCAAATACGCATGATAAATCCATTTAACACCTCCCATGGAGGGTTTGCTCCAAGAACAAAGCAGTAGAGTGCATTGTTCCAGTACTCAATCTCATCCTTGATATCTTCCTTCGTGAATTGTATGAGATTTTCAAGTTTATCATCCTCTTCATCTTGAACTACAGTTTTCTTACCTCGTTTTGTGATCCAAAGTGAGCTTTCAACCAAATTGTTGATGTGGAGTGCGATGTCGTCGGGTCACATCCAATCAAACACATTTATAATACTCAACAAACAACTAGTTAGTGGTAAGTCGAGGTCGATCCATGGGACGGTGTGTTTTGGGTTCTAAGTCTATCTATCTCAATTTATGCTAGTGTCACGATTTGTTTGGGTTTGTAGTTGTGTCTAGACTAATGCAAACAATAAGGTAAAACAAGCAATAAAGGGAAAGATGTAAACAAATGATTAAAAGTCCTAGGATATCATGGGGTCATAGGGGATTCATGGTGTTGATCATACAAACATGTTTACAAGGTTGCAATCAATTAATGTTGTGGAGGAACCGAGTTGGGTTATATCTTACGGTTCTTAGGAAGAGTTGGGTCCCGGAGCCGAATCGATTAGATTGTACAACACCTACAAGTCGACTTACTTTCCTCCTAATCAACTTCTATGCATGGTCTAACAAGACTCGAGTTGGTTTACATCTTACAAGTCAAGTTGAGTAGATAAGAGATGGTTGTAAATGCAAGGATTCATAGGCTTAGCATTTCATCAAACACAACATGTGCATAAAGTTGACATCACAACAAGCAAGCAATTTAATCATGTGAACATATTAGATTAAGCATGAATCAATCCCATGTTTGTTTCCCCCAATTACCCACTAATCCTAGCTAAGTAACTACTCACTCATCATCATGGGAAACATGTCATTAATGGTGTCAATCATCACAACAAGTATAAACATGATAATAGAATGAAGAAATGAACAATAAAGATTAAAGAGTAAAGGAATTATACCAAACTTGAGGTGATCCAAATAATAATGCAAAGAATAATAGAAGAAACTTGATGATTGATGGAAGGTTGTCAATCTCCCAATAATAACCCAATAATCTTCAATTACCCAATAATAAACTTGAATAATAAACTTGAACAATAATTAAAGAGAGATTAATGTGTAATTTGTGGAAAGATTAAAGAGTAATCTATTCTAATCTACTCCTAATCTAATCTAAAGAAGGATTTTCTACCCTCAAAAACTTTTTTCAAGGGTTATTACAAATGGGGTATTTATAGTGGAAATTAGGTGGATGCATTAGGGTTAACTAAGGGATAAACTAGTAATTACACTTTTGAGTTTAGAGCAGGGAGGAGCCGGTATTTTTCGGAGGAAGGGAGTCTTTCTTGAAAGCTTGAAGAACGAATTTGCGCTGGACAGGAATCCGGGCGGATTGGTGTCGGGACGGGCGGATTGTAGCAAGGGAATCCGAGCGGATTTGGAACAATCCGGTCGGATTCTGGCGGGGCAATCCGAGCGGATTCAAAGCAAGACGCTCGGATTGCGTAGTGTGGAGACGGGCGGATTGGAGACAATCCGCTCGGATTGTTTTACAGCAGTGATTCTCCTTCTTTTCTTCCCTTTTGCTCATTCCCATATTATTCTTACGGGATTGGTCTTTAGTCTTTGCTTCCTCTTCATACTAGTCCATTCAGTGTCGTCAAGTAGCTTCCAAATATGCACGAAAGACGGGAATTTCCGCCTTATTATCTTCTTTTCTACAAAACATATGAAATGCGATAGAAAAGCAAATAGGAAGGTTTTGACGGATAAAATGGCCATAGAATGTTATAATAGTATGCAAAATAGGCTCAATTAGGGGACTAAATGTGCGCAAATAATGTTCACATCAAATATCCCCAAACCGAACCTTTACTCGTCCCGAGTAAAGAGGTGACAAAAACTAGACCTTTATCTAAACTAACCTAATAATATAGCCGATATGAGACAATTAGCGGGTCTCACTCCGCCCCTTCAACTCACAACAAGACAACCATGAGGTAGGATGCCTTCTTGCAAGGCAAGGTGGGGCTTGCCAAAATGGCGACACATCCAAACATTAAGCACACAAAATCAAGTAATGGATGCATCTACAAAAGAATAGCCACTTTCCTCATCTAAGTGGCGGAAATTATCTACAAGGGAAGCAATTCAAGGGTACAAACTCCTTCATAGATGCAATTTGTTCAAACTACTAAGCCTAGAAGGATATCAATAAATCACCTCCAAAATGTGTCAAGCTAGGGTACCTTTGTCCTCAATCGTTAAATGCTTTTGTCAAGAGTAGACTCCCTATGGTGTTAGAAACACTGGAGGATCGCGGAATTCCCCCTCTTGCCTAGACAAGAAGAAGGGTCGTCCCTTCTCTACCATGCACAAAAATTGATACGATGGATAAAGGGATCGATAGATATTTGAGTTTCACTTTGGGAGTTTGCTTTCATTTTTGTTTTCCCCCCAATTTCATGTGGCATTTGACATTTGAGAATACTTTCTTTTTGCCATTCCTTTTGATTTTTGGCATTTCAACACTTGACAACTTTTCAACTTTTTGCATTTCTTTTTGAACATTTTCAAAGTCACCCCATATGTAGTGAGGGTGCCTTATATTTGAAGCATAGGAGTTTTATTTTTGCTCCTCTTTTCTTTTGATGCATTTTGCAAACTTTCTTTCACTTTTGTTTTCATTTCATGAACTTAAATTTTTGAACAATTTCTTTTTGTGCCCATTCCCTTTGATGACAAAATGTATGGTAGAACATGGATGAATGATGGTTGCATGGTTTCAAGGGTCACCTTGGAATAAACGGTAGCCAAGGAGTTATCACACCACAAGGTACTCTTGACTAGGCCTTAATCCATGGGTCAAAGGATACTAGCATGACACATCCTAGGGTGTTTTACAAGTATTCTAACAAGCAAAGTCTTAAGAAGAAAAAGCATCTACTAGGACCTATATACATTTGTCAAGCTTCCCAAATAGACGGTTTCGCAAAATTTTCTAACATGCAAACATACATGCCATGATGCAACTAACATATATACATCCTAATGAAAATGATTCTACCAACTAATATGACATATAAACTAAATGTAAGTCCTAAGTTCACATTGTTTTTACCGCATCAATCAAAATAAAGCCACATAGTCATTAACATAAAGAGGAAAAAGGAGATTTGGAAAGATCATACCATGCGGTCTTCAATATCCTCATGTCTCGGATGTGGCGTAGTCAATCAATGTGAACAAGGATAAAACAAACACAATATATACAAAACAATATATACAAGTCTACACTACAAAGGAAATGAACTTGTTTTTGGATTTTTCAATTTTTCAATTTTTTATGGTTTTTGTTTTTATGAAATTAGAAGATATATTTTTGTGATTTTTCGAAATTTTTCAATTTTTATGCATTTTTGGAATATAAATTCCCATCCCCCACTTTATTTTGGACATTGTCCTCAATGTACATGTAGGAGTAGGAATGAAAAAGAAAGTACATGTTTTTGGATTTTTGAATTTATGCAATGATATGAATGAATGTATGCTCTAACTAAATGCAATTCTATATGACATATATAACAAATGAATGCAATCTAAACTATACTATATGATGCATGATTTAAACTATGGTCACTTATGATCAAACCTCCCCAAACCGATTTAAACACTATTTCTAGTGTAGAAATGAATAGGTTTGGCCATTAGTGACTATGCATGAATTCTAGTCTATATACAACTATCTACATGAATCATGTGAGATATATTATAATGCAACTATACTATATGAACTAACTAATGTAAATGCAATATGAAATATATAATACAAATGCATGCAAAAGCTACACTAAATGCAATGTATATACAAGAGAGAGAGGGAGAGATGGGTATCATACAAATGGAAGTGGTGAAGTAGGCCTCTTTCACTCGTCATCCTCATTTTGATCATAGCCATAACCATGAGAACTTCCGGCTTGATCATATCCGGGTGCTTGGCCCCAATATCCTCCTTGGTCAAATCCTCCTCCTTGACCCGAGTATCCTCCACCTTGGCTAGATTGCCCTCCGTCTCCTCGACCCCAAGCTTGGTCCCCATAATTTGGGAACAAGAGCTCCGGTTGTGCCCAAGAGGGTAAAGGGCCATTAGGGTCAACATACCCTTGTTGAGCCATGTTATAGTATTGGGGGTAGAGGGCCAAGTAGTTGTCTTCCCTTCCTTTATGCACCCCAAGGTCCACTCTATTCATGAGTGTCATCAAATCATTAATACCCGGGGTGTTGGGGATTTCCGGTTGGAATTCGGTATAAGGAGTAGGGTATGGCGGGATGGGTACGTAGGAAGGTGGGCGAATAGGTGCTCCCGGCCCTCCACGAGGTAGTTGACGGTGTGGCTTTTCCCTTTGAGGGGGATTGTCAAGAATTTGGATTTCGAGGAGGTAGCTTGGTGGAGGAGAGTATGGACTCAATCTTGGGTCAATGCCCGGTATCTTCCATCCCTCAAGGACCATTGAAGTACATCCCTTGGTGTGCCACTCCACACTCCCATCTCGAGTATAGTTGCACCATCGGTGACTGTGGAAGATGGTGTGCTCATCAATCAAAGTCCTCCCCTCAAGAGGAATATAGGTTCCTCGGGCATTGAACCCGGGACAAAGGTGATTGGCCAAAATTGTAATTAGACCTCCCATCACAAAGGTTTTGAGTTGGGTGGTCCCTTGAGCAAAATCATGGAACCTAGTAAGTATCTCAAGTGTCGTGTTGAAGTTATAACGCCTCACCGCTCGAACATTCAAATAAGACTCAAGAAAAGTTAAGTCGATGAGAGTACACCGATCTTGCTCGTACCTCCCATTGATGCAACCGGCTACAAAGCGTTCGGTGAATCGAATCACCGGATGTTGGATATCAAATGTATAGCAACGCTTTATATGGGTAAAGTCCCTCCCAGAGATAGCTTTCCAAAGAAAGTCCACATTAAAATTATCGGGCTTTTCAGTATAGTCGGTGGGTACTTCAAGACCGAAAACATAGGCAAATTCCTCAAGAGAAAGAACATGGTCTAGGTTGCATAACCTAAACTCCATGCCTACATTGTTGTGAGTATCCGCCACAATGCGAAGGCTACTCAAGAATTCAAGGGTGAGACTAAGGTAAGTCTCTTCATGGGCATGGAAAAAGTTCCCAATGCCAAGGCCATTAAAGAACATCTCGGTAGGGTACCTTATCTTAAGGATTTCCAACACCCTAGTATCAACAAATTGAGTAGGTTCGTACTTCTTACCTAGAAGCTCGACGAATTTTTCGCGGTGGTTGTCGGATAGGAAGATCACCTCTTGGAAGTTGTTGAGTTGTTCAATGCCTCCCCTCATTAAGGGTCGGGTGTTCCTTGGTAGCACTACCTCCCGTGGTGTTGAAGAGGTTGATCCCTTGCGCTTCTTCCCGATTGATTCAATCAATTTCTTGGCCTTTCCTTTGGTGCTCATGTTGGTGATGGGGGTGTTTTTGAGGATTGGAGGGTGATTTTGAGGGTTGAGACGAGTGTTTTAGGGTTTGGTAAGGTGAGGAAATGAGGGAGAAGGGGGGTGATTATATAGAAGAAGTAGGGAATCCGAATGGATAAGATTGGATCGAACCCGTTTTATCCGAGGGAACAGTGCAATCCGAGCGGATTTCAGTCGAGACGGGCGGATTTTGGGCAAAGAAGACGGGCGTCTTTGGTAGAATCCGCACGGATTCTAGAACAGAGAAATTCTTTGGCTGAGAAGCAGGGAAAAGACGGGCGGATTATGTCCGGGACGCACGGCTTGATCTGGACGGGCGGATTCTCGATAATATGCACGGATTTTGACACAGTTCAAAATCTCGCTTCTGGACGACACACGGGACGGGCGTCCCGTGGAGAAGACGGACGGATTGTTTGGGACGGGCGTATTTCCTGGAATCCGCACGGATTCTTCTTCAGTTTTAACTTTGTCTTTCCCGTAGGCCCTGGACGGGCGGATTTGCTAGAATCCGGGCGTCTCTTCTTCTTTCTTTCTTCTTCCTTCTTCTTTCATGAAACAACGAACCCCTTTTCACTAATTTCTCTTTTTCCTTATCTTTTCCTGAAATTTGCTCATGAAACATGTAAGATGACTCTCTCTCTCTCTCTCTTCTCTCTTATGCAAGAAATTAAATGCAAAATGGAAATGTACAATATTATACAAGTGAAAGGGTTCAAGAAATATCTTACAAATGGTGGTTTTGAGGTAGGACTCCACCAAACTAGATCAATTTGTAGAGACTCTTATCCATAGAGCTCAAAGCTCTTAATAAAAGATCAAAAGCTTGTGAACAAGCTCCAAACAAGCACAAGTATGGGTTGCTCAATTTGAATATGAAATTTGGCCAAGGAAGCTTGTAGAATGTTCTTTTTCTTGGCTTCTCCTTAGCGTTGGAGCTTTCCCGATGCTTCAAATAGGTAAACCCATGATTCTTGTTAAGACTAAGCATGAAGTGTGGTTCATTTTCATCCGTGGACTTCCATTTACCAACTTCTTCTTCAATTTTGGTGATGACGATAGCATTTGAATTTATCAATCCTTCATGAGTAGAAGGAGAATTTTCATGACTTTGATGATCGGATACCATAGGAGTTGAAATCATGGGTGCCAAATCTTCACAAGTAGCCTCACGAGCAATTTTCTCTTTAAGCTTTTTTACCAAATAGCTCTTGTAAGAAACTTTGGCCTTTTGAAGAAGGTCTAACATATCCTCTTCAATGATCATTGGCTCTATGATAGGTGCCAAGTGTTCTTCATGAATGATAAAGGAAGGACGTTCTTCTTCATGATAGGGTATCTCAAATTCCTCAAGGATAGGCTCCTCAAGTAAGGTGGTGTTGTGAGTCCCTTCTCTAGGCTCATCATCATTGTTGCTATCTTCACGTGAATCATAAATGGGGGCTTCATTTAGCTCTTTTTCCAACACCTCAACGTTCACATCAAAAGACACACCCTCATACTCACAAAGGTTAAGAGTATTTGGTTTGCTCAACCTCATGTCTTCTTCATCGAACACAACACTTTCATAGTCACAAGAGCTCAAGGAACTTGGCTCCTCCCACTTCTCATCTTTCATGTCAAAAGTCACTACTTTAAACTCGCATTTATGCTCAATATCTAGAGAATGGTAGTGAGTGTTTGCTTGGAATTCTTTTAATTGGGCAATTTGAATCCTCAACTCGTCTCTTTGGATAACAATGTTTTTAAGAACATTATCTTCTTTTCGGCTCTCTTCTAGCATTTGTTTGAAGAAGTTTTGTTGGTCTCCCATCATTTGGAGAATCATGTTTTGAATGGGTTCATCTTTTTGTTATGGGTGTGCGTGAAAGTGGTTGTATTGTGGCAATTGATGTTCATTGTGAAATGGGTATTGGGTGAGTGGTTGTTGTTGATATTGGGTGTGGTAATTTTGGTGGGAAAAGTTGGGGTAGTGGTTAGGATTTTCGTTGTACAAATAATAAGGTAGGTTTGTGTTGACTTGCTCCTCAAACTCCCCATACCCATAGTCATACTCAAAAGATCCACCACATACTCCATGTACCAAGTCTTGGGTCATCATAGTTAAGACAAGGAAACAACTACAACATGGAAGCTACACAAAAATGGTAAGAACAATCCTTGAGGAACAAGTTCCTCAAGGTGAAAGCAAAATCAAAATAGACACACAAGTAAGAACTTAATCACATAGCACCATCCCCGGCAACGGCGCCATTTTGATGTGGAGTGCGATATCGTCGGGTCACATCCAATCAAACACATTTATAATACTCAACAAACAACTAGTTAGTGGTAAGTCGAGGTCGATCCATGGGACGGTGTGTTTTGGGTTCTAAGTCTATCTATCTCAATTTATGCTAGTGTCACGATTTGTTTGGGTTTGTAGTTGTGTTTAGACTAATGCAAACAATAAGGTAAAACAAACAATAAAGGGAAAGATGTAAACAAATGATTAAAAGTGCTAGGATATCATGGGGTCATAGGGGATTCATGGTGTTGATCATACAAACATGTTTACAAGGTTGCAAGCAATTAATGTTGTGGAGGAACCGAGTTGGGTTATATCTTACGGTTCTTAGGAAGAGTTGAGTCCCAGAGCCGAATCGATTAGATTGTACAACACCTACAAGTCGACTTACTTTCCTCCTAATCAACTTCTATGCCTGGTCTAACAAGACTCGAGTTGGTTTATATCTTACAAGTCAAGTTGAGTAGATAAGAGATGGTTGTAAATGCAAGGATTCATAGGCTTAGCATTTCATCAAACACAACATGTGCATAAAGTTGACATCACAACAAGCAAGCAATTTAATCATGTGAACATATTAGATTAAGCTTGAATCAATCCCATGTTTGTTTCCCCCAATTACCCACTAATCCTAGCTAAGTAACTACTCACTCATCATCATGGGAAACATGTCATTAATGGTGTCAATCATCACAACAAGTATAAACATGATAATAGAATGAAGAAATGAACAATAAAGATTAAAGAGTAAAGGAATTATACCAAACTTGAGGTGATCCAAATAATAATGCAAAGAATAATAGAAGAAACTTGATGATTGATGGAAGGTTGTCAATCTCCCAATAATAACCCAATAATCTTCAATTACCCAATAATAAACTTGAATAATAAACTTAAAAAATAATTAAAGAGAGATTAATGTGTAATTTGTGGAAAGATTAAAGAGTAATCTATTCTAATCTACTCCTAATCTAATCTAAAGAAGGATTTTCTACCCTCAAAAACTTTTTTCAAGGGTTATTACAAATGGGGTATTTATAGTGGAAATTAGGTGGATGCATTAGGGTTAACTAAGGGATAAACTAGTAATTACACTTTTGAGTTTAGAGCGAGGAGGAGCGGTATTTTTCGGAGGAAGGAGTCTTTCTTGAAAGCTTGAAGAACGAATTTGCGGCTGGACAGAATCCGGGCGGATTGGTGTCGGGACGGGCGGATTAGCAAGGGAATCCGAGCGGATTTGGAACAATCCGGTCGGATTGATTCAGCGGGCAATCCGAGCGGATTCAAAGCAAGACGCTCGGATTGCGTAGTGTGGAGACGGGCGGATTGGAGACAATCCGCTCGGATTGTTTTCTGTGATGATTCTCCTTCTTTTCTTCCCTTTTGCTCATTCCCATTTTATTCTTACGGGATTGGTCTTTAGTCTTTGCTTCCTCTTCATACTAGTCCATTCAGTGTCGTCAAGTAGCTTCCAAATATGCACGAAAGACGGGAATTTCCGCCTTATTATCTTCTTTTCTACAAAACATATGAAATGCGATAGAAAAGCCAATAGGAAGGTTTTGACGGATAAAATGGCCATAGAATGTTATAATAGTATGCAAAATAGGCTCAATTAGGGGACTAAATGTGCGCAAATAATGTTCACATCAATTGTCATCAACAACCTCATCAAAAGACAGTCCTGGTTCCCCCATTACTTCCTGCATGGGTTTAGTACGTATGACCTCTTCTTCTGATGGCCCTGTTTTCTTTGGTAATGGACGTGCTCCTTTGTTCTTCTGCCCTGATTTCACCATGGTAACTCTACTAGAGCATTTACTTTTAGTCTTGCTTGAAGAATTACGTGCCATGATGATGAATCAATGTAGAAAATTGAATCTAGAGATCTCCTGCGTAGGGTTTGCTAGGGTTTCTCTAGGGTTCATTCTCTAGGGTTATTTCGATATTAAATAGCTATTTATTTGCTGCTCTTTTTGTGAAAAAAATGCCGCAAGTAGCTTTTTATTATTATAAAAAAAAATATTTGGAGGCTTTTTTCGGCCTCAGAAAAGCCTAAAAATATTATAAAAAAATTCATCCAAACAATGATTATATAAATATTCTCAAACATATTTTTTCACAATACAATCCTACATGATTTAATAAATATTCTAAATTGATACATCAAATACAAGTAAAACACATACAATACTCTATAACTACATATACAACATTACAAAGGATCAGCCTACACATAGAGCAAATAGCACAAGTATCAGCCAGAGATCATTTGCAAATCAGCCCTAGATCAGCCTATACATGGAGCAAATTGTACAAGCTTCAGAACATCAGTTCACAAACCTGCATCGTAACAAGATCTGCCCTGAGATCATTTGTTGCATATCCCAACTTCTTGGTAAAAGCATCTTAACATGAGACGATGATAATTAATTAGGCTAAATGGGTAATTTATAAGTTGGTCCTATTATATAGAACTATGAGACCTGCCCAAAAAAAAAAATAGTTCGTATAGTCCAAGAGAATGTAAGATATTTCATAAAATAAATAATACTACAATAATATTCAATTAAGTAATTTTATGAAAATTAAGTTAGGTCCATTATATGTATGAAGAGGCCCACTTTTTACTACAATATGAGCCAAATAAAAAGCAAACACAAAATGCTTAGTCAAACAATCGAACTTGACATCTCGTGACCCAGGTTTATTACTAGTCCCTAGACGGGCTAGACTCTCTACCCCCACTGAATAGAGACTATCTTACTGATCCCTAATCACATAAATTATATTAATGTCAGATTCAGAGGAAGCGCAGGTGCATGCCATACACCCCTTGGAATCGCACATGATAACTGCTAAACTTGGATATCACAATATATTTATCAAAAGTATCCTATCAAAAGGTCACTTAAATTCTCCAAAAGTAGGAGGAATCACATGGAAAGTGCACAATGGCAAATGAAAGTTATGTAAAGATGTATACCTGACTCGGACTGGGTGAATCCCCTTCACTGCAACTTGCCAACTGTTACAGAAAATTGAAACCATACTGTTGTACATAGGATCGAAAAACAGTACTTCCATTTCTTATCACTATGAATGCACTATCACCACGATTAATTGCATTTATTCCTTGCCAAAAGGAACAAACTAGTGAGCTTCTGAAAATAACAGTTGATAACATATTCATAGACATTATACACATCGAGACCCAAGAAGAGACAAAACAAGCATAGAAAAAAAGACCAAGCAAAGCCACATAAATTTGCAAGCCGTGTAGTTGGTAACATATTCAACAACACTGCCCACCAAAACCTACAGAAATACAAACACCCTCAGTTTTGTAGTAATGGTGCTAATTTACACTTTGGATCATTGTTACCGCAAACGTAATATCAACATGTGTAGGAATTCTGTATTCTTGTTAAATAAAAACTGTAATTACAGTCACCAGAAATTCAAAAGGTAAGTTTTATCATCCTAAAGTACTCAAAATATTTATTTGTTACTAGTGTGGGTGGTCATGACTTAGTTCTCTCCTTCAAAAAGCCTAATTATCTACATTAAAAGCTTATTTTTCCAATCCTGCACTTCCCCTTTCCCATCACAAATATAAAATAATAGCATCGCTTTGCCTAATCAGGGATTTAACACACAACAGAAACTGTTCAAGAGTTAAGAAAAACACTTAAGCAACAACTAAAACCAGGGAAGGGGCTGAAATTGACTAGGTATCTAACTACAAAAAGAGATTGACTGATTCACTGCTCCTTGCATCTGAAACCAGGGAGGGGACTGGCTAGGTATCACTAACATTATTACGACCACTTTAAAGCAACATAACCACTAATGGGCGATTGCTAACGATTCTTATTGGTGGCGAGAACGGGATTATTAAAATAAATAGCAGTGATCAATTAAGGTCAATAAGGAGCTTAAAAAGGAATTATTAAAACAATAACCCCTAATATTAAGAAATTTATTTGTTAAAACTCACCTTCTAAAGCTTACGCATATTGTTAAAATGTCATAAAATGGTTCACTCTATCCTTCTCATATCTCCAAAACCACTCCTTAAAGCTGCCCTAAAAGAAAGTTGTAAAACCCATTCAAACTTGGAAGCATGTAAGCAAAATGTGCATTGAACTTAAACGATTACATAAATATGAAAAACAAGCATTTTGTACCAACCACTCACTGCATCCTGTAATTAACGGAACACAAGTTGAAACATGGAAACGTGACAAAAGGATCTGAAGTGTGAACTAACAAATTAACTCTGATCAAGAGAACTTTTCAGATCATATTGAATCGAGAAATTCAGTAACATACACCAAACAAAATGATGTTACAAAAAAGTAGTCCCAAAGATTCAAAAGCACTAGTTCAAATTACTTGATACCATTTAATAATCTCAAAGATACCCAGTCTCAAGATCAAGTTTTTGTCATATCAAACAAAAAGGCACTCAGAATCACATATTCATAGTAAAACCAGAACAACTCACATATTAGTACTAACCTAACCAGGTAACCACAACATAAAGCCACAACCTATTCATTTTGTAAGGACACACATTGAAGAAGAAAAAAAAAACGTTTCTCTTAACCACATGTATCATCAAAGATTCTAATGTTGCTTGCATTAATCACAACATAAGTAAGATAAGATTATAAAGAAACAATCAAGAAGTACTCAAAATAAAAATTTATTAAAAATAATTACCTGAGATAGTAAGGGAAATCATCAAAAGTGATATTAGCTTCCTTGCCTGCGTGCAGCTTTTAAGGAATGACTACACTATATCTATGACCTACACAATGTCAGATTTCATTTCGATTTGATGAAGTCCTCCAAAAGGAATGTAGGTATATAATTAAAATCAACCAATTGCCGCCATACCAACAAAATATCCTATAGGTAAAAGGTTCTGCTGTAGTTAATTTCTTTCAAGATGAAATCTTAAACAAGTAGCATTTGAGGTTAAACAGACTTAAGTCAACTTCCGTTCATAGATGTTTTGAAATCTAGGCAAACTAGAAGATATAGAAGCATAAAAATCTGCAAGAATGAATCTTTTTATCGATTTACAGCAAAAATAATTTATTTAAAAAGCCTCAATATTAATATATTCACCAAATCTAATAAAATAAAGATAAAATAAAGCTCAACCACATTTATGTTATATTTATCATCCTACAACTTAAATAACTCCATGAAACTAATCTTAATTGTATCAATAATTGTTTAACATCAACGGAACCATAAGATCTCTAATCTCGGGCATTAGAATACGATGAAACATAATAAAATAGATCACAAAATCACACAATTCAAACTGAAAAAACATAAACAAACTGTATAGTAAAATTTCAATTTTAGTGTTACAATGTTCGAGATAATTCGGCTTTAGTGTTCAAAGATTTCTCAATTCTCAATTTTTTTTGCTTACAAATACTCCTTCGTACTGCATAATATATGTTTTTACAATAATTTTATTTTTGATATTAATCGCCAAACTATAAATAGCTTAAACACTGAGTCACTAATTACATGTAGAAACCATCAATTGTACTATAACCCTAGTTTCTCAAAGAAAATCTGTTAGAGTGAGAGTTATACCTAATTTATGGAGAACAAAAAGGGGGAAAGTAGATGTGGAGATGATGGCGGTTGTATAGTCTTCATCATCGGTGCGACTGTGTCTCGCCGTCGTCGTCTTTTTGTTGTGGTGTTTGTGTCGTTGTTCGGCGCCGTTGATACTTAAAAGGGGGGGTAAGTAGATGAAGTGAGAGGGGAAATGAATAAATCATATGAAGGGTAAGGTTAACGATAGAGAGATCTTGATAAGTAAAGTGAAAATTATGATTGGAAAGTAGTTAAAGTCATCTGCGGCATTTATTTAAGAAACGCCTCAAATATGTCATTTACAGCGTTTAATTTAAGAAAACGCAGCAAATAGATTTTATATATGAAGAAAAATATATATGGCCATTTAGCTATTGCTGCGACTTAACTAAAACGCCGCAAATGAAGAGCAGCAAATAAATATTTTTCTACTAGTGTTAGTGATACATGCATTTTGTATAGTCTTTTTAGCCTATTTTAGCACGTATTTCCATGTACTTTTTTACTGTTTATATTGAATTATGCCCCGAATTGGCTACTTTGGTTCGTTTTGTCCGTTTTCCAGGAATGAACGCAAAAGTAGTGGAATCGTACCATTTTCGTCCTACTTTGCATTCATTTTGAGGAGACGTGATTTTTCAGAGTGAGATCTTGTATTGGGATGCGTGAAGGAACGGTCTACGAAGCAGTCGGCTACGAGTTGGAGCTGTTTCAGAGGAAGAATACTCGATCGAGCCCTTTTGCTGGTTGATCGAGTTGTTTTTGTGGTTGAGTTGGTCGATCGAGCTCTTTATTTTAATCGATCGACAGTGCTGGAATTGGGGGTTACTCGATCGAGTAGTATTTCTACTCGATCGAGTGGATTGCTTGGAGAAGTACTCGATCGAGCTGTTTCAAACTGCACGATCGAGTGGTTTGGTTTCTAATGGGCTTTAATTAGTCTGTGAACTTATTCTTAGCTTATGGACTTAGCTTATTTCTATTTAAACGCACAATAATTAGGTCATTAGGATCTAATCATCTATTATTCATCTAGGAGTTACGTTTACTGCTTTACACTCTCTTCTCTCAAAAACTCTCTACTGTAACCTTGCTTTCTGATAATTTCTCACTCGGATTTAGTTGTTCTTTACGCCGGATTCTTGCCTTTGTAATCTATCTCTCTTCTTTATTCTTAATCTTTCATTTATTTACTTTAATTACTTGTTTTGTTCCCTTTAATTTATGCCCTAATTCATTTATGCACATTTATTATTGTTTTATTATGTTTAATATTAGTTATTTCGTTGTTATTAGTCTTGACAATATTAATAGCATGAGTAGCTAATTCATTTCATGTTGGGATTAGGGGATCTACGGTAGAAATGTGACAATGTAGTGAATAGGTTAGATGAACTATTTGTGAGACTCTGTCCCCATAGCGATATAACTGTATTTACCGACTTAGTTGAGTGCACGCTTCTGAGTCACCCTTTAATCTGGTTAAATTTAATCCTGGATCGGAAGATTGGACTAAATAGGCCTGCTATGAACAGAAGACTACCCTGAAGAGGACGAAAGTTAAGTTAGTGGGAATCTAGGGTAGAAAGTGGACCGGAAGGACCTTTCCATATCCGTCTCACAGTAATTTATCTAAGTTATTTGCAGTTGAGTCACTGGACTACCGTAGTGAACCGAAATTCTGACATGTCCCTTCTTTATTGATAGTTTATCTCTATTTTCTGCCTTCACTGCTCTTTCTTTGCTTCTCTTTCTTTTACACCTTTTAGTTTAGAAAATCAATTATAAATTCCCCCCATTTTGTGACCAAGTAGACGGACTCTTTATAGATATCTTGCCTCCCTGAGGAGATCGATCTGACTTCCCTAGCTATATAGTTAGTTTAGTTAGTTATTTTTCATAAGTATACGACAACCTTGTCAAATTTTGGCCCCGATGCCGGGGAGGCAATTGCCCTATCTGTTTTTTGTTTCGTTTATTTTATCCGTCTAAGGGAATTCTTATTCCTTAAGACAGTTCTTTATTATTTTCTTTCAGTGTTGTGTATGCCCAGGTCAAACAGGTTGAAGTTAGTTTCAGCTGATTCTGAGCGAGAGAGATTGTTCAGGCATAGACTCCGTATGCAAAGAGAATCACGAAAAGAAGACTTGAGTAATTTCGAACCCGAGATACAACATTTCCTATTTACAGAAGATAAATCTTTAGTAGAAGATAATCTCAGTTCTGTAAACCAATCAGTAAAGATGCCGAATATTTCAAGTCATTCGGAGCCTAAAGCATCATCTATTCCTAAGGGTTTCAATCTCCAGACTGAGGATGGAAATACTTTTGACATCCGTCCATCCTATATCAATCAGGTGGAGGGAAATCTCTTTAGAGGTGTAGCAGGTGAAGACCCGAGGAAGCATATAGAGGTCTTTACGGACTACTATTCTACTATCCCCGCCACAAAGGGGGTAAATCAAGACAAGATTAAGGAGCTGTTGTTTCCTTTTTCTTTGACTGACTTAGCCATGGAGTGGCTGACTGACTTTGACCGTGCGGCCGTGGGGATTACAGACTGGGAGACCCTTGCTCTTGCTTTTTATAAGAGATATTTTTCTCCGCAGCGCACTAATCAGCTGAGGGCTAAGATCACTAGTTTCAAGCAGTCACCGGATAAAACTTTCTATGAAGCTTGGTGCCTGTTCGAGAGGTTGATGAGGTCTCTTCCACACCATAGTTTTGATCCGTGGTTTCTGTCCAATCAGTTCTACAATGGGTTATACGTTGACCACAGAGCTATACTTGCCGCATCATCCAACAGAAGATTCCAAAAGAATACTGACGATGATAAGAGGTACGCCATTATTGAGGAAATGGCGACCCATTGTGTCGAGTATGGGAACCCGAGGGATGGTATTCAAACAGTTCACGCGGTTGATAAGGCAGTCGTGGCTCAGCTGGAAGCCATGAATGCTCGTTTTGATAAATTGGAGCTACATTCTGCTGGGGAGCCTCAGACGGTCCATTTGCTTACTAAAGGGGAAACCGTCACATGCGAGAGGTGTGGGAGCAACGACGGTCATACTACTATTGACTGTCTTACAGAGAAGGAACAGGTCCTTGCTTTTCAATAATACAGGCAAGGAGGGGGTTCCTATTATAATAACCAAGGGGCAGTCCATCCCAATTTGAGGTGGACAAGTCAAAATGTGCTCAATCCTACCCCTCCTCCGCAGCAGCAACAACCATATGCCCCTCCTCATAAGGCTTAACAAGGCTTTCAAAAGCCTCCTTCCTTTCCTACACCTAATCACGGTGCATCATCCTCAGGTGGGGTGAGCAAGTTATCTGAGTTGAAGACGATGTTGCAGTCTTTGACAAAGTAGTGGCAGTTAAGTGACTAACAGAAAGATGCATCCATCAAGTCACTTGAAACTCAAGTTGCCCAGTTAGCCGCGAACCAATCCACGAGGAAGCAGGGTCATTTACCGTCACAAGCTGATAAGAATCCACAC
This sequence comes from Silene latifolia, assembly GCF_048544455.1. NCBI lineage: Eukaryota > Viridiplantae > Streptophyta > Magnoliopsida > Caryophyllales > Caryophyllaceae > Silene > Silene latifolia. The sequence continues at coordinate 86,545,305 of NC_133527.1, read as the reverse complement.
GAGATGGTGAATTTAATAAATCTGAGAAGCGGTCGTTCATATGAGGGACCGGAATTATTGAAATCAGACCCGAGGAAAGTAATCACTGCTGATGAACAGTGTACTGTTGATGAAAAAGAGCTGACGACAAAGAAGATACTCGATCGACTGGTTTCAGGTGGTCGATCGAGTGAAAAAGCTGAAGAAAGGACTCGATCGAGTGGAATTTCTGCTCGATCGAGTGACCAGGAAAAAGAAAAGCTCGATCGAGTGATGCTGATAAAGAAGACCTCAATCGAGAGCCTGCTAGTGCTCGATCGAGTGAAATATCGCCTGAAAGACCCCGTTCGAGAGGAAAGAAGTCTCGATCGAAGGATGTAGAGCTTGATCCAGTCAACACGTTGGGAGAGAGGAACAAGGGGCTCGAAATACCCATTACGGTGCCCTTCCCGAGGCGACTACAGAACACAAAGGCTAATCAACAGTTCGGTAAATTTGCCGAACTCCTGAAAAGCTTGCAAGTCACTGTTCCGTTCGCCGAATTGCTGACATAGGTACCCTCTTACCTTAAATTTATGATAGAAATTTTATCACGTAAGAAGCACATTAACGATCATGAGACGGTAGCCTTGACCGAGGTAGGGACGGCCCTAGTTCAGAATAAGTTACTTCCCAAACAATTAGACCCGGGTAGTTTCTCGATTCCGTGTCATTTTGGTACCCACTTAATTGATAGCGCGTTATGCGATCTTGGCGCTAGCGTGAGTGTCTTACCGCTATCTCTTGCTAAGAGACTTGATTTGACCAAGTTTAATTGTACAAATAGGACTGTTCAGATGGCCGACCGTAGTATATCACGGCCGTTAGGTGTCATAGAAGACATACCTGTTAAGATCGGGAGATTCTTTATTCCCGTTGATTTCGTTGTACTTGACATCCCCGAGGACACACATACCCCTATCATTTTAGGGAGACCATTTTTATTCACTGCCCGTGGAGGGATAGACATCGGGGGCAAGAAATTGACCTTTCAGGTTAGGGACGAGGAATTGATATTCCATCAGTCTAAGTCCTGAAGGGCTCCCATGCAAGCTCAGCCTTGCAATGCCCTCTCTTCTACTAACCCTCCTATTGATACTCCAAGTGAATATTTGGAATATTGTGCTGCTATCGTGACCCCTCTGCCTCAGATTGACAGTAAAAAGGAGGAGAATTCGTCTGTTTTCCTTGCTGCAGGTACAGATGAAAATAATGCAGGAGCTGTCAATGGTTATTGTGCAATTACTCTCAGTCAATGTGGGAGTGATGATACTAAAGCTAGTAAGAAAGGAATAAGGGCGATGAAAGTTTGCGCGTATGTAGACGTCAACTATTCTCCTCCTAATAATTCAAATACAAGCTCGTGGAGAATGAAGAGGACGGTTAATGTTGCTGAGGTGATGTCCTCCAGCCAGAAGCCCTCCGAAGGGTTGCTGAATTGCTTTGAGAAGTGAGCGGGGAAATGGCCCGTGTAACAAATTGTATAATCAATTCTTAATTTTCCGTCGGATTTATTTATTGCTTTTAATTAGGAAAATTAGAATTTAGACATTTTTTAGCATAGTTTAGAAGACTATAGACTGTTACTATTAATATTTGGTATTTTAGGATATTTTTGCGAGTGTTTTTATGCAGGTTTGGGGAGATTATACGCAAATTCAAGGGCTTACACGAGAAAAAGAGCTCGATCGAGCACTTTTTGTACTCGATCGGGTGAAATTTGATCGATCGAATAGTTCCAGAATGCTTGATCGACAAAAGCTAAAAAGGAGAGTATTCGATCGAGTAGCTTTTTACTCGATCGAGTAAACTTCATATGGGGAGCTCTCGATCGAGTGATTTTAAATCACTCGATCGAGCGAATTTGGAAATGACGCGCAGGGAGTCTCTTTAACTCCGTTCCTTTTTCTTATTATTTCATTTTCTTCCTCATTTTTCGACTGCTCTTCACTATTTGCGATAAATCCTCCGAAAAACCTCCATTAATCTTGCCCATTACCAAATCTACCACCTACAAATCGTTCCTTGCTAATTAAACGACATTTGCCCTCTACTTTCCCCTTGATTATTGTTGTTTTACGTGGTCAATTAGAGGAGTTAGGGTTTGCGGTTTTTCGATCGAAAATCGCCCAAATTTGCTTGTTTGTGTCGATTAATTGCTATTTGTAGGTTCCTTATCTTCAAGTAAGTAATTCCTCTTATTCATTATCTTTTAATTGCATTAATTTTTGCGTTTTAAGAAGATAATTAAGAATTAGGGTTTCGGGTATTCATTTTGGGGTCGAATTTTTTGACTATTTTTGTGATTCTATGCTTAATTTGCCTTACTTGATGATTAATTCCCTTACCTCATTGATGTTCACATGTTTAATTCGAATTTTCTTGGGAAATTTGTGATTAGGGTCCATTTTAGTCGAAATTTTCGACTGACATTGGGTTGTTTCTGCTGTTATCGCTTCATTTGTTGTCTGTTACCCTTCACCCTATCACTGTTTATCCGCTAAGCTCGAAATTTTGAGGAAAAATTTGAGAATTCGGGCTGCGAGTCGAAAATTTCGACTGTTTTGGGAAATTCTTTGCTGTTTCATTGCTGATTTCTTATCGTTTTCCCCTGCCCTATTTGACTAGGATGGATTCTAGCTCTATGCCTTCTACGAGCTCGACTCTCAGTCCCTCCCTGTCTGAGACGGTGGTCCATGCTGCCACCACCGTCTCCGCACCTGCTAGTACCATAGCCACTACCTCAGTTTTCCTTGTTACTGCTGCCGGTACTGTCTTTACTCCTGCTAGCACTGCTGCTAGCTGTTGGAGCTGTGTCCTCCAGTTAGTGCGGATAACGTCATTGCACATACACTTGTACGGACAAGTGGGAGCTTGTTGGGGTTGGTGTCCTTAACAGTTAGTGCAAGGACTTATAAATCTCTATGAGGATCAAAGGGTATACTTTGTATCATAATCAGTTGGTCCACGTTTATCAATAACGGTTGGCTTGCTAGATAAGTTTGACGTTATTGTCATACAGATGGCGGTGATCAACTGGTCCCTAAAAGTCACACCTATAGGATACGTTTGAGAGATGTGACGGTATGAAAATACAGTCATGTAGATGCCAAAATTGACTAACCAGTTAGTCTGAGTTATTTGACTAGTAATTAGTCTAATATGTGATGTTGAGATATTTTATTTAATACGGATTAAATAAAAATGGCTAAGGCAAATTAAGCAATTAATTTGTAAAATTGAATATAAGCGTTTTATATTTAATTAATGTATATTGAATATAATTATACAATACTGTTTTGTCGGACATGTATTAATAATTCAACTAACCCGTATTATTAGTTGATGCCTTAATTTCCGATAACCGATAACAGTTTATAATGAAACCGCGTTATATACACTTAGCGAATTATGGACCGGACCACGAGTTTAAGTGAAGAGGAAATGAAAAGCCCATTTCTCTCTTACTCACTCGGTTTGGCCGAGCACTTCATAGACAAAAGGAGAGCTTCTCCTCTTGTCTAACCTAACAATTCATTTGCTAAAAATTATTAGGGTTTTGGGAATTGTGCCTCCCGAATTCCGGATCTCTCATCCAACACAAACTCACAAAACAATCCCCTCGATATTGCAAGGCAATTAGGGGATTCTCTCTAGCACAAGGGCATATCTCGGACTATCTTGGGTGCATCGTTTAGGAGGAGGTCTGCTTTGATCTCTCATTGCCTTTTGCACTAGGACCGAAGGTTATTTCTAATCTTTATCGTTTCCTTGTTATTTTCGTTTTATGACTATAAACTACATATAAATTTTGCGTTATAATCCTATAATTAAAGGGTATTATACGGATATTACCCTACAAGTGGTATCAGAGCGAGGCCACGTAAATTTTTATATGTGTTTTTCATCAAACGATTGTTGAATCGATAATTTTTGGTTAAAAAAAAATGTCACGGCTCAATTTTTTTTTACTCGGCAGAATTTTTTTGTTTTTGCTGCGTTTTTTTTGTTGCTTTGTGCCTTGGGATCCGTGTCAAGTTTACACGGTGATGTTTGTCTTTTGTTTCGTGTTCTTTTTCGATCTTTGCATATTGTATTGTAATCGATATTCATTGCAATATGTTAAAGATCGATCAAAATGATTGAATATAATTTCGTGTGGCTAATTTTTTTTTAGAAAACCGTGTGGCCTTCTTTTACACGGCCTGTTTTCTGTTTTTTTTGCATCGTTATGCGTGCCACAAAATTTTGTTAGATCAATCGATCTCTTGTTTTCAATCGTTCTTCACATGTTGTAATTTTAACCGATAATTATTGCAATATGTTGAAGATTAACAATTGTAATTTGATTTCTATACGGATTAGATTAAAATTGCAATTGTGTTTTTTTTTTTCAAACCGTTTTGTTTGAACTCTTGTTGCTCTCGGTTTTAGCCGATTTATTTTTTTTTGGCCTTAAAGGCTCTCGGCTTTTCAGCATTCAATAAAAAAAAAAAAAAAAAAAAATTTTTTGGCCACTGGTACTGTTCACGTACAAGAAGATGAGAAGAAAAAAAAAAAATTTTGTTTTTTTCGCCCCTTTTAATGCATAAACGGCTTTTATGCTCTCGCTTGTTAGTGAAACGGTTCACCCACGTAAAATAAAGTTACTTTAAAACGATTTATTGTAACGGATTATCTCGGATTAAAATTAACTTGACTAAAGCGGTTTTGTCATATAATTTTAATTATCTTTGGTGGTTTGGATAAAAATTTAACATAATTACGGAATTATGTCACGAATAAATTTAATTTTTAGTTGATGCATTTTAATTTATCGTTCTTGTTTATATTTTGAATGTTTTGAATGCCTTTTAATTACGTATTTAATTATTTTGCAAACAGTTGTAACTTAGTGTGGCCTTAGTAGAACGTGTTACCGTAATGATGGAACACGGTCTTGGTTGTATTTTGAGATCTTGTATCTCCATTTTATTTCTTTTAATTACAGTTTTTTTATTTAGAATGTAAATAGGTTTATATTTGTAAATTTTAAATTGTAATTTTTGAGAAGACTAAAGATGGAGACCGGATGCTCACTCCCGCTACATGGACAAAGATGGAACACCAAGACAAGCTTTTCGGGTCCAACGGTGGATTCCAAAGTTGTATTTTGTTCTTTTTACTAGGATAGGCCACACTAGGAAGTTTTTATTTACGTATTGCATTCATTTATTTATTTTATTGTAACGATAGTATGCATCATATTCCGCCTAAAAACCAAACCACCTAATAATTGCATGAAAACTGACACATATAGAGGTCACGAGTTAGTTTTCTTTGACATTCGCATGTCACACGATTTTAAATCATCACCCAAATTAATTCATTCACGCAAACGCTAGTTATTCGTTCACTTAATATGAATTATAATTTAGTTGATGGGATCTTCCTCGTATAAACAAAAATTGAGAATAGTCTTTATAGGTCAAACTCCAATGAGTCCCTTCTTCGTCGGTAGGCATAATATGACCCCTTCTACGTCGGGTAAGTTGGAACCGATTGACCTATTTTATCTCAACACTATTGTCACTCGTACGATCCTGTGACGATGTTGGACTATAGATAGGATTTACGGAAATCTATCGACCAAGAGTTCTTCCAGAAGAATTAGCTAAACAGTTGGCTTATCAATTTACAGAAATTGAGTCTTGGGATCACTTGTATCATTCTTGAGGGAGATCAATTATGCAAGTGCATTGAGTCTACACGTTAAAATGAATTTTAAAATAGACTTAAATCACCTCGATGAGTTGCTTATTTCGTTTTGTTTTTCTTTCTTTTTCGGTGTAGATCACGTTCTTTACCGCAAATAACAAATGGTGGTTCTACCGATAACCCAATGCCAAGTGCCACATTGGACCGTGAGTCCTGGCTTCGGATCTTCATGAATCGGATGAATCGGTCTACTCGATCGAAGAATGATGGATCCAACCGGAGGCGGGAGGCGGCATTACGGAATCTGCCGCCGCGACGACGGAAGCTCAAATATCTATTAGAGGCCCTCCGCAAAACCCAGGTCCCACGGCTAGAGTGCTGAAATCACCAAGTTTAATGATTTTCGTATGGAAGCGGGTGCGATTAAAAACGTACTCATTTTTGCAATGGAATCCAATTTGCGGAAACGCTTCATAGCCCATGGTGCAAACAAGATTTTCACCACGCTCACCAAGGAATTCTCGAAAGCACCGAGAATCGTGACCTATGAGCATACCACTCGCTTCTTTGATGCGAGACTCGAAAGGGCCAACTGTTAGCCCACACATTCTCGCATGATTGAGAATGTCGAGAAGCGGAGACCTTTGATTGTAACATTAGCGAGAACATTGTTATCGACCGCATGCTTCATTCACTCCACGATGGTTTTTCGCAATTTAGAGCGAATTACTATATGAATGATTTGAAGAAAACCCCACATGAATTGCACTCCCTTCTCGCATGCACCGAGAAGGACATGAAGCTCGGTGGGAGCGTGAAACAGGATGTTCTCGTTGTGTCCAACAAAGGGAAAGGTAAGGGCAAAGCTCGTGCAAACCTAAAAAGAGGTAAACCGAAGTTCAAGAAGTCGGGTTCGGGTAAGAGTGGGCCTGGTGAGTCGAGCACCTCATCAGGCACGACAAAGAGCAAGAATGAAAACATGGAGTGCCATCATTGCCACAAGACTGGGCATTGGAGGCGTACATGTCCTGTTTATCATGAGGACTTAAAGGCAGGTCGTGTTAAACCTGTTGGTATGTCTTCTCTCTCTTCTACTTTTATTCATATGATTGAGATTAACCACGCAAGTTACGGAACTTGGGTACTTGATACTGGTTGTGGTTCTCATCTGTGTAATCATGTGCAGGGGCTCCGAAACATCGAACCCCTCGTAAAGGGTGAGGTGGACTGCGTGTCGGGAATGGAGCACGAGTGGCTGCCATCTCAAAGGGGACATATGTGATCCAGCTTCCTAGCGGATTTGAGTTGTCATTATATGATTGCTATTATGTTCCTAGTCTTTCGAAAAACATTATTTCAGTTTCTGCACTTGACAAACTTGGTTTTTCATTTGTAATAGAAAATAATGCTTGCATTTTCTCTTTACACGATATGATTTATGGCAAGGCAGTCTCCATGAACGGAATTTATGTTTTAGATCGACGAGAAATATTACACCTAATGAATAAAAAGTTAAAGGTTGGTGACAAAGATCAAACGTATCTATGGCATTGCCGTATGGGACACATTAATGAGAAACGCGTACAACACTCATTAAAAATGGAGCTATCTCGGCCTTTGATTTTCAATCATTTGGCACGTGTGAATCATGTCTCATCGGTAAGATGACTCGTATTTCCTTCAAAGGTGTTGGAATGCGCGCTGCCGACCTATTAGGGCTCATACACACGGATGTATGTGGTCCTATGTCAATCACCGCACGAGAAGGCTATAGGTATTTCATCACTTTCACGGATGATTTAAGTAGATATGGCTATGTCTACTTAATGAAGCACAAAAGTGAATCCTTTGAGAAATTCAAGGAATACCAAAATAGGGTACAGAACCTATTGGGTAGAAAGATTAAAACACTGCGTTCAGATCGTGGTGGCGAGTATCTTTCTCACGAGTTTGATCAACACCTTAAAGACCGTGGGATTGCCCTACGTTAACTCCACTGGAACACCTCATTTGAATGGTGTGTCCGAACGGAGAAATCGAACACTACTTGATATGGTTCGATCCATGATGAGTCACACGGTGTTGCCTGACTCGTTGTGGGGTTATGCTCTTTTGTCACCGCTCTAATACGTAATCAAGTCCGTCTAAAGTGTTGACAAGACTCCATATGAACTATGGAAGGGAACGGTCCCTAACTTGTCCTTTATACGGGTTTGGGGCTGCGAGGCTTATGTCAAGTGGAGACCTGAAGATAAGCTCGGCCCGCGATCGGTCAAGACACACTTTATAGGTTATCCTAAAGGAACACGTGGTCATTACTTCTATTCGCCAACCGAACAACGTGTTTTTGTCGCGGCTAGTGCGACATTCTTAGAGAAGGAATTTCTCGAGAATGCAAAGAGTGATAGAACCTTCGACCTGTCGGAGATTCCAGAACCAAATACCGAGCAACTATTGGAGGAACCTATTCCTTCAATCCCGGCTGCGGTTAACATTCCTGAGGAACCTAGGAGGTCGGGAAGAGTCTCTATTCCTCCGGACAGATACATTGGTCTGGTCGAGGAACATGACATAGATGACATTCTACTCTTAACGAGTAGTGAACCCGCAACCTATAAAGGTGCCATGACCAGATTCGACTCAAAGCTATGGCTTGAGGCCATGCAATCCGAGATGGACTCCATGTATGAGAACAACGTGTGGGATCTTGTTGACTTACCGGCTAAGGTTCGTCCCCTTCAATGCAAATGGCTTTACAAGATAAAGCATTCTGTGGAAGGTCAACAAGATATCTACAAAGCACGACTAGTTGCTAAAGGTTTCACCCAAGTGCCAGGTTTGCACTACGATGAGATTTTTGCACCCGTAGTCATGTTGCGTTCCATTCGGATTATCTTAGCGATTGCCGCTTTTCATGACTATGAAATTTGGCAAATGGACGTGAAAACCGCCTTCTTAAACGGTTTTTGGGAGGAAGAGTTGTACATGGTACAACCCGAAGGTTTCATCGATCCAAAACATCCTAAGAAAGTGTGCAAGCTTAAGCGTTCCATTTATGGACTTAAGCAAGCATCAAGGAGTTGGAATCATCGCTTCGACCAAGTGATAAAAGAAAATGGTTTTACTCGATCGGTCGAGGAACCATGTCTATATATCAAGTCGAGTGGGAGCAAGATTGTCTTCCTAATATTGTATGTTGACGACATACTCCTGATTGGGAATGACATACCTCTCTTAACTTCGGTGAAAGTATGGTTGAAAAACCATTTCCGGATGAAAGATCTGGGAGAGGCACAAAGAATTCTAGGCATCCGTATCTATCGAGATAGATCACGACGGATGCTATCTCTCGATCAGAGTCTTACATAGACAAAGTCCTAGAGAGATTCAAAGCATGACTAACTCCAAGAAGGGGTTCCTTCCTATGTCTCCAGGGGTGCATTTGAGCAAGTCTCGGGCACCAGAGACACCGGAAGAAAAAGAGCGCATGGCACGAATACCTTATGCCTCGGCAATAGGATCTATCATGTATGCCATGATATGCACACGTCCGGACGTGGCATATGCATTGAGTATGACAAGTCGATTCCAACAAAGATCCGGTGAACCACATTGGTTGGCTGTCAAGAACATTCTTAAGTACCTACGGAGGACTAAAGATTGGGCATTGACTTATGGAGGCGAACAAAAGCTATATGCGCAACCGATTCGCAGATGCTAGCTTCCAAACGGATCGTGATGACTCGAAATCTCGGACTGGATTCGTTTTTACTCTTAATGGCGCTTGCAGTCAGTGGAAGAGTTCGAAACAAACATTACAAAGCAGATTCTACGATCGAGTCCGAGTACTATGCCGCGTCCGAAGCTACAAAGGAAGCGATATGGATGCGTCAATTCTTACATGGGCTATCTGTAGTGCCTAGTTCGAATGACCCGATCACCATCTATTGCGACAATAGTGGTGCCATCTTCCAAGCTAAGGAGCCAAAGTCTAGCAATAAGTCTAGACATGTACAACGGAAAGCTCATCTAATCCGAGATTACGTGGAGCAAAAGGAAGTAGTGATAGACAAGATTGCCACTGATGATAACATCGCAGATCCTCTCACTAAAGCATTACGACAAGATAAGCATGAAGGGCATGTTAATTCCATGGGAATTAAACGTGTTCCTAAGTTGTAGTACTCTTTTATGGATTAGATTCATTCGCTTTTGTACCCTATACAACATCATCGTTTTGATATTTTATATATATTTTGTTTTTCATGTGGATTTGTACGACAAATTTTGAACACCACAAAGTGAACTGAACGAACATTATATTTTTTAGTCCTTAATTGCCCACATGAGCTGATAACTCTGGCAATTATTTTGTGACGTTGGTTGATGGTGGGTTCAACTAGCCATAAGTCAACAAAGTTGATCGACCAATCACAGAGGCGATTTATACGGATATTTCGTAGGACACAATTGTGACAACGACGTGGAGTCCTAAATGTTTTATAACATTCGGTGCAAGGTCGTGGATAGGACCTCCATGGTGATCCTAAGAGTCGATTCTTTTGACTATCGACTGTCTCTTGAGACTAAGGCAGATTTTGGGTGACTTTGGTTTCTTTCTCACGGTCATCCGTAACAGGGGGCCAAGTAGATTGTTTCTGGGTCATTTCATGCTGTGCTTAGATCGGAAGGAGTTCGAGTTGAAGGAAATATTCAGCCTTTATCGTGTACTCGATGTTTCTCGGGGCCACTCGAGGAGTCAGAATCGAAATGCATGGCCATGCTCGGATACGGATTCGTTTTATCAGTTAAGTTACTCTCTAGTCGGGGAAACCACTCTAGATCCAGATCGATTGTAAAATACGACCTTTGCGGATCCAGATCTGCAAATTGTTTTACATTGAGTGGGAGAAATTTTAAATGAATATGAGAATCGGTTATCGCACATACACTTGTACGGACAAGTGGGAGTTTGTTGGAGCTGTGTCCTCCAGTTAGTGCGGATAACGTCATTGCACATACACTTGTACGGACAAGTGGGAGCTGCTAGCACTGCTGCTAGCCTTTCTTCCTCAGTGGCGGTCGCTGCTGCATCCACTGCTGCAGGTTCACTTTCTACCTCAGGTACGTTGAGCACCTCTGTTGCGTGCTCACCTGCAGTTGCAACTGCTTTTAGAGAGGCCCTAATACCTCGTACCATCAGTGGACGGTCTTCTACTTCACGTTCTAGAGGCCAGGGTCACGGTCGTGGTTGTGCTACACCTGCTCCTAGCGTCTCTGCTGGCACGGTTACTATTCGAGTGGACGACACTCTTGACTCCCACCCTGAGTACCCGCAGGTAACTTTTGTTCATGGTGTACATCGTGCTAGATTTATAACTTAGTTGACTGTGAGTTTCTCCCTACGCGTTTCCTTTGCCGTACGTCACTTGAGAGGCTCGGTTTCTATGAGCCGGTTTGTGAGCTTTTACGAGGCACGGGGATGGCTGGACTTATCACTATGAGTGGCCATACCTTTAGGGAGCTGAGTCTTGTGTTCTTCAGCTCCTTCACTTTCTCCTCCGGGGCACACGATGCTGCCCCCACTAGTCTTTCTGTGTCCTTCCGGTTGTTCAACCAGACTTTTTCTATGACATTGGAGGAGTTTGGTACTAGACTCGGACTTTCCTTTACGGGCGCCACTGTTGCCCCTAGGAAAGTCCTCCGTCAGCTTTGGCGGACCTTGGCCCAGACCACCTTTCCCGAGCGAAAGCTCGCTCAGGTCCACCTCCCCCCCGCCCGTTACTTCCTCAGACTGATGGGAAGTACTATTTTTGGCCGAAAAGAGCCAAACAACATCAACAACAATGAGCTCTCTATTTTAGGTGGTTACATGAACATCGACTGTGAGGGTCCCTTTATCCTCAACATCGCATACTTGACCACCCAGTACTTCCAGGATCAGGGAGAGAAGATCACGGGCACTATCGTCTGCGATGGCATAGCCATTATTCTTGCCCGCTCTCTCCTCCATGACTTGCCTCGTGACCTACCGTACATAGAGGGAGATAGGTACATGAGCCTAGCGTCTATGCACTCTCAGACCTGACTGACTTCTGATTACCGGACCTGGAAGATAGATGGTTCCTTGTCCGTAGACCTATCTTGCATCACTCTCTCTCGTCTAGTCCCTCTGCCTACTGTAGCACGGGGCGCCCGACCACCACCTTTACCCGAGTACCACCTACCAATCCGACCACCTACTACCTTACCTGCTTCTAAGAAGCGGCGTAGACTTGAGATCGGAGAGGGATCCACACCTTCCACGGGTGGCCAGACTTCCACGGCCACACCTACCCCGATCCCAAATCCTACTCCTACTCCCGCGCCTGCTGACCAGACACAGACACAGCCGGTCCTACCGGCTAATTCTTTACCTCCTCGGCCCTTTGAGGCGTCCTCGGTCATGGACCAAGGGCGCCGTGACGGTTTGTTGATTGAGATTACAGAGAGACATGCTCGTATAGAGAGGGACATAGCTCTCACTTTGTTTCCTCTATACAAGTATCACATGAGGCGACACCGTCTGATCCCAGAGGGTTGGCCACACCCTTTCTTTTACCGGTACCCGGCTGAGGGGTACCCGGAGCCTGCTAGTGAGGAGGAGGAGGAGGACGAGAACCCAGCGGCTGCGGTCGAGAGAGCTCGATCTGAGCATAGGAGGAGGAGGAGAGAGCAGGAGGTGGACCCGGACTACACTGTGACGGTGGAGGACGTGACAGAGGCGACTGATGAGTAGCTACTAGTCTACTCACTTCCCCAATTTTCTGGTTGGTTTGGGGAAGTTCGTGTTTTGTATGTCTATTCTCGCTCTTTTATTTCTTTTATCTCCTTTATATTTTATTGTTTTTCATTCTTTATTGGTTGTACATTCCCGTTCCCCTGTATATATCTGCTGGTGTATGCTGGAGGACAACGAGGACGTTGTCCGTTTTGGTTTGAGGAGGGTATTGCATCCTTTTGAGTCTTCATTTGCACTTGTTTTGCATTCATGTTTCTATTTTCAGCTTGCATTTGTATTTATTTATTTCATTAAAATCCAAAAAAAAAAAAATTAGAAAATTTCAAAAATCCAAAAATATTCACGTTTATTTTTGCATATAGGTTGAGTCGGAACGGTTGATTTCCATGATGATATTGCACTTTAACTTGTCATTTTACTTGATCCTTACACTTTTATTGACAGTTATTAGCTTTGCCATACGCATAGTCTACGAGTTTTTGTTCAAATATAGCTGACTATTTAGACTTGACCTGATAAATCGGCAACCTACTTACAATTTTTGAGATTTAGAGCCCATAACTGGTGACATTCATGACCAGTTCATTAGGAATTGAGAGTAGTACTCCTTGCATAGTATGTTTATCATTTCTGCACTTTTATGACATTTTATTTCTTGTCAAATGCACACATTCGGGTTTGTGGACGGTGTCACATGCAGGGAGGTGCTTGCAAATTTTCCCCTTTTCTTATTTTTTTCACCCATTTAGCTCCACTAAAGCCAAAACTTGCCTTTTTGACTCATTAGCTACATCTCAAACTGAGCCTGCCTAATCAAGCTAGTTTAGTATGTCTTTTGTGGTATGCGTTTTCCGTTTGCAGTTTGGCCCGTATCAATTTGATTGGAGTCAGTGTAAATAAAGGAAGGAGAAAAGAAAAAAAAAAAAGAATTAAAAAGAAAAAAAAGAGAAAAAACGTGAAGAAAAAAAAAAGAAAAAATAATGAAAAATGAATGATTCACGTAAGTCAGAAAACGAAGAAAAAGTTGAAAACAATGTTTGATTTGTATCAGCTGATTCATTAAGACGGTATTAAAAAAGGGAAGGTTGTGACCGTCTAACTCCTCCGTTCTTATTCCATATTTTTGAGGAGATAGTGTATGTGATTAGTGAGTTGTGTGCCAAATGAAGGGCACTTGTACTTTATTTTTTAGTCAGTTGAGATTCGGACGGTCTTATATGGTCCTGTTTAGGAACTAGCTTGGCGCTTTTACCTCCACATTTCCATAACTTGTTTTGCCTTTTCTCACCTGAACCTCACTATTCCCATATCATTTGTAAGCCCTCGGCTGTGACGGACATTATTGGTTGGATTGTGTGCATTAGTACTTGAATTGTCTTTTATTTTTGTTTCATGCATGCTATGTAGGTCGCAGTTTAGGTGAGTGACTGTTTCTCTTCCTCTCTCACATATATTATTCACCCTTTGCTTCACGAGAGAAGAGTGACCACGTGAGAGTCCGATTTTGTTGGTCTTGCAAGGTCGATAGGTCGGCTATACTTCTGAACAACTTATAACTCGTTTGCGTATTGACTGCATAGCTGTAACTTTAATTTTTGTTGCATTAAACTGGTTCAAGTAGACAAGTTAAGCTAGCTCTGAGTTTTCATTTATGTTCCATTAGTTGCATTTTAGTTTACTCGAGGACGAGTAAAGGTTCGGTTTGGGGAGATTTGATACGTGCATTTTATATAGTCTTTTTAGCCTATTTTAGCACGTATTTCCATGTAATTTTGTACTGTTTATATTTCATTATGCCCCGAATTGGCTACTTTGGTTCGTTTTGCCCGTTTTGTAGGAATGAATGTGATAGTAGTGGAATCGTACCATTTTCGTCCTACTTTGCATGCATTTTGAGACGGGATTTTTCAGAGTGAGATCTTTCATTGGGATACGTGAAGGAACGGTCTATGAAGCAGTCGGCTACGAGTTGGACCTATTTCAGAGGAAGAATACTCGATCGAGCCCTTTTGCTGGTCGATCGAGTGGTTTTTGTGGTTGAGTTGGTCGTTCGAGCTCTTTATTTTACTCGATCGACAGTGTTGGAATTGAGGGTTACTCGATCGAGTAGTATTTCTACTCGATCGAGTGGATTGCTTGGAGAAGTACTCGATTGAGCTGTTTCAAACAGCTCGATCGAGTGGTTTGGCCTTTAATAGGCTTTAATTAGTCCGTGAACTTATTCTTACCTTATGGACTTAGCTTATTTCTATTTAAATGCACAATAATTAGGTCATTAGGATCTAATCATCTATTATTCATCTAGGAGTTATGTTTACTACTTTACACTCTCTTCTCTCAAAAACTCTTTACTGTAACCTTGCTTTCTGATAATTTCTCGCTCGGATTTAGTTGTTCTTTACGCCGGATTCTTGTCTTTGTAATCTATCTCTCTTCTTTATTCTTAATCTTTCATTTATTTACTTTAATTACTTGTTTTGTTCCCTTTAATTTCTGCCCTAATTCATTTATGCACATTTATTATTGTTTTATTATGTTTAATATTAGTTATTTCGTTTTTATTAGTCTTGACAATATTAATAGCATGAGTAGCTAAATCATTTCATGTTGGGATTAGGGGATCTACGGTAGAAATGTGACAATGTAGTGAATAGGTTAGATGAACTATTTGTGAGACTCTGTCCCCATAGCGATATAACTGTATTTACCGACTTAGTTGAGTGCACGCTTCTGAGTCACCCTTTAATCTGGTTAAATTTAATCCTGGATCGGAAGATTGGACTAAATAGGCCTGCTATGAACAGAAGACTACTCTGAAGAGGACGAAAGTTAAGTTAGTGGGAATCTAGGGTAGAAAGTGGACCGGAAGGACCTTTCAATATCCGTCTCACAGTAATTTATCTAAGTTATTTGCAGTTGAGTCACTGGACTACCGTAGTGAACCGAAATCCTGACATGTCCCTTCTTTATTGATAGTTTATCTCTATTTTCTGCCTTCACTGCTCTTTCCTTGCTTCTCTTTCTTTTGCACATTTTAGTTTTGAAAATCAATTATAAATTCCCCCCATTTTGTGACCAAATAGACGGACTCTTTACAGATATCTTGCCTCCCTGAGGAGATCGACCTGACTTCCCTAGCTATATAGTTAGTTTAGTTAGTTATTTTTGATAGGTATACGACAACCCTGTCAGTTAGGAGAAGAATAATACATCTCTAAGATATGCAGTTCTATGGATATTAGCATAAAGTTAATATTCTTAAATTAATAAGAATTATGACAAGTTCAAAAGTATTGAACATGAAGAAATTGGAATCCATTTGCTTCCGCTGCGGGATTAATTCATTACGCTAAGATGTATTACCATTCTAAACCTCGTATACTTGGAGTATGACGAGATGTTACAAATCGAATCTTTGAGAGAAGTCTCTATATAGTTACATAGTTCATTAGTTAATACTCAAGAAGTACTAAAGATATGAAGCTAAGCATTTAGAAATGAGATGGATTTATGTGCAAGGAGGTACACAAAAATCATATTCTAAACACATAAGGATGGTTAGACAACCATCTTGGCTATATTATTTAAGGAGGATATCTGCTAGAAACGTCCTAGCCAGTTGAACAATGAGATATACACAACGGAAATTGAGTACACTTGCAGTAATGAGATATGCAAGAAGGAGGGGATGATATTAGGATTAGGTTTTGTGAATTGGAGGAACTATGGCAGTTCGTTCCAATAGTCGAAGGTCCTATCCCTACTCACTGTAAGGACAGTGGGAGCTATTCTAAGGCAAGAGAGCCTATGTCTAGATTGGATCTAGACACCTACTCAAAATTTTTATAATAAAGATTATACATAACAAAGGGAAAAAGTATATAGTAAGGTTAGGAAAGTGCAAAGTGTTGCTAAGACTTACTAACCAAAGCCTTCTCATAGGCTTAGCATGGTAAGTCATGCCATTTCAATTGAATTGAGATGATCAACTATATACAAGATTAAAAATGAATTATAAATTATGTAGTAATTGATATTTTATCAATTTTACATATGTGATAATACATTCATCGTTTGAGTTTTATACAAACCTCTTTTCTTTAATGCTTTGTTTTTCCAAATAGGTTGTCGAGACAATGTTGAACCTTAATAAAGTGAACTGGATTAACATAGTATTGGCCCCTAGTTGCTTATATGAGGTGACATCTCCAAGTGACTAAAGTGTGATGCGATTGATGACAAATTCAAGTGCCATAGAGTCATAAGAGATGACTAGTCGATCACATAGGCAGACTGTATGGGACACTCTGTCGCGTAGTGACCGCTTATAGAGTTCTGGTAATTTTTATAAAGCCTGGTCATGGTGAGGGCTACTATAGTATTCTTATGAGTCTATTCTTTGACTAGAGACTGTTCACCTAAGTTGGTACAGTTTCGGATTGGTTTTGATTTATGCTTTACGACTGTCATAACTGAGATCAAATGGGCATATTTTGGGTCATGATGAGCTGTGGCTATTCAAAGGGAACAGTGCGATAGGAATTCTCCACTCCTTGTCAGGGTTATTTAAAATCTCAAGGCCACTCGAGTAGTAGGGAACTGAAAATGCGTGGCCACGCTCGAAAGGTATCTATGGCAGATAATTCCGGTCAAACAGTTACTCTCCAGATCGAGGAAACCACTCTGGATATGATCACATGCAAGTACGACTTGCAAGACACCTTGCACTAAGGGGAGATAGTAATAGGACAAGAGAATTGATGACGCACACTTGTCTCGGACAAGTGGGAGATTGTTAGAGTATGTGTCCTCAACAATAGTGCGATCACATAATAAATCTCATAACAAGAATACAAAAGGGATGATTCAATATATTGTCAAGTGATCAATATTAATCGGTAACGATTGGCTGACGAGAGTTTGACGTTACTGTCATTTGACGGTGGTGATCAGTTGATCCCTTAAGGTCACACATATAGGACAATTCCCTTAACTGATAATTAAGTTAATTAATTGTATGTCGATACAAATTAATGAAATCCATAAATAGAACAAATTTTATAAATGAGTGAGAATTATATATCTTATTGTAATTTCATTAAATAAGATTCAATTTAGTAAATAATTTGTTATATTACTAAAATTGATTAATGTTTATGAAACATTTGAGATAAGAGTAATTAGTTAATCATAATTGCAAAATATTGTAGATTATATTGATTAGACTTAAAATAACCCATTTTATATGCATGTAATTATGAATTACTAGTCAATTTGATACATGTAATTTATTTGATATAAAATGATATTTAATTTGTTAAATATGCATTATAATATCAAATAACATGTTATATGTAACATGACCTACCAAATTACAAATGACAAATTACAAAGATAAAATAGAGGTCCATTTTATGTATGAAAACCGGTTGGATTAGGGGTTAGTGAATGATGATTTTGTCATTAGTTTATTGTATGCTTAGGACATCATCATTAAACCATAAGCATGCCTTAAAACCCTAGGACCTACTCTAACTTGCTTATGGATAAGAACAAAAGGAGTTTTGAGAAGAGAAATTACCCTTCCCCATGAGTAGAAAACCGGTGCCCCCTTACACTCTAGTGGTGTAGTTTTCATATATACCCATTCTTATTTTTCTTATGTGAATAAGAAAAAACTCCACCTCTCTGTACATATAACATAAATTGTTTTTGCAAAATGTTCAAAAAACTAATAAACCTCATTTATTACTAGTGTAGTAATAATCCTAATATTTGATTTAAATTTAAGGGTTACTAATATATGTTATCTAGTTAATAATATTATTAGTGTTATGGGATAGTCTTGGGTGCAACTAATAGGAGGTCTTCTACTTTGAAGACTCAGTGATCTTGGAGGATCATCTAATATTATGAGCTCAAGATTAAGTGTAGGAAGGAGTCCTACACTTGTGCCCATTTTCATCCCACATATAATGTGAGAAACATGTTTTTCTTCTTATTTTGTATAAAATCATCTTGCATGCAACTAGATACACATGACATAAATTATGAGTAATTTATAAAAATGAATTAGATGAGTCTAATAGGGGTATATGAACCTTTCATATGATTCTTGGTATCATTGGAAAATATCACAACACCTTAGCTGGGATCCCTTCCTTAGTCTTATAATGCCATACAAAGCAGCACAGACAATTTGATAATTTCTTATAATCTTTGTGGTACAATATGCAGTCATTGGGACAAGCATATATTTTCTCATATTCCATGCCAATTCTTTTATCATCTTTTTAGCCTCATATGTCCAACAGGGAAGAACGTTACCGCCAGGAAGCATGTCACATAACAAATCTAAAAGATCGGTATAACTCTTATCACTCCACCCATGTGACTCCTTCAAATTATATAACTTCACCACAACGGACAATTTTGTATACTTCATAGAACCATTAAATAAAGGCATTTCAGATTGACTCAACTTCTCAAATAAGTCATCAGCATTTATATCCCCATCACCGATAGCTATAAAAACATCGGATCCATCATCTTCAAGAAACATAACATTCAGGTAATCTCCATTATCTAAACCAACTTCAGATTAATAATGATTGTTTACTTCTTTTGCATTAGATTCCTCATCGCCTATATCTAACTAACTTCTACATCAGATTCATCCTCTGATTCTCCATGGAAAATCAAACGACAATAATCTCGACTGAAACTATTCTTTTCTAAGTGTTTTTCACGTCTAGGCGAGGGAAAAACCTAATATTACCACATTTATTACAAGGGCACGGGATTGGTGAGGAGCCTTTACAATTTTAACGAACAAAATTATAAAATTCAACTATTCCATCATCATAAACTGCATAACCGTTTTTACCATCAATCATCCAAGTTCGAGCCACATTTAAACTAATTCAAATGAAAACCAGACTATGAAAATGAGATCACCTTTTATAAGCTATGAGGAATAACGACGACGATGACGGTAGAGGTGACGACAAGAATAATGAGAACTTGATGCTTTTGTTATGGTACATTTTATGAGTAAATGTATAGTGGTGATTCTAATGAAAAACCCAATTTAATTAAATAAATCTAAAATGATTGTTAAAAGCCGTTGTTAATTATACTTATTCAACAACGGTCCAGGATAAACCATTGACATTTATTTTTAATATTTATTTTTTGGCAAAACAATCAATCTTTTTAATATTGTTTATAATAATAATATCATATTAGTTATTTTAAAATGTTTATAAATCTATATAGAGTATTATAGAGGAACCACGTATTCTAAAAAGCTAGTTCTGTAATAGTTTGTTAAATGTTTGATGTGACCATTATTTGAGCATATTTAGTCCCCGAATTAGCCTTGTTCCCATGCTTTTTAGTGCATATTTGGGTCATTTAATGTCTTTAGTCCTTTGTTAAGCATATTCTTTGAGGTTTTGATCCCTTGGTAGGAAAGGAGTGCAAACCTTGCATTTTCATGGCAAAATGGAGCTAAATTGATTGAATGCAATGACCAAGCTTCAAAGAGAAGACAAGACTAGAAGGCCTTTGTACATACTATAGTAGATGGGCAATTATGAGAAAATATCCGTGCATCCCCAACGAAATCCTCAAGGATTTTATGAAGAAGAAGGAAGAAAAGAAGAAGGGAAGAAGCTGGTCAAGAATACGGGGCAATCCGCCCGTCCAAGATCAGGAATCCGAGCGTCTTCCTCAGAGGGACGCTCGTCCAAAACCACCACAATCCGTCCGTCCACCCCACAAATCCGCTCGTCCAAAAGACCCATAATTCGCTCGTCCCGTGCCCTGGACGCTCGGATTGTGTGACAGCTATTTCGTCTTCTACTTGTTCTATGAAGGATGAGCATACCTCGGGAAAGACTAGCAAAAAGGAGACTCGCATATTTTTCTGAGAGGAGCGATTCCTCAAGGACTTAATCATCATTTAAACCCTTAGTAAACCCTAATTTGTGTACCTAATCCCCACTATAAATACCCCATTAGTCTAAATTAGATAATCATGTTCTTCTTAGCAATCTCTAGTGTAGTTTATATCATTCTAATCTCTCTTTAATCTTGTAATCAACTTTTAATCAAGTTTTAATAGAAATCTCATTTCCTTAATCTTTCTTTTGTTCATCTTTCATTTTGGGTAATTGAAGATTATTTGGGTTATTATTGGGAGATTGACAACCTTCCAATCAATCATCAAGTACTTCTATTATTCTTTGCTTTATTATTGGAATCATTAGTAGGTATAATTCTCTTAATCTCTTTTTAATTATTGTTAATTATCTTCATTTATTCATCATGTTTACTTTGTTGGTATGATTGACAACCTTGCTAGCATGTTCAACATGATAATGAGTGAGTAGTTTCCTTAGCTAGGGTTAATGGGTAATTAGGGGAAACCAACATGGGGGATGATTCATGCTTAAATTAATATGTTTTCATAGTTTATTTGCTTGCTTGTTGTGATCTCAACTTATGCACATGTTATGTTTGATGACATGCGAGCCTATGAATCCTTGAATTTTTTACCCATCACCTAGCTTTTCAATGAGACTTGTAAGACATAAACCAACTCGAGTCTCATTAGACCATGCATATAGTTGAGTAGGGAAGATTATGTCGACTTGTAGGTGTTGTACAATCTAATTGATTCTGCTCCGGGACCCAAACTTTCCTAGGATTGTAAGATATAAACCAACTCGATCCATCACAACAATAATTGCTTGCTTATAATTTGAGAATATGTTTGTATGATCAATTCCCATGAATCCTCTATGACCCCATGACACCATAGTGCCTTTTATCAATTGTTTACACCCCTTTTTAATCATCTTGCTTGTTTACTTTCATTGCTATTTAGTTTAGTGATCTTCTATTCAACCCCAAATTGTGACACCCCTAGACACCGCTAGTTGCAGTTGAAAATCTCACTTCAATACCCGTCCCTTGGGATCCAACCTTTACTTGCCTCTTTACTAATAGTAGAGTTGTTTGTGAAGCTATAAATATTGTTTTGGTCTAGGTGCTCCTAACGACAAGTACCGAAAACTAAACCTCAAATAGGGCTCGACCAAAGGCATTCTACCTCATGATTGTCTTGTTGTGAGTTGAAGGGGCGGAGTGAGACCCGCTAATTGTCTCATATCGGCTATGGTATTAGGTTAGTTTAAGTAACGGTCCTAGTCTTTGTCACCTCTTTACTCGGGACGAGCAAAGGTTCGGTTTGGGGATATTTGATGTGACCATTATTTGAGCATATTTAGTCCCCGAATTAGCCTTGTTCGCATGCTTTTTAGTGCATATTTGGGTCATTTATTGTCTTTAGTCCTTTGTTTTGCATATTCTTTGAGGTTTTGATCCCTTGGTAGGAAAGGAGTGCAACCCTTGCATTTTCATGGCAAAATCGAGCTAAATTGATTGAATTCAATGACCAAGCATCAAAGAGAAGACAAGACTAGAAGGCCTTTGCAC
Source organism: Silene latifolia (assembly GCF_048544455.1). Classification (NCBI taxonomy): domain Eukaryota; kingdom Viridiplantae; phylum Streptophyta; class Magnoliopsida; order Caryophyllales; family Caryophyllaceae; genus Silene; species Silene latifolia. Next base: position 86,523,305 of record NC_133527.1, on the reverse strand, counting down.
ATACTATAGTATATGGGCAATGATGAGAAAAGATCCCTGCATCCCCAACGAAATCCTCAAGGATTTTATGAAGAAGAAGGAAAAAAAGAAGAAGGGAAGAAGCTGATCAAGAATCCGAGCGGATTGCCCACAATCCGCCCGTCCAAGACAAGGAATCTGAGCGTCTTCCTCAGAGGGACGCTCGTCCAAAACCACCACAATCGGCCCGTCCACCCCACAAATCCGCTCGTCCAAAAGACCCATAATCCGCTCGTCCCGTGCCCTGGATGCTCGGATTGTGTGACAGCTATTTCGTCTTCTACTTGTTCTATGAAGGATGCGCATACCTCGAGAAAGACTAACAAAAAGGAGACTCGCATATTTTTCTGAGAGGAGCAATTCCTCAAAGACTTAATCGTCATTTAAACACTTAGTAAACCCTAATTTGTGTACCTAATCCCCACTAAAAATACCCCATTAGTCTAAATTAGATAATCATGTTCTTCTTAGCAAACTCTAGTGTAGTTTATATCATTCTAATCTCTCTTTAATCTTGTAACCAACTTTTAATCAAGTCTTAATACAAATCTCATTTCCTTAATCTTTCTTTTGTTCATCTTTCATTTTGGGTAATTGAAGATTATTTGGGTTATTATTGGGAGATTGACAACCCTCCAATCAATCATCAAGTACTTCTATTATTCTTTGTTTTATTATTGGAATCATTAGTAGGTATAATTCTCTTAATCCCTTTTTAATTATTGTTAATTATCTTCATTTATTCGTCATGTTTTACTTTGTTGGTATGATTGACAACCTTGCTAGCATGTTCAACATGATAATGAGTGAGTAGTTTCCTTAGCTAGGGTTAATGGGTAATTAGGGGAAACTAACATGGGGGATGATTCATGCTTAAATTAATATGTTTTCATAGTTTATTTGCTTGCTTGTCGTGATCTCAACTTATGCACATGTTATGTTTGATGAAATGCGAGCCTATAAATCCTTGCATTTTTTACCTGTCGCCTATCTTTTCAATGAGACTTGTAAGACATTAACCAACTCGAGTCTCATTAGACCATGCATATAGTTGAGTAGGGAAGATTAAGTCGACTTGTAGGTGTTGTACTATCTAATCGATTCGGTTCCGGAACCCAAACTTTCCTAGGATTGTAAGATATAAACCAACTCGATCCATCACAACAATAATTGCTTGCTTATAATTTGAGAATATGTTTGTATGATCAATTCCCATGAATCCCCTATGACCCCATGATACCCTAGTGCCTTTTATCAATTGTTTATACCCCTTTTTAATCATCTTGCTTGTTTACTTTCATTGCTATTTAGTTTAGTGATCTTCTATTCAACCCCAAATTGTAACACCCCTAGACACCGCTAGTTGCAGTTCAAAATCTCACTTCAATACCCGTCCCTTGGGATCCGACTTTTACTTGCCTCTTTACTAATAGTAGAGTTGTTTGTGAAGCTATAAATATTGTTTTGGTCTAGGTGCTCCTAACGACAAGTACCGAAAACTAAACCTCAAAGAGTTCTCGACCAAAGGCATCCTACCTCATGGTTGTCTTGTTGTGAGTTGAGGGGGCGGAGTGAGACCCGCTAATTGTCTCATATCGGCTATGGTATTAGGTTAGTTTAAATAACAGTCCTAGTCTTTGTCACCTCTTTACTCGGGACGAGCAAAGGTTCGGTTTGGGGATATTTGATGTGACCATTATTTGAGCATATTTAGTCCCCGAATTAGCCTTGTTCCCATGCTTTTTAGTGCATATTTGAGTCATTTATTGTCTTTATTCCTTTGTTTTGCATATTCTTTGAGGTTTTGATCCCTTGGTAGAAAGGAGTGCAAACCTTGTATTTTCATGGCAAAATGGAGCTAAATTGATTGAATTCAATGACCAAGCATCAAAGAGAAGACAAGACTAGAAGGCCTTTGTACATACTATAGTAGATGGGCAATGATGAGAAAATATCCCTTCATCCCCAACGAAATCCTTTAGGATTTTATGAAGAAGAAGGAAGAAAAGAAGAAGAAAAGAAGCTGATTAAGAATCCGAGCGGATTGCCCACAATCCGCCCGTCCAAGACCAGGAATCCGAGCGTCTTCCTCAGAGGGACGCTCGTCCAAAACCACCACAATCCGCCCGTCCACCCCACAAATCCGTTCGTCCAAAAGACCCATAATCCGCTCGTCCCGTGCCCTGGACGCTCGGATTGTGTGACAACTATTTCGTCTTCTACTTGTTCTATGAAGGATGCGCATACCTCGGGAAAGACTAGCAAAAAGGAGACTCGCATATTTTTCTGAGAGGAGCGATTCCTCAAGGACTTAATCGTCATTTAAACCCTTAGTAAACCCTAATTTGTGTACCTAATCCCCACTATAAATACCCCATTAGTCTAAATTAGATAATCATGTTCTTCTTAGCAATCTCTAGTGTAGTTTATATCATTCTAATCTCTCTTTAATCTTGTAATCAACTTTTAATCAAGTTTTAATACAAATCTCATTTCCTTAATCTTTCTTTTGTTCATCTTTCATTTTGGGTAATTGAAGATTATTTGGGTTATTATTGGGAGATTGACAACCTTCCAATCAATCATCAAGTACTTCTATTATTCTTTTCTTTATTATTGGAATCATTAGTAGGTATAATTCTCTTAATCCCTTTTTAATTATTGTTAATTATCTTCATTTATTCATCATGTTTTACTTTGTTGGTATGATTGACAACCTTGCTAGCATGTTCAACATGATAATGAGTGAGTAGTTTCCTTAGCTAGGGTTAATGGGTATTTAGGGGAAACAGACATGGGGGATGATTCATGCTTAAATTAATATGTTTTCATAGTTTATTTGCTTGCTTGTTGTGATCTCAACTTATGCAGATGTTATGTTTGATGAAATGCGAGCCTATGAATCCTTGCATTTTTTACCCATCACCTATCTTTTCAATGAGACTTGTAAGACATAAACCAACTCGAGTCTCATTAGACCATGCATATTGTTGAGTAGGGAAGATTAAGTCGACTTGTAGGTGTTGTACAATCTAATTGATTCGGCTCCGGGACCCAAACTTTCCTAGGATTGTAAGATATAAACCAACTCGATCCATCACAACAATAATTGCTTGCTTATAATTTGAGAATATGTTTGTATGATCAATTCCCATGAATCCTCTATGACCCCATGACACCCTAGTGCCTTTTATCAATTGTTTACACCCCTTTTTAATCATCTTGCTTGTTTATTTTCATTGCTATTTAGTTTAGTGATCTTCTATTCAACCCCAAATTGTGACACCCCTAGACACCGCTAACTGCAGTTGAAAATCTCACTTCAATACCCGTCCCTTGGGATCCGACCTTTACTTGCCTCTTTACTAATAGTAGAGTTATTAGTGAAGCTATAAATATTGTTTTGGTCTAGGTGCTCCTAACGACAAGTACCGAAAACTAAACCTCAAAGAGGGCTCCACCAAAAATGGCGCCGTTGTGGGGGACGGTGTTAACTTGATTTAGATTTTCTTAGATTGTTATTAGTTGTGTCTTTCTTTGCCTTGGGGAAGTAAAACTCCTCAAGGTTTGTTCTAGTTATATTCAAGTTGTTTGATATTTTGCATGTCTAGAAGATCACAAGGTAACTTGTTACCCTTTGATCACGAAATTGAAAGGACTTTGACAAACAATAGAAGACTTGCTAGAAGAACTTTGAGAGGTATTGGTGAGGTTGTAGATATTCAACCAAACGCTATTGAGTTCGTCAATCCTTTTCCAAGAGAAGGTGAGGAGAACCCAACACAAAATCCAACACAAAATCAACCCACAATGCCTAAATTTTCATCGCATTCCGTACCAACCGAGGGGAACCTACCTAATGGTACTCCCACACCACAACACTTAACCGGAAATTTCATTGCCAAATCCGCATTTATCCAATTAGTCGAAAGAAGCCAATTTGGGGGGATGCCTAGTGAAGACCCTCACTCTCACATATAGACTTTTTGTGACTATTGTGATGCGATTTCTCAAACCGGTATAACTCAAGACCAAATTCGATAGGTCTTATTTCCTTTTTCTCTAATTGGCACTGCAAAACAATGGTTGAAAGGCCTTGATAAGGCTACTCTCGGAATTGACTCTTGGAAGAAATTGGCTCTAGCTTTCTACAAAAAGTTCTACCCACCGGAAAAGACTAACATGCTAAGAGCTCAAATTACGGGCTTTAAGCAAAGAGATGAAGAATCCTTGTATGAAGCTTGGGAGCGATTCAAAGGAATTTGTCGCTCATGTCCTCATCATGGACTTAGCGAGTGGTTCTTGGTACAACAATTTTGGAATGGTCTTTATGAAGACTCAAGAAACATTCTCAACATGGGATCAAATGGTATGTTCACTGAAGTTGACGATAATCAAACTTGGAACAAGATTGAGGAAATGGCGGTCCATAATTCACAATATAGTAGACCTCGCAAGGCTACTACAGGAGGAAAGCATGAAGTGGACTCTATTACTCAATTGGGTGCTCAACTTAGTGCTCACATTGATACCATCAATTTGAAGTTCGAAAAAGCTATGGCTAGACTTGAAGAAGCCTCAAAATCACCAAAGCCTCATGTTAATGCCATGACGGCATCTTCATCAATCCCAAGTGGGATATGTGAGAATTGTAGAACTTTGGGACATGACCAAAGTGAATGTAGGGGAACAAATGAACAAGTGAATGCTTTTCAAGCATACAAGAGTGGTACCCCTTATTCAAATTATTACAATGAAAGCACCAAATTCCACCCAAATCTCTCATACAAAAGCCAAAATGTTCAAAACCCTCAACCAACATACACCCCACCTCCCATGAGAAACGAAAATCAAAGACCCTTTTACAACCAAAACCAAGGTTACCAAAACCAAACTCCATACAATCAACAAAATGACCAAGGTTTTGATGTTAAAAAAGCGGTCCTCCAAATGCAAAAGAATCAACAAGAGTTTTTCACTCAAATGCAAAAGGATAGTCAAGCAAAGGAAATCACCATCAACAACATCCTAGCCCACACCAAAATGTTGGAAACCCAATTGACTCAACTAGCATCTTCAAGCTCACAAAGACAAAAGGGGCAATTACCACCTCAAAGTAATCCCCCCCATACATGAAACGGTTAGTGCCATTCACTTGTGGAGTGGTACAAGGTATGAAGCACCAAAGAAGCAAGTTGAGGATGAAGTTGTGGAAGCTAGTGAGAAAGAAGAAGTTGTGCAAAACTCCAAGGATGGAGAACCATCAAAAGAAGAAGTTTCAAAGAAAAGTGAAGACAAGGCCAAGGAGAAGGAACCCATTGTGATTAGACTTCCTTTTCCAAGTCGTCAAGCTAAGCCCAAATTTGATTACCAACTCGGAAAATTTATGGAAATTGTGAAGAATTTTGAAGTCTCGATTCCTTTCACGGAATTAATCAATCACGTGCCGGCCTATGCAAAGTACATGAAAGACATCCTTACGAAAAAGAACTCGATCCGGAAGCTTGAAACTATCGCCTTCACTAAGGTGAGTAGTGCAATCCTTCAAGGGAGTTCACCTCCGAAACTTAAAGATCCGGGAAGCTTCTCAATACCGTGTACTATTGGCGACACAACGATCAACAAAGCCCTATGTGATCTAGGGGCTAGTGTGAGTGTTATGCCGTATTTGGTAAGTAAAAGGTTAGGGATGGGAGAGCTTAAATGTACCAATATCACACTCCAACTAGCCGATAGATCGACGAAGACACCATTAGCGATATGGGAAGATGTTCCCGTAAGAGTTGGGAAATTTTTCATCCAGGTGGACTTTGTCATTGTTGACATGGAAGAAGACTCCAATATTCCAATCATTCTAGGTAGACCTTTCTTGCACGCCGCGGGTGCGGTGATAGATGTGAAGCATGGAGAGCTCACTCTAGAAGTGGGGGATGAGAGCATAACTTTCAATCTTGACATGACCATGAGAGCTACCCGTTTGCATGAACCATGTTTTATGGTTGATCATTATAGCCGGAAGGATGAGAGGAAGAAGTCGGAATTCCAATGGAAAAAGAAAGTTGATGATGCTCCATCAAAAGAGCAAGTGAATTGTAACAAAGAGAGCTTGAAAACCTCACCCATGATAAGTGAAGAGGATGGCCTCATTGGTCAAAACAAGAAAGGAGGAGAGTTGTCTCTATCAACTCAAGAGATTTTTAATGATCAAGTAGACGAAGTTTGTGGTCTTTGGGACGATGAGTTTGAAGGGATTTTTAATCCCTACATTGGTAATGCTATCGATAAAGACAAACATGAAGGACAACAAGTGCAAAGATCTATTGAGGATCTTTATCATGATAATGAACAAGCTTTTGACTACTTCTTCAAGGTGTTGAGTAACATCAACAACACCTTGAACATGCCCCCATGACATCTCACTAAGAATGAGATTTTGGTGGAGTCCTCTCCAAACCACCATTTGTAAATATTTCTAACTCCCTAACTTGCATTTTAATTCTTACATTGAATTTTTGTCATTTTTGGATTTTTTTGTGCCTTGATCAAGATATTCATCATTTTTGCGAAAAGTGAGGGAGGGACTAATGATTTTATTGATGTGTAGTGCTTTAACTTAGTGTGGGGATAGCAATTGCCTAGGCTATTCATGCCTTTGTAGTGCCCCTACAATGAAGAACACGGAATTTGAAGAATGAAAATGACACGAGATATGCAAGTGCACGGATGGTCCTGAATCCGGGTAGACTAGGTGGAATTCGAGCGGCTTCTGGGTAATCCGCTCGTATTATAGGAATCCGAGCGTCTGTGGAAGAATCCGTCCGTCCAAATGAGCTGCAAAATCAAAAATTTTGGTCTGTAAGAGAATCCGAGCGTCCTAGCTGAGAAGACGCTCGTCTGAAACTGGCCGCTCGTCTTTGTAGAAAGACGCTCGTCTTTTTGCCAATGCAGATTAAGCAAAGTTCCTGTAAGAGAATCCGCTCGTCTTTAAGGAAAGCCGCTCGTCCTAAATTGCAGAATGCGCTCGTATTCACTGAAAGACGCTCGTCTTTAGGCGAGTTTTCCTGAAGCCAATTTGAGCAGAATCCGAGCGTCCCGACAGGAATCCGCTCGTCTTCCCCTGCAATTTTGAATTTTTCGGGTGTTTTAATACCCCTTCCCACATTCATTTCATTCATTCATTCATTCAAACACTACCCATAAACCCCAAAAACCCAAAACCCTCATCCTCTCCATCACCAAAAACAAAATTTCCTCAACGAAATTCAACAAAATCAAATCCAAACTTCCTTACAACAACAATTAATTACTCCTTTTGCAACAATAATCAATCCAAGCACCAAAATCTTCAACCTTTGAGTCGATTTTGGTAATACAAAGACAAATCCTTTCATCTTAAATCGATTTGGGTATAATTAGAAATTTAAGATTTTCAATCTTTTCTTGGTATAATCAACAATGGCAAGAACAAAAGGAGCAACAAAGGCACTCAAGGCAAATACACTTTTAAAAAGGCAACAAAGCCTTCAAGCAAAGAAAGCTTCAATGGCTATGGTGGTCTCTAATGCAAACTTGGAAGTTCAACAACAACAAGATCCTCCCTTGGAACCAACAACAACAACAACAACAACTCCGGAAATCGCTCAATTACCCAACTATCCGGAAGTACTTTTCATTTATAACTCCCATAGGGATACATTTGCCAAGTATGCTAAGAAAGCCATTTTGCCCACCAAATTCATTTGTGAAGATGCCTTGAACAAATTGGGTGTCCTTGAACAAACAAAAGCCTTCTTTGAAGCCATGGGTTTGGGAAAATTTTTTACTACAAGAGAATTGACATACCTCTCCCTTACCTTGGAATTCTTAAGTTCATTGAAAGTGACTAAGGTAGAGACTAGAGAATACATTGAGTTTCGTCTTGCCAATGTGAATAGGCGCATAACCTTTGATGTTTTGAGTAAAGCATTAGGCCTTAGTGATACACCATATTATCACAAGATGCCCGAAAAGTATGACCCCGTTCCTCTTTGGGAGGCGATTTCCGGGAAGAAATTTGTGAGCTTTCATGCTTGTCGTGCTCTATTAGTCCACCATATGGGCATTAGAGTGTGGCACAAGGTCATCGGGAATACTATAATAGCGAGAAAAGGCACTAATCACTTTACAAAGCTCGATTGTGTTCTACTTGAGTCGGCCTTAAATGTGGGAAGGGAATTCACTAAGCCCTACAATGCTCTAAGGCTTTTGATGGAAAGATGGCTTAATGTTGATTGTGGCAAGGAAGGCACCGCTCATATTGTAAATGGGGGTCTAGTTACTCTCTTGGCCAAGCACTTTGACGCAAATTTCAATAAGGATAAAACCTATGTGGCAATCAAAGGGAGTCGTCTCATTGACATGGATGCCATGATTTACAAGTACAAATGGGTCAAGCATAACTCTCTTAACACCAACTATGGGTGGCTAACCAATGATGCTAGATCTTTAACTTTGCCTTCCAAGATATGCCGATTAAGTGCTCATCGAACAAATTACCTTCTTCCACTCTCCAAGGGCGCCGAGTACATCATCCGTCAACAAAGGGGCGAAATTGAAGAGCCCTCCTCCTCCATTGTCACACCACCATGCCCATTCAAATATCAAGATTTCAAACCCAAAGATGTTGAAGTGGGCAATGACTACATGACTCTCCTCATGCAAGAGATGCACAAACAAGCTTATAATGATCGAGTAGATGCATACTTGGCCCAATATCCACCCCTACTTCATTTAGATAGGCAAGGACTACTTGATCCATCATGTCCTTTGCCTAGTTGGGCGGATAAGGAAGTCTTCTTTCCAAGCACATCTAGGGGTGAAAGACCGGGTGAAGATGAGAATGTCAATGATGAGGTTGTTGATGATGAGGTTGTTGATGATGAGGGTGTTCATGAAGAGGTAGATGAAAAAGAAGAGGGTAATGAAGATGATGAAGGAAGTGAGCAAGATCAAGGAAGTAAAGATGAGAGTGGAGATGAGTCCGCTTCTATGGAGGAAAATGATGAAAATGATGATATGGTGGAGGACTAGCAAAATTTGGAGGCTCCTACCCTCCTGAGGTTTGCCTACTTCTTTCTTTGTTTTCTTTATTTTTATCTTGATCATAGTTTGGAGAGTCCTAGCAACATGAGGACTAACACCTCGGCCCCATTGAGGTGTTCTTTTTATTGTTCCCATTTGAAAAATCCAAAATGACAATATATAGTTTCATGCATCGCATCTTCTGTGCATGAACTACCCCAAAATTAAGACATTAGAAATAATGTCTATCTCAGTTTGGGGAAGTACATGCATACGCAACGGGAGGTAATCTAAATTACGCTCTCCGTCATAAACAAAAACACATGCATCATGTAGTGTAGATTAGTATAGCTTACATTTTGTATAGAAATCATGCATCATACTTGCATAATTTCCTATCACATCGGCCATTGAGGACAATGCCCATATTAGTGTGGAGATGGGAAATTCTAACTTAACTTTTATTCAAAAATCCAAAAAAATCAAAAATTTCGAAAAAATCAAAAAAATTGAAAAATTGAAAAATTGAAAATCAAAAAACAAGTTCATTTCCTTTGTAGTGTAGTCTTGTATATATTATTTGTATATATTTTGTTTGTATATCCTTGTTCAAATTGATCGACTACGCCACATCCGAGACATGAGGATATTGAAGACCGCATGGTATGATCCTTTCATTCTCCTTTTTCCTCTTTATGTTAATGACTATGTGGCTTTATTTTGATTGATGCGGTATAAACAATGTGAATCTAGGACTTGCATTTAGATTATTTGGCATATTAGTTGGTAGAATCATATGCATTAGGATGTATATAAGTTAGTTGCATCATGGCATGTAGTTTGCATGTTAGAAAATTTTGTGAAACCGTCTACTTGGGAAGCTTGACAAGTGTATATAGGCCCTAGTAGATGCTTTTTCTTCTTAAGACTTTGCTTGTTAGAATACTTGTAAAACACCCTAGGATGTGTCATGCTAGTATCCTTTGACCCATGGATTAAGGCCTAGTCAAGAGTACCTTGTGGTGTGATAACTCCTTGGCTACCGTTTATTCCAAGGTGACCCTTGAAACCATGCAACCATCATTCATCCATGTTCTACCACATTTTTGTCATCAAAGGGAATGAGCACAAAAAGAAATTGATTTGAGTTCAAGAAATGAAATGAAAAGTGAAAGAAAGTTTGCAATTGCATCAAATGAAAAGAGCAGCAAAAATAGACTCCTATGCTTCAAATATAAGGCACCCTCACTACATATGGGGTGACTTTGAAAATGTTCAAAAGAAAAATGCAAAAAGTTGAAAGTTGTCAAGTATTGAATTGCCAAAAATCAAAAGAAATGGCAAAAGAAAGTGTTCTCAAATGTTATATGACAAGAAATTGGGGGGAAAAAACAAAAACAAAAGCAAACTCCCAAATTAAACTCAAATTCTATTGATCCCTTTATCCATCGTATCCATTTTTGTGCATGGTAGAGAGGGGACGACCCTTCTTCTTGTCTAGGCAAGAAGGGGAATTCCGCGATCCTCCAGTGTTTCTAACACCACAGGGAGTCTATTCTTGACAAAAGCATTTAACGATTGAGGACAAAGGCCTAGCTTGACACAACCTGGAGGTGATTTATTGGTATCCTTCTAGGCTTAGTAGCTTGAAGAAATCGCATCTATGAAGGAGTGTGTACCCTTGAATTGCTTCCCTTGTAGATACTTTCCGCCACTTAGATGAGGAAAGTGGCTATTCTTTTGTAGATGCATCCATTACTTGATTTTGTGTGCTTTAATGATTGGATGTGTCGCCATTTTGGCAAGACCCACCTTGCCTTGCAAGAAGGCATCCTACCTCATGGTTGTCTTGTTGTGAGTAGAAGGGGCGGAGTGAGACCCGCTATTTGTCTCATATCGGCTATGCTATTAGGTTAGTTTAAATAACGGTCCTAGTTTTTGTCACCTCTTTACTCGGGACGAGCAATGTTTCCATTAAATTTATTTGTTTTTAATGCAAAGTAAATCTTTATTATTGTAAGGAAAAAAAAAATAAGCAATAAATTTTACAAAACGAAAGAAAATATAAAACCAATATAAAAAAATTCCCAACAACAAATGGCATGCATGCAAATTACTTAAAATCCCTAACATAAATTTCACTCGGGGGTAAGTAATCAGGATAAACCTGATCATAAATCAACTTTACTATATAAACATCACAACAGTGATCAAAATGAGGCACTTCTTCGTCCTCCCTTGATTTCGGTATAGTAGTAAAATTGTGCGGGGCATATGATAATCCTCAGCAACAACAATCCATAAGTACGGCCCACCGTAAACATAACGATCAGGATCATTGTTATAGTACTCATGTTTCCCCGATTGATGATCACGTGACGCGTAACTTGCAGCAAGTTTTTTCGCTTGGCAAAAATCGACTTGCCCACACCCTCGACACTCGATCAGGGCATACCCATAAAAGCCACCATCTTTTGTCCACGCTGGGTGGACTTTTTTGACATTTGTATAGCCATTATTACGGAGCGTGTCCCTCAACAAAGTAAGACTCTTAGAAAACGGTTTACCCATGTCATCGTATTTGACGGGAAGAATGTGTATTATGAAAGTAATTGGATTAATATAACGGGTAACCGAGAATTAAGTAGTATGCAACGACATAATTAAATCTTAAGTGAAGTATGTTGTATGCTATTTGTGGTAAATATAGAATAATAGATAGATGTTTTAATTAAATAGTTCATATATGTTAGGCTATTTATAGTATAAGATATACTCCATAAATAATTAAGAGCAATTTCATCCATATAAGTTACATTGAAACAACAAATAAATGTAACGTTGAATACACTGCATGGCGTGCAGTAACTATGCAGCGTTGAAAACGTAAAACCTATCCAACGACCAATAAGTGAAACGTTGATTCAAACCAAAACATAATGAATGGATCCATAAGCATGCGTTTAGTTGTCAAATCATAAGTGAAAAAATAAGACAACGGTTTCTCAAAAACCGTTATTCTTTGCTAAAACTTTCGTAACGGTTTTAATAATATTTTAAATATAAATTTAAATTCATATTAAAATAATAAACGGTCCATTTCAGAGCATGCATTTGTCAAATCATGAATAATGAAAAGTAAATACATAGGAAATAGTGAATAATAATGACATCAGTTGCTAAAAAACCGTTCATTTCTGTGATATTTAACCACGGTTTTCCTTGAACCGTTGTTATATATGTATTTTAAGACAACGGTTTCATAACCCATTGTCAATATTGACAACGGTTGCTAAAAAACCGTTCTTTAATGTGATAATTGACCACAGTGTTCACTGAACCGTTGTTATTTATCTATTTTAAGACAACGGTTTCATAACCTGTTGTCGTTTTATCTTGATCACAACAATCATTAATAAGCATGCATTGGTCAAATCATGAATTGAGCGGTCCAATATTCAAAATTTGTTGAGAGGAAGAGCAATCTTGATTACCTATGAAGTTCAATAAATTAAGCAAATCAAGTAAGAAAAATTTCAATAAACTTATCATTTGTTTCATTAGAAATAACCAAAATACATTAATATTACATTCATCAAACATCAAAAGATTTAAAATAATCTGGAACAATCCCGGTTAAGCGTAAAATGTTCTTCTCACACTGCCACCAACCACGCCACTCTAGTATACCGACAACTTCCGGGTTATTAGCCTCGTATTTTGCAATAACAGATTCAACATATGCAAGAACCTGTTTTGCATGTGGAGATAAGGTAGGAAGAGTAGAACTCAACATATATTTCGCGGCAGTCAAGTTACGAGTATCAGGCTGACGAGGGTATGAAGACGGTGAGGAGGATGATGATGCTTGGTTAACAAGCCGGACTGCATCAAGCCTCTTACTCCAATAATTCTGGCTATGTTCAATGGATGCTTTGATTAATGGTGTTGATCAGCGGGAAGCGCGGCTAGCACCTCCTCCTTATCTAAAATTGTTTGTTTAATACACTCTTCGTTGTTGATTAAAGCTGGGTTAAATGCCATCGTGTTTTTTGAACTTTGAGTGATGAAGTTAATGTTTTTTAAATGTTGGTTTATATATCAACTAGATCAACGACGTACTATTTATATTCGTATTCAATATTCGTATTAATTTTTTCGTATTTAATTTTCTGTTTAATTAATTAATGTGAGAAAGAAAACTGATATTCCTTAATAAGAGAGAAAAATACATAACAATAAGAAGAAAACACGGTTTAAATAATTCAACACTACACGGGGTCGTATATATATATATATATAAATAATAATAATAATAATAAAAATAATAATTAATTAATTAATCATAATTATAATCATTGTGTAATTCCCCCGCGATTAAGTTAAATATCGGAAGTTCAACATGGGGATTATTAGGAGGCACATGTTCTGCCTCCCATGAACGAGGTACGGTGTTAATATCGTACCGATAAGATCTTAACAGATTAATGTCACGATCGATCGCAATCCATTGATATTGTGCTTGTAACCAATCATCCGTTTAATAATTATGCTTTCCAGCGTTATGATCCTCTTATCTTGCCTGAAGTTTTCTCGCTTGACGAAAAGAGTCCATCTTCTTCCCAAAACCATCAAACTTGATCATTGCGTAACCAATAAAACCACGATCTTTAGCCTAAGCTGGGTAAACCTTTTTACCGTTTGTATAACCACCTTAATGCAACAAAAGTTGTTGCATTATGATTCATTTTTAAGCCTAAAGAAACAGTCCAAGGAACGGTTCATAATTGAATGCATTTCATCGCTTTTAGAAGTGTCATTACAGCAAGCCTAACTTCCAAGCTCTATATCTCAAATTTTACTCATGCAAATCCTATGATTCTTATGTCGTTGGAAAGCTTGGGATCTTAGCTAGACAATGGATTTTAAATCACCTCCATATTAGGTCTATAGATTGAGTTATGGCTGATGTAAGCAAACTACGCATTAGTGGACAGCCCATAACCTATGTGAACTAAAAGTTCCATAACTCAAGATTCACTCAGTGTTTATGGTTTATTCTTTTTGGGGGGTAAAGTTTAACTTCATTAGCTTTCTACTAAGCTATCATAAGCATAAGATTTATCCAGAGCTAAGAGATATGCTCCTAAAAGATGCGTCTGAATTCCTGAGTTATTCTCCAAACCGATTTTGGACCGTCTTCTGCTTTGAGGTCCAGGAGGCCTAGACTGGATAATTTAGAGAGTTTGGAGTAACTTTGTCTAGGGTCATTGTGTTGGAGTATGTGTCCTCAACAATGGTGCGATCACATTATTGAAACTCATGATAAGAATACGTAAGGGATGATTCATTTTATATATTTATATATATATATATATATATATATATATATATATATATATATATATATATATATATATATATATATATATATATATATATATATATATATATATGTTAACTGATCAACATTAATCGGTAATGATTGGCTGACTAGAGTTTGACATTATTGTCGTTTGACGGTGGTGATCAGTTGATCCCTTAAGGTCACACCTAAAGGACGATTCCCTCAATTGTAAATTTAATCGATTGTATGACGATACAGATTGATTAAATCCTTATATTGAACAAATTGATATATATATAAGAGAAAATATTATATCTTATTGTAATATGATTAAATAAGATTCAATTTAGTAATTAATATGTTACTAAAATTGATTAATGTTTATGAAACATTTGAGATAAGAGTAATTAGTTAATCATAATTGCAAAATGTTGTAGATTATATTAACTAGACTTAATGTGACCCATTTTATATACATGTAATTGTGAATTACTTGTTAATTTGTTAATTGTAATTTATTTGATATATAATGATATTTCATTAGTTAAATATGCATTTATATTACTAATGACATGTTACATGTCACATGTCACACATATTACAAATGACAAATTACAAAATTAAAATGGAGTCCACTTTAAGTATAGGGGCCGGTTTTATGGGTAGTTTTAGGTTGCATGTACTTGATTGTTTTAATAAGCTAAACACAATCATTACACCTAATGCAACCTAGACCTAATCTATAGTTCTGGTAACACCAAAAGAAAAAAGCAAAAGCAAAAATTCCCTTCCTAATAGACCCTAAAACCGGCACCCACTTCCCTTGATGATGTGATTGGTTCTCATTTTTACATAAAGGAAAAACTCTTATGCTCTCTTTTTCTCCCACACACATAAAGAGTTTATGTTCATAAAATATGTTCAAAATCTAATATGTGCATCAATATTACTATGGTAGTAATGATATTAATATTAGAATAAATATTTAAGGTCACTACTCTTATTATCTAGTTAATAATATTTGTAGTATTGAGGGATAGTCTTGATGCAACTAAGAGAAGGCATTCTTCTTTGTATGCTTGAAGTTTTGGAGGATCATCCAAATATCTTATTTAGCTCAACATCTATATTTGGAAGGAGTCCAAATCTAGTGCCCATTAATCTGTCACAAATGTATGTAAGAAAATCGTTTTCTCCTTATTTTTGATTAAAACATCTTGCATGCAACTAGATCCGCTAGTATATAAATTATGGGTAATTAATAAAATGATTAAATAAGTTTAATAGGGGTATATGAACCTTTCAATTGGCATCAAGAGCTTTTGTGTTGCATGCATATCATTTTTATTGTTTTTTTATGACTTATTTGATAACAAAATAAAAACTAAAATTCTAGATTTATAATGATAAATCACGAAAAATTTGCATGTTATACATTCTGGTCCTAAAATGTTTTTAGGTCATATTGATGATTTATGGATGATTATTGCTTATTTTAATGATTTTTAGTAAAATAATTATATTTTAATGAGTAAAATGAACTTTTATTTACTAAAAATATATAAACTTTACTACTGGCCGTGATTTTTTTTTTTTGGAAGAAATCAGCTTCTCATTAGAATAAGAAAAACACAATTTCTTACAAGCCAGCCGCTAATAGTACCTATAGCCCACGAATCCAAATGAGTAACGACTTCGTCAAAAAGGCAGTCACTTAAAATCACATATAATCTAATTGGTACAAAATACTTAATTAACTTGACTAGCTGATCCACATTCCGAGATATCCCCACAAATAGCCGTTGGTTTCTTTCCTGTCATAGAAGGTAAACAACTGCAACAAGACACCCACGAGCCCACTTCTTCTTCCATCCTTTTCCCTTATACCTGGACAGGGAAATAAACTCCTGCCTCAAGCATACAGGCCGTCTAGTAAGTCCCAGCTAAAGAAGGATCTGTTGGAACACAACATTTGAGAAGGGACAAGCAAAGTAAATATGACTGATGCTCTCCATATCAGCCAAACAAAGAGAGCATCTATTTACTAATACCAGTCCACGCCTAATCAGATTATCCATAGTAGGCAAACCGTTTTGGACAGCTAACCTGGTTATCGCAGCATGTTTAGGCAAAACCACAGGATCCATTAATGGCTTTGCCCATTGGAGATGTGGATGACTGCCCTAGAAAATAGAGTACACCCTGCCGAGTAGTAGCTTACCAGTTGAACTCCATTCCCTCAGCAGAAGTTTTGCCATGTCCATTGACCCAACCAGAGAGATAAAAGCATCCCTAGTGATCAGCAGAGCTTTCCAGATGATGAAAGTGGAATTCCCAGGAACTACACTCCAACAATCAGCTCCCTGAAGGTAATAATGAGTACACCAGTGCACCCAGATAGAAGATGCACCAGTAGAGATCCTCCAAAACATTCTCAGCAGCAAAGTTTTGTTCCAACTCAGAATTTCTCTAATATCAAAACCCCCTTGCTGCCTAGTTCTACACACCCTATTCCAAGAGAAAAATACCATTTTCTTTGTAGCCTGATAATTCCACAAGAATTTTCGACATAGCATATCAATCTCATGCATCACTCCTTTAGGCAGCAGGAAGCTAGCACACCAAAAAGTCTCGATGCCAAATATTACAGAGTTAAGCAATTGGATCCTACCTGCATAGGACAGTAATTTATTTGCGCAATAAGTAATATTACATTTGATTTTGTCTAGGAGAGTGTGATACATAACTCTGGTGAGCCTGGAAGAATGAAGAGGAACACCAAGATACCTAAAAGGGAAAGTCCCCTCAAGATAACCAGTGTCCCTCAGAATGAGCTCTTTGACTTCAGGATGGACGCCTCCAAAATAAATGTTGGTCTTAGATGGGTTGGGCTGCAAACCAGAATATTTAGCAAAGGTCAGTAGACAAGATTCCACTGCTTTGACAAAAGGGTAATCCCCTCTTGCAAAGACTAAAAGATCATCAGCAAAGATAAGGTGAGTGAGCCCTATTCTGCAACATTTTGGATGATAATTGAAGTTTAAATCATTAAGTCTTCGTAGCATCCGGGAAAGAACTTCCATACTAAGCACGAAAAGCAAGGGGGAAAGAGGGCCCCTTGCCTAAGACCCCTCTTACCCTCAAAGTATCCCACAACAGATCCATTTATGTTTAGAGAAAAACGTGCCGAGGTGATACAGGTAATTATCCAATGACAAAACTGAGGGGGGAAGCTAAACAAAGGTAGAATAGCCTTGAGGAAGTCCCAATTAACTGAGTCAAACGCCTTCTTAATATCCACTTTTATAACACATCTTGGAGAAGAGTTTTTCCTACCATAGCCTGACACCAATTCATGAGCCAACATTATGTTATCCCCTATGGGCCTATTCTTAATGAAAGCAGACTGCTCCAGTCCCACTAAATCGGGCATCACACTCTTGAGCCTCTTAGTAAGAATCTTACTAATTGTTTTATAAATGGTAGAACAGCATGATATGGGTCTGAAATCTTGCACAGTGTTAGGATTGTCCTTTTTTGGAATAAGAGAAATGATGGTAGAATTCACTTCCTTCAGGAGTTTCCCAGATCTAAAGAAATCCTGAATAGCCCTCACAAACTCCTTTCTAATAATACTCCAAGACTGTCTGAAGAATCCAGAAGAAAACCCATCTGGCCCCGGACTTTTATTAATCTCAATGGAGAACAAGGCATCATGAATCTCTGCTTCAGTCACCTCAGCCACCAGTAAATCCTTTTGGCTCTGTTGGAGACAAGGACCATTTAGGATAATGTCACCATCAAGGGATCTGATCTGGGAAGCAGTCCCTAGCAAGCCTTTATAATAGTCCAAGAATGCTTCAGAGATGCTGGTAAAATTAGAACATTCAACCCCATCCATATTCTGAATCTTGCCAATGTCACTTCTGTTGGGAAATATTAATCTCATTAATTTAATATATTCATATATGTGAGAAATTATTTAATCATAAAATAATTACAAATCTTATGCATGCAAACATAAATAAATAAAGAGAAGAAATCGATTTCCTTACTATAATATTTCGAATGAGTTCTCCTACTCACTTGTTCTTGAGCTTTCCTAATATGGATCAACAAAGATTCAAAGATAGAATCTCTCCCAAAGATGAATACCCAAGATAACCCCTTAATAGATTAATAGTATTAGATCTAGAAGAATATTAATCTTACTAAAAATGACACCAAAATTATTTTGGTCTCTTGCTTTTTCGGTCAAGAGAGGAGAAAGGAAGGAGTAATATTTTCTCTCTAAAAATTTCTTTAAGTTTTTAGATGTTATGAATGAATGAATTATTTCTTCTCAAGAGTAGTGTATGTACCAAAATAAGACAAACCCTTTGCTTGTGTAGGTTGGAAAAACCGGGTAGGAGAGGGAGAAAAGGCCAATGCATGATCCTCTATTCTTCCCAAGAAAAGACTAGGCTTGCATGACTAGGAGACTAGGTTATAATTGTTTTCTGCACTAAAAATATTTAACACAATATAAACCTTATACTCCCTCCAATTTTCGGCACATATGACATAAAATGGAAGGTCCATTTTATTTTGTCATTTGTCATTTGTCAATTGTAACATATGTGACATGTTACTTGACTTATGAAATTGTAATGTATTTTTAACATATTAAAAATCAACATACTCATAAAATATGTCATATACAAAATCGACTAGTAATTCGTAATTACTTGTACCAAAACGGTTTATCAAATTATAAATTACAACGTCTTGTATTTATAATAAATTATTCATTCAATTTCAATTTTAATTGTTTCGTAAACAATAATTTTATCTAATTAATGAAACAATTTGATCACTTAGACCGTATCTTATTTAATCGAATTACAATAAGATACGTCAATAATACTCACAAAATCGTCCGTCAATTTTAAGCAATTTAATTATCCCGTATCAGCATACGATCAATTAAATAATCAATTAAGAGTGTTACCCTTTAGGTATGACCTAAGGGGATCAACTGATCACCACCGTCGCACGATAGTAATGTCAAACTCTAGTCAGCCAATCATAACCGATATGTGTGGACCAGTTGACTGTAAAATATTACATCCCACATGTATTCTTAAAATGAGACTTAAACATGTGATCATCATGATCGACAGTTGTGATCGCATTATTGTCGGAGAACACATATTCCAACAACTTCTACTTCTATTAGCAGCTATTTTAGCAAAGAAATACTGAGTACTAGCATCCATCATTTTTACATCAGCAATTTTAGCTCTTTGGTAGACCATGCTAAGCTCAGCATTCCTAAGCTTACAATATTTATCAATAAGTGTCTCTTCCAATCTCAGGAGTGTGTCATTAAGTGGAGCCCTTTGAATCTGAGCTTGACAATGATCAAGAGCAGCCCTAGCCTCCTTAGCTCGACCAGTCACATTTGAATAGACCCCTTTATGAAGAACCTTAAGCTGTCCCTTAGCCATTTTCATATGATTGATCAATTTAAACATAGCACACCCTCTAACCTCTTCATCCCAAACTTTCTTAACCACAGAGGAAAATGAAGAGTCTTGTCCCCAACAGTTCAGGTACCCAAAATGTGTAGGCCTATGGATATCATTTGTCAGGGTAGTAATAATTAAGGGAGAGTGATCAGAAACCCCAGCCACTAAAGCATCAACAAAGGAAGAAGGAAACTGCTGATTCCAGTCAGAGTTCACCAGAGCTCTGTCCAACCTCATCTATTTCCTATCACCCTCCTTATGTTTATTTGTCCAGGTATAGGTGCAAGCATGTGTGGTAAGCTCATCCAAACCAGAGATTGAAATGGCATCATTAAACTCATCTATAGCCAGAAGATTTGGAGGAGTGTTGCTAATCCTTTCCTCATTACTCCTAACACAATTAAAGTCCCCTAAACAAATCCAGGGCCCAATAGGTTCACAATGCTGCATGAAGGACCACAAACCGGTTCTACCCTCATTTTAATTAAGCCCATAGATAAAAGAAACCTGAAAGGCGGGGCATCCAGGAGACTCAACCTGGACATGAATCCATTGATTACCCATAGACAGAGGCACTACTACCAGGCTAGCTTTATTCCAAATAACCCAAATACGCCCATTATCATGATGGTCATAATTATTCATAACACTGAAATACCGAAAACCCATTCTGCCAATATAGCTAAATTTATGTCTACAAACTTGAGTTTCATTAATACTCATAATATCTAAATTATTCCTCTTAAAACAATCCACTACTTCACGTTGTTTAAACTCTTTATTCATAACTCGAATATTCCAAACTCCTAATTTCATGGTGAATGTAAAGGGGGTGGATCCGCAGTCTCAGTAATATCCTGTTCTTCAAAATGTACCTTCACCCTATCATCAACCATCACACTCAAAACAGGAACAATCCTCTTGTGTAATGTGACAATCCCATCATTCTGAGTCTTCTTGTTAGCCTCAGTATGCTCTGGTATCACAGGAACAATGTCCAGCTTAACCAGTGGTTCAGTTGAAACTTCAACCATTGGTTCATTTGAAACTTCTACCACTGGCTTCACAACATCAACTACCGGCGTGACCACTGCTGTAGGCTAAGTTGAAACCACCACAGAAGCCATAGGCACCTGGGCAGGCTTTGGCTTAAGGAGCCAACACTTTTGAACCTCATGACCCAATTTCTTACAATGGGAGTAGTAGTAGGGCAACCACTCATACACCACCCTTTGTAAAACTTGTCCATAGGGCTTGTATAGGAGAACATCCTCTGGTATATCCTCAGCCACATCAACTTTTACCATAATCCTGGCAAATGACAGTCTCTCCTTATGTGTAGTGACAGGGTCAGCATACATAGGGGTGTGGACGCGGGCCTACGGGGGTCGCCCGGGTAGAAAGCGAGCAAGCTTTGCATTTGTGGAGTCGCCACCAATTTATTGTGGAAAAATTGGAAACCGTTTGAATACCTCATGCCATGTCAAGACACAAAGTAGTGACATGAACACTAAGAACTCGTTACCCTTAGCATTCTATGTCTAGAATGACCCTCTGGATGCCAATGAACACGGATGTTCACAGAGATCTGGAGTAAGGGGTGATGGTACGTATTAGGAAGTTCTTTTGATCGAACACCTAATCCCTCCCGCCTCGATAGCAGCCTCTACTAATGATTAGGGAAATTATCTATACATGATATGTTGTCGGTTATATGCATGCTATGAACCATCCATTAAATTAATCCTAGCATGTGAATTTAGACTAAGTCGGTGATCAAGTAGTTTAACATGCATTAATGTCGAGGAAGAGATTTAGGTTAATTGCATGTGAGAGCATACAAACAATATGGTAATAAAGAAATACAATAAAGAAAATTACAATAATTACAACGGGTTAATTGATTTACGTCGAAAATACACTTAAACGGATGGTTTTAGAAAAGAAAGGGAAAATAAATTAACGAACAGATTAGCGGTGATATTACGAGTAATAGTAGAATAATACGTAAACTAATAAACTAGGTCAAAGCAGAAACGGAAGTTCAGGGATAGAATTCAACCCGGAACAGGCGCCGCAGAGCTGCATCCTTTGGAAGAGGCGCAGCAGTTGTTTGCGTCCTTTCCTGAAGTGAATTCTGGCTGTGAAGCCGTAATTGGAAATTGTTAATAATCATTGGTAATTTAAACGATCGATTATCGATATTAGACTCGGATAGAAGTGGATAATATATTATTTACATGTGAATTGGTCGTAAAAGCAATAAAAGACGGGATAAACTAATTGGAACGAATTAATTACAAGATTAATTATGAATTAAATTGGTTAATTATGTTATTAATGTTCAACTAAGTTACTGATTATGACGATGATGATAATTAACAGATGCAAATATATAAAGGTGAATTTCAGAGACTTGATATTGATGAATCGAATCTCTAAAACCCGGATTGATTTAATGATGAAAACCCGCAAATATGAATTACTTGGGATTTAAGTCGGGAATTAAAAAGGTGACGAATTACTAATGAATTATATGTCAAAATTATCATGCTAAAGGAAATAGGAACAAACAAAGACGAAACAAGAAAAACAAACGAAAATAACAGAAGACGAAGGAAGAAGAAGGAGAGCAGGAACTGCGACAGCTTCAGGAACAGACGCAGCAGATGCTGCGCTCCTTCTCGACGTCTGTCTCCCATTAATTCGAAAAAAGGGTTTGAATAAAGGTTTTATAAATCGGTTTTGAATATACTTTCGACGTAAACCTTACAATACCGATTACAAAAATAAGAAAAATAGTAAAATATGGGATTTACACCCTCAGACTTACATGTTTGACGAATTGCGATTAACTAAGTTAACGTTTAGTGATGCTCGACTCGAATGTACAACGAAAGTGCCCTCTAAGAGGAAATTAAACAAAGTTGATTTAGTTGATTGATGTGGAGTTGGTCAAATTGGTCGGTCATGCAAAACGAGGCTGGTACTCAGAAGGATCCGAGCTTACGTGGTTGAAAGTTCAAGCACGTAGACGCCAAAAAGCAAGAGCGTGGTCTTAGAATGCAAAGGGGGAAGAGAAGGGCGGACACTCGCGTGAGAAAATGAGGAACGAAGGTCCCTATTTATACTAATCACACGAAGGAATTAGGGTTTCGGTGAAACTTTGGAAGTAAATCTCGAAAAGATTTGAAAATACGCAGAAAGGAGCTAGGGAAGAGGCGCAACAGTTGCTGCGTCTCTTGGAAGAGGCGCAGCACCTGCGGCACCATTCCCCCAAGGGTTTCCTCCTGCGGAAGAAAGATTTTCGCGTTTCTATTATGGAATTACGGTTTGATCTTGATTTCCTTATTATTTATAAAATAATTTCGGGATATAATTTACCAAAGATTAAAAGATTGAAAATATGGAATAGAAATATCCGGAACATTCCAGAATATTCTGACTCGGCATTTTAAAAGGTTATTAGAAAATGAAGACGATTTTTGACCCGGACTCGAAATGTACTCTAATTACTGTCAAAATGACCGTAATGGCGCGTAGATGACAACTATGGAGTAGACACAAGTGTTTGGCCTATCACTTGACGTTAAACTTACGAATTGTCATAAATCGTTCCGTGTACCAAACATGCGGCCCAATCATCACCGGGTGGCTTGCGGGAGGTGCAGAAATGAGGTATATATAGAGCCCCCACTTTGACTGAGGCTTGGACAAGGCGAAAGTCAAAGTATAGCCATCAGGTCAATCGAAGATTACAACCTGGCGACTATGGCAACGCGAGGCGGCTCAAGGCGTCTGAGTCAAGGACCTGTCGTCGGGAACATTTTAGAGTCTGTCGACTATCGGGGAGGTGTCGTTTAAAGTCCATTAGACTACATAAGGAGGCTCGCCAGCCATAAGAAGAGACCATACCTGAAATTCCTTGAGACTCCTTACTCTGTCGGACTCCAAGGATGTAGGCAGAAACTGCTGGGAGAAATCTGCTTGGGTCGGTCTTCAAACAATCTTCGGTAAAACTTGAGATTGATGTTGAACTCCATGTTTTGAGAGGGACGACTGGCTGTTCGAAACTCTCGCTGGGAAAAAGTCTGCTTGGGTCGGTTTTCAAACAAACTTCGACAAAACTCGAGATTGATGTTGAACTCCACGTGTTGAGAGGGACAATTGGTTGTCCGGAACTCTCGCTGGGGGAACATAATTGAGGCTGATCTCCACGTCTTGAGAGGGACAATTGGTTGTCTGGAACTCTCCCTGGGGGAACATAACCGAGGCGTGTCAAAACACCTGTCAGAGGGTATTCGCTCGTTGTGGCAAGCGAGGTCTTGATAAAGTACCGCGATAGTTCGCAGTTTACTCGAAAATACGGGTCCGGGCGAAGAATAAACATCAAATGTACCAAATATACGATATATGGTGTTGAGGAAGAGGCGCACCAAAGATGGGCCCACAAATAACGAACTTATAACGAATTTTCGAAAATTGACTTGGAGGGGAACGGAGGAAGAGGCGCAGCAAGAGCTGTATCTCTTGGAAGAGGTGCAGCACCTGCTGCGTCCTTTCCTTGATGTGTCCCTGCCTGAGTAAAAATTCGATAAAAATCGTGTTTTATTCATAATTTTCGAAACATAAATCATCAAATACTCTCTCAAAGTCCAACCATTTCTTGTCAAAATTTGATCAAAATCTTGCATTTGCTATGACTAATAGAGGTATGTGTATTATTTTTGCATTAATCTTCTGCATTTGAACACTTTGGACCGACAAATTAGGGTTTCCAACCCTAAAAATGTCGAAAATTTGGGGCTTTTCCCCCAAATGATTTTGCCTTGTAAAATTGACATTGTAAATGGATAATTGGCAGTATAAGGATCATAACCATGTGTTCATTTCGAATTTTCATTGAGTTTTGAGCGTTTGAGTAAAATTGTGACGGTCTCACAGCTGAACCGTAAATTGCTTCGAAAATAGCCTTAGGATTGCCCATTTGTGATGAAACTTGATATTTGGAATCCTTGTATGATGGGTAAACTTCCTACCATCTCGGAATTTTGATTTGTGACGGCTTTTTCGGGACACTTTTCTAGGGCATAATCACCGTTATAACGAAATGCTGTCGAAATTCCGACTCAAACCCATAACTAGGCTTCAATTTAGACTTGACTTTACCCATACTACCACATAAGCGGTCGGGTTTTTGGGAAAATGGCCAAAGATGGCGAGAAAAGAGCGATTTCGGAGCTTTGAAAGCTCGAAAATCCCCTAATTAAGGCTCGTCGTCACTTGACGCGGCCTAATTTACTTTAATTTTGCAGGTGACGAGGCTTCTACGTCTGGAAGGGCTCCCATGGATGTGGACACTGTTCTTAACTTTTCTCGTACGCTCGAGGAGGCGTTAGAGCAGGCTTTTGCTGCGGTAGTGGCAGCTGAGGACGAGGTCGTCGAGGAGGAGGCTGTTGAGGAAGAGGCCCCGAGGCAGGCCAATGTTGGACGACGCAGTCATCAGCTGAGGGTATCACCCGAGTGGGCTGAGAGATGGGATAGCCGACATCTCATCTGGGCAGCGGAGAGTCACTTGTCCTACAGGACGGTGAAGAGTTTGGTAAATAGAATTCATCATTCTTTTATTCACCTTAATTTATTTTCATTTGCTATCCCTTTCCTCTCTCATTCGAGCTAAAGATAGCTCTCGCTTTGAATCAAAATAGGAGGCCGGGAACATCAGGTCTTTCTCAGGTTACACTACGATGATGGAGGCTTACGGGAGACTGTTGGCGGAGGAGCAGACCATCATTGAGCGGAGAGCGTTTCGAGCCTTGGTACGAGCGTGGAGGAACATCAAGGGAAGGAAGATTCGGGCTAACCTTTGCCTGATTCGAGCTTTCCTTGATCGGTTCTGGGACACGACCTCGACCTTTCACATGCCTTTTGGTGAGGTTGGGGTCACGTTGGAGGATTACGACATGATTTCTGGCTTGCCGTGTGGGACCGAGGCTATGGTGCGGCCGGAGACAGCCATGAAAGTGGACTCGGCTGAGGCTAGGAGCTTGATTGGTTGGAACCTGGCGGCAAAAGGTGTTGCGGTTCTCGGGTTGGTGCCGAGTGTTGGTATGTCTTCTTCCTCTTCTACTTTTATTTATATGATTGAGATTAACCACGCAAGTTACGGAACTTGGGTACTAGATACTGGTTGTGCTTCTCATCTGTGTAATCATGTGCAGGGGCTCCGAAACATCGAACCCTTCGTAAAGGGTGAGGTGGACCTGCGTGTCGGGAATGGAGCATGAGTGGCTGCCGTCTCGAGGGGAACATACGTGATCCAGCTTTCTAGCGGATTTAAGTTATTTTTATATAACTGCTATTATGTACCCAGTCTTTCTAAAAACATTATTTCAGTTTCTGCACTTGACAAACTTGGTTTTTCATTTGTAATAGAGAATAATACTTGCATTTTCTCATTACACGATATGATTTATGGCAAGGCAGTCTCCATGAATGGAATTTATGTTTTAGATCAGACCACCGAAATATTACACGTAATGAATAAGAAGTTAAAGGTCGGTGAGGGGCTGGTGTCCTCTACAGTTAGTGCAATAACATTTAAATCGAAGTCCGTCTAAAGCTGCTGACAAGACTCCATATGAACAATGGAAGGGAACGGTCCCTAACTTGTCCTTTATACGGGTTTGGGGCTGCGAGGCTTATGTCAAGTGGAGACACGAGGATAAGCTCGGCCCGCGATCGGTCAAGACATACTTTATAGGTTATCCTAAAGGAACACTAGGTCATTACTTTTATTCGCCAACCGAACAACGTGTTTTTGTTGCGGCTAGTGCGACATTCTTAGAGAAGGAATTTCTCGAGAATACAAAGAGTAATAGAACCTTCGAACTGTCGGAGATTCCAGAACCAAATACCGAGCAACCATTGGAGGAACCAATTCCTTCAATCCCGGCTGTGGTTAATATTCCTGAGGAACCTAGGAGGTCGGGAAGAGTCTCTATTCCTCCAGACAGATACATTGGTATGGTCGAGGAACATGACATAGATGACATTCTACTCTTAACGAGTAGTGAACCCGCAACCTATAAAGGTGCCATGACTAGTTCCGACTCAAAGCTATGGCTTGAGGCCATGCAATCCGAGATGGACTCTATGTATGAGAACAACGTATGGAATCTTGTTGACTTGCCTACTAAGGTTCGTCCCCTTCAATGCAAATGGCTTTACAAGATAAAGCATTCTGTGGAAGGTCAACAAGATATCTATAAAGCACGACTAGTTGCTAAAGGTTTCACCCAAGTGCCAGGTTTGCACTACGATGAAATTTTTGCACCCGTAGTCATGCTGCGTTCCATTCGGATTATCTTAGCGATTGCCGCTTTTCATGACTATGAAATTTGGCAGATGGATGTGAAAACCGCCTTCTTTAACGGTTTTTTGGAGGAAGAGTTGTACATGGTACAACCCGACGGTTTCATCGATCCTGAACATCCTAAGAAAGTATGCAAGCTTAAGCGTTCCATTTATGGACTTAAGCAAGCTTCTAGGAGTTGGAATCATCGTTTCGACCAAGTGATAAAGGAAAATGGATTTACTCGATCGGTCGAGGAACCATGTCTATATATCAAGTCGAGTGGGAGCAAGATTGTCTTCCTAATATTGTATGTCGATGACATACTCCTGATTGGGAATGACATACCGCTCTTAACTTCGGTAAAAGTATGGTTGAAGAACCATTTCCAGATGAAAGATCTGGGTGAGGCACAAAGAATTTTGGGCATCCGCATCTATCGAGATAGATCACGTCGGATGTTATCTCTCAGTCAGGAGTCTTACATAGACAAGATCCTAGAGAGATTCAGCATGACTAACTCCAAAAACGGGTTTCTTCCTATGGCTCCAGGGGTGCATTTGAGCAAGTCTCAGGCACCAGAGACACCGGAAGAGAAAGAGCGCATGACACGGATTCCTTATGCCTCGGCTATAGGATCAATCATGTATGCCATGATATGCACACGTCCGAACGTGGCATATGCATTGCGTATGACAAGTCGATTCCAACAGCATCCAGGTGAATCACATTGGATGGCTGTCAAGAACATTCTTAAGTACCTACGGAGGACTAAAGCTTGGGCATTGACTTATGGAGGCGAACAAAAGCTATGCGCAACGGTTGATTCTGTGAGATGCTAGCTTCCAAACGGATCGAGATGACACAAAATCTCGATCTGGATTCGTTTTTACTCTTAATGGCGCAGATCGGTGGAAGAGTTCCAAACAAAGTGTTACAAACAGATTCTACGACCGAGTCCGAGTACTATGCCGCGTCGAAGGCGCAAAGGAAGCGATATGGATGCGTCAATTCTTACAAGGACTATCTGTAGTGCCTAGTTCGAATGACCCGATCACCATCTATTGTGACAATAGAGGTGCCATCTTCCAAGCTAAGGAGCCTAAGTCTAGAAACAAGTTTAAACATGTACAACGGAAAGCTCATCTAATCCGAGATTACGTGGAGCAAAAGGAGGTAGTGATAGAAAAGATTCCTACAGATGATAACATAGCAGATCCTCTCACTAAACCATTACGACAAGATAAGCATGAAGGGCATGTTAATTCCATGGGAATTAAACGTGTTCCTGAGTTGTAGTACTCTTTTATGGATTAGATTCATTCACTTTGTACTCTATACGACATCATCGTTTTGATATTTATATATTCTGTTTTTCATGTGGATTTGTACGACAATTTTGAACACCACTGAACTGAACAAACATTATATTTTTGGTCCTTAATTGCCCACGTGAGCTGATAACTCTGGCAATTATTTTGTGACGTTGGTTGATGGTGGGTTCAACGAGCCATAAGTCAAAAGGTTGACTGACCAATCACAGAGGCGATTTATACGGATATCTCGTAGGACACAATTGTGACATCGACGTGGAGTCCTAAATGTTTTATAACATTCGGTGCCAGGTCGTGGATAGGACCTCCATGGTGATCCTAAGAGTCGATTCTTTTGACTATCGACTGTCTCTTGAGACTAAGGCAGATTTTGGGTGACTTTGGTTTATTTCTCACGGTCATCCGTAACAGGGGGCCAAGTAGATTTTTTCTGGGTCATTTCATGCTGTGCTTAGATCGGAAGGAGTCGAGTTAAAGGAAATATTCAGCCTTTATCAGGTACTCGATATTTCTCAGGGCCACTCGAGGAGTCAGAATCGAAATGCATGGCCATGCTCGAATACGAATTCGTTTTATCAGTTAAGTTACTCTCTAGTCGGGTAAACCACTCTTGATATAGATCGATTGTAAAATACGACCTTTGCGGATCCGGATCTGCAAATTGTTTTACATTGAGTGGGAGAAATTTTAAATGAATATGAGAATCGGTTATCGCACATACACTTGTACAGACAATTGGAAGTTTGTTGGAGCTGTGTCCTTCAGTTAGTGCGGATAACGTTATTACACATACACTTGTACGGACAAGTGGGAGCTTGTTGGGTGGTGTCCTCTCTGATTAGTGCAATAACATTTAAATCTCTAAAAGGATCAAAGGGTATACTTTTGTATTATTATCAGTTGGTCCACGTTTATCAATAATGGTTGGCTTGCTAGATAAGTTTGACGTTATTGTCATACAGATGGCGGTGATCAACTGGTCCCTAAAAGTCACACCTATAGGATACGTTTGAGAGATGTGACGGTATAAAAATACAGTCATGTTGATGCCTAATATGACTAAGCAGTTAGTCGGAGTTATTGACTAATAATTAGTCAAACGCGATGTTGAGATATTTTATTTAATACGGATTAAATAATAATGGCTAAGGCGAATTAAACAGTTAATTCGTAAATTAAATATAAACGATTATATTTGATTAATGTATATTGAATAAATTAATTATACAATATTGTCATTATCGGACATGTATTATTATATCGACTAATTCATGTTACTAGACGATATTTTAATAACCGATAACCGATGACGATTTATAATAAAATCGCGTCATATACATTTAGCATTTTCGAGTCGGACCACGAGTTAAAATAAAGAGGAAGTGAAAGCCCACTTCCCCATGAGGCTCTCGGTTTGGCCGAACCAAGGAGAACAAAAGGAGAGCTTTCTCTCCTTTTGTGACCTAATTCATTTTGAAAGAAAAATTAGGGTTTTGAGAGCATTTTTCCTCTGAAAATCCTAGATCTCACATCAAGAAAATTCACAAAAAAACTCTCTCAATATTGCAAGTCAATTAGAGAGTATTTCTAGCATAAGGGGCATAGTCTCAGACGGTCTTGGGTGCAACGATTAGGAGGAAATCTACGTTGATTTCTATCTTAGGCCGAATTCTCAAGGACCCGAGGTTAATTCTTGTGCTTTATCGCTTTCTCTTGTAATTTTGTTTTATGACAATAATCACATGTTAAATTTTGCGTTATAGTCCTAAAATTTAAGGGTTTTATACGGATATTACCCTATACCGAGTTCCTACGTCAGGGATTACTTTGCTGGCAAGGTCCCAATGGTGGTGACGATCGATGGGAGGGAGATGGCTCCTCCTCCCTGTAGTGCGGAGCAAAGAGCTCGTTTGTGGCTCTGGTGGCTTTTGTCTTCGCTCTACCTCGGAGATAAGGGAGAGAGGCTGTCGACGAAGCTTCTTCCCTTCCTTTATGACCTGAGTGGCCTAGGTCATTGGGACTGGGTCACTGCTGGTTTTGCGGTCCTCATTCGCTACATGAGGGCAATGGTTCGTCCGTAGCTGGTGGAGAAGGGGACTTCTCCTGCCACTGTTCATCCTGGACTGCAGCATAAGGTATGAACCTTCATTTCGTATCATGAAAGATCATTTCCTTTCCTTATCAAATCACGAAAGATCGTCATTGATTACCTGGTTTGCAGGCATGGGTGTACTTCTACTTTCCAGGCTTCGTGCCCAAGAGGACGGAGCCAGGGGAGAGAGCCTATCCCGTCGTGAGGGATTGAGTGATGTGTCGCAAGAAGAGCCAGCGTTCTTCTCACGATGTCTGTCGATGGGACGTGATTGCCCTGCAGCTGAGTGGCGTGAGTATCACTTTCCTTTATTTGCTTTCTCATCGCTTCCTTTTAGAACTGATCATAAGAATGACCTCTTGTTTGCTTATCTCAGTGGGTGCCCAGGCCTTGGACGGACTACACTAGCGTCCCTCCTTTTGTGGCTG
Source organism: Silene latifolia (assembly GCF_048544455.1). Classification (NCBI taxonomy): domain Eukaryota; kingdom Viridiplantae; phylum Streptophyta; class Magnoliopsida; order Caryophyllales; family Caryophyllaceae; genus Silene; species Silene latifolia. The sequence goes on along the minus strand of NC_133527.1, from coordinate 86,492,162 downwards.
AGATCCTTCGACCCAGGAGCTCGAGCCGGTTGCTGCTGCGGACGTCGATGGGTCCCGTGTGGTACTTGGGCGAGCGTTTGACTAGCCAGTGCTCTTGAGATGCCTTCAAGGTTCCCATCGACCCTCCTCGGACGATGTTCAGGGAACCTTCTGATGCTGAGAGGGAGGCTGACCTAGCAGACGTCGGTGGTGATGATCTCCTTCTTCTTGGCGAGGACTACTCGGCGTTCCTCTACCGGAGGTTGGCGTATTGACCGGTCGTGGTAAGTACTTCATTTTTCTTTCGATTGGTTTAAGAACATGATGAATGATCATCGATTAATGGAAACCATTTTAATTTTGCAGGAGGTTGAGGCGGCGGGCGTCGAGCCCCCAGCGTACCACGAGACCCTCGAGTACACTGATGCAACGGGGATGACGACGAACTCCGAGCATCGCGACTTTGGCGAGGCGGTGACAGATGCTGGCCTGGACGACTGGCAGCACCTGATCCGGAGGGTAAGTTCCCCAACTTAATTAGCTATTTTGTAAAAGAATACATTTCTTTAACTTTGTCAAATCATTGAGAATCCTTGTTTATTGAAATGTAGGTAGCGCCATCTCGGTTCGTGGCTTTATGGAGGGTAGCCAACCGGCTACGGGCTACTGCCGTCGAGGCACTTGCTGGCGGTCGAGGACGTCAAGTATGAACCTTCCGTTTACTTCATTTTCTAACTTTCTTTATGTTTGAAATGATTGACATGAGCCAATTCTTGTCATTTCCAGAGAGAGCGTGACTTGGAGCGAGAGCTAGCACAGTCCCGAGAGGAGACAACTCGCCTGCTGAGGGAGCTAGAGGTCTGCGATGCCGAGATCGCTGCTCTCGATGCGAGAGTTATCGAGCTGGGCGGCAAGCAGCAGTAGTTCGTTTGTTTTCCTGTTGCTTTTGTTGCTGGTTGTACTGCATATACTTTTTTACATTTTTAGGACCTTTATTTCGGACTTTCGGACTTTGTTTCGGGCACGAGCCCCCAGTTTGGTGTACATATTTCTTTTTGGTTGTATATATGAGGCCATGAGTGCCTTTGCTGCTGGGTTGTCTTGTTTGTACCTGCAGGTTAGCTTTGAACAGGTTTGGTAGATGACGGTGTATGCCGTCATACTGCCGAAATTTACATAGAAATTGCAAATAAAACACATATTTGTACACATGGCCTAAACTAGCGCAAGACAAAGACTCGAAAAAATGCAAAACATTTGCCGAAAATGACCGGACGGTAGGGAGGGTTACCTCCTTAAAAAAATGAAAATGAAAACATTTAAGTTTGAAATGTGATATGAAACAGGAGTGAAATGATTCCCCAAAAGAAAAAATAAAAAAGAAATTGATAAGTTTGAAAAATAAATAATTAAATTGGTGAAATGATTCCCGAAAAAAAGAAAATTAAATAGAAATGGATAAGTGTGCTGAATTGACGAAAATTCCGATCTCGCCTCGAAATACGCGCCTGTGGAATTAGGAAACCCGAAATACGGTAATTGGACGGAATTACCAAAAATAATAACCCATACGAATAGGAAATTATGCTTTAAGGAATTAGGAAAGATCCAACGCGGAAAATCACATAAATACAGTTAAGGAAGAGGCGCAGCATGAGCTGCGACCCTTTGAAGAGGCGCAGCAGGTGCTGCGCCCTTTCCCCAGTGTGTCCGTCCTGACAGATTTTAGGAAACAACTTTTAGTATAAATATTGACGTCGATGGAGGTTTTATTCACATAATTCTTCCGTCTTTCCTCCGTCTTATACATAAAAACTCTCTAATTAATCATACATCATGATTACTTTAGAAATTCGTCTCAAAGAATGGACCAACGAATTTTCAAATGTGGAGAAACTTGATATGGGTGCCTACAACTTTGGATCGATTTTGAGCTTGAAGCTAATTAAGGTCGTCAAACCGTTCTTGGATTCTTGTCTTGAGTGTTGGGACCCGAACTTCCACGTGTTTGCCTTCCCTGGAGGTGATATCTGTCCGTTTCCTGAAGAAATTGCTGCAATTGGTGGCTGGGACCCGGAACATATGCCTGATATTCCCTCTACTTCTCAAGGATATAAGAATAAATTTAGGGACTTTCTTGGATTGACAAGAGCTAAGGTTGATCGTCTTATGACCTCAAAAGGAGTCTGAATGCTTGATTTTATCGATCGATTCATAAATAGGGCACACCCTTCTATCTCCTCTGTGGCGAGGCGTAGGGCATTTAGGTTTTGCCTACTGCATGGTTATATTCTTCAAGGGCATGTTGACGAGGATATGAGAGGTGATCCTCGCTATTTGAGCCTAGTTGAACAGATGGAGCTGCGCAGGAGCCCTGCTTGCCTTTGTTTAGGAGAGATCCTATTAGGGTTAGATAACAAGAAAGCCAACCGCGACCTTCCTTATTTAGGAAATCCCATCATCTTGCAGGGAAAAGAATACAACTTTTTCTTTCTTCTTTTTTTTTTCTTGTTTTTTTGTTCTTTTTTTTTCGTTTTTTTTTTATTTTTTTGTGTGTTGGATACTAATACCTGCTTTGGTAGGTTTGGCTTATGGAGCGTCTTCGACTGATCGAGCCCCCAGTTAATGTTCCTGCTTATCATGCTCGCTCAATTGCAATGAGGACCAGGCTTTACATGGTGGATTTTACTAAGGTTTGCAACTACTGGGAGAATAAGTTGAAGAACGAGGATGGACCCCTGATTAGATGTATTGTACCCTGGTGGCATCTCTAGTCTGTTACTGGAGTATCGTCTCTGGATCCTACCCGATCGGTGCGCATTCCTGGCTTGGAATTCATGATATGCATCTTCCCCGAGAGGCTGATGAGGCAGGTTGGATTGAAGCAGATGATTTCGAGGCTTGATACTGTTCCTCAGACTGCCATGGCACTTACTACCGAGAGTCTAAGAGAGTGGGCCATCAAATGGGCTCAAAGAAACATGTGGTTTCTAAACTCTTTTATCAGCGCATTATGGGTATCAGATTCCTACTTGCAGTGAAGGAAGGCTACTACTCCTTTGGAGCACGAGAGACTAAGGAAGTGCGAGCCTGTTGACTACAAGGTTCGTGATGTAGAGAAGGAGAAAGAGAAGCACTTGACTGAGGGAGAGGAAGAAGCCGGATTTCGAGTTGTTCATCCGTCGAAGAAACCGAAGACCTCTCCTGTCATCGAGAAGGTGGTTGATAAGAATAGCAAGGCTAGACCACCAGAGAGACCATTGGTGACTAGATCTAAGATAGCGCAGGAGCGCCCGGCTCGTGGTTGAGATAGGAAATATGACAAAAATGACAAAGGCAAAGGGAAAATGGAAGAATAGCCTAAGTCTTAGTATTATTTATTTATTTATTATTATTAGTGCTTGTAATAAAATGGTGGAGGTTTTAGAATCCTAGCCTATTTATTTTAGCATTATTTTTATTATGTGGCATACTATTATTATTATAGAAAGAAATAAATAAAAGGTTAATTGGTTATGCAACTTGTGGACATAGCCACCTACACGCCAGGCCAATCTGCGGACGTATAGCGGTCTTTTTTGAAAGCCACGCTCGGCGGCGTAAAAATGCTTTCGACCGGATCGTTTTAGATCGGTCGATTTCATCTCGGTAAGGGTCTCGAAACGATTAGAGATGTTCGGAGTCGCCACCAAGCATTTGTGGGATGCCTGGAACCCGTTCGAATTCCACTTTATACCTCGGTCAAATCGAAGCACAAAGCAGCGTTTGACATAGGTACTAAAGATAAGGAAATCGTCCCTCTTTAGCATCCTATCTCTAGAATGACTCTCGTACGCCCTGCATAAGGTCGTCCACTATCCAAAGTTTCTGAGTAAGAGGTGAAGGTATGTATTGGGAAGCCCTTTAATCAGACACCCAATCCCGCCCGCGTTTAGCGGCTTCTACTGATCGATCTTGGTTGGTTGAATGAAAAGTTGATAAAACGGTTTAAATGCATGAATGCGCATCCAATGATTTAAACCTAACATGTGAGAGCTTTCTAAGTCGGTTTATTTAATCCAAGTATCAAGTATAAGATGTCGAGTTGGATTAATGATTTATTTGCATACAAGACGGAAATTAAACATCCATTTACCGTATTAGGTTTAGGGTTCATAACGTGATCCATTTGTCTTAGTAGGGCATTTTGCAAATATGGTTTTGGATAATCAAATAGTCATCTGATCCGTCCTATATCTGGGTTAACCTGAGTCGGGATCGTCCTAGACTAATGCTGGAAGGGAACAGGCCCTGTACCAGACGGCTATATGAGGCGCGAGCCAGCCGGCGGTGTAAGGGGCCTCCCTCTGGTTTTGAAAGTGAGAAATGGAGAGCCTGTTTAGGCGCGGGTTAGCCCACGGTTTATGTGTCGTTTTCTGACCTTTTAGAAAACGTTATAAAATGTGTTGAAAATGGGTATTTGAACCCGGTTTGATTTGAAGGGGTCGTTTAGACCACATTTGTTGATTTGAAGAACTAGACTCGAATAATCATCATTATTTTGATAATATTCGGTGTTGGGTTCGGTTTGACAAACTTGACATGAATAGTTTTGAAAAGGATTGTGGACTAATTTTTTTAAGTCCATTTGAATGTTATTAGTCGATACTCATCATCGTAGCCGGGTTAAAATCCGGCATGGTATGTAGAACCAAGGATGACTTTGTGTTGGTGACTAATATGTTTGTTTGAAAATGTAAAGAAATAAAATAAAAGGCTTTAAAATACCTTCTAAATGTCATTAACCAAATATTATCACCGAAACACGGATTTAACCGTCATGGTATGAGGAACCAAGGGTGAAATATGTTTTATGGTTAAAACATGTGAAATAAAATAACAATGGTTTGAAAATACTTGAAATGGTGAAAACAGATTACAAATATGGAGATGGATTAAAGGGAAATGACGAGAACAAACACAGTTAATCTCTGGTCTGAGCACCCCATTTAGGCGCGGGCCATTTGGCGACCTAAGGGGCTTCTGCCTCAGACCAAAAATCAGTTTTGGCTCGTTTATTCCATGTTTTGGTTCATGTTATGCATGTTTTAGCATGTTAGAGTCATGAAGCAAATAAAAACATAATAAAAGAGGATTTTAACACCCTCATACTTACATGTTTGGTTATGGCGAGTGACCGACGTAAGTGCAACAACTCGTTTGATCGGAAAAAACTCGGTTTAAAACCGTTTTGGTAAGTAAAAAGAGTGTTTTAAAAGTTTAGTGATGGTATAGTGGTCGAAATGTTTGATTGGCTTTATTAGTTGGTTCTACTTTCTAAGATCTGGCCTATTTATTCCCTTTATAGAAGAATAAAAGTGGCTTTCCTTTCTTGCAAAAAAGAAATGGTCGGTCAAGTGGTTTAATGCACGATGACGGTACCAAACAATGTGTAAGGCTCGTGTTTACGATCGGTAGGTCGTAAATGCGCGTCGGATTGTGACTTAAGAAGTCGAGTCGAGAATTTTAAGGGAGAAAAGAGGGGGCGGACGCTCGCGTAACTCTCAAATGGGTGGCATTTGAGGGGTATTTATAGGAGAATGAGTGGTTGTGTGAGTTTTGAGCGACGTGGCGACCTGGGCTGCTCAAAAAGGCGCGAGCCACGTCGCGGTTCTTCGAGTTGTGTTGTCACTTTCACAACAAACGCAATCATGATTTGTTCTATCCTAGGTTTTGTAGTCACATGTTTGGTACTTGACCATTCATGAATCCGGGAAAACTTAAGGTAGAAGGTTTGAAATGTTTGTTTTTTGTGGTTGACTCGGTTTGACTCGTTGTTGGAGTCGGGATTTGAATTTTTGAGTCGGTTTTTGGTCCGGTGTCGGTTTTGACTCTAGTTAGTGTCATTGTGACCCCGTCGCCGTGCATTAAACACTCCAGGTATTTTTGAAATGTTTTGAAATGTTTTATTTTCGAAATCGTTTTAAGTTTTCCGACGTAAAGTTGCACACAAACTGTCGATCAAACGCCGCGATTCCAAAACATGTTGTAGTCCGATAATCATCGGGGGTTTGTTGGAGTCTCAGCAGATAATGGGTATCTATAGAGCCCCCACTTTGACTGAGGCTTGGACAGGGCGAAAGTCAAAGTAGAGCCCCCAGGTCAATCGAAGATTACAACCTAGAGACCCAAGCGACATCGAGGCGGCTCGAAAGGTTTCGGGCCAAGGACCTGCCGTCGGGAAGGGCGACGCCAAGGCGACTCGAGGGTACGAACCAGGGACCTGTCGTCGGGAACAGTTTAGAGTCTATCGACTGTCCGTGCGGGTCGTTTAAAGTCCTTTAGACTACGTACAAAGGCTCGCCAGCCATAAGAAGGAGTCATACCTGAGGCATCCTCGGATATGTCCTTGCACATATGCGGATAAAGGCTCGCCAGCCACTGGTAAGGAAATGTACCCGAGGCATCTTCGGGATCTGTCCTTGAATGTTTGCGGACAAAGGCTCGCCAGCCAATGATAAGGAAATGTACCTGAGGCATCTTTGGGGTGTGTCCTTGAAAGGTTGCGGACAAAGGCTCGCCAGCCAATGGTAAGGAAATGTACCTGAGGCATCTTCGGGATGTGTCCTTGAAAGGTTGCGGTCAAACGCTCGCTAGCCACTGATAAGGAAATGTACCTGAGGCATCTTCGGGATGTGTCCTTGAAAGGTTGCGGACAAAGGCTCGCCAACCAATGATACGGTCGGTTAATGGACCATGGGAGTAGCCGCGTCGAATTGGCTTGTCTTGAAAGTAGCGAATTCGTGATGCCGCTGTGGAAATAGCGAATTTGAATTTCCACTATCAGTGTTTTTGAAATGAGCGGGTTCCGCGAGGAAGCCCCCTGCCGGTTTTTGAAAGAATAGTGAATTTGGCATCTCCACCATTCGTCGTTCTTCTTTGAATTCGAAGTGGCGGTTTTGATCGCCGTTTGTTTTAATTTTGAAGGGAAAACAACAAATTTTGAGTTTGCTATTGCGTTTTGAAGTGACGGTTTATATGTCGCCGTTGATATTTGTAAGAAATAGTGAATTTGGAATCTTCACTATTAATTGAAGTGACGGTTTATGTGCCGCCGTTGACATATGATGAGAATAGTGAATTTGGAATCTTCACTATTGATTGAAGTGACGGTTTATATGCCGCCATTGACATTTGCAAGAAATAGTGAATTTGGAATATTCACTATTGATTGAAGTGACGGTTTATGTGCCCTCGTTGACATATGATGAGAATAGTGAATTTGGAATCTTCACTATTGATTGAAGTGACGGTTTATATGCCGCCGTTGACATTTGTAAGAAATAGTGAATTTGGAATTTTCACAATTAATTGTAGTGACGGTTTATGTGCCGCCGTTGACATTTGTAAGAAATAGTGAATTTGGAATCTTCACTATAATTGAAGTGACGGTTTATGTGCCGCCGTTGACATATGTGGTGAAAATAGTGGAATTCAATTTCCAACTATTATCTTGAAAATGACGGTTTTAATTGACGTCGCTTAAAATTTGGAGAAATAGCGGTTTTTGAATTTTCGCTATTATTTTTGAAATTGAAGGAAAATGGTGAATTTTGATTTCATTATTATTTTTGAAATTGGCGGTTTTGATCGCCGTTTGCTTGAAAATTTTCGAAAATAGTGAATTTAAATTTTCACTATTCGATTGGAGGGACGGTTTATGTTCCGTCGTTTAAAGCTTTCGAAAATAGTGAATTTAAGTTTTCACTATTTGTTTTCAACAAAAATGACGACCTTATATATCGTCGAATGAAAACTTGAAGTTTATCACGGGAAATTGGGCTAAAGCCCAAAATCCATTGAAAGAAGAGAGAGGGAGGTGCCTGGTTTAGGCGCGAGCCACCTGGCGAACCAAAGGGGCTTCCCTATTTTTTTGTAAAAGACGCGAGGTTGGTCCGCATATCAACCTTACTTCATCTTCTTCCTTTGGACACAAAAACCCGCAAAAATCGCCATTTGAAGAACCTTTGCTAGCTTCTACTCGTGCTACTATCAACAATGTCATCTCAAGGTAAGTGTTTCCTCTTGAATCCGTTCAAATTTGTTGATCTTTAGCTTAATTAATTTAGGGCGAATTTTACCCTAAAAATCGAATTGGACGTTTTTGATTGAGCCTATTTCGAGTGAAATTGATGATTGCATTAGGTTAGAAACCTGTTTAGGAGTATAGGGGTGCTTTTAGTTTGCATTTTGGTCCCCGTTCCCGATCCCTATGCTCGAAAAACGTGAGTGAGGCGAGAAACCGTCTCATTTTGCAATGCCAAGTTTATTTGCTTGGGTAGTGGGTCCCACTAGGTTGCATTGTAGTTGGGAAAACCCGTATTTGCCATTTATGGACCTTTGGTGGATATTTGTGGGCAAAATTGGATTTTTGCCCTTTGCGACGGTCTTACGTCTGACCGAATAAGCGCCTGTTTGGGCTTGAATTGAGTCAGTTTGCCTCGAAATGGACCTTATTGGTAATTTAGGTCGTTTTGAGGCGCGATAAAATCACATTTGTCTTTTTGCGGTCGTTTTCGAATTTTTGACCGGTTTGGGTTCAAATCAGCGTATGAATAGCCTTTTTTAGCCGTAGAAAAATAGCCCATTGTGTCGTGAATCTATTTTGGTTTGTAGGTGGACCCTGTAGGGGTCTTGAAGTGCCGTTTTTGTGATTTTGACTCGTCTTTTGCTTGAAAAGAGGGGCGAGTCGTTTTTGTGTTTTTTTGTGAATGGTTTGGTTGGATTTTGGGCGGGATTGCCGTTTTTGTGATTTAGACTCCTTGTTTTGCATTGCAGGTTGTGTTGTTTTTTTTGGATTTATCCATTTCATGCCGTCGTAATGCCGAAATTCCGGCTGACGTTTTTTGTTTGTAGGAGAGTGTTCGGGACAGGCCGAGTTACTGGCTGCGACTCTTGAGGAGTTGTTCGGGACGGGCCCGATTAGCACTCCGGTTAGCACGCCCGCCGTGGTTGTGGAGGACATCACCGAGGAGGAGAGACCTCCTGAGTAGACTGATGGGGCCTCAGGGGCCGTCGAGGAGCATGAGGAGCCCGTTGTTGGGGCTGCTAGCACTGGGAGAGCTCAGACTGGGGCTGAGGCGAGCACCTCCGGGAGGAGGGTTTCTTCGAGGGAGCGACGTCCTCGGGCGACTAGGCGGTCGTTTCGGGATGTCAACAGGGTCATTGAGTTGGGCCCTACCCACCACGTCGAGTCTCGCGGCCATAAGAGACGGAGAGCAGAGACGGCCGAGGATGATGTTGACGTCGCGAGTTTGAGAGCCAGGCGAGTTACGGCCCCGCAGGGGTTGCTTTTATGGGCGGCGCCTGAGTGGTGATACCCGTCGTGAGGTGTCAAAAATAAGTTTATAATTTCCAACTACAACTATAGCTAGCGGCAGTCGGGTCGAACCACAGAGAGGCAGATGTAAATTCTAGTTGTCTAATTCTAGTCTAAGGTAAAGGGGGGGTTTGATTTGAATTGGTCTACAGCTAAGAGTAATAAAGACAATAAACTTAAAAAGACGGATTAAACAGATAAAGGAAGGGGTACTAGGATGGTCGGTTCATTACAGCTTCGGCGGCAGCATACTAAACAGGTCTAAATCGAACACAAGTGAGGCGGGAAACAAGAGATCATCTCGGTCCACTCTTGACAAATAGCATCTTTCGATCTCGCTATAGGTCCATAATATCACTAATGCTAACTCTCGTCCTGAAAAGTGACTAACGGTCTAAACCATACCTATCTTTCGATCTCTGCACAGTTTAGTCATCCTAATTGGTGATCAAATAACTTTCCCTATCTTTCGATCTAATGGGTCAGTCATAAATTAAGCACCTAACTGGTCGCATGTATTCGATTCATTAAATACATTAAAATCTATTAAAACGAAGGGTAACCTCACGAGGTCAGTCGATCGAGCAAGAGTGTCAGTCGATCGACTGACACGCGAATCAGGCCGTGTTCAATACTTTGCCGCCTACGCTATAATTCGCCTACATCCTAGCACAAATAATCTAGCTACTCATGCTAAGGGTAAAAACAATAATAATAACGATGAAATTGATTACTGAATTCATGCTTGAAACGATAAAGTAAACAATTAACATAAACGATAAAGTTGGTTGCGGGAATCTAACTATCAATTCTATACTAATGATGAAATAAAACAATAAACTGAAATTAGGACAGGTGAATACCGAATTTGCAGAGGAAAGATTAGGAATAAGAACCGATGATCCAATGCTTAACAATAATCGAAACCCTAATTCCAAAACTAAATATTATTGTATGAAAACTTGAGTCTAAATCGAGATGTCAAAACTGAATGTTTTTGTTACGTTATATAGCAAACATACGTAACTTTTATTTCCAAAACCTAAAACATAGTGGGCTTATGCTTCCTCAGTCTTTTAATTCTCGTCTGGAATAGCAGATTGGTCGATCGACTGCTAAGAGTGGTCGATCGACTGGTCTTCAGTAAACAGTAGCTTCTGGAACCCGATGGTTGGTCGATCGACTCATGGCAGTGGTCGATCGACTGATTGAGCTGCTATTTGACTTCTATAAACTCGTGGACTTGTCTTTTGGGCCTTGAATTGCGCACCAAGCTCGTTCCTCGGGTGAATACTTCACGTCATATGCAATACAGGATACTCGGGGACGGATTTGGCTCGATTTCCGCTGGATTCTTCATATTTCTGCAATAATGTACAAAAATACGGAAGTAGACGGAAATAGGGAGAAATGTAGCATAAACTACATGACTGAGCTCTGAAATGCGTGTAAAATGGGATGTAAAACATCATATAAAAGACACGCATCAAACTTCTCCAAACCAAACCCTTGCTTGTCCCCAAGCAAGAACTAGACTCGATATAATGACCTAATGGAACGAGTTCAATCTCAGAGCGAATTGCAACATGTAAGCCTAAACCAATTTAATGCACAACCAACAATCAACTAGCAAATGAATCATGGAAACGAGTTATGTAGTCGTCAAAAACTACTGAACCGTCAACTATAGAGACTTATCAAATCGGACTGTCACGGGTCGCTCATATCACTCATAAGCACAGGTGAATATATGTAAGATAGAAAGAAGTAAATGTAATGACGCTCACCTAACTACGACCTATAAGAACATGCCTGCAATCTAATATGAAAGTAATCTCTACAACCGTACATACGCATTCCAACCAACAAGAGACCATGACACATGCCGAGGTATGAATATGGAAATGTGAGGTATGGGTAAGAAGAGGCAAAACGTTTTATGGTAAAGTGGAGGTACAGGTGATCAAGCTAGTACCAAAACGGAACCAAATGGCAACATCCAACTTCTTGCTCATAATCAACAGAAACGGTGCTATAGCAAGCACAAAACTCACAATCTCCAAAATAGTAGTAATCAACCAACTCCCCATGAAATAAGAATAAAACATGGGAGCAAAAATCGCCAAAAGATAAAGGATTGAATTATGCGAATTGATTTCTTTCTCTTCCTCGAACCTCAGTCGATCGACCTATAGGGGCAGGCGATCGACTGCTTAAACAGTACAGAACTCTTTATTCATTTTTTCATATTTTCGAATCATTTTTCACTTTTTTTTTTCTATTTCTTTCTTTCTTTCTTTTCATCTTCCCAATATTATCTCGAACAGAGCATATGCCACCAAAAATGAGTAACAACCCCAAGAACACAGACTACTAGCTTGACAAAGGACAGGCTAAATGTAGGATGTAGTAAATGGGACAAAAAGGATATTTTTGGCAGTGTGGAGCTTATGGGCAAAATGAAAAAAGGGAAACCTCTACCACATGTGTCGACAGACCACAAACCGAATGCATACAGGTATTAAGCAGATTAAGTTCATATTTATGCAAGTTGATGTAACATGTCTTATAAGGAGTACTACTCACATTCCTAAATAAACTGGTCATAGATGTCACCAGTTATAGGCTCTAAATCTCAGAAATATGATGTAGTTTGCCAATTTTCTAAGTCGAGTCTCAAGTTCAGCAAATAATTAACGAAAACTCGTAGATATGCAATTACGATTCTACTAATAACATGTTAATCAAGCAAGGCTTAGGCAAAAAAAGGTGCAAATGCTATATCATCCTTGAAATACTACCGTTCTGACTCGACCTATATGCTAAAATAAACCTGCATTTATTTGGAAATTTTGGAAATTTTTCAATTTTTTTGGAATTTTTGTATATATATGAGAAATGAAATAAACAATGCAAAACAAAATGTAAACGTGAATGCAAGCAAATGAAATGCGACGCAAAACTCTTCCCCAAACCAAATCGCACAATGTCCCCATTGTGCAAAATCATGTAATGAAGAAAAGAGAAATGGGAATTTGCGTGAAAATTAAGTAAATATGACATGAAGTGAAGACCGGGAACTTACAAGACTTTAAGCGCGGCAAAGGAAACCTCCCCAAACCAGCGTGAGCTAGGAGGTTTCAGTAGCTAGCAGTGCTACTAAAAGGGACCTGAAAGACAAGTAAAACCCACGCATAAAATCGAGAAAACAATTTTAAAGCGGTGAAAGTGTGCACAAATGAGAAAATAGAAGAAATAAATATTTGGACGGAAAATAAAGTGGAGTAGAAAACTCCCTTAAGTCCGCATATCGACCAAACACAGCAGGGGAGAGGTCGTGAATAGGTACAGCGGTGCCCTCGGTCGATCGACTAAGGATAGCAGTCGATCGACCAATGTGTCAGGAACAGTAGCTCCTGGAAAGTGCATCTCAGTCGATCGACCAATGTGGCCAGTCGATCGACTGAAAGTACTGCTGTACTCCTTATTTCTTCGTATTTGCTCAATAACTTGAGCTAATGAGGTCTAAAAACCTACAAGGGCACAATAATACGCGCCCAAAATTGCGCAAAACCCAAAATATAGTCTCAAACGTATAAAATACTAAGCAAGCAAAATAAAATGCGAAGTTTTCGCGCACACAAAAGCAATAAAAAGTGTCTAACGAAAGCAAATAAAATGAAGTTTATAAAGAGCTCGATTAACTAATAGTTGATCAAGAATGACCACGGTATGGCCCACTTCGTCGGCTTCTGGCTACTAGAGATATTCTCAACGGTGCTTATCTGAGCAGCTGCACCCTTCTTAGCTTCCACGTCCGTATTGTTCAACGGATCAACCTTCTCATCATCTCCCCAGTCAAGGATCTCTTCGGGCTTGTCAGAATCCAAATCAGACTTTCTGGCTTTGACTGGCTCGTCATCAACTACCTCATCGATTCCATAGCTCAGGCAACCAAGACCCCCTCTTTGAATGATAGGCTTCTTTACAGTTGGAGCAACTTGCAGCACTTCCTTCCCCAAACCAGCTCCTGCATTATCAGAAATAGATAAATCTTCCTCCAATTTGCTCCCAGTCTGGGGCGGAGGGGTTAACATAGGAGTGATAATAGAGACAGGCAATTCAGGAAGCACAAAGTACGATTTCTTCTCAGAGACCGTATTACAAGTCACAGGCCACATGGGGTCCTTTTTCTTAGCAGGTTGGGCAAAGACAATAGAATGCTTTCCCACTTTGAAAGTCAAGGTTCCTAGACCGACATCTATGACTGCACCAACAGTGTGCAGAAATGGCCTACCCAAAATAATGGGTATATGAGCATCCTCAGGCATGTCAAGTACGACAAAGTCAACAGGGAAAAAGAACTTCCCTATTTGGACAGGGATGTCCTCTAAGACCCCTATTGGCCGGACCGCAGATCGGTCGGCCATATGAACTGTCATATCTGTCACTGCAAACCTAGTAAACTTGAGCTTCCTAGCTAGACTCAAAGGCATGACGCTTATACTAGCTCCTAGGTCACATAATGCCTTCTCAATAGAGAAGGTACCTATATTGCAAGGAACAAAAAAGCTACCCGGGTCCTCTAGCTTATGGAGTGCAGTGTGAGACAAGTAAGAGCATGACTCTTTAGTTAAAGCGACAGTGTGAACATGTTCAAGCAAATTTTTCTTTGACATGAGTTGTTTCATAAATTTAGTGTAGGCAGGCATCTGATTGGCTAACTCAAGGAAGGGTACTTGTACATTCAAGCTACGAATAACTTTTTCAAACTTACTGAAAGATACCTGTTCCTTTGTTGGCACTAGTCTCTCCGGATATGGGGCTGTAAGAAGTACCTTAGCCCTCTCCTCTAGGTTGCGCATACCGGCATCCGTGGACTTAGGCTGGAAGTCCACTGCTTTCTCCTTGTTGAAGCTCGAATCCTCCTCAGACCGTCTCAAATGTGAGCCATTAACTGTCGTCGGATCGAAATTCGGAATTGGAACGAACCCATCAGCACTCGGGTCTGGCCCTAACACTTTCGGAGCTGTCGTGCCCCGAAACCAATAGTCCCTCAAGTTATCGGGCATCGGAGGACGAACAATCTCGCTATCAGCAGTAATCTTGGTCGATCGAACACTATCCTCAGTCGATCGACCAAGGTGCACAGTTCCAGAAGCTACTGTAACCCGTGTATTAGTCGATCGACCGGGTGTATCAGTCGATCGACTGATATACCTGGTTGACGCCTTTTTCTTTGAATGATTCATTTCAGCTTTCTTTTGACTCGGATCTGCCTCATTCTTTTGAACAGCATCCTCGACCATGGCAGGCCCCTCCAGGGTGGACCCACTCCTCAATGTGATGGCGTTTAAGGTCTCCTTTTGGTCGGTTTGAGTCGGCAAGTGTCCCGGAGCTCGAGAGGTACTCTTACTAGCCAATTGAGCAATTTGGCTCTCTAGTAGCTTCATCCCGGCCTCTCGTGCTTGGGACTCCTTCAGCAACAAGTTCTTAAACTCAGCAAAATCAGAACCATGGGATTGTTGTTGCTGCTGCGGCACATAAGGAGGTTTCTGATATTGTTGTTGCTTTTGATGAGGGGGCACATAGGGTTTTCTGCTGCGGGGTGGAGTGGGATTTTGGACATTCGGCTACTCCACCTCGGGTTGGGATGAACATTGGGCTCATAGTAGGTGTTCGTCCGCCTATAATGTTGAAAGGCAAAGACAAGACTCAAAAGGACTAGGGCAATTCTTCGAAACGTGTCCCTCAGCTCCACACCTTTCACAGACGAAAGGACCGTCTGACACAACATTTACTTGATAAATACCCCCCTTTGAAGCTCCTCCCAGTTCATATTTGTCAAATCTCACAGTGAGAGCTGCAAGTGCAGCAACAGAGGAAGATTCAGCAGCTCTCCTCTGGTTCCCTCTGGAATTCCCATACTCAGCCTTGTGGGTAGCTAGATCGTCAATGATCTTCCACCCCTTGGTTGCTCCCAAATTTTCAGCAAATCGGCCATTGGCTGCAGCATCCAAAATAGCCCTCTAATCGTCATACAACCCATTATAGAAATGATTGCACAAGCTCCATTTTTCGAAACCATGGTGCGGTATGGTTCGCACCAGCTTCTTAAATCGAACCCATGCCTCGTGGAAGTTCTCATCCGGCCCTTGTTTGAAACTTGTGATTTGGGCTCTAATAGCAATCGTCTTAGAAGCCGAAAAGTACTTCTTGTAGAATGCCAATGCCAAGGAATTCCAGTCGGTGATCCCATGAACGGCTCGGTCCAGATCTCTATACCACTCCCTTGCAGCATCACGAAGGGAGAAGATAAACATGGTCTCCTTGATCTGGTCTTGGGTCACACCGGCGGGTAGGGGTATGGAACAACAGTAGTCAATAAAGGTCTCCATATGCTTAGCTGCATCTTCATTGGCAGCTCCCCCAAACTGGTTTCTCTCAACCATATTGATGTATGAAGGCTTTGGTTCGAACTTCCTGGCATCTCCTGGTAATTCGAACCCCTTATATAAATTTTCAGCTGTCGGCTCAGAATGACTAGCTATACTTGCTTCCTCGGCCATGACTAGGATTTCTGGAGAAGTGACTGTCTCAGCCGAAGAAGTGGAAACGGGTGAAGAATGTGGGTCTTCTTCGAACAGGTCGTTCTCGTAATAGCTTGACAGAGTACTCAGCTCTTCCTCTGTCGGTAATACCCTTTGTGATCGTCTCAACTCGCGCAAAGATTTCTCTATCTCAGGATCAAATGGTACTAGTTCACCACCCTGTGACCTGCGCATAAGAAGAAACTACAAAAAGAATATAAGAAAAGTTTAAGGAACAGAAGTCCCTTAAACTAAGAAAGACTAAAATTAAAACAACTAAAATTAGAACTATTGCCTCCCCGGCAACGGCTTTGATACCCGTCGTGAGGTGTCAAAAATAAGATTTATAATTTCCAACTACAACTATAGCTAGCGGCAGTCGGGTCGAACCACAGAGAGGCAGATGTAAATTCCAGTTGTCTAATTCTAGTCTAAGGTAAAGTGGGGGGTTTGATTTGAATTGGTCTACAGCTAAGAGTAAATAAAGACAATAAACTTAAAAAGACGGATTAAACAGATAAAGGAAGGGGTACTAGGATGGTCGGTTCATTACAGCTTCGGCGGCAGCATACTAAATAGGTCTAAATCGAACACAAGTGAGGCGGGAAACAAGAGGTCCTCTCGGTCCACTCTTGACAAATAGCATCTTTCGATCTCGCTATAGGTCCCTAATATCAATAATACTAACTCTCGTCCCAAAAAGTGACTAACGGTCTAAACTATACCTATCTTTCGATCTCAGCACAGTTTAGTCATCTTAATTGGTGATCAAATAACTTTCCCTATCTTTCGATCTAATGGGTCAGTCATAAATTAAGCATCTAACTGGTCGCATGCATTCGATTCATTAAATACAACATTAAAATCAATTAAAACGAAGGGTAACCTCACGAGGTCAGTCGATCGACCAACAGTGTCAGTCGATCGACTGACACGCGAATCAGGCCGTGTTCAATACTTTGCCGCCTACGCTATAATTCGCCTACATCCTAGCACAAATAATCTAGCTACTCATGCTAAGGGTAAAAACAATAATAATAACGATGAAATTGACTACTGAATTCATGCTTGAAACGATAAAGTAAACAATTAACATAAACGATAAAGTTGGTTGTGGGAATCTAACTATCAATTCTATACTAATGATGAAATAAAACAATAAACTGAAATTAGGGCAGGTGAATACCGAATTTGCAGAGGAAAGATTAGGAATAAGAACCGATGATCCAATGCTTAACAATAATCGAAACCCTAATTCCAAAACTAAATATTATTGTATGAAAACTTGAGTCTAAATCGAGATGTCAAAACTGAATGTTTTTGTTACGTTATATAGCAAACATACGTAACTTTTATTTCCAAAACCTAAAACATAGTGGGCTTATGCTACCTCAGTCTTTTAATTCTCGTCTGGAATAGCAGATTGGTCGATCGACTGCTAGGACTGGTCGATCGATGGTCTTTGAAAAATGTGAGCTTTCGGAACCCGATGGTTGGTCGATCGACTGATGGCAGTGGTCGATCGACTGATTTAGCTGCTATTTGACTTCTATAAACTCGTGGACTTGTTTTTTGGGCCTTGAATTGCTCACCAAGCTCGTTCCTCGGGTGAATACTTCACGTCATATGCAATGCAGGATACTCGGGGACGGATTTGGCTCGATTTCCGCTGGATTCTTCACATTTCTGCAATAATGTACAAAAATACGGAAGTAGACGGAAATAGGGAGAAATGTAGCATAAACTACATGAATGAGCTCTGAAATGCGTGTAAAATGGGATGTAAAACATCATATAAAAGACACGCATCAATTGGGCCGAGGGTTTTGACGGCAGCCAGTTGTTGCTTCGACTGGACCCACACCTTTCTTACCGTGCTCACGAGGGCATGGTGAGTCGTGTTCCCCGATTGAATTTTGTCACTTTTGAAGTGTCAGGCCTAAATAGGCATTCTGACATTGTCTATTTTTGATTTCAGGAGATTGGCACCATGAGGACATTCTCGGGCTTTTCTACCTGCTTGGGTTTCTACGACGTTCTCCGAGCCGGGTCGAGGGCGTTGATAGAGAGGTCGGCTTTTGGGCCGTTGGTGGCCGCTTGGCGGGACATTCACAGGTCCTCGATTAGGGCGAACCTGTGTTTGATCCGCGCTATATTGGATCAGTACTGGGATACGACGTCATCGTTCCACATGGAGTTTGGGGAGGTTGGTGTGACCTTAGAAGATTTTGCCATGGTATCCGGCCTTCCCTGTGGCGAGTTGCACATTGAGTTTACCGAGACGCCGGAGAGAGTGTCCTCTCCTGCGGTCACTGCTTTGATCGGTACTGCTTTGCCGGAGCCTTCGGATGTCACTCCGTACTTGATCGCGAGCTCGTACGTGAAGGACCACTTCACTGAGAGGGTGGCAGGTGTTGCTCTGGCGCCGTTGGCTGTGGATAACGGGGGCCACGGGGGCACTTGGGAAACAAGCGTTTGCATTTTGTATGGAGTCGCCACCAATTTTTATGGGAAATTGGAACCGTTCGAATACCTCGTGTCATGTCAAGACACAAAGTAGAGACATGAACACTAAGCAATCGTTACCCTTAGCATTCTATGTCTAGAATGACTCTCGTGGATGCCAATGAACACGGGTGTTCACAGATATCTGGAGTAAGGGGTGAGGGTACGTATTAGGAAGCTCTTTTGATCGAACACCTAATCCCGCCCGCCTCGATAGCGGCCTCTACTAATGATTAGGGACATCATTTATACTCGATATATCGTCGGTTATATGCATGCAATGCAACATCCTAGTTTTAATCCTAGCATGTGAGAATTAATACTAAGTCGGTGAGACAGTTAATTAGCAAACAATTGGGTCGAAGTTGGATTTAATGCTCATTTACATGTGAAAACATACAAGCAATAAAATACAACAATTATAAATTACAATAATGAAAATTACATTAATTACATTGGATTAGGCGATTTATGTCGAAAATACCTTTAAAACGGATAATTTGAGAAAAAGAATAAAAGAATAAACTAAAGAGATAAACGAACAGGAATCAGCGTGATATTACGGTTAATAGTTGATTATACGTAAGCTAATTAAACTATGTCAAGGCAGAAACGGAGTTTAGGGACAGAACTCAGCCAGGAACAGGCGCAGCAGACGCTGGGTCTGTTCCTTGGCTCAGTTCTGGCTATGAAGCCGTAATTGCAAGCCGTTAATGTTAATTGGTGACTAAAAGGATCAATTGATGATATTTACTCGAGTGAAAGTGATTAACATGTTATTTAACATATGAATGGGTCGTGAAAACAGTAAAACATGAATGAGACGGAATCGAACGAATTAATTACAAGATGGAATAATGACAGAAGTGAAAAATATTAATGAGTCGAACAAATTAATGTAATTAATTAAGTTAGATATGATGGATTAATGACGAATATGCGACGAACGTGTGAATGAACAGATGAAAACTATATCAAAGACGAATTCCAGAAACCCAATATTGATGAATTAAATCTCTACAACCCGGAATTGAATTTAATGACGAAAACCCGCGAATATGAGATTATTTGGGATTTAAGTCGGATTTATGATGATTAAAACATGTTAATGATGAATAATAAATATACATGTGAATTATATACTGTGATGTGAACGAATTAAAGAACAAACAAAAACAAACAAAAGAAACTTGACGAATAACGAGAGGATTTAACGAAGAAGAAAGGAAGCAGAAGCTGCGGCGGCCTCACGAAGAGGCGCGGCAGAAGGCGCGCTTCTTCAAGAGGCGCGGCGATTCTTGCGTCCTTTCTCGACGATTATCTACTGGAAATCCGTAAAAAGAGGTTTTTAAAGCATGGTTTTAGAAATCGGTTTTAACGATATTTTCGACATAAACCTTACATTTGATGATACAAAAAGTAAATACAATAAATAAAAGAGAGATTTACACCCTCAGACTTACATGTTGACGAAACGAGAAGGACTAAGATATCGATTAGTGATGCTCGACGCGAATGCAAAGAAAGTGCCCTCGTAAGAGGAAAACGATTAAGTAATTAAGTCGATTATTGGTGTAGGTCAAATTGGTCGGTCATGCAAACGGGGAGGCTGGTACTCAGAAGGATCCGAGCTTACGTGGTCGAAAGTTCAAGCACGTAGATGCCAAAAAGTAAGAACAAAGTCTAGAATGCAAAGGGAGAAGAGAAGGGCGGACACTCGCGTGAGAAATATGAGGAACGAAGGCTCCTATTTATACTAATCACGTGAAGGAATTAGGGTTTCGGAGACTCTTTGGAAGTGAATCTCGGAAAGATATGAGAAAGATACGAGAAACATGCAGAAAAGGGCCTGGGAAGAGGCGCAGCAGCCACTGCGTCTCTTGGAAGAGGCGCAGCACCTGCTGCGTCTGTTCCCAAATGGTTTCCTCCTGCTGAAGAAAGATTTCCGTGTTTGAGTTATGGTAGGACGGAAATAATCCAGTTTTCCTTAATATCTTATGTGAATATTACGGGAAATTGCTTACTAAAAGATAAAATTTATGAAATATGGAATAGAAATATCCGGAACATTCCAGAACATTCTGACTCGGGATTTAACGGTTATCAGAAAATGGAGACGTTTTTAGGCCCGGACTCCGAATGTACTCTAATTACTGTCAAAACGACCGTATCGGGACGTAGATGACAACTAAGAGGTAGATATTAATATTTGACCAATCACTTGACGATAATCTTACGAATTGTCACAAATCGTTCCGCGTACCAAACATGCGGCCCAATCATCACCGGGTGGTTTGCGGGAGGTGCAGAAATGAGGTATCTACAGAGCCCCCACTTTGACTGAGGCTTGGACAAGGCGAAAGTCAAAGTATAGCCAACAGGTCAATCGAAGATTACAACCTGACGACTATGGCGACGCGAGGCGGCTCAAGGGGTCTGAACCAAGGACCTGTCGTCGGGAACATTTTAAAGTCTGTCGACTATCGGGGAGGGTCGTTTAAAGTCCATTAGACTACGTAAGGAGGCTCGCCAGCCATAAGAAGAGACCATACCTGAGACTTCTTCTCGAGATGCTTCCGGAGGTGCGTAGGAGCTAAGGTTGAGCATGGGAGCTAAGGGTAAGACCTAAAGGATACATAAGGGTTGGTGCTAGGGTGTGGGACCCTAAAGGAAAGCATCGGCGGGAACGAGGCCTAAAGTAAGTTCAACTTAAGGGTAACTAAAGCTTGGGTATAGGAACTCTATCGGTTTGGGAACTTGAAGGCTTGTGAACCTAAAAGGATTGGGATCCTATAGTTAAAAAATCCTAATTTCGGGTCTACGAACCTAAGAAAGAAGGCTTTGGTTTTGGGAACTTCTGGAGAACGACACCTTTGGCGCACTCCGCGGGAAAATAAGAAACATTGTGAGTAGCAGGACACATGCGGGAGCTGCTGAGAGAAAACTGCTTGGGGTAGTCTTTGGGAAATAATTGCGAGTAGCAGGACACAGGCGGGAACTGCTGGGAGGAAATCTGCTTTGGTAGATCGTCAATCCTTACGTCTTGAGAGAGACAGTACGTCCGCTTACTCTCGCTGGAGACACGATTGGGAATTGATTCTTCTTGTCATGAGAGGGAAAGTATATCCGCTTACTCTCGCTGGAGACATAATGAAGGTGTGTTGGGTTTTGTAAAGAAATAAATGCTTGTTCCGACAAGCAGAAGGTCTTGGACGGAATAAATAATACGCAACAGTCTGCTGCGGGCTTGGGAATGCGGGCCGGAACGAAAGAAAATTTGCCAAACGGACCAAAAGAATGAAAATAGCATCGAGGAAGAGGCGCACCAAAGATGGGCCCACAAATAACGAATTCATAACGAATTTTTGAAAATCCGTATGGAGGGAACAAAAGGAAGAGGCGCAGCAAGAGCTGCCTCTCTTGGAAGAGGCGCAGCGCCTGCTGCGTCTATTCCCCAAATTGGCTTTCCTGCGTAAAAACGCGAAAATCCGGAGGCTTTGTTCATTTTTATTCGAAACATAAATCACACATTTCTCTCTCAAATCTTCACCATTTCCGCCAAGGTTTGATTCAAAAGCTTGCATTTAACATGACTAATCGAGGTATGTGTCTCAATCTTGCATTAATCTTCTACATTTGCCTAATTGTGAGCCGAAAAATCTAGGGTTTACGACCCTTTTGATCGAAAATTTGGGGCTTTTCCCCCAAATGAATTTGCCTTGTCAAATTGACATTGGAAATGGATATTAGGTAGTGTTAGGAACATAACCATGTATTTGTTTCGAATTTTCATCAAGTTTTGAGCCTTTGAGTGAAGTTTGAGACGGTTTTACAGCTGAGCCGTAAATTGCTTCGAAAGTAGCCTTAGGATTGTCCATTTGTAATGAAACTTGATATTTGGGATCCTTGAATGATGGGTAAACTTTCTACCATCTCGGAATTTGGGTTTATGACAGCTTTTTCAGGACACTTTCTAGGGCATAATCGCCGTTATAGCGGAATACTGTCGAAATTTCGACTCGAACCCGGAACTAGGCTTCGAATTAGGCTTGACTTGACCCAATTTATGAGTGATCGGGTTGGTGGGAATATGGCCAAGGATGGCGAAAAAAAGAGCGGTTTCAGGGCTTCCAAAGGTTCGAAAATCCTTTAACCAAGGCTTGTCGTCATGTGACGCGGCCTAAATTTGCTTTAATGCTACATGTGATGAGGCTTCTACTTCTGGGAGAGCTCCCATGGAGATTGACGCCGCCACTGTCGAGGAGGCTTTAGAGCAGGCCTTCACCGCTGCGGTGATGGCTGCTGGGGACGGGCTTCACGAGGAGGAGGTCGTCGAGGAGGAGGAGGCCCCGAGACGGGCCAGCGTCGGACGAGGAGGTCTTTAGCTGAGAGGAGCTCCTGCGTGGGCTGAGACTTGGGAGAGCAGGCACCTGGTGTGGGCTGCAGAGGGTCACCTGTCCTACAGGACAGTGAAGAGTTTGGTAAATAGGAATTCACTACTCATTACTCATCCCCTTTCATTCTTTGTCCAAATTTCTTTCAAATTTCATTCAAAACTAAAGATAGCTTTGTTTCAAATCATAATAGGAGGCCGGGAACATCAGGTCGTTCTCGGGCTACACGACAGCGATGGAGCACTACGAGCGGCTGTCGGCGGAGGAGAGGGCCATGATCGAGCGTGGAGCGTTCGGCCCTTTGGTTCAGGTCTGGAGGGATATCGCGAAGAGGAAGTTGCGGGCTAACCTTAGCCTGGTCCGTGCTTTCTTGGACCGATTCTGGGATACGACTTCCACGTTTCACATGCCTTTTGGTGAGGTGGGAGTCACTTTGGAGGATTACGGCATGATTTACGGTCCGCCGTGCGGGACCGAGGAGGTGGTGTGGCGGAGACGCTATGAGGGCGGACTCACCGAGGCGAGGAGATTGATCGGCGGAACTTGTCGCCGAAGGTGTTCTGATCGGGTTTGATACCCGATTCTTACGTTCGAGACTACTTTGCGGGGAAGACACCGGCGTGGCGGTGACGATTGATGGGAGGGAGACGGCTCCTCCTCCCTGTACTGGTGAGCGGAGGGCTCGTCTGTGGCTCTGGTGGTTTCTGTCTTCGATTTACCTCGGAGACAAGGGCGAGAGGCTGTCGACGAAGCTTCTTCCCTTCCTTTCCGACCTGAGTTCCCTGGGACGTTGGGACTGGGTCACTGCTGGTTTCGCGGTCCTCATCCGCTTCATGAGGGCCATGGTTCGTCCGGAGTTGATGGAGAAGGGGACTTCTCCTGGTGCTGTCGGACCTGGACTACTGCTGGAGGTATGAACCTACCTTTAGACTAAAGTAAATTCCTTTCTTTATCAAATTACGAAAGATCGTCATTGATTATTTTGCTTTTGCAGGCGTGGGTGTACTCCTACTTCCCGAGCCTCGCGCCCAAGAGGACGGAGCCGTTGGAGAGGGCCTATCCCATGGTGAGGGATTGGGTGATGTACCGGACGAAGAGCAAGAGTTCTTCTCACAACGTCTACCGGCGGGACGTGAACGCTCTTCAGCTGAGTAGCGTGAGTATCCCACTTATATTTGCTTTTAATTGATCGTAGGAATGATCCTTTTTATCTTGTCTCAGTGGGTGCCCCGACCTTGGGCGGAGTACGCTGGAGCGCCTCCTTTTGTGGCTGAGGTCCTTCGACCTAGGAGCTCGGGCCGACTGCTGTTGAGGACGTCGATGGGTCATGTGTGGTACTTGGGCGAGCGCTTGGCTCGTCAGTGCTCGCGGGGCATGTTGACGGTTCTCGTCGATCCTCCCAGGACGATGTTTAGGGAGCCTTCTGAGGCTGAGAGGGAGGCGGACTTGGCTGGTGCCAGTGGTGACGACCTTCTTCTTCCTGGCGAGGATTACTCGGCGTTCCTTTACGGGAGACTGGCGTACTGGCCAGTGGTGGTGAGTATCTTTTATTTTTTCTTTTGATTTGATTTTTGAGAACCATGATGAAAGATCATCGATTGATGAGAACTATTTGTCTTTATAGGAGGTCGAGGCGGCGGGCATCGAGCCCCCAGAGTACCCCGAGACCCTTGAGTACACTGACGCGACCGGGAGGACGACGATCTCCGAGCTGCGTGACTTTGACGTAGCCGTGACGGATGCTGGCCTAGACGATTGGCAGCATCTGATTCGGAGGGTGAGCCTCTATTCTGTATATCCTTTGTGTAAGAACACATTTGATTGAGTTTCTTTAATTGTTTGAGAATTTCGTTTTGAAAATGCAGGTTGCGCCGTCTCGGTTTGTGGCGTTTTGGAGGGTGGCCAACCGGCTGCGAGCTACTGCCGTCGAGACACTTGTCGGCGGTCGAGGTCGTCAGGTATGAACCTTACACCTATTTCCTTTTTGATGATTTTTTTTTTATTTTCTAATTTTGCTTGAATTGATTGACATGAGCCAATTTATCGTTTAGGGTGACCGCGAGCTGGAGCGACAGCGGACCCAGTCTCGGGAGGAGACAGCTCGCGTGTTGAGGGAGCTCGAGGTTCGGGATGCCGAGATCGCCGTTCTCTTGGCGAGAGTTGCAGAGTTGGAGGGCTCCCAGCAATAGTTTTGTGTAGCTTTTGTCGTATTTTGCATATTTGTACATTTGGACGACCATTTCGGGCATTTTTGGACTTTGTTTGGGGATCGAGCCCCCAGTTTGTACATTTCCTCCGTTTGGTATATATACGATGGCCTGAGTGCCTTTGCTGCTGGGTTGTGTTGTTTGTATCTGCAGGTTAGTTTCGAAAAGGTTTGGTAGATGACGGTTTACGCCGTCATGCTGCCGAAATTTACATAGAAAAACACGCAGAGCATACATTTTTATATACATATGGCCTTAATTAGCGCAAAATGAGAGACTCAAAAGAACGCGAAAAATGCAAAAAATGCAAAAATTTTGCCGGAAATGACCGGACGGTAGCGAGGGTTACCCCCTAAAAAAAGAAAAAATAGAAATCTATAAGTTTAGAAATGAAATTAAAGAATAGAAATCAATATATACAAGTTGAAATTAAAATGAAAATTATTTCCTAAAATGAAAATGAAATTTATTTCCTAAAATGAAAAAATATACAAGTGTGATATAATGGCAGAAATGTCGATGTTGCCTCGAAATGCGTGCCCGCGAAATTAGGAAACCTGAAACATGGTAATTTTCCCGTATTTACCAAAATAATAACCTGTAGGAATAGGAAATTATTCGTTATGGAATTAGGAAAGATCCAACGCGGAAAATCACAGAAGTGAAGCTCGGGAAGAGGCGCAGCATGAGCTGCGTCCCTTTGAAGAGGCGCAACAGGTGTTGCGCCTGTTCCCAGGTTGTTCCGTTCTGACGGATTTTTGGAAACAACGATTAGTATAAATAGAAGCGTTGATGGAGCGTTTATTTACACAAATCTTCCGTCTTGTCTTCGTCTAAATACACAAAAATTCTTCAAAATAAATTTCTCATCATGAATACTTTGGAGATCCGCTTGAAGGAATGGACCAACGAGTTTTCAAATATGGAGAAGCATGATATGGGCTCTTATAACTTTGGATCGTTGTTGAGTTTGAAACTCATCAAGGTTGTGAAACCGTTCTTGGATGCTTGCCTTGACTATTGGGACCCAAATTACCATGTTTTTGCGTTCCCTGGAGGTGATAGTTGCCCCTTTCCTGAAGAGATTGCTGCTATTGGTGGATGGGACCCCGAACATTTGCCTGCCATTCCTTCTACTTCTCAAGGGTACAAAAGCAAATTTAGAGATTTGCTTGGATTGACTAGATTTGAGGTGGACCGACTAGTTACCTCAAAAGGTGTGAGAATGTTGGACTTCATAGATCGATTTATCAATAGGGCCGACCCCACCGTTTCTCATGTTGCTAGGCGGAGGGCATTTGGCTTTTGCTTGTTGCATGTGTATGTCTTCCAAGGGCATGTTGATGAAGACTTGAGAGGTGATCCCCGTCTTTTGGGCCTTGTTGAGCAGATGGAGCTGCGCAGGAGCCCAACTTGCTTATGTTTAGGAGAGATTATATTGGGTTTGGATAATAGGAAATCCAACCGTGATCTGCCGTTCTTGGGGAGTCCCGTCATCTTGCAGGTAAAAGACACATTTTTTTGGTTTTTTTTTTTTTTTTTTTTTTTTTTTTTTTTTTTTTTTTTTTTTTTTTTTTTTTTTTTTTTTTTTTTTTTTTTTTTTTTTTTTTTTTTTTTTCGATGTCTAATACCTGCTTTTGGTAGGTTTGGCTTATGGAGCGGCTCCGATTGATCGAGCCCCCAGTTCATGCACTTTCTTATCATGCCCGTTCGATTGCGATGAGGACGCGACTGTACATGGTGGACTTCACCCGGGTCTGTGATTATTGGAAGAACAAGCTGAAGAGTGATGATGGCCCGTTGATCAGGTGGGTCGTTCCATGGTGGCACCTCAAGTCCGTCACTGGAGTGTCTTCTTTGGATCTCACTAGGTCGGTGCGCATTCCCGGATTGGAGTTTATGGTTTGCATCTTCCCGGAAAGGCTGATGAGGCAAGTTGGGCTGAAACAGACGATTCTGAGGCTTGATACCGTCCCGCAGACTGCTATGGCGCTTACTACAGAGAGCCGAAGAGAGTGGGCTATCAAATGGGCCCAAAGAAACATGTGGTTCTTGAATTTCTCCGCCAATGCTTTATGGGTGTCGGATTCTTATCTGAGGTGGAGAAAGGCTACAACTCCGGAAGAGCGGGAGAAATTGAGGAAGCGCGAGCCTATCGACTACAAGGTGCGCGAGGGAGAGAAAGAGAAAGAGAAGCATCTGACAGAGGGAGAAGAAGAAGCTGGGTTTCAAGTTGTTCATCCTTCGAAGAAACCGAGGACTACTCCTGTCGCAGAGATGGTGATTGGCAAGAAGGGAAAAGCTAGGCCTCGAGAAAGACCATTGGTGATTAGGTATGAAGTGGCGCAAGAGCGTCCGGCTCGAGGTCGTGACATGAAATATGACAAGAATGACAAGGGCAAGGGGAAGATGGAGGAATGGCCCATGTCTCTTTATTATTATTTGATTATTATTATTATTGTTTGTTGTAATAGGGGATTTTTAGAATCCTAGCCTATTCTATTTTTATTATGTAGCGTATTATTATTAGAAGAAAATGAATGAAATAAAAAGGTTTAGTGGTTATGAAACCGTTGTGATTTTCTATTTATTATTCTTGTCGAATTTCAAATGCAATGCAAATGTCCTTCTATTTACATTTTAGATATAATGGGTTGAATCCCGTGAAGGATTGCCTACGTATTCACTTAAAAAGTGAAATCAAACCCTTGCGCGTAGTTCGAGTAAATGTAAAAGAAAAATTGTTCTAAGCAAGAGCTTGTAATGAACGTAGAAAATAAGCATGAGCTTTTGCTTACTCTGAAGGTGCGAATTTAGTTTGTTTGATGATACGAGGATGACAAATTTGTCAAAATGCAGGAGCACAGTGACATTTAGCTTATTTCAGCTTGGCCAGGGGCCGTTTATTTAGTGCCACAAGAGCGACACGTGGGTTTACGCGAGGCGCATTTTTATTCCTATTCTAGGCATAGTATCGTTTCAGTTGGTCAAGGTTTGTTGGGTTTGAAAACTCATTCCCATCTAGGTCTGTGATCCTAACCGCACCCCCTGGGAGTATGGATTTGACTAGAAATGGTCCGGCCCAATTAGGTTTGAATTTTCCCCGTGGGTTGACAGGTAAGAGAGCTCTAACCGATTTAAGCACCAAGTCTCCTTCTTTGATGTTTCTTGGCCTAACCCTTTTATTGAAAGCTCGTTTGATACGTGCTTGGTATGTTTGGACATTATGTAAGGCGCGTAGCCTACGTTCATCCAGGAGGATGAGCTCTTCATATCTATCCCTCTTCCAATCGGCTTCCGGAATTTGACTTTTTAGTAAAATACGCAAGGATGGTATTTCTAGCTCGACTGGTTGTACAGCTTCCATGCCGTAGGTCAAATAAAAAGGAGTAGCCCCAGTGGGCGTCCTGACAGATGTACGATACCCCCATAAAGCAAAGGGTATCTTGCTTGGCCAATCTCTATAGTTGTCAATCATTTTGTTGAGGATTGTGACAACATTCTTGTTTGCCGCCTCTACCGCGCCGTTAGTCTGTGGTCTGTAGGGCGAAGAGTGGTGATGCTTAATCTTGTATTTGGCTAGCAATTGCTCGGTTTCAGCTTAGAAATGTGATCCGTTATCGCTAATGATCTCATGTGGGCAACCATATCGACAGATGATGTTGTTTTGTATGAATTTTGCCACTTTTTAGCTGTAAGACCGGTGTAGGAAGCCGCTTCTACCCATTTGGTGAAATAGTCGATTGCTACTAGAATGAAACAGTGACCTCCTGTTCCGGCTGGGGTTATCTTCCCGATTATGTCAATTCCCCATGCAAAAAATGGCCAAAGGGATGTCATTGTATAGAGCAATGAAGGAGGGACATGTTGTACATTCCCGAAGATTTGGCAGTTGTGGCAATGTCTTACGTATTTGATGCAATCGGATTCCATTGTGGTCCAATAATATCCCAAACGTGTGATTTTCTTTTCCATCATGGGTCCACTCATGTGAGGACCGCATTCTCCGTCGTGGACTTCTTCCATCACCTTTCGTGCCTGTGAATGATCAAGGCAACGTAGGACTACACCAAGAGGTGTTCTTTTGTATAATTCTCCCTGCATGAGAATGTATTGGGAAGCTAGTAGGCGTATTGATGTGGACGATGTCGTCGCTCATCCAATCAAACACATTTATAAAACTCAACAAACAACTAGCTAATGGTAAGTCGAGGTCGATCCATGGGACGGTGGTTACTCAAATTATTCAATCTAATTATGGTTATGCTTGGGGTTGTCACAATTATAATGGGTTGATGATTCTAAGCTAATAAAGGCAATAAACAAGCAACAAAAGGAAAGATGTAAACAATTGATTAAAAAGCACTAGGGTGTCATGGGATTATAGGGGAATCATGGGATATGATCATACAAACATGTTCTCAAATTATAAGCAAGCAATTATTGTTGTGATGGATTGAGTTGGGTTATATCTTACAATCCTAGGAAAGTTTGGGTCCCGGAGCCGAATCGATTAGATTGTACAACACCTACAAGTCGACTTAATCTTCCCTACTCAACAACATGCATGGTCTAATGAGACTCGAGTTGGGTTATGTCTTACAAGTCTCATTGAAAAGATAGGAGATGATAGTAAATGCAAGGATTCATAGGCTTAGCATTTCATCAAACATAACATGTGCATGAGTTGAGATCAAAACAAGCAAGCAAATAAAACATGAAAGCATATTAATTTAAGCATGAATCATTCCCCATGTTGGTTTCCCTAATCACCCATTAACCCTAGCTAAGAGACTACTCACTTATCATCATATTGAACATGCTAGCAAGGTTGTCAATCATACTAACAAAGTGAAACATGATGAACAAATAAAAGTAATTAGCAATAATTAAAAAGAGATTAAGAGATTATACCTACTAATGATTCCAATAACAAAGCAAGAATAATAGAAGAACTTGATGATTGATGGAAGGTTGTCAATCTCCCAATAAACCCAATAATCTTCTAATTACCCAATAATAAACTTGAATTACTCAATAATAAACTTGAACAATGATAAAAGGAAAGATTAATGTATATTTTGTGGAAAGATTAAATGATAATCTATTCTAATCTACTACTAATCTAATCTAAGGAAAGATTGATTCCACCTAATGAAAACTTGATTCTAATCTAATAAAACTTGATAAAGAGATCCCCTACAAATGGGGTATTTATAGTGGAAATTAGGTGGATGCATTAGGGTTAACTAAGGGCTAAACTAGTAATTACACTTTTAAGTTGAGCAAGGAGACTCCGGTATTCTCCGAGAGAAGGGCTTCTCTTATCGTTGCTAGAAGAATGAAAACGTCTTTGTCTTTGAGATCCGTGCGGATGGGAGTCGGGACGGGCGGAATCGGCAAAGGAATCCGAGCGGATTGTAGGGCAATCCGGGCGGATTCTGGTGGAGCAATCCGAGCGGATTTGGGAGAAGACGCTCGGATTGTAGCAAGGGAATCCGAGCGGATTTAAAGCAAGACGGGCGGATTCTCCTCCAGTGAATTTTCTTGTTTTTCCCAGCCAGAAGACGGGCGGATTGGGGACAATCCGGGCGGATTGGGGAAGACGGGCGGATTTCGTCTCGGGACGCGCGGATTCCCGAACAGCTTCTTTGTTTGACCTCGGATTGTAAAACGGACGTTATTTTCTCATCCGGACTCCTATTGGAGTGATTCAAAAGCCTAGATCACTTGATTTTTCGATGCCGTTCCATCTAGCATACTTTCAGAGCCAAATGAGCAACCCTTGGTTCAGTTTCCGAGCAATTTCTTCATAAATGGCTTCCTTCTCGTCATCCTTGCTTTTAACCCTTATGAGTCTTCTATAAACTCTTTATTCCTACATCATTGGTCATCATTCTTGCCTCCTCTTCATACTAGTCCATCTAATATCATCAATAAGCTTCCAAATATGCACGAAAAGACGGGAATTTCCGCCTTATTATCTCCTTTTCTACAAAACATATGAAATTCGATAGAAAAGCAAATAGGAAGGTTTTGACGGATAAAATGGCCATGAAATGCTATAATAGTATGCA
Organism: Silene latifolia; assembly: GCF_048544455.1. Classification (NCBI taxonomy): domain Eukaryota; kingdom Viridiplantae; phylum Streptophyta; class Magnoliopsida; order Caryophyllales; family Caryophyllaceae; genus Silene; species Silene latifolia. The sequence goes on along the minus strand of NC_133527.1, from coordinate 86,461,052 downwards.
AAATAGGCTCAATTAGGGGACTAAATGTGCGCAAATAATGGTCACATCACGTATAGCGCGTTGTCCCCTCTTGTCCATATCCGGTGGATAGGTACCATTAAGCTTAAAATTCAGGATTACTTGGAACCAAGGTTCCTGTGCGATTTCCTCTTCATCGGTGATTTGGTGGACATAAGCCGGCTCTGACCGTCGTTCGATGCACAAAGGCATTTCCACCATGTGATCTGGCATATTGATCAATGATGCAAGTTTCGCAAGAGCGTCTGCAAATTGATTTTCCTCCTGAGGTAGGTGTAGGTAGGTTACGTGATCAAAGAATTGAGCGACTTGGTCTATTCTAGCCTGATAGGGTGCGAGGCTTTCGCTTCGGATTTTCCAAGATCCTGTAACTTGGTTAATGATTAGCGATGAATCCCCATGTACTCGGAGGTTTTTAATGCCCAAGCTCACTGCCTCTTGTAGTCCAATAAGACAAGCTTCGTATTCTGCAGCATTGTTTGTCACCTCGAAGTCGAGTTTGACAGCAATTGGTGTATGCTCGCCTTCAGAAGAAATGAGCAACACTCCTATTCCGAATCCTCTTAAGTTTGATGCTCCATCAAAGTATAGGTCCCAGGAGTCTACATCAGTTTGGAGTATATCCTCGTCTGGGAATGACCAAGTATCTATTGTTTGTGTGTCATCGATAGGATTTTCTGCGAAGAATTCGGCAACGGCGCGACCTTTTATAACTTTCAGTGGCACGTATTTGAGGTCGAATTCTGAGAGCATCAAGGTCCATCTTGCTAGACGTCCGTTGAGGACGGGTTTCTCGAAGAGGTATTTGACTGGATCCATTTTGGAATATATTTTGACGGAGTAGCTAAGCATGTAATGGCGTAGCTTCTTCGTTGCCCACACAAGAGCGAGGCATGTCTTTCGAGTTGCGAGTATTTGCACTCATATTCCAAGAACTTCTTACTAAGGTAGTAGATAGCTCTTTCTTCACTTCCTACAGTTTGAGCCAGCATGGCACCCATGGCCGTTTCGGTTACTGTGAGATATAAACCAAGAGGTTGATCTCGTTGTGGTGGCATGAGCACTGGTGGTTTAGCCAATATCTCCTTGATTCGGTCGAATGCCTTTTGACAATCATCATCCCACATGGTGTGGTCTGTTTTCTTGAGTTTCTTGAAGATAGGCTCACAAATCATCGTAAGTTTCGATATGAATCGACTTATGTACTGTACCTTTCCTAGGAATCCTCTGACTTCTTTTTCTGTTTGAGGTTGTGGCATTTCGATCAGAGCTTTGATTTTGGAAGGATCTATTTCTATACCTCGTTGGCTAACAACGTATCCCAGGAGTTTACCAGATGTTACCCCGAACGTGCATTTCTGAGGATTGAGCCTCATGTTGTACTTTCGTAGTCTTCCGAAGAACTTGCGAAGGTTTGCAATGTGCCCCTCTCTTTCCTTAGATTTGACATTCATGTCGTCTACGTATACCTCAACTTCTTTGTGCATCATGTAATGTAGGAGTGTAGTTGCGGTGCGTTGATATGTAGTTCCGGCATTGATCAATCCGAACGGCATCACCGTATAGCAGTAGGTTCCCCATTGGGTGACGAATGCGGTCTTATGCATATCTTCCATGGCCATCTTGATTTGGTTATAACCCGCATATCCATCCATGAAGGATAGTAACGCGTGGTCAGCAGTATTGTCTACCAAAAATGTCGATGTGAGGTAGACGGAAGTCATCTTTTGGACTTGCTTTGTTTAAGTCCCTAAAATCAACACAAACACGGATTCTCCCATCCTTTTTAGGTACGGGTACTATGTTAGCTACCCAGTCAGAATACTCGAAAACTTTGATGAACCCGGCTTTGAATTGCTTGTCAACTTCTTCCTTAATCTTTAGAGCCCATTCTGTTCTCATTCGTCGAAGCTTCTATTTCACAGGTTTGAAACCTGGCTTAATCGGAATCCTATGTTCAGCGATATCCCTGTCGATCCCTGGCATGTCTTTGTAGGACCAAGCGAAAACATCTTTGAATTCATTTAGGAGGTCTATGAAATCGGCCCATTCGGTAGAGCTCAAGGTAGTCCCTATCCTAAGTTCTTGGGGTTCTAGTTCGGTTCCTACGTTGATGGGTTCGGTGTCTTCTATTACTGGTCCCCCTTCTCCTTCCTTTAGTATTTCTTTGGCTACGTAGGGAGGTATTTCAATTGAGTCTGGGTCTTGGTCATCCTCAGTATCATCATAAACAGAATTGCACTCAAGATAACACAAAGAGTAAGCAGAACCTGATTTATTCATATTAAAATTTGAGTAAAGTTGAAACAAAGAAGCCAACTGATCCATGGTCAGTGGCGGCAAAGGGACAGTGGTTGGGTCATTTCTCGAACTACTGTGACTACACGAGACTAAGCTAGGAGAAACGAAGGGAGTGGGGATGACGACAGGAGTAAACTCTCTAATGACTTCTCTAGACTCCGACTCTGACTCCGACTCCGACTCGAACTCATCGTCTTCTGGTTCTCCTTTGAACATCTCTCCTTCTCCAGTGGTGAGCTTGAAGAGTCTTCCTTGATTGCTGGTCCATTTGATAGATTTTCTCCATCCTTTCTACTGTCTTGCGTCGGTTTCTGTGATCAGCGCGGTGGGGTTGAAGCGATCGTCTTGAAGTATCATAGTAATGATCTCATCCTGCGCGGCCCTAACGAATCGATCTTCTCCAAACAATAGGCTAACAGCTTGTTCGTCTAAGCAAGGTGCTTGACGGGTTTTGATGGTAGGAACCGTTTCTGGAGGGATGAAGTAGCAATCGTGAAAGATCTCGATTCCGGCTAACTTCCTCTCGAGATAATGCCAAGGTTCGGGAAATCCGTGAAAGGGTTCTAGACTTCCTTCTTGAACAAAGTATCCATTTAAAGTAGGGAGATATGGCCTCATTTGGACTCCTACGTGTTTGCGGTTTTAGACTTGGGCAAGCATTTCGAGAACCTCCTCTTTTGTGGGTTTGTACCCTAGTCCCAGTGGTATCCTCGTTGAGTTGCCTTCCTTGTATGGTGCGAAGGTATTCCTCCGAATAGGGTTCAAAGGCATTCCAGGGAAGTATCCCTGGGATTTGAGTATGTGGTTGACCACCAAGTTAGAGTAGGGATTATAGTATGTATAAAGGTGCCAACTCACTTTCTATGACGCTTACACTTTGGAAGCCCCCAAGTTCGTATACGGGATCCGCAAGGACTTGATTGTTTGATTGTTTTTCGATTATTGCCTTGATGGGTGACGAAGTGATCGTCACTACTTTGCCGTTTAGTGGGATCTTGATCTTTTGATGAAGGGTGGATGTTACCGTTTTGGAAGCATGAATCCAAGGCCTTCCCAGAAGTATGTTGAATGAAGCTTCAATGTCCACTATTTGGAAGCTAACCTGTCGTTCGATTGGTCCTGTGGCTATGGTTAGGTTGACAAGTCCTACTACTTTTCGTCGTGCACGCACACCTTGATTGGTAGGGGTCCAATCCGACTCTTTCATGCCTAGCTTGTATGCCGTTTTGAGGGGTATGACGTTGACCGCGGAGCCATCATCCACCAAGGTCATTGGCACATTCTTCTTTAGACAAATGACAGTGATGTATAGAGCAAGGTTGTGACTAGCGCCAAAAGGTGGCAAATCTTCGTCTGAGAAAGTAATAGGATTACTTAGCTTAGGTGATTCTTGGAAGACAAAGTTGACTACATCTTCAGGAGTGGAGTTATGTTCTACATTTAGTTTGGCCAAAGCTTGCAGTAAAGCTTGGCGATGTGGGAATGAGCTTGCTACTAATTGCCAGACTGAAAGATCAGCCTTTGTTTTCTGTAATTGCTTGAGCAAATGATCAGTGGGGTCATCTTCGTTTTCATTTGGTGTAACAACGTTGGTTGGACCGTTTTGAGTAGCGTTTTGATATGGGCGACCCGAACGAGTTAGGTGGTCCACATCTTGGTCTTCACCATTTTGGACTATTTCCTTGACTAAGGAGTTTTCAATGAGATATTCGTCCTCATCATCATCGGCCCAAACCCCATTGATTGCAGCTAGTTCCCTCATTCTCATGATATCATCTTCTAGTCGTATGATTTAATCGACTAGTTTATCAACCACGGTGATTATTTCTTGCATAGTGGCATTTTGAGAGAAGATTAATGGTACACGTTCTTCGGGTATTGCGTTGGGATTGCGTAAGGTTGTTACCATGTTTTCTAGCTCCCAAACTTGTCTATCTCCACTCCTTGCCCATGTGATGCAGTCGGAAATGGTAGGGGAGATGGTAGAGTAGAGCCCTTCATTTTCGATTGCATGAATTTCATTTTCGATGGGAGAAATGAGGTGTGAGCAATCTAAGGTAGATTCATCACTTGTGATCACTAGAACTCCAAGAGGATTCTGAGTGTTGTTGGGTTTACCTCCCGGTGGTATTGGTAGTCGACCATCTTCGATCATGTCTTGAAGCACGTTTTTCAACTTCTAGCATTTTTCTGTGTCGTGCCCCTTACCCCTATGGTATTCACAGTATGAATTCTCGTCCCAAAACTTGGACTTCCTTTCGGGTTCGGGAGTAGGTCCAATGGGTTGGAGTTTACCTTGCTTCATTAACCTCTTTAGAGCGTTGGAGTAAGTGTCCCCAAGGTTTGTGAATTTCCTTGGTGGGGTAGTTTTCTTGGATGGCTCGAGAAGGTTAACTTCATCGGTCTTACTAGTAGAGCCGTATGAACGACTTGTGGACCCTTGATATCCTCGACCTACCGTTTTGGACAAGAGTCCTTTACGGATGTCATCCTCAATTCTTGTCCCTAGTACGGTCAATTCTTTGAAAGTCTTGATGTTTTGATATCTCAAATGATTGGCATAGATGGGCTTGAGATTATCCACAAACTTCTCCACAAGAGTAGCCTCGTCCGGGCGTTCCACTAGTTGAGTGCTAGTCTTCCTCCACCTACTTAGGAAATCGGTGAATCCTTCTTTGTCATTTTGGGTAAGAACCTCTAGAGTACGCATGTTGACTTGGATCTCGGCATTATCCGCATATATTGCTTGGAGAACTCGATTGCGGCATCTTCCCAAGTAGCGACCTTCTTGTGATCTAAAGAGTAGAACCATTGCCTTGGGATGGTATCAAGAGATGAAGGAAATATCCTTAAGAACATCTCGGGTTTGATGCCTTTGATAGACATGTAATCCTTGAAGGCACGGATGTGGTTCAAAGGGTTCTCGTGTCCCTTGAACTTAGGGATATCCGTCATACTAAAGTTGGTTGGTAATTTGGAATTGACGGCCTCATACTTGCGATTGTTCTCCCTATAAATGTCATCACCCTTAAGGTACATCAATTGCTCCTCTAGGTATTGGAGCCTTTTCTCAGCTACAGTCATCCCCATGAGAGGATTTTCATCCCTGGATTCGTTGTCAGAGTCGCGTAGTACTTCACTTTCATGAGGAGGCAACCTTCCCTCTACGGCAAAGATACGGCCTTCGATGAGCTCAAGGCGGTCATAGGTTTGTTCTTGAGTAGATTGCATTTGGGCTAGCGCGGCTAGGATTCGATCATTACTATTCTGAAGTTGGTTGAAGTTTGCTTCATCACTTGATCCGGGTATCTTGGAAACTGGATAAGAGATCGGCGACGAATCAAAACACGATCGACCATTCTAACACACTCGCTAAAAGAGGAAAAGTTTTGACTCGTGAAGTGGGTGTGTGCCACTTGTATTGAGTGAGTTTTGAAGAAAGACAAGGTCTTTGAAAATGTGTGTCCTAGTCAACTGTAGTGTAGTTGTAGGAGTGGACTCGAAGTGAGGTTTTGAAATGGGCTTGTGGCCCGAATTTTGACACGATAAACAGACAGAGTTTTGACCGGATTTCGCGCTAATTGAAAGCCTATTTCGAAATTTTGCTTGAAAATGGGTTTTGGTTTTTTTTTTGAAAAATCGTCATGGTTTTGTTTATAAATGATGATCATGTAAGGTATACACATTTATACAAGCATTATAACGGGATGCTGAGTGCATTTAAAAGGGTTTTGGTTTAAAGGGTGGGTTGCCATACCGAACCATCAAACCCGAAGTCTGTGGAGAGGCTCGTGCCAAACAAGAGTAAGGCCGATTCCTAGTCCATTTCCTCAAGTAGTGAAGGCCCTTGATACAGACAAGAGTAAGCATCATGGTATGGATGACGTCAATCGCTATCCATCCTTAGGCCCAAATAAGAATTAGGACCGTTTAGACGGGACGATTGGTCGAATGGGTTAGGTTGGGCCTAGGAAGGCCGAATAAAACGGTCTAGGAAGACCGAGTTATGAAAACCGACAATTGTCTTGTACAAACTATTCCCTAACCTTGTTCAAGTTTCACCCTTGGCTACACGTAAGTGTATTATCCCCGGCGGAGTCGCCAAACTGTGGACAGCGGGGGCCACGAGGGCGCTTGGGAAACAAGCGTTTGCATTTTGTATGGAGTCGCCACCAATTTTTATGGGAAATTGGAACCGTTCGAATACCTCGTGTCATGTCAAGACACAAAGTAGAGACATGAACACTAAGCAATCGTTACCCTTAGCATTCTATGTCTAGAATGACTCTCGTGGATGCCAATGAACACGGGTGTTCACAGATATCTGGAGTAAGGGGTGAGGGTACGTATTAGGAAGCTCTTTTGATCGAACACCTAATCCCGCCCGCCTCAATAGCGGCCTATACTAATGATTAGGGACATCATTTATACTCGATATATCGTCGGTTATATGCATGCAATGCAACATCCAAGTTTTAATCCTATCATGTGAGAATTAATACTAAGTCGGTGAGACAGTTAATTAGCAAACAATTGGGTCGAAGTTGGATTTAATGCTCATTTACATGTGAAAACATACAAGCAATAAAATACAACAATTATAAATTACAATAATGAAAATTACATTAATTACATTGGATTAGGCGATTTATGTCGAAAATACCTTTAAAACGGATAATTTGAGAATAAAAGAATAAACTAAAGAGATAAACGAACAGGAATCAGCGTGATATTACGGTTAATAGTTGATTATACGTAAGCTAATTAAACTATGTCAAGGCAGAAACGGAGTTCAGGGACAGAACTCAGCCAGGAACAGGCGCAGCAGAGCTGCGTCCTTTGGAATAGGCGCAGCAGACGCTGCGTCTGTTCCTTGGCTCAGTTCTGGCTATGAAGTCGTAATTGCAAGCCGTTAATGTTAATTGGTGACTAAAAGGATCAATTGATGATATTTACTCGAGTGAAAGTGATTAACATGTTATTTAACATATGAATGGGTCGTGAAAACAGTAAAACATGAATGAGACGGAATCGAACGAATTAATTACAAGATGGAATAATGACAGAAGTGAAAAATATTAATGAGTCGAACAAATTAATGTAATTAATTAAGTTAGATATGATGGATTAATGACGAATATGCGACGAACGTGTGAATGAACAGATGAAAACTATATCAAAGACGAATTCCAGAAACCCAATATTGATGAATTAAATCTCTACAACCCGGAATTGAATTTAATGACGAAAACCCGCGAATATGAGATTATTTGGGATTTAAGTCGGATTTATGATGATTAAAACATGTTAATGATGAATAATAAATATACATGTGAATTATATACTGTGATGTAAACGAATTAAAGAACAAACAAAAACAAACAAAAGAAACTTGACGAATAACAGAGGACGAACGAAGAAGAAAGGAAGCAGGAACTGCGGCAGCCTCACGAAGAGGCGCAGGAGGAACTGCGCTCCTTCGAAGAGGCGCAGCAGTTGCTGCGTCCTTTCTCGACGGTTATCTACTGGAAATCCGTAAAAAGAGGTTTTTAAAGCATGGTTTTAGAAATCGGTTTTAACGATATTTTCGACATAAACCTTACATTTGATGATACAAAAAGTAAATACAATAAATAAAAGAGAGATTTACACCCTCAGACTTACATGTTGACGAAACGAGAAGGACTAAGATATCGATTAGTGATGCTCGACGCGAATGCAAAGAAAGTGCCCTCGTAAGAGGAAAACGATTAAGTAATTAAGTTGATTATTGGTTTAGGTCAAATTGGTCGGTCATGCAAACGGGGAGGCTGGTACTTAGAAGGATCCGCGCTTACGTGGTCGAAAGTTCAAGCACGTAGACGCCAAAAAGTAAGAACAAAGTCTAGAATGCAAAGGGAGAAGAGAAAGGCGGACACTCGTGTGAGAAATATGAGGAACGAAGGCTCCGATTTATACTAATCACGTGAAGGAATTAGGGTTTCGGAGACTCTTTGGAAGTGAATCTCGGAAAGATATGAGAAGGATACGAGAAACATGCAGAAAAGGGCATGGGAAGAGGCGCAGCAGCCACTGCGTGTCTTGGAAGAGGCGCAGCACCTGCTGCGTCTGTTCCCAAGTGGTTTCCTCCTGCTGAAGAAAGATTTCCGTGTTTGAGTTATGGTAGGACGGAAATAATCCGGTTTTCCTTAATATCTTATGTGAATATTACGGGAAATTGCTTACTAAAAGATAAAATTTATGAAATATGGAGTAGAAATATCCGGAACATTCCAGAACATTCTGACTCGAGATTTAACGGTTATCAGAAAATGGAGACGGTTTAAGGCCCGGACTCCGAATGTACTCTAATTACTGTCAAAACGACCGTATCGGGACGTAGATGACAACTAAGAGGTAGATATTAATATTTGAGCAATCACTTGACGATAATCTTACGAATTGTCACAAATCGTTCCGCGTACCAAACATGCGGCCCAATCATCACCGGGTGGTTTGCGGGAGGTGCAGAAATGAGGTATCTACATTGGCGAGCCCGGAGGCAGAGGTTGAGGCCGACGCGAAGGAGGCGCGGCTGTGGTTCTAGTACTTCTTGGGTGCCACGTACTTTGGTGACAAGGGTGAGCGCTTGTCGACCAAGGTGCTTCCTCTCCTCACCGACCTTGACACTTTGGGTCGGTTTGATTGGGTTACGCCGGCTTTGACGAGTTTCACCCGGTTCTTGTACGCGGCGGTGCGTCCGGAGACAGTGGGGGCGGGTAGTGCTCCTGCCTTAGTTGGTCCCGGCCTCATCTTATAGGTACGATCTTTTTTTTTGAATTTTGATTTTGATTTTAATTTGGGTTTTGGCAATTTTTGGGAAATTGGCTGATTTGTGTTTGCTGTGTTTGATTACAGGATTGGTTGTATGCTTACTTCACTCCTCTGCGTCCGGGGACTACAGACGGTGTTCCCTCGGCTTACCCTACTATGAGGGGTTGGACGGTGGCTCGGAAGAAGTCGATTAAGTCGACTTACGAGGACTGCAGGCGTCACGTGAACAAGCTTCGGGTTGCTGATATAAGTTTCCGCTCTCTTCCCCTTTTCCTTTATAGAAATAGATAGAGATAGGATGATTAGGTTGCTCATGAAGCCGCCAGTTAGCTGAATAGCTTTGTTTTGAATGCAGTTTGTTGGGCGACCGTGGGAGCACTACACGGGTGTACCGGCTGCCATCAGGGAGCGTTTGCGGCCTCGCAGCTCCTTGCGTCTGTACTTGGAGACGGCAATTGAGCCGGTTTGGTACTTGGGCGAGCGTTTAATTCGCCAGTGCTTTACCGAGACTTTAGTCGTGCCGGTTGACCCGCCTAGGGTGTTATTCCAGGAGTCGACCCCTGACGAGGTTGAGGAGCACCTTCACGGTCAGGGAGATGAGGAGCTGTTGCTGCGGGACGCCGACTACGACACCTTCCGGTTGTCGAGACTTGCTTGGTACCCGATTGAGGTATGTTTTCCTCTTTTCTTTTCTTTTCATCACCTCCCTTGATAGGAGGGTTTGTCATCTTTGACGTGGATCCAAATGGTAGGGAGTCGACCCACTGATGAGGACTCAGCCCCCAGCTTTCCCGACGAAGACCACTTTACAGGAGCCGGGTGGCGAGGAGCTTCAGTTGCGCTTACCAGAGCCCGCAGTGGCCGAGGTGACTGATGCCGGCATGGAGTGGAGGTTGATTGTTCTGAGGGTGAGTTCCTGACTTGAACACTTTCTCCAATTATACTTTGCCTTACATTGTTTTGAAGGACATTTTTGTTTTGCAGGTGACGACTGTTAGTCACCAGAACTTGTGGCGGATGGCTAACGCGGAGGGCGCTTCTTTGGTGACCGGCTACGAGGGAGGCTCGACTTTCTCAGGTACGTTTTGTGTGCTGTTTTTGTGTATTTGGTGTTGTATTTCACGTTTTTAGATTTTGAGGATCTGTTATTGTGTTTTGTAGGGCACTGCGGATCCGGCGGAGCTTGCTCGGGAGGCAGCCAGGTCGACGATCGCGGGCCAGGAGTTGGGGATCATCCGTCGGGACCAGAACTTGAGGCGTCGTGAGGACGAGCTGCGGAGTCGAGACGCGGAGATTGCCTCACTCAGGGTTCAGTTAGCTGCGGCGGAGGAGGTTTGCGTCGTGATGGAGGAGGAGACGCTGGAGAGTTCTCTAGAGAGGGAGCCTGAGCAGGTGGTGGTGTCTGCGTTGGCGGCGACTCCTAGTGAGACCAGGACTGGTCCGACGGGAGACGTCGATTAGTTATTGTAGTTCGTCCGTGTCTTGGACTCCTGTCTGTACATATTTACATTTTGCGTGAGGCGGTTTGTATATATGTGTTTTTGGACTGTGGTTTATTTTGTGATTTTGGCTCTTTTTTTTTTTTGAGTTTCGGAGGACCGCTGTCGGTTGTTTGATTTTCCTTTTGCTTTGCACCAGTTCCTGCATCGTTAGTGTAGAAAACAGGCGACAGATAGCACATACGCATAAACGCAAACACGTAAAAGCATTTGATTGAAAAACAAAAATTAACCAAGATGACCCGAAGTTAAAATTTGGAATTTTTGAAATGAGTTTTGAAAAATCCGTGACAAGTCGTCATGTTCGGAATTCAAAAGGAATGATTTGAAAATTTGAGCAATTAACTCGTGTCGTGAATTAAATTGCATCGAAATTATCGAAGTTGACTCGAAAAAACTCAAACTCAAACCGTCAAGGAAGAATTTTAGAAAAGGATTTTTGCGAGTATATTTGATTTTTGAGGTCAAGACTCGAATTTGTGAGTGCTTGAATTTTTGAGGAAAATTGATGTCGTGTTTTCAATTCTCGATTTTGATTTTTGTTGGAAAATTGCGAAAAAGCGAAAAATTTTCGGAATTTCGACTGACGTGGAAACGATCCATCGGGGATTGGGGCGACTAGCCCTTCCCCCCTTTAAAAAAAGAAAGAAAAATCCGTATGTTTAAAGCTGCGTCATGGAAACCGTGTCGGATTTCGTAAAACGCGAAAACAAGGAAATCTGAGTGTGAGGAAACACAAAATGTCTCGGATCATCCCGAAGAGGCAAGAGCTTCCTGGCGGGAGGTTTGAGGTGTCAGGAGAAAACACATGTTGAAAGAGACAAGTCAACAGCGGGAATCCTGGAGAAGCCTTAAAGAGGCGCGAGCAGCCTGGCGATGGAAGCCAGCTCTCCCCTTTTTCTGAAAAACGCGCTGATCGCTTTTGTATAAATAGGGACATTTGTGCTTCATTGTTTCATCATCCGAAACACAAAAACATCTCTACAAAACCTCTTCTTCTTCCACAAAAATATTTCATGGATGCTTTTGAGAACTCATTGCGACAATGGTGTCGGGATTTGTCGCCTCCCGAAAAGCATCAACTTGTTAGCATGGGAGTTGGTCAATTGTTAGTGCTTCGTCAAGTCAAGGTGCAACCTTCGTTTCTTGAAGCATGTTCTCGGTTATGGGATTCGAAACACCATGTTTTCGTTTTCCCGAAAGGCGAGCTTTGTCCTCTTGGCGAAGAAGTTGGAGCCATTGGTGGGTGGCCGGGTTGTGTTCCGGTGCTTCCTCCGACTTGGTTGTGCTACAAGGAGAAATTCCGTTCCATGTTGGGCTTATCAACAAGCCAAATCAACTTTCTTCTTGCTCCACATGGTGTGGATATGTTGGCTCTTATCAACATCTTTTCAAACCGATTGGATGCTAATGTCTCGGAGGTGGCTAGGAGAAGGGCTCTTGCATTTTGCCTTGTCCATGTGTACCTCTTTGTTGATGTCTTGAAGAAGGAGGGGCCAAGATGTCATGGTAGCATGACCCTTATCCATGTGATTGAGCAAACGGAGCATGGTAGAGATCCATCATGGTTGGTGCTTGGAGAGATTATCCAAGCTTTGGACAAGGGAGGCTCTTGTGGAGAAGCTCCCTCTTTCGGGTCCCCAAGGATCCTTCAAGTGTAGCTATTGGAGAGACTAAGGTATGTAGAGCCTCCGGTTAATCCTTCCTCTTCCTCCTTCCGTCACCTTACTATGAGGAAGAAGTTGTACCCGGATAGTTTTGCTTCCACCGAGGACTATTGGGCCGCAAGATTGGCGGAGGAGGGTGGTCCTCATATCCGTTGGGTGGTGCCATGGTGGCACTTGAGGTCCTTCACGGGGTTGCCCGCTTCGGGTGATAGTCCTCATACTTTGATGATGGTGGGTTTGAAGGTTGTTTCCTTCATTTATCCCGAAAGGCTCATGAGGCAAATGGGGTGTCAACAAAAGGCGCCCGCTCAAGATACTCTTGTCCAAAAGAATGTTTTCCGGAATTCCGAGCTTGTCGAGTTCTTCGAAAGATGGTGGGCCACTCGGCCGCTTTGGGAGGTGCCAAACCCCGTTGCCACGACATGGGTGACTCCCGCTTATGTCAAGTGGTCACGTGCTCCATCCTTGGAAGAGAGATCCAAATTTCGTAAGGACGAGGTTGTTTATTTGAAGTATCGAGAGGTTGGCAAGGCCAACCGTGCCTTCATTGAGGAGTATGTTGATGGAGCTACTCCCGATGTGATGAGACCACCGAAGAGGAGGAGTTCCGGCCTCAAGAATATGGTGGGCCGTGCCTTGGCTCGTCTTGGGTCGAATATGGGGTCTTGTGCTAGACCGGAGGCCATCGCCGTCTTAGATCCGTTGAGTATCCGTTCCGAGGAGGAAATCCATGCTAGGCGGGCCAACAAGAAGAACAAGGGTAAGATGTACCCCGAGGGAAAAGGCAAGGGTAGAATGGAAGAGTGACGACCTCCATTACCCACTTTATTATTAAGTTGTATTATTGTTGTGAGTTTTTATTATGTCGTACTAGCTAGTTGTTGTGTGTTTTGTGCTAGTTTTATTATGTGAGGTGTGTTAGTTGACACCTTAGCTTTGACAAGTTGTAGACTCGTCGAGCTTTATTTGTTGTTGAAATTGTAATCCCTCCCATTATTAATTAAATAAGAGGATTGCCCGTGTCGAAAATTGTGAACGCTTGTTTCTTCCATCCATTTGGTGAAGGCAATTCGATTTGAATCGTCCTAAACAATTGCACTTGGGAAAGTGGTATTTTGTGGAAAGGGAGAAAGGCTCATTTTTGTGTATTTGTGGGGAAAGGGAATGGTTTCCCTTCCTCTTTTTTTGATGGGGATGTTTTTGTATGTGGGTAATGTTTTTTTTTTTATTGTGGGAATGGTTGTATCCTTCTTGTGTAAGAAAGGACTGCCTACGTATCCACCTGACGAGGTGAAATCAAACCATGCTCGTAGTTCAGGGGGTGTTTTGTTTTAGTGCAAATGGACGTTGCCTTTGACGGATCAAAGGACATTTGAAACGGGCAAGGTGCCGTAGCTTAGACTCGATAAAACATGCAATTTCAAATCAGAACACGTTGAGGAACTTGACTTGAAAATGGTTAAGGTCGTTGCTAGTTGTGAAACTAGGCTAGGTTATTGGTTTCTATGGTTCAAGGGTAGTATTTATTGAGTTGGTCTAGGTTGGTCGGGTTTGTAAAGGCCTCCCCGTCTAGGTCACTCAGTCTCACTACGCCCCCGAAAGTATTTTCTTGACCAGGTATGGTCCGGCCCAGTTGGGTTTGAATTTTCCCCTCGGATCGAAGGGTAATGGTGCTCGAACTGACTTGAGGACCAAGTCGCCCTCCTGGATGTTTCTGGGTTTAACCTTCTTGTTGAATGCCCGTTGTATATGTTGTTGGTATAACTGGACGTTGTGCAAGGCGTTGAGTCATCGTTCGTCTAGAAGAGTGAGTTGTTCGTACCTTCGACGAGTCCATTCCGCCTCAGGGACTTGACTCTCCAGTAGGATGCGTAGAGATGGGACATCTAATTCTACCGGTTGAACGGACTCCATACCATATGCTAGGTAGAAGGGTGTGGCTCCTGTTGGTGTTCGAATGGACGTTCGGTATCCCCAGAGTGCGAATGGGAGTTTGCTCGGCCAATCGCGGTAGTTGTCTTTCATTTTCTTGATAATGGTGACAAGAGTTTTGTTCGCTGCCTCCACCGCTCCGTTAGTTTGGGGACGGTAGGGGGATGATCGATGTCGTTTGATCTTGTATTTGTCCAGCAAAGCTTGAGTTTCCGCCCGGAAGTGAGAGCCTTGATCGCTGATGATTTCATGGGGTACCCCATATCGGCAGATGATGTTGTTTTGAATGAACTTGGCCACTTGTTTGGCGGTCAAGATTGCATATGACTGCGCTTCCACCAATTTGGTGAAGTAGTCGATGGCGACGAGGACGAAGCAATGCCCCTTAGTGCCTATCGGGTTGACTTTCCCGATGATGTTGATGTCCCAGGTTGAGAAAGGCCAGGGTGATGTCATCGTGTACAAAAGGGATGGTGGTATGTGTTGTATGTTGGTGAAGATTTGGCAATTGTGGCAATGTTTGACGTAGTTACGGCAATCAGCTTCCATGGTGGTCCAGTAGTAACCTAGCCGCATGATTTTCCGTGTAAGCATCATTGCACTCATGTGAGGGCCACATTCTCCGTCGTGAAACTCTCCCATGACTTTCTTGCCTTTGTGATGGTCGATGCAAAGGAGGAGAATTCCTTGGGGTGTTCTTTTGTAGAGTTGATTTTGGTTTATCACGAATTGTGATGCCAGTAAACGGATGGCTCTTTGTCCTCTTTGGTCAGAGTTGGGAGGGAATTCGTTTTTGGTTTTGTAATTGAGGATGGCTTGGTACCCAGGTTCATCATGGCTTTCCTCGTCGTTGATAATGGCACAAATGTGAGCTGGCTCACTCCGTCTTTCGACACATAGGGGCATTGATGTCATGTCGTCGGGTCTGTTGACGAGCGCGGCAAGTTTTGCCAGGGCATCAGCAAATTGATTTTCCTCTCGTGGCAAGTGGAAGTAGTCGATTTGGTCGAAGAATTCGGCCTCTTGACTGATCTTCGCTTGCTAGGGAGCTAAGCTGTCAGATCGGATTTTCCATGATCCGGATACCTGATTAATGATGAGTGAGGAATCGTCGTAGACCCTCAGTCTCTTGATGCCAAGTGTAATGGCTGCTTGTAGGCCGATGAGACATGCTTCATATTCAGCGGCATTGTTGGTGACGGCGAAGTCTAGCTTGACCGAGATCGGAACATGTTCTCCCTCTGGTGATATTAGAAAGATTCCTACCCCGAAGCCTCTCAGATTAGATGCACCATCAAAGTATAGGTCCCATGCGTCGGAGTCATCACAAAGGATGTCTTCGTCAGGATGCGACCATATGTCGGTTGTTGTGTCCTCGCTGACGGGATTTTCTGCCAGGAAATCGGCAACTGCTCTTCCCTTGATAACCTTGAGGGGTACAAACTTGAGGTCGAACTCGGACAACATCAGTGTCCATCTAGACAGCCTTCCGTTTAGTACAGGTTTTTCGAAGATGTATTTAACCGGGTCCATCTTGGAGTAGACGTGGACCGTGTAGCTGAGCATGTAATGCCGCAACTTCTTTGTTGACCATACTAGGGCAAGGCATGTCTTTTCCAGTTGGGTATACCTCATCTCGTACCCAATGAACTTTTTGCTGATGTAGTAGATGGCTCGTTCTTCGTTGCCAACTGTTTGTGCTAGCATTGCTCCCATGGCCGTGTTGGTAACAGTCAGGTATAGGGATAAAGGAATCCCCGGTTGAGGTGGCATGAGGACAGGAGGTTTGGATGGGATTTCCTTTATCCTGTCAAAGGCCTTCTGACAGTCGTCGTCCCAATCGGTGTGATCGGAGGCTCGAAGCTTTTTGAATATTGGTTCGCAGATCATAGTGAGCTTGGAAATGAAGCGGCTGATGTATTTGACCTGACTGAGAAATCCCCGAATCTCCTTCTCGTTCCTAGGCCGAGGCATTTGTTGAAGGGCTTTGATTTTGGTTAGATCAATCTCAATGCCTCTCTTGCTGACGACATGTCCCAAGAGTTTTCCGGAGGTGACCCCAAATGCACACTTATGAGGATTTAGTCTCATGTTATATTTCCGCAGACGAGCGAAGAATTTCGGGTGGGCGCTGACGTGGCCGTCCCGTTCTTTTGATTTGACAATAATGTCATCGGCATACACCTCTACCTCCTTGTGCATCATATCATGTAGGAGAGTGGTAGCGGTTCTCTGATAGGTTGCTCCGGCGTTGATGAGGCCGAAAGGCATAACCGTGTATGCAATATGTACCCCACTGTGTAGTGAATGTTGTCTTGTGCATGTCTTCCTCAGCCATTTTAATCTGGTTGTACCCAACATACCCGTCCATGAATGATAGGAGAGCATGTTCGGCAATATTGTCCACCAGAATGTTAACATGTGGCAAAGGGAAGTCGTCTTTTGGACTCGCCTTGTTCAGATCCTTGAAGTCGACGCAAACCCGAATTCTTCCGTCTTTCTTTGGTACCGGCACAATGTTGGCCACCCAATCCGAGTATTCAGACACTTTGATGAACCCAGCCTTGAACTGTTTGTCTACTTCTTCTTTGATTTTTAGGGCCCACTCAGGACGCATCCGACGTAGCTTCTGTTTCACAGGGTTAGCCCCAGGTTTAATGGGTATCCGGTGCTCTGTAATTTCCCTGTCAATCCCAGGCATGTCTTTGTAAGACCAGGCGAACACGCCCTTGTATTCGTGGAGGAGGTCAATGAATTGTTGTCTTTCCGAGGGGTCCAGGGTTGTCCCTATCCTAAGTTCTTGAGGTGTATTGTCGGTTCCTACGTTAATAGGCTCGGTTTCCTCATTGATGGGGGTTCTGGTTTCCCGTTTGTCAAGTTCTTTGGCTAAGTGGGGTGGGTAGTCACTCAAGTCAAATTCCTCATAGTCATTCAGAATTGCATTGCAGTTAAGTTGAGACGAGTCATAAGAAAACCTAGCGTTCATTAAGTTGACACGAGCAAAAAGCTCGGAAAGGACAGACATCTCGTGATCAGTCAGAGGCGACACAACAGAGGAAGTGGCCCCTGGAACAGGCTCTATGTTGTCACCTTTCATGGGAGTGGGGGTGATCCTAGTAGACTCAGCCTCTGAATCAGCCACGACTTTGTGATAAAACAGTGGGAAGGGGACCTTGACTGGGACATCAGGTGTGTTAGGAGCTATGACAGACTCTGACTCCGAATCGGACTCAGACTCAGATCCTTCTTCACTTCTCTCCTTGAACATAGGGCCTTCTCCAGTTGTTATCTTGAGAATGCGGCCCTGGCGATCGGTCCACTTGACGGTCTTCCTCCAGCCTTGGGTAGCTTTCTCTGGGTCAGTATCGGAGATCAAGGCGGTTGGATCAAATTTATTGTCTTTAAGGGTGATGTTGATGATGTCCTCATAGTCGAGGTGTTTGACGTTATCTTCCCCAAAGAGGAGTGTGATAGCTTGTCCGTCAAGGAAGAATGACGACTTGGACTCAGTTGATGCAGCTTCGATGTTGTCGGGGATAAAGTAGCAGTCCTGAAAGACTTCCACTCCCGGGTACCTAGCCTTCGCCACAGAGTCATAGATTGGTTCCAGAAAACCGTGGTAGAGCTCGAACTCTCCCTCGGGGACAAAGTATCCGTTGAGAGTCAGGTGGTAGGGACAGAAGATAACTCCTTGCTTCTTGCGTTTTCGGACTAGGAGGTTCATCTCCCGGATATCTTCGTCAGTAGGTTCGTACCCCAGCTCAAAGGGAATGTTGGGGACCTTAGCCTGTTTCAAGGGAGGCAACGGGTCCTTTAGTGGATTGAGCGACAAACCCGGGAAATAACCCTGACGCATCATAATACGGTTGACCGTGAGGCTGGTGAACGGGTCACAATCAGAGGGCATCAATTCATCAGTTATGGCGTATACGGCTTGGAAACCCCACATTTCATTGTCGTCCTCCTCAATGGCTTGGGAGGCTATCCCCCTTCTCATAACTGCTTTGATTAGGGAAGCGGGAATCGTGATCGTTTTCCTGTTGAAGGGGACCCTGATCTTCTGGTGGAGAGTTGATGTGACTGCCTTGACGGTGTTAATCCAGGGACGCCCCAGGAGCATGTTGAAGGACGAGTCAATGTCGACCACTTGAAAACTGGTTTGTCTTTCTAATGGTCCGGTTGCGACGGTCAAAGTGACTAGCCCAGCGACCTTGCGACGAGTGCCATCGTAGGCGCGTACTCCTTGATTCGTTGGGATCAAATCAGATTCCTTGATACCCAGCCTGTGGGCAGTTTTGAGAGGAATGACATTCACGGCGGAACCGTCATCCACGAGGACCATTGGTATATTTTTCTAGAGGCATTGTATGGTGATGTACAGGGCCAGGTTATGATTGGCTCCGAACGAAGGGATGTCCTCGTCGGAGAAGATGACCGGGTTGTTTTGATCAGGGGCGTCTCTCGTCATGTGCGCCACTATTTCTTCTGGGGAAGAGGTAGAGGGCACGGTTAATTTTCCCAAGGCCTGCAGCAAGGCCTGTCGATGCTCAAAAGACGTTGCGATCAGTTGCAAAATTGAGATTTCGGCTTTTGCCTTCAGGAGCTGTTTCAGGATTGAGTTCTCGGGAGCCTTTGGTTGAGTGTCCACCTCTGGGACGATTTGGTCATTCGTTGTTGGAACGACCGTTGGATTGTTCGGATTTTGATAGGGACGTCCGGACCGGGCGAGATGTCCGATTTCTTTCGTCCGCTTCTCCTTCCCTGGGAGGATATAGACATCGTCAACATCATCCCTCCATATGCCATTAATTTCGGAGTCTCGAGGATACCTTGGAGGGGTATTCCTCGGCGGG
The DNA here is from genome assembly GCF_048544455.1 of Silene latifolia. Classification (NCBI taxonomy): domain Eukaryota; kingdom Viridiplantae; phylum Streptophyta; class Magnoliopsida; order Caryophyllales; family Caryophyllaceae; genus Silene; species Silene latifolia. The sequence goes on along the minus strand of NC_133527.1, from coordinate 86,441,969 downwards.
TAGTTCTTGTGGGGAATATTTTTGTGAGGGCGATTTTTATGGGGGTAGCTATTTTGAGGGTAGTTATTTTGAGGGTGATTTTCGTGAGGTCTATGCCAGAATGGTCGCGGGTGCAATCCATCCTGTGGTGGGTAGTTTTGATCGCTTGGGGAATTCTCCCTTGGGCGCGGTGTTGGGGGATTGAAGATGAGTCGACGGTAGGCGTCAAAGAGTCGGGTAATTCTTTCAGAGAGGCTGGCAATGGCCTCTTCAACTTGCTGAAACATAGTAAGCATAGTGGCAGCACTAAACACAAACACTCCATCTGAAGGATCCTTTTCCAAAGCATTCACCTCGTCGTCAATTGGCAGGATAAGGTGAGAGCAGTCTAGGGTCGGCTCATCGTCAGAGATGGCGTGAATTTCCAGAGGATTCGTCTTGTTATTCGGTTTAGTTGGTGGGGGTATAGGCAAATCTCCCTTCTCAATCATGTCTTGAATGAGATGCTTGAGTTTGAAGCAATTTTCGGTATCATGCCCCTTCCCTCGATGATACTGGCAGTAGGCGTTGGGGTTCCAGAATCGGGACTTCTTGGCATCGGTCGGATCCGGGGTGGGTCCGATCGGTTGTAGCTTTCCCTGGTCCATGAGCCTTTTCAGGGCACTTGCATAAGTCGACCCTATGTTGGTGAACACTCTTTGGGGGCGTTCAGTTTTCTTAGCAGATGGTTCGACGAGATTAACCTAATCAATCTTGTTTGTCTGACCATAAGGGCGAGATCCGATTTAGGTGGATCCCTGGTAACCTCTGCCAGTGGTCTTGGCTAAGACACCCTTTCAGAGGTCGTCCTCAATACGCGTCCCCAGAATCTGCATATCTTGAAAAGTTTTGATATTCTGATACCTCAGTAGGTTGGCATAAACCGGGCGGAAATTGTTGACAAATTTTTCCACCGGAGTTGATTCACTCGGCTTACTGACCAATTGAGTACTCACCCTCCTACAACGGGTTAGGAACTCAGTGAACCCTTCCTTGTCGTTTTGGGTTAACACCTAGAGAGTACGGGTGTTGGCCTGGATTTCGACGTTGTCGGCATACTGTTTGGCAAACTCAACTGCGATCTCATCCCAAGTAGTAAGGTTTTTCGGGTCCAAGGAGTAGTACCATTGGCGAGGAATCAGCTCCAAAGAGGATGGGAAGATCCGGGTAAAAAGCTCCTGTTTGAGCCCCTTAATGGCTATGTAGTCCTTGAAAGCACGGATATGGTTGAGTGGGTCCTCCACTCCCTTGAACTTAGGCACATCGGTCAGGGTGAAGTTGTCAGGTAACTGATCCCCAACAGGTTCGAACCTTCGGATGTTCTCAAGATGGATATTGTTACCCTGGGCTAGGAGTTGTTCTTCCAAGAGTTTCAGTCTCTTATCAGTTTCAGTCAGAGGTGGGGTATTATGTTCTCCAGTTTCCTTGTTCTCGAGGGCGTCGATACGGGTCTCGACGCGATCCAGGGTGACCTTAAGAGCGGTAAGCAGGCTGGCTAGCTGATCAGTTGTGACATCTCTGTTGTTATCATTGTTGTTGTTGGACGAAGCTGAAGACGGGGCCATGGCTCTGAGGCAGAAAAACGGCTCACATTACAACTGAATCCGACACGGTTCCAAGACTGAACGCAGACAACACAAAGGACAAGATAAAGATCCGACTCGACAAGACGGGGCGACCGTGTGTGGTCCCTCGGTGCTGACTCGATTTATGACGTGACGGTGTTTGACCGAACTTTTGACACGAGTCCAACATGACGGCGTGACGCCATTGGACGGGTCTCGTGGTGAGACGACTCATAAGTAAAGACCCATAAGTACGTTTGCTTTGACTCGATAGACACGAGGCGGAATTGGAATGGTGCACTGAAGTTTTCGAAAATAAAAATTTTCAAAAAGATTCGTTTGTCGCTTTAATGGGCGGCTTCCGAAGGTAGAGATCTCCGCAAGTCGATCAGTTGAAAGGGTTACCTTAAGTTTATTTGCAAAAGACGGTTTGAGTTTGAGTCGGCTCGGAAAACAGTGCATCGTTTCCCAAGACGGTTTTTTGAAATTCAAAATTGTATGTTTTGAAAATCGAGTTTGAAAGGTTTGAGGGGGTCTCGGGGATGGTGCATGGTCCTCGGGATCCCGAAAGTGTCTCGAGAAAAGGGCGTGTGCTTTTCTCGGGTTTTAAAAGAGCCATTGTCGACACGAAACGGGTTAAAATCCGTGTCTAGACGTGGCGATTATAACGGCGTAAAAAGGTGATTTGAAATGGTTATACAAAACCGGGTTTGAAAATCGTCATTACGACGGCCTAAAAAGGCGTGTTGAAATGGTTATAAAAATCGGGTTTTGAAAATCGTCATTACGACGGCCTAGAAAGGCGTGTTGGAAATGGTTATAAAAACCAGGTTTGAAAATCGTCATTACGACGGCCTAGAAAGGCGTGTTGGAAATGGTTATAAAAACCGGGTTTGAATCGTCATTACGACGGCCTAGAAAGGCGTGTTGAAATGGTAATACAAAAACGGGTTTGAAAATCGTCATTACGACAGCCTAGAAAGGCGTGTTGAAATGGTTATACAAAACCGGGTTTGAAAATCGTCATTACGACGGCCTAGAAAGGCGTGTTGAAATGGTTATAAAAACCGAGTTTTGAAAAATCGTCATTACGACGGCCTAGAAAGGCGTGCAACGGTCGGCGGAAGACCGAGGTTTGAAATGGCCATTATAACGGTGCGAAAAGGGTGTTTTTTGAAAGTTTGAAAATGACACGGAAGGACTTATGATCAGATAGCACATAAGCACTCACAGTTTCATTATTTTATGCAATATGCTGACACGGGTTTTGGCTTAAAAGGGTGGGTTACACACCAAGCAATCAAACCCCGATTTGCGAGAGGGATACCAATCCAAACAAAATGTGTAAGGAGGGTGCCCTAGCCTCGTGCTCGAAAGTTGATACGTGCATATTCTATACACTTTAATTGCAGTTTTGGCACGTATTTCCATGCGTATTTGTTAGCTTAAGGCTATTATTTCTCCCAAAAGGGTTTAATTTGCGATTTCTATGATTTATTGTAGGAATGAGTGAAAGTGAGCTAAATCAAGCCTAAATTGTCCTCCGGAGGCAACTTCAGGGAAGCTTGGAAGAAGGGAGTTCGTACTCACTCACCTTGGGATGCGTGCATTGGAGTGAAGTGGTTGTTTTGAAGAGAGGAGGAAGTTATCAAGACAGCCATCACTCGGGTCGATCGACCAGTATCACCAGTCGATCGACCATGGAATTTCAGCGGATGCTACTGTACTGCACTCACCAGTTGATCGACCATGGAATTTCAGCGGATGCTACTGTACTGCACTCACCAGTCGATCGACCATGCCCCTCAGTCGATCGACCAGGCCGCGCAGCTGAGATTGATTTTACGTGTTAGACTTTTAAAAAGCCCAATTTGTAATTAACTTTTGGCATTGTTTTATCAGTAGAACGCAGAAATATTATAGGTTATGCTTTTTATTATTCAAGAACTATTCTTAGATCTAGTTTTGGGGAGACAAGAAGGGAGAGACATTTAATTCGAATTCAATTACTTTGTTCATCATTTAATTGGTAAGCTTTTTATGCAAATTCCTTCTTCTTTAATTTCTTGTTGATTCAATTCTTGTTGTTACCAATTTAATTTCAGCAATTCAGTATTTTGTCTTTTGTCTCTAATTCAATTCAATCATGTCAATATTATTTTCTGCCTTTAAGTTTGCAATTGTTGTAGTTTTAATCATGCATAGCTAATTGCCTTGATTGGGAACAAGGTGAGCCATGGCATAAATTAGGATTATTTTGTTAGTATGATTTCTTTCGTATCGATCTTATTAACTTTTGATAAACCCGTCTTGCTAGATTGAAATATTAGTGGGTTAGGCTTTCATTTGGTTGGAATTTCCTTTGAGCGAAAGCTTTGAGAAATTCTTGGGAATTAGAAGACCGTAAGGTATTTGAGCATTGATCGAAAGGCTTGCTCTTAATCCCTCAGACTGTTACAAGACCTCTACTATCCTTTTGTGACCTGACCTTAGCCATGGTGAACCGAAGTTCCCGATCTTCTTTTTATCTTGTTGAGAAATTTCATATTTTAGCAACTAGTCATTAGAAACAAACAAATTCAAAACCCCCAATTAATTGTTACTTTATTAGACTGAAAATAGCAAATAGAATTGATCTTGTCTCTCTGTGGTTCGACCCTTACTATCACTAGCTATAGTTTTAGTTCGGATTTATAAATTTAATTTTGATACAAAACGACGGTATCAAATTTTGGCGCCGTTGCCGGGGAGACGGTGTAATTCTGTTTGCTTTATTTTTAGTTTATTTCTCTTGTCTCAAGGAACTTTGGTTCCTTGAGGCCGTTGCTTACTCTTGCTTCTAGTTTTGCTTTTGCACAGTTAGAAGACAGGTTTTGAGAGGAAGACTTGAGTACTCTCAATTTTGCGAACATGACTACAATATATGACATTCTTCAGCCAAAAGAGCAGTGCCTTCCAAAGGGGCACGTATTACCTACCCCCACTACTGGTCATTTCGAATTTCGTTCCTCTTATATTGATTTAGTGGAGCGAAATCAGTTTGCTGGTCTACCGGACGAGGATCCTTTGAAGCACATGGAAATTCTCACAGACTACTGTTGTTCCATACCTGTACCGGCTGGCGCGAGACTGGTACTGCTACCTTGATAGGGTAGCAGCGGGAGTCATAGATTGGACATCTCTAGCGTTAGCCTTCTACAAGAAATACTTCCCACTTGCAAAGACAAATGCCTTGGGAAGTAAAATCACAAATTTTCAGCAAGGACCTGATGAGGGCTTTTGTGAAGCGTGGGGACGTTTCAAGAGCTTGGTTAGGGCTGTCCCTCACCATGGTTTCTAGCAGTGGTACCATTGCAACTTATTCTATAATGCTTTATATGATGATTACAAGGTCATCCTGGATGCAGCTGCGAATGGTAGGTTCCAAAATAATACCGGTCAGTATAAAGGTTGGAACACTATTGAGGAGATGGCAGTCCATAGAGCCGAGTTTGGAAGTTCGCGTGGAAAGTCGCGAAAGCAAAGTGATGAAATGAGTGCCGTTGTGACACTCATAACTTCTATTACTGCCCGTCTCGAGAAGCTCGAGGCCTCTGAAGCTTCCAAGGAAAGAGTTGAAATTCCTGTCCATAATTCAGATGAGACCGCGGAATTGAGAGAAATGGTCCGAACTCTTTTGGTTCAAGCGGCGAAAATAAAAGCAGCTGGGATTGAGTCTACAAAGAATTTTGTGAAGCAGTTGGAGAATATAGAAGCTAAGTAAGTCGCCAATTCTTCAAGCAAATGTGAGGGGCCAATTGAAACGATTAATGCCATCAATCTCAAAAGTGGCTTTCTTATGATGGTCCTGATAAGCCAAGAGAAGACTCGGGAAAGGATGAAAAGAAGAATTTAATTTCTGGTGCAAAAACGAGCTTTATTGCCAGTACCTCCGATCGATCGACCAACAATAGCAATCGATCGACTGGGTCGTCAGATGAGAAAGTTTCTGACCAGAAACTATTCATACCCAGCACATTTGGTCGATCGACCAACACTTTCAGTCGATCGACTGAGGTTCCTGAAGGAACAGTTTCTGACCAGAAACTGTTCACGCCCAGCATGATTGGTCGATCGACCGAGTCCGATGGTCGATCGACCGGGTCTCCAGTGCAGGACGCAAATCCGTCAACTAGCTTGCATGATTCTACACTTATTGATGATTTGACGGAGGTTTTAAACTTACGGAAGCCGAAGGTCACTGATCCTACGGCCAGTGTTGCAGTTCCGTATCCAGAGCGTTTAAAGAATACTAAGCTGGAGAGCAAGTTTGGTAAGTTTTTGGAAATGGTCAAGAATCTCGAGGTAACAATTCCTTTCACCGACCTAATTACCCAGGTACCCTCTTACGCTAAATTTATGAAAGACATTTTGAATCGTAAGAGAAATTTTCATGATGATGGTAATGTTGCTTTCGTGGAAGAATGCAATCTCGCAAATTAATATACCACCTAAATTAAAGGACCCGGGTAGTTTTTCAATTCCCTGCACTATTGGTAACGACGAAATTGGAAAGGCCCTTTGCGATTTAGGGGCTAGTGTCAGTGTCATACCATACTCTTTTTGCGAAAGGCTAAATATTGGTAGACTTATGGTGACCGATATTACCCTTCAGATGGCAAATAGATCGACTCAGAGACCTTTAGGAGTCTTAGAGGATGTACCCGTTCAAGTGGGTAAGTTTTTTATTCCTGTCGATTTCGTTGTTTTGGACATTGCAGAGGACAGTCAGATACCTATTATTTTAGGTAGACCATTTTTACATACAGCTGGAGCTGTAATAGATGTCAAATGCGGAATCATTACCTTAGAGGTAGGGGATGACACCATTGAGTTTATTCTTGCTCGTAAGGCTACTGAACCTGCTGATGATGACACGTGTTATTCCATTGATATTGTTGGCAGGGCTGTTAATTATAATTGGAGGGAATCCTTAGCCAAGGATCCCTTAGCTGATCTAACCAGTTTAGATGAGTGTGCAGGTAATACAGCGGAGAATGCTGAGGAGCCAGATGCTTTGGTAGCCTCAATGGAAAGCTACGAGCTCACAGAGGAAGAAGATGAGATGCCCTTGAGCCTAGCCAACGAGAATTTGGTAAACACTTGTTATACCATTAAAGATGATTATGTCTGTGCTGTAGAGGTAAAGGTTCCTGAGCGTAAGCCGCTTCCTCCTAATCTTAAGTATGTTTTTCTAGATGATACAGAGCAGTACCCAGCTATTGTTAGTGCAAAGCTTAATGATGACCAGCTGTCTGCTTTGATGTGTGTGCTAAAGAAAAACAGGAAGGCTTTAGGTTACACTTTGGATGATATTAAGGGCATCAGCCCTGATAATTGTATGCACAGGATAGAGCTGGAGGAGGGCCACAAGCCTTACAGACAAGGTCAACGCAAGTTGAACCCGAAGATGCAGGAAGTTGTTATGGCCGAGGTGATGAAACTACTCGATGCAGGTATTATTTATACAGTTGGTAACTCCAAGTGGGTTAGCCCAGTTCAGGTAGTTCCGAAGAAAGGAGGGACTACCGTGGTTAAGAATGAGAAAAATAAATTAATACCAACACGAGTTGTGACAGGGTGGCGGATGTGCATTGATTATAGACAGTTGAATGCCGCCACCAAGAAAGACCACTTCCCCCTCCCTTTTTTTTGACCAAATGACTAAAAGACTTGCTTCTAACAAATTTTTCTGTTTTCTAGACGGATATTCAGGGTTCTTTTAGATCCCTATTCATCCGGATGATCAGAGTAAGACCACTTTTACCTATCCACAGGGTGTTTTTGCATACCGCAGGATGCCCTTCGGATTGTGTAACGCCCCAGCTACCTTTCAGAGGTGCATGATGGGGATTTCTTCTGATTATATAGAGAACATTATGGAGGTATTTATGGATGATTTCTCAGTTTATGGTAATGACTTTGATCGTTGTTTAGCTAATCTTGATAAAGTCATGCAGCGTTGTATTGATGTTAATCTTGTTTAAACTGGGAAAAGTGTCAGTTTATGGTCAATGAGGGAGTTGTGTTAGGGCATCTGATTTTTTATAAAGGTATACATGTTGATAAAGCAAAAGTGCAGGTGATTGAGCAATTGCCTCCTCCCATGAATGTTAAAGGAGTGAGGAGTTTCCTTGGTCACGCTGGTTTCTATCGGCGTTTCATTAAGGATTTTTCAAAAATTGCTAAACCACTTACACAATTGCTCCATAAGGATGTTGTCTTTGAGTTTACTGATGAGTGCCTTTTAGCTTTTAACAGGTTAAAGGAGGCTCTAGTTGCTGCACCAATCATTCAGCCGCCTGATTGGGATCTCCCATTTGAGATTATGTATGATGCCAGCGATTATGCGATCGGTGCAGTTTTGGGACAGCGGAAGAACAAAGTTTTGAATGCCATATATTATGCGAGCCGAACTCTGGATGAGGCTCAAGTCAACTATTACACCACTGAGAAGGAGTTTCTAGCTGTAGTTTTTTCCTTAGATAAATTTCAGTCTTATATGTTAGGTTCTAAGGTTGTTGTTTATACTGACCATGCAGCGCTGAAGACTCTCTTTCTTATGAAGGATGAGAAGCCGAGGCTTTTGAGGTGGATACTCCTTTTGCAGGAGTTTGATTTGGAGATCAAAGATAAGAAAGGAGCAGAGAATGTGGTGGCTGACCATTTATCTCGTCTGCAGCTGACAGAAAGGGAGGATTCGTTACCTATTAATGATTCTTTTCCTGATGAGAGTCTGTTAGCTATTACTACTTTGGGGTCTTATCCACCTCCGTGGTTTGCTGATTTTGCTAACTTTGTTGTGACAGGTAGGATACCACCTGAGCTTTCATGGCAGCAGAAGAAGCGGTTCGCTTATTATGCTAGACAATACTTTTAGGATGATCCTTATGTTTTCAAGGAATGCGCAGACGTTCTTATCCGGAGATGCGTGCCTCAATGGGAGGTGAAGGATATCCTAGAAGCTTGCCACTCTTCTGCCTATGGTGGTCACCATGGTCATTCCCGGACTGTGGCAAAGGTACTCCAAACTGGTTTATATTGGCCAACTTTGCATGCAGATAGTCGCAATTTTGTTGCTGAGTGCGATGCTTGTCAAAGATCGGAGAATATTTCCAAGAGACATAAGATGCCGCAGGTAGGCATTCTAAAGGTTGAGATTTTTTATGTCTGGGGCATTGATTATCAAGGACCTTTTCCGAGCAGTCAAGGTAATAAATATATCCTCGTAGCTGTAGATTATGTGTCCAAATGGGTAGAAGCTATCGCTACTCCCCATTGCGACGCAAAGGCCGTGATTAAACTGTTTAAAAAGATTATTTTCCCTCGTTTTGGTGTCCCTAGGGTTGTCATTAGCGATGGGGGAATGCATTTTAAAGAGAAACAACTTAGTGCTTTATTGACTAAATTCGGTGTCCAACATCATAGAGGTTTGGGGTATCATCCCCAAACTAGTGGTCAGGTTGAGATTTCTAACCGGGAATTGAAAGAGGTTTTAGCTAAAGTTGTTTCTAAATCACGGAAATATTGGAGTCTTAAGTTAGATGATGTCTTATGGGCTAATAGAACCGCGTTTAAAACGCCAATTGGGATGTCACCATTCCGGTTGATTTATGGTAAGACATGTCATTTACCTGTTGAGTTGGAGCGTAAGTCTTGGTGGGCTATTTGTGATTTGAATTTGGATCCTAACCTCTCTCGTGAGAAACGTATGACACAGCTGAATGAGCTGGAGGAATTTAGGCTGCTGGCCTATGATAATGCTAGGTTCTACAAAGAGAAAACAAAGCGTTGGCACGACAAGAGGATCATCAAGCGTGAGTTCCATATTGGCGATAAGGTACTTCTTTTTAACGCACGTAGCCGTTTATTTCCTGGTAAGCTGAAATCCAGGTGGACTGGCCCTTATACGGTCACAGCAGTTACAAAATTCGGATCAGTTGAATTAGAGACCTCTGCTGGAGAACGGTTCAAAGTTAATGGCCAATATGTGAAGCATTATCATGGAACAGATGAATTTGTTGGGCAGGTCGAAGTACTATACTTTGACCCAATTTTAGAAGCTGGAAACTGAGGTAAAAAGGTCGTGCAGGACCCCTTAAACCAGCGCTAACCGGGAGGCAACCCGGCTTGTAAATTTTTGTAATTAGGATCTTAATGGTTTTATTTCATTTGTTTTGCATTAGGAGCTTTAGTTATTTCCTTTTAATAAGCGATTCCTTGGTTTGAAAAATGTGCGCCTTTGAGAATTTTTGCAGGAATTTATTTTATGCAAAGTGCGTAGGGTGGTTTACTGAATATTCATGAGAGAAGAACGGGAAATTGAAGTGGCAAAATGAATTTTTGACGATTTTGAGTTTAATTGCCAGCGTTTGCAGTCGATCGACTAAGTTACTCAGTCGATCGACTGAGGAGGAAAAGGCAGAAGCTGCTGTGTAAGAGGGATTGGTCGATCGACTAGGTCATGTAGTCGATCGACCACCACGCGACAACCAGAAGAGTTGTATAAGGAAGACAGGTCGATCGACCGAGTCAGGTGGTCGATCGACCACTGCGCGAATTCAGAATGCACGATTAATATGGGAAATTATAACTCCTTATTCATTCATTCATTATACTCTCTTAATCAAAAATAGGAAAACCCTTTTGTTCTTCCCTCTTTCTTGCGATTTTCCACGTGAATCCCCCTTTATTCTCGATTTTTCTTGCTTGAATCATCAAGTTCTCATCAAAGGTATGTCTCTAATCCTCGTTTAATCCTTTATTTTCGATTCATGCTGCATTTCTATGCCCTTATTTCGAGCGATGTTACCTTTTGATCGAAAAATCGATTTGGGTAAAATCGATTTCAGGCCATTGTCTTTTGATTTTATGCTTTAATTACCTTTGCTATCTTATTCCTTTGATTTTCAAGCCATATTAGCAATTGTAAGATGCTTAAATCAGTTTCCCCCAAATTTTGGAAACCCTAATTTCGATTTCAACTTCTGATTTTTAGTTAGGGTTTCATAAATTGTTATTGCTAAAGGTTAGGGGAGGCTTGTTGCTAATTTGTTATTTGCAGGAAGCAACAATGACGAAAGGAAAGCAGCAAATGTTCGAAGGGCAGTCCAGTTAGGGAGCTGCCAAACGGTCGCGAGGTCCGCCACTTATGATCGAGAATACTACGGATAGTCTACCTGACTATCCGCAGGTTACTTTCTCCACTTCTACTCAGCGAGCTAAATTCGCTCTTTTTGTCGCAAAAATGAAAGTTACAGCCACTCGTTTTCTTCATAGGCCTACTTTAGAGAAATTAGGCTGTTTTGAGTCTGTTGTGTCCCTGCTAAATGGGACAGGAATGTCGGGTCTTGTGGACATGGCTGTGTTCACTTATTACATTTTGACCCTCGAGTTTTTCTCGTCTTATGCTTTTGACCTGGCTTCTTTTGAGGCTAATAGGAGTAGTGCTTGCATTTCTTTTCGGCTATTCAATGTCACCTACTCCCTGACATTAGCCGACTTTGCTGGATTTTTGGGTCTTTATTTCGAGGGTAACACCTCAGAAACTTCTGATGTTCACCGGGTCATGTGGTCGTGTATCTCTAACTGGAACGGCCCTAAGAGGACGGGCACTTCCGTCCACTTGCCCCCTTTTCGTTATTTTCTACGGCTAATAGGTAATACCATTTTCGGCCGTAAGGAGTCAAATAATGTGAATACCATTGAATTGTCTATCTTGGCGGGCTATCTGAACATTGAAAGTCGAGTAGCCCGTATCTATAACATCGCTTATTTGACTGCCGCTCACTTTCAGACTATAAGTGAGGGCACTTTGGCCACTATTGCTTCTGGTGGGTTGGTGACGCGTATCGCCAACCGTCTAGTTCTACTTTTCCCTAGAGAGGAGGCCCCTATTGACCCTGACCTACGCTTCATGGATCTTGCCTACGCGAGGTCTGTGAAGTGGGTCGATAGTCGGAGTCGGTGGAAGATTGATTCTTTCATCTGCGACCCCATCCCTGTCCTTGGCCTCCCTCCTATCCTTCCCCTTACCACTGTTTCGGGGGCAGCTCGCCCACCCTTGCCTAGCTATAGGCTTCCTATTGGGGCGGGCACTGCTACTGCTAGCACCTCGAGGCGGGCTCATGCCTCATTTTCACAGGCCTCCTCCTCTTCTACTCCTACTCCCACGGGTTACCCGGCCACTTTCCGCCCCCCTACACCTATGGTTATCCCTCCAGTCATGGACCAAAGGGGGATGTCACGTGTGTTGAGTGACTTGTGCAGGAGCTTTGATCAGCACAGACTAGACACGGCCCTGGCCCTGTACCCAGTTTACGAGGAGTACGCTCGGACGGGGATACTCCCACGAGGTGCCTGGACTCACCCGTCCTTCTTTGTTCCTCTGGTGGGCGGCTACCCTCAGCCTGCCAGGAGACCTCCTCCTACTACTACTACTACTGCCGCTGCTGCTGAGGCGGAGGATGAGGAGGATGACTCTGGGTCAGAGGAGGATAGTGGTTCCGAGTATGACGGTGGAGATTAGATGCTTGTGACCTCCCCTGTTTTTGGCTGGTTTGGGGAGGTCGTCTTTTGTGAGTTTCCGATCCCTCTTTATTAGTTTCTTCTTATTTTGTTGTGCTTTTATTCTTCCCTATTTCTGCTGGTGATTTGTTGCTGAGCACAATGGGGGCATTGTGTGTTTTGGTTTGGGGAGGGTATTTGCATATGTCTATTGCATCTGCATTTGTTTTTTATTGCATTTCAGTCACACGTTTATTGCATTTTAGCTTGCAATGTTTTAATTTCAAAAAAAAAAAATTGAAAAATTCATAAAAATCATAAATATCACGTTTACTTTTGCATATAGTCGAGTCGGATTGGAGTTTATTAATGATGACATTTTACTATTAGTCAAATATATGCCATTCCTTGCCTTTTCACAACTGCTTAGCGAGAATTAAAAGTGATTTTTCAAATTTTGTTGTGGAATTTACTTCGGGTTATTAGACTTGACTCATTACTTTTGGCAAACTACTTATACTTTCTGAGATATAGAGCCTATAACTGGTGACATTCATGACCGGTTAATTTAGGATTGAGAGTAGTACTCCCGTCATTTCATGTTTTGCACGTGTATGAGTTTTGATTGCTTATTGCCTATACGCATCGGTTTGTGGTCGGTATTACGTGTTTTGAGAACTATTGCATCTTCCCCTTTCTCATTTTGCCCCATTAACTCCACTATAAGCCATATCTGCCAGTTGCCCTTAACTACATCCCATACTTAGCCTATCATTGTGCCAAGCTAGGTAGTAGTAGAGGAATTTGTCGAATTATAGCAGTTTTGGTTCGTTTTTGTAATGTTGGAGTGAGTATTTATGAGAAGTGAAGGAGTTGCCAATGTGTCAGCCTGAAACAAAGAAACTCAGAAAAAAAAATGAATTAAAAAAAAAAAAGAGAGAAGTTGATCTGGGCAGTGAGTTTAGTCCAACAGAGGTGGTCGATCGACTGCCCATTCCAGAAAAAAAAAAGAAAAAAAAACAGAAAGAAAGGAAAAAAAAAGGAATTTGAAAAAAATAATAAGAAAAAAATTCGGCTGATTTGAAAACACACCTCATGTGCTTACTTTATGAATTAGAGGTGTCCTTTTTGGGATAGTGTGTTGCCTAGACATTTAGAGGCAATGGTTCATATTTCAAGTTGGAGGAACGGGATGCAGTTTCTGATGGTTTGTTAGGTACTAGCTTGGCTCTTACCCTTACATTTCTATACTTGTTTTGCCCTTCTTTCCCACTTACCCTCACTTATCCAAATCTTGCAATAGTTCGGCATGTAATAGTTCTTGACGGTGGTTATGCGTATGTACGGTAGCTAGAATAATTATTCATACTAGTCAAGCATACATGTTTTGTCGGTCGCAGTCTAGGTGAGAGTCTGCATTTTCTTCCCTCTCTTCTACATATATTCTTACCATTTGCCTTGCTGAGGGAAGAGTGACCCGGGAGAGTCCGAATTTATGAGTGTTGCAAGGTCGAACGCCCTATTTAATTCCATAATATGCATAAATTTGTTCACTTGCTTTGAGCTTTGCAGTAGTTGATTATGTGCATTAAACAGTTTAGCATTGACTTGTAGCTAGCTCTGAAATATACTCCTTTCCATTAGGTCCTTTTAGTTGCATTTAGTGCTTGCTTGGGGACAAGCAAGGTTTGGTTTGGGGAGATTTGATACGTGCATATTCTATACACTTTAATTGCAGTTTTGGCACGTATTTCCATGCGTATTTGTTAGCTTAAGGCTATTATTTCTCCCGAAAGGGTTTACTTTGCGATTTCTATGATTTATTGTAGGAATGAGTGAAAGTGAGCTAAATCAAGCCTAAATCGTCCTCTGGAGGCAACTTCAGGGAAGCTTGGAAGAAGGGAGTTCGTACTCACTCACCTTGGGATGCGTGCATTGGAGTGAAGTGGCTGTTTTGAAGAGAGGAGGAAGTTACTGCACAGCTCAGCTGGTCGATCGACCACTATCACCAGTCGATCGACCATGGAATTTCAGCGGATGCTACTGTACTGCACTCACCAGTCGATCGACCATAGAATTTCAGCGGATGCTACTGTACTGCACTCACCAGTCGATCGACCAGGCCGCGCAGCTGAGATTGATTTTACGTGTGAAACTTTTAAAAAGCCCAATTTGTAATTAACTTTTGGCATTGTTTTATCAGTAGAACGCAGAAATATTTTAGGTTATGCTTTTTATTATTCAAGAACTATTCTTAGATCTAGTTTTGGGGAGATAAGAAGGAGAGACGACGAATTCCGAATTCAATTACTTTGTTCATCATTTAATTAGTAAGCTTTTTATGCAAATTCCTTCTTCTTTAATTTCTTGTTGATTCAATTCTTGTTGTTACCAATTTAATTTCAGCAATTCAGTATTTTGTCTTTTGTCTCTAATTCAATTCAATCATGTCAATATTATTTTCTGCCTTTAAGTTTGCAATTGTTGTAGTTTTAATCATGCATAGCTAATTGCCTTGATTGGGAACAAGGTGAGCCATGGCATAAATTAGGGTTATTTTGTTAGTATGATTTCTTCCGTATCGATCTTATTAACTTTTGATAAACCCGTCTTGCTGGATTGAAAGATTAGTGGGTTAGGCTTTCATTTGGTTGGAATTTCCTTTGAGCGAAAGCTTTGAGAAATTATTGGGAATTAGAAGACCGTAAGGTATTTGAGCATTGATCGAAAGGCTTGCTCTTACTCCCTGAGACTGTTACAAGACCTCTACTATCCTTTTGTGACCTAACCTTAGCCATGGTGAACTGAAGTTCCCGATCTTCTTTTTATCTTGTTGAGAAATTTCATATTTTAGCAACTAGTCATTAGAAACAAACAAATTCAAAACCCCCAATTAATTGTTACTTTATTAGACTGAAAATAGCAAATAGAATTGATCTTGTCTCTCTGTGGTTCGACCCTTACTATCACTAGCTATAGTTTTAGTTCGGATTTATAAATTTAATTTTGATACAAAACGACGGTATCAAAAGTGATGAAAGCTCTTTGACAAAACAGAATTCTGTAACGTCAACGGTATGTTTGACTCAATCGGGATTGGAAACGCGGGGATGAGAAAATTCACGCCGACGAAACGAGCCAATTGGTCGAAAAGGGTTAGGTTGTGGGCCCGGACAAGGAAACCCGACCGTGACCGTAATATCAAATAGTGCACTCCAACCAAGACCTCGTTCGAGTCTCCCCATCTAGGGATCACAAAGACGTAAGTGTCCTAGTTATCCCCAGCAGAGTCGCCAATCTGTGGACATAGCCACCTACACGTCAGGCCAATCTGCGGACGTATAGCGGTCTTTTTTGAAAGCCACGCTCGGCGGCGTAAAAATGCGTTCGACCGGATCGTTTTAGATCGGTCGGTTTTGTCTCGGTAATGGTCTCAAAACGATTAGAGATGTTCGGAGTCGCCACCAAGCATTTGTGGGATGCCTGGAACCCATTCGAATTCCACTTTATACCTCGGTCAAATCGAAGCACAAAGCAGCGTTTGACATAGGTACTAAAGATAAGGAAATCATCCCTCTTTAGCATCCTATCTCTAAAATGACTCTCGTACGCCCTGGATAAGGTCGTCCACTATCCAAAGTTTCTGAGTAAGAGGTGAAGGTACGTATTGGAAAGCCCTTTAATCAGACACCCAATCCCGCCCGCGTTTAGCGGCCTCTACTGATCGATCTTGGTTGGTTGAATGCAAAAGTTGATAAAACGGTTTAAATGCATGAATGCGCATCCAATGATTTAAACCTAACATGTGAGAGCTTTCTAAGTCGGTTGATTTAATCCAAGTATCAAGTATAAGATGTCGAGTTGGATTAATGGTTGATTTGCATACAAGACGGAAATTAAACATCCATTTACCGTATTAGGTTTATGGTGCATAACGTGATCCATTTGTCTTAGTAGGGCATTTTTCAAATATGGTTTTGGATAATCAAATAGTCATCTGATCCGTCCTATATCCGGGTTAACCGGAGTCGGGATCGTCCTAGACTAATGCTAGAAGGGAACAGGCCCTGTACCAGACGGCTATATGAGGCGCGAGCCAGCCGGCGGTGTAAGGGGCCTCCCTCTGGTTTTGAAAGTAAGAAATGGAGAGCCCTGTTTAGGCGCGGGTTAGCCCACGGTTTATGTGCTGTGTTCTGACCTTTTAAAAAACGTTATAAAACGTGTTGAAAATGGGTATTTGAACCCGGTTTGATTTGAAGGGGTCGTTTAGACCACATTTGTTGATTTGAAGAACTAGACTCGAATAATCATCATTATTTTGATAATATTCGGTGTTTGGTTTGGTTTGATAAACATGACATGAATAGTTTTGAAAAGGATTCTGGGCTAATTGTTTTAAGTCCATTTGAATGTTATTAGTCGATACTCGTCATAGTACCCGGGCTAAAATCCGGCATGGTATGTAGAACCAAGGATGACTTTGTGTTGGTGACTAATATATTTGTTTGAAAATGTAAATAAATGAAATAAAAGGCTTTAAAATACCTTCTAAATGTC
Organism: Silene latifolia; assembly: GCF_048544455.1. Classification (NCBI taxonomy): domain Eukaryota; kingdom Viridiplantae; phylum Streptophyta; class Magnoliopsida; order Caryophyllales; family Caryophyllaceae; genus Silene; species Silene latifolia. The sequence continues at coordinate 86,425,284 of NC_133527.1, read as the reverse complement.
ATTAACCAAATATTATCACCGAAACACGGATTTAACCGTCATAGTATGAGGAACCAAGGGTGAAAAATGTTTTACGGTTAAAACATGTGAAATAAAATAACAATGGTTTGAAAATACTTGAAATGGTGAAAACCGATTACAAATATGGAGATGGATTAAAGGGAAATGACGAGAACAAACACGGTTGATCTCTGGTCTGTGCATCCCATTTAGGCGCGGGCCAGTTGGCGACCTAAGGGGCTTCTGCCTCAGATCAAAAATCAGTTTTGGCTCGTTTATTCCTTGTTTTGGTTCATGTTATGCATGTTTTAGCATGTTAGAGTCATGAAGCAAATGAAAACATAATAAAAGAGGATTTTTACACCCTCATACTTACATGTTTGGTTATGGCGAGTGACTGACGTAAGTGTAACAACTCGTTTGATCGGAAAAAACTCGGTTCAAAACCGTTTTGGTAAGTAAAAAGAGTGTTTTAAAATTTTAACGATGGTGTAGTGGTGGAAATGGTCTGTCAAGTGGTTCAATGCACGATGACGGTACCAAACAATGTGTAAGGCTCGTGTTTACGATCGGTAGGTCGTAAATACGCGTCGGATTGTGACTTAAGAAGTCGAGTCGAGAATTTGAAGGGAGAAAAGAGGGGGCGGACGCTCGCGTAACTCCCAAATGGGTGGCATTTGAAGGGTATTTATAGGAGAATGAGTGGTTGTGTGAGTTTTGAGCGACGTGGCCACCTGGGCTGCTCAAAGAGGCGCGAGCCACGTCGCGGTTCTTCGAGTTGTGTTGTCACTTTCACAACAAACGCAATCATGATTTGTTCTATCCTAGGTTTTGTAGTCACATGTTTGGTACTTGACCATTCATGAATCCGGGAAAACTTAAGGTAGAAGGTTTGACATGTTTGTTTTTTGTGGTTGACTCGGTTTGACTCGTTGTTGGAGTCGGGATTTGAATTTTTGAGTCGGTTTTTGGTCCGGTGTCGGTTTTGACTCTAGTTAGTGTCATTGTGACCCCGTCGCCGTGCATTAAACACTCCAGGTATTTTTGAAATGTTTTGAAATCGAAATCGTTTTAAGTTTTCCGACGTAAAGTTGTACACAAACTGTCGATCAAACGCCGCGATTCCAAAACATGTTGTAGTCCGATAATCATCGGATGTTTGTTGGAGTCTCAGCAGATACTGGGTATCTACACAACCATTGTGATTTTCTTTTACTATTCTTGTCGAATTCAAAATGCATATGCAAATGTCCTTCTATTTACATTTAAAATAATAGTGGGTTGTATCCTGTGAACGATTGCCTACGTATTCATTTAAAAAATGAAATCAAACCCTTGCGTGTAGTTCAAGTAAATGTAAAAGAATAATTGTACTAAGTAAGAGCTTGTAATGAACTAGAAAATAAGCATGACATTTACTTACTCCTAAAGGATGATTCAGTGTATTTGATGATATGAGGATGACGATTTGTCAAAATGCAAGAGCAAAGTGACATAAACTTTATTTCGGCTGGCCAGGGGCCGCTTTTTATTCCGTGCCACAGGAGCGACATGTGGTGTTACGCGAGGCGCGTTTTTGTTCCTATTCTAGGCATAGTAACATTTTAGTTGGTCGAGGTTAGTTGGGTTCGCAAACTCATTCCCATCTAGGTCTGTGATTCTAACCGCACCCCCCGGGAGTATGGACTTGACTAGAAATGGTCCGGACCAGTTGGGTTTGAAATTTCCTCGTGTATAGACAGGTAAAAGAGCTCTAACTGATATGAGAACTAAGTCTCCTTCTCTGATGTTTCTTGGCTTAACCCTTTTGTTGAAGGCTCGTTTGATACGTGCCTGATACGTTTGCACATTATGTAATGCGCGCAATCTTCGTTCATCCAGGAGGATGAGTTCTTCATATCTATCCCTCTTCTAATCGGCTTCTGGGATTTGACTTTCGAGTAGAATACGCAAGGATGGTATTTCGATCTTGACTGGTTACACGACTTCCATACCGTAGGTCAAATAGAAAGGAGTGGCCCCAGTGGGCGTCCTAACGGATGTGCGATATACCCACAAGGCAAATGGTATCTTACTTGGCCAATCTCGATAATTGTCAATCATTTTCTTGAGGATTGTGACAACATTTTTGTTTGCTACCTCTACCGCACCATTAGTTTGTGGTCTATACGGCGAGGAATGGTGATCTTTGATCTTGTACTTGGCTAGCAATTGCTCAGTCTCAGCCTGGAAATGTGACCCATTGTCATTGATGATCTCATGTGGGCAACTGTATCGACAGATGATATTGGTTTGTATGAATTTTGCCACGTTCTTGGCTGTGAGACTAGTATAAGAAGCAGCTTCTACCCATTTGGTAAAATAGTCGATAGCCACCAAAATGAAATAGTGACCTCCTATTCCGGCTGGGGTTATCTTTCCGATGATGTCGATTCCCAAGGCAGAAAATGGCCAAGGAGATGTCATGGTGTAGAGTAGTGAAGGAGGGACATGTTGCACATTCCTGAAGATTTTGGCAGTTGTGGCAATGTCTGACATATTTGATGCAATCGGATTCCATTGTGGTCTAATAATACCCCAAACGCGTGATTTTCTTTGCCATCATTGGTCCACTCATGTGAGGGCCACATTCTCCATCATGGATTTCTTCCATCACTTTTCGTGCCTGTGAATGATCAAGGCAACGCAGGACTACACCAAGAGGTGTTCTTTTATATAATTCTCCTTATATGAGGACGTATTGGGAGGCTAGTAAGCGTATAGCACGTTGTCCCCTTTTGTCCATGTCCGGTGGATAGGTACCGTTGAGTTTGAAGTTCAGAATTGCTTGGAACCAAGGTTCCTCTGGGTTTTCTTCCTCATCTGTAATTTGGTGCACATAAGCTGGTTCTGACCGTCGTTCGATGCATAAAGGCATTTTTACCATATCATCCGGCATATTAATCAAATATGCGAGTTTTGCAAGAGCATCTGCGAATTGATTCTCTTCTCGAGGTAGGTGTAGGTACGTTACTTGATCGAAGAATTGGGCAATTTGGTCTATCCTGGCTTGATACGGTGCTAGGCTTTCACTCCGAATTTTCCAAGATCCCGTAATTTGGTTGATGATCAAAGACGAATCTCCATATACCCGAAGATTCTTGATGCCTAAACCTACTGCTGCTTGTAGTCCAATGAGGCAAGCCTCATATTCTGCCGCATTATTTGTCACCTCGAAGTCGAGTTTGACAGAGAGTGGTGTATGCTCGCGTTCAGGACAAATGAGCAACACTCCTATTCCAAATCGTCTTAAATTCGACGCTCCATCAAAATAAAGGTCCCAGGAGTCTACATCGGTTTGGAGTATGTCCTCATTCGGAAACGACCGGGTGTCTACTGTTTGTGCATCATTGATGGGATTTTCTGCGAAGAACTCGACGATAGCGCGCCCTTTATAACTTTCAGAGGTACATACTTAAGATCGAACTCTGAGAGTATCAAAGTCCATCTCGCTAGGCGTCTATTGAGAACAGGTTTTTCGAAGAGATATTTGACAGGATCCATTTTGGAGTATATTTTGACGGAGTAGCTAAGCATGTAATGGCGTAGCTTCTTCGTTGCCCACACAAGAGCGAGGCATGTCTTTTTGAGTGGTGTGTACTTGGACTCATACTCCAAGAACTTCTTACTAAGGTAGTAGATAGCCCTTTCTTCTTTTCCCACAGTTTGGGCCAGCATGGCACCTATGGTTGGTTCAAGTACTGTGAGATATAAACCAAGAGGTTGATCTCGTTGGGGTGGCATGAGCACTGGTGGCTTGGCTTGTATCTCCTTGATTCTGTCGAATACCTTTTGACAGTCATCATCCCACATGGTGTGATCCGTTTTCTTTAGCTTTTTAAAGATAGGTTCACAGATCATGGTGAGTTTCGATATGAATCGACTTATGTATTGCACCTTACCCAAGAATCCTCTAACTTCCTTCTCTATTTGAGGTTGCGGTATTTCGATTAGAGCTTTGATCTTGGAAGGGTCTATTTCTATCCCTCGTTGGCTAACGACATATCCCAGGAGTTTGGCGGATGTTACCCCAAATGCACATTTCTGTGGATTGAGCCTCTTGTTATACTTTCGTAGTCTTTAGAAGAATTTTCGAAGGTTGGCAATGTGCCCCTCTCTATCCTTGGACTTCACAATCATATCATATACGTATACCTCAACTTCTTTATGCATCATGTCATGTAGTAGTGTTGTTGTGGTGCATTGATATGTAGCTCCGGCATTGATTAACCCAAATAGCAAAACCGTGTAGCAATAGGTGCCCCATTGAGTGACGAAGGCGGTTTTGTACATGTCTTCTATGGCCATCTTGATCTAATTATACCCTGCATATCCATCCATGAAGGATAGCAACGCGTGATCCGCTGTATTATCCACCAATATGTCGATATGTGGTAGAGGAAAGTCGTCCTTAGGACTCGTTAGTTCAAGTCTCTGAAATCAACACAAACACGGATTCTCCCATCCTTCTTGGGTACGGGTACTATGTTGGCTACCCAGTCTGAGTATTTGGATACTTTGATGAACCCGGCTTTGAATTGCTTATCCACTTCTTCTTTGATCTTAAGAGCCCACTCTGTTCTCATTCGACGAAGCTTCTGTTTCACGCGTTTGAAACCTGGTTTGTTTGATATTCTGTGCTCTGCGATATCCCTGTCGATCCCTGGCATGTCTTTGTAAGACCAAGCAAAAACGTCCTTAAACTCGTGTAGGAGGTCTATAAAACTAGCCCTTTCGGCAGGGCTCAAGGTCGTCCCTATCCTAAGTTCTTGGGGTTCTAGTTTGGTTCCCACGTTGATGGGTTCGGTGTTTTCTATAACTGGTCCCCCTTCCCTCTCTTGTAGTATTTCTTTGGCTATGTAAGGAGGTATTTCGATTGAGTCTGGGTATGGGTTATCCTCATTATCATTGTAAACAGAATTGCATTTAGAATAACACAAAGAGTAAGCAGAACCTGATTTATTCATATTAAAATTTGAAAAGAGTTGAAACGAAGAGGCCATCTGTTCAGTAGTCAGTGGCGGTAAAGGGACAGCCGTTGGGACATGTCCCGAACTACTGTTACTACTCGATGCTAAGCTAGGAGGAATAAGGATAGTGGGAGTGACGACAGGAGAAGACTCTCTAGGGACTTCTCTAGATTCTGACTCGGACTCCGACTCTGACTCTGACTCAAATTCATCGTCTTTTGGTTCTCCTTTAAACATCTCTCCTTCTCCAGTGGTGAGATTGAAGAGTCTTCCTTGGTTGTTTGTCCACTTGATCGATTTTCTCCATCCTTTCTATTGATTCGAACTAGTTTCTGTGATCAATGCGGTAGGGTTGAAGTGATCGTCTTGAAGTATCATGGTAATGATCTCGTCCTGCGCGGCTCTAACAAACCGATCTTCTCCAAATAGTAAGCTAACGGCTAGTAGCAATCGTGAAAGATCTCGATTCCAGCTAGTTGCTTTCCTATGTAGTGCCATGGCTCGGGAAACCCGTCAAAGAGTTCTTGACTCCCTTCTCTAACGAAGTATCCATTTAGTGTAGGGAGGTAGGGCCGCATTTGGATTCCCACATTCTTGCGGTTTTGGAATTGAGTAAGCATTTCTAGGGCTTCCTCCTTGGTGGGTTTGTATCCTAGTCCTAGTGGTATCCTTTGCGAGTTGCCTTCTTTGTAAAGTGCAAAGGTATTTGTTTGGACAGGATTCAATGGTATTACCGGGAAGTATCCCTTTGATTTGAGTATGTGGTTGACCACTAAATTAGAGTAGGGATCGAAATACAAAGGTGCCAACTCACTCTCTACAAGGTTTATGTTATGGAAGCCCCCAAGCTCATATACTGGATCTACAAGTACTTGGTTGCTTGACCTCTTTTCTATTGCTGCCTTGATAGGTGACGAAGTGATCGTCACCACTTTACCATCTAGTGGGATCTTAATTTTCTGGTGGAGGGTGGATGTTACGGCTTTGGAAGCGTGAATCCAAGGTCTTCCCAGAAGTATGTTGAAGGATGATTCAATGTCCACTATTTGGAAGTTAACTTTTCGTTCAATTCGCCCTGTGGCTATGGTAAGGTTAACTAGTCCTACCACTTTTCGTCGTGTACCATCATATGAGCGAACACCTTGGTTGGTATGGGTCCAATCTGACTCTTTCATGCCTAATTTGTACGCTGTTGTTAATGGTATGACGTTGACTACCGAGCCATCATCTACCAAAGTCATTGGTACATTCTTCTTTAAGCAAATGACAGTAATGTATAGAACCAAGTTGTGACTAGCGCCGAAAGGTGGGAAATCTTCATCTGAGAAAGTAACAGGGTTACTTAGCTTAGGCGAATCTTGGAAGACCAAGTTGACTACGTCATCGGGTGTGGAGTTATGCGCCACGTTTAATTTGGCCAAAGCGTGCAGTAAAGCTTGGCGATGTGGGAACGAGCTTGCAACTAGTTGCCAGACTGAAAGATCAGCCTTTGTCTTCTGTGGTTGCTTTAATAAATGGTCAGTAGAGGTGACAATGTTGGTATTGGTGATTGGACCATTTGCTATGGGATCATTTTGGGAAAGGTTTTGATATGGACGCCTCGAACGAGTAAGGTGGTCTATATCTTGGTCCTCACTATTTTGGGCTATCTCCTCACTGACTTTGACTAGGTAGTGTTCGGTGAGGTATTCATCTTCATCATCATCGGCCCATACTCCATTGACAGTAGCAAGCTCTCTCAACCTCATGATTTCGGCCTCCAATTGGATGATTTGGTCGATTTTCATCAACCACAGCTATTACTTCTTGCATTGTAGCATTTTTAGAGAGATTTAATGGCGCACATTCTTTGGGTGTGATACTTGGATTACGTAGGGTTGCCACTACACTTTCTAATTCTCAGACTTGCCTATTCACACTCTTTGCCCATGCGATAAATTCGGTGATAGTAGGGGAAATGGTGGAGTAGTTCCCTTTATCTTCTATTGCGTGGATCTCATCTTCGACTGGAAAAATGAGGTGTGAACAATCTAAGGTAGATTCTTCACTTGTAATCATCAGAATTCTAAGAGGATTCTGATTATTGTTAGGCTCACCTCCAGGCGGTATTGGTAGGCGACCGTCTTCAATCATGTCTTGAAGTATATGTTTTAGCTTGTAACATTTTTCTGTATCGTGTCCCTTACCTCTATGATATTCGCAGTACGAATTCTCGTCCCAGGACTTGGATTTCTTTTCTGGTTCAGGTGTAGCCCCTATGGGTTGAAGCTTACCCTGTTTCATCAATCTCTTCAGAGCATTGGAGTATGTATCCCCAATATTTGTTAACTTTCTTTGTGGGATACTCTTCTTTGATGGTTCGAGAAGTTTAACCTCATCAGTCTTGCTAGTAGAGCCGTAAGAACGAAATGTTTCGCCTTGATATCCAAGACCTACCGTTTTGGACATGAGTCCTTTACGGATGTCATCTTCGATCCTTGTCCCTAGTACAGTGAAGTCTTTGAAGTTCTTAATGTTTTGGTACCTCAAATGATTTGCATAAATGGGCTTTAAGTTGTCCACGAATTTTTCCATGAGGGTAGCTTCATCTGGACGTTCGACAAGTTGGGTACTAGTCTTCCTCCACCTACATAGGAAGTCGGTGAAGCCTTCTTTATCATTTTGGGTAAGAACCTCTAAGGTGCGCATATTGACTTGAATCTTAGCATTATCCGCATATTGCTTAGCAAATTCGATCGCGACATCATCCCAGGTGGCAATCTTCTTGTGTTCTAAGGAATAGAACCATTGCTTACGAATGGTGTCAAGAGATGAAGGAAAGATCCTTAAGAACATCTCGGGTTTAATGCCTTTGATAGACATATAATCCTTGAAAGCACGGATATGGTTCAGAGAGTTTTCGTGCCCCTTGAATTTCGGGATATTCGACATGTTGAAGTTGGTTGGCAATTTGGAACTCACGACCTCATACTTGCGATTGTTTTCCCAATAGATATCATCCCCTTTAAGGTACATCAGTTGTTCCTCCAAATATTGGAGTCGTTGACCTCTTGGTCTCCCACAAAAGGTGGTGGATTTTCATTCGCGAAGTCATTCACAAAATCATGAGGCACTTTATTTTCCGCAGGAGGCAACCTAGTTTCTACAACAACAATTCGGCCCTCGATCGTGTTGAGGCGATTATACACTTGGTCTTGGCTAGCTTGGAGACGAGTTAACGCGGCTAGGATTAGATCATTACCATTCGATGGTTGTCCATTGACACGTGCGTGACTAGTTCCAGGCATCTTGAAAAACTGGATAAGAGATCGACGACGAATCAAAAAACGATTGACCATTCTAGCACACTTACTCAAAGAAAAGGTTCGATTTGTGAAGTGAGAGTGTGCCACTTGTGTCAAGTGAGGTTTAAAGAAATGACAAAGTTTGGAAATGTTGGTCCTAGTCAACCATAGTGTAGTTTTAGGAGTGGACTCGAAGTGCGGTTTTGAAATGGGCTTCGAAGCCCGAATTTTGACTCGACAATTAGACAGAGTTTCGACTAGTTTTGCGGTAAATTTGGCCTATTCTCGAAAATTTACAATTTAAAGGACGTTTGGATTTTACAAAATTCGTCATGGTTTTGTTTAGAAATGGTGATCACATATGATACAAGCATTACAACAGGCATTATAACGGGATGCTGAGTGTATTTAAAAGGGTTTTGGTTTAAAGGGCGGGTTGCCAGACCGAACAATCAAACCCGAGGTCTGTGGAGAGGCTCGTACCAAACAGGAGTAACGCCGATTCCTAGTCCATTTCCTCGAGTAGTGAAAGCCCTTGATACCAACATGAGTAAGCACCATGGTATGGTTGACGTCAATCGCTATCCATCCTTAGGCCCAAATAAGAATTTGGACCGTCTAGACGGGACGATTGGTCGAATGGGTTGGGTTGGGCCTAGGAAGGCCAAATAAACGATCTAGGAAGACCGAGTTATGAAAACCGACAACTGTCTCATATAAACTATTCCATAACCTTGTTCAAGTTTCACCCTTGGCTACACGTAAGTGTATTAATCCCCAGCGGAGGCGCCAAACTGTGGACGCGGGCCCACGGGGGTTGCTCGGGTAGAAAGCGAGCAAGCTTTGCATTTGTGGAGTCGCCACCAATTTATTGTGGAAAAATTGGAAACCGTTCGAATATCTCATACCATGTCAAGACACAAAGTAGTGACATGAACACTAAGAACTCGTTACCCTTAGCATTCTATGTCTAGAATGACTCTCGCGGATGCCAATGAACACGGATGTTTACAGAGATCTGGAGTAAGGGGTGAGGGTACGTATTAGGAAGTTCTTTTGATCGAACACCTAATCCCGCCCGCCTCGATAGCGGCCTCTACTAATGATTAGGGAAATTATCTATACTCGATATGTTGTCGGTTATATGCATGTTATGCAACATCCATTAAATTAATCCTAGCATGTGAATTTAGACTAAGTCGGTGATCAAGTAGTTTAACATGCATTAATGTCGAGGTAGAGATTTAGGTTAATTGCATATGAGAGCATACAAACAATATGGTAATAAAGAAATACAATAAAAATACAATAAAGAAAATTACAATGATTACAACGGGTTAATTGATTTACGTCGAAAATACACTTAAACGGATGGTTTTAGAAAAGAAAGGGAAAATAAATTAACGAACAGATTAGCGGTGATAATACGAGTAATAGTAGAATAATACGTAAACTAATAAACTAGGTCAAAGCAGAAACGGAATTTCAGGGACAGAATTCAACCCGGAACAGGCGCAGCAGAGCTGCGTCCTTTGGAAGAGGCTCAGCAGTTGCTGCGTTCTTTCCTGAAGTGAATTCTGGCTGTGAAGCCGGAATTGGAAATTGTTAATATTCATTGGTAATTTAAATGATCGATTATCGATATTTGACTCGGATAGAAGTGGATAATATATTATTTACATGTGAATTGGTCGTAAAAGCAATAAAAGACGGGATAAAACTAATTGGAACTAATTAATTACAAGATTAATTATGAATTAAATTGGTTAATTATGTTATTAATGTTCAACTAAGTTACTGATTATGACGATGATGATAATTAACTGATGCAAATATACAAAGGTGAATTTCAGAGACTTGATATTGATGAATCGAATCTCTAAAACCCGGATTGATTTAATGACGAAAATCCGCAAATATGAATTACTTGGGATTTAAGTCGGGAATTAAAAAGGTGACGAATTACTAATGAATTATATGTCAAAATTATCATGCTAAAGGAAATAAGAACAAACAAAGATGAAACAAGAAAAACAAACGAAAATAACAGAAGACGAAGGAAGAAGAAGGAGAGCAGGAACTGCGGCAACCTCAGGAAGAGGCGCAGCAGGTGCTGCGTCCCTTCGAAGAGGCGCGGCAGTTGTTGCGCTCCTTCTCAACGTCTGTCTCCCGTTAATTCGAAAAAAGGGTTTGAATAAAGGTTTTATAAATCGGTTTTGAATATACTTTCGACGTAAACCTTACAATAACGATTACAAAAATAAGAACAATAGTAAAAGATGGGATTTACACCCTCAGACATACATGTTTGACGAAACGAGATTAACTAAGTTAACGTTTAGTGATTCTCGACTCGAATGTACGACGAAAGTGCCCTCTAAGAGGAAATTAAACAAATTTGATTGAGTTGATTAATGTGGAGTTGGTCAAATTGGTCGGTCATGCAAAACGAGGCTGGTACTCAGAAGGATTCGAGTTTACGTGGTCGAAAGTTCAAGCACGTAGACGTCAAAAAGAAAGAGCGTGGTCTTAGAATGCAAAGGGAGTAGAGAAGCGCGGACACTCGCGTGAGAAATATGAGGAACGAAGGTCCCTATTTATACTAATCACACGAAGGAATTAGGGTTTCGGTGAAACTTTAGAAGTAAATCTCGAAAACATTTGAAAATACGTAGAAAGGAGCTGGGGAAGAGGCGCAGCAGTTGCTGCGTCTTTTGGAAGAGGCACAGCACCTGCTGCGCCCTTCCCCAAGGGTTTCCTCCTGCGGAAGAAAGATTTCCGCGTTTCTATTATGGAATTGCGGTTTGATCTTGATTTCCTTATTATTTATAAAATAATTTCGGGATATAATTTACCAAAGATTAAAAGATTGAAAATATGGAATAGAAATATCCGGAACATTCCATAATATTCTGACTCGGCATTTTAAACGGTTATTAGAAAATGAAGACGGTTTTTGACCCGGACTCCAAATGTACTCTAATTACTGTCAAAACCACCGAAATGGCGCGTAGATGACAACTATGAGATAGACACAAGTGTTTGAGCTATCACTTGATGGTAAACTTACGAATTGTCATAAATTGTTCCGTGTACCAAACATGCGGCCCAATCATCACTGGGTGGCTTGCGGGAGGGGCAGAAATGAGGTATCTATAAGGGGTTCCAATTTTGCTAGCAATCTTGCTCAGTGCCTTATCAGACCAAAAGATAGGATCAAGTTCAGGCAAGGTGATCCAAACAGGCACTCGCGAGACTGAATCCAGTTCCTTAGAGATCGTTGGTGTCCATCTATTCATCACAAGAGAGTGATTACCCAAACTCCATGTACTACCTCTCAGAATGGTACACAAATCCCCTTCACTAGGGAATCTGAAGAAAAACCATCCCTTCTTGTAGTATAGGACTTCAGGTTTCCGCGCATGGTTCCAATTCTTAGCCACAAATTCACAAACCTGAAGCAAAGAGGGTTTCCCACCAATAAACTGACCAACAAGGGTATTAGACCAATAAGCAACTTCATCAACAATATCTTCTGCATCAATTACCACCCCACTATCAGAGGAATCCTTAACAAGGTGTAATTCCATACCCACAGGAGATTTTGCGATACGCTCAGCCCAGGTAGGTTTAGCAGCGGGAATTATCGGTACAGAGGGAACAACAGTCGGTCCAACAGGGGAACGGGTTTTGGGCGGCGAACCACCAGAGACGACAGGGACCCGAGACGATCTAGGGTTTCTGGAACCAGAAACATCAATGGCATGCGAGATACAATCATTTAAAAGAGGTACCTAAGGAGTTGAGGGGATCTCATCAGAAGCTAGCTCCGTCTGAGATCGTCCCCATCGAGGAATTTCCTTTTCGGAGTACGCGCGGAACGCGCTATCAGACGGGCTTCCCCGTCCCTTAGGATCGACTAACTCATGTGCAAGCTAGCTCCATTTTTTAGTATAACCTCACATGCATATTTTACATATTGTATGTAAAATTTCGGATCATTGTGATTAGTTTTGCATGTTTTATGATTTTTATGTGATAAAAATGGTATAAATGGAGAGGTTAAATAACTTAAAATAATTAAACTTTGAAACAAGCCACGAAATTTTAATATGATGTCAAATGCATATTTTAAAGATTGTATGTAAAATTTGAGATAAATGTGATTTATTATGCATGATTTATAATTTTAATGGTTAAAATGATATAAATAGTTACTATTTTTAGCGAAAATAGCAAAAATGAATTTTATGACTTGAAATTTTTCCCTAATGTTTTATATATGATATGGACATCAGATGTAAAGTTTCATGATTAATTTTGATTGATTTTGTATGTTTATTGATTTTTATGAGATAAAATCGATAAAGGGACAACTTTATTAGTCATAAAAGTTAATTCAAAATTTTTGGTTGAAATTTTGCCATTTCCAGGTTCTGGAAATTACTTAAGAATGTTCAAAATTTTGATTTTTATTTTTTTTCATAATTTTTATGTTTAATTTGGATTAAATGGTAAAAGTTATGATTTATACGATTTATTAATAAAATAAATTACAAATATTTTGTGGGCAAATTTTATTGAATTTTTGGAATCTTGGTAATATTCCAGTATATGCAAAAACATGATTTCGAAATGTTTCAAATTTTTATGATTTATTGGGAATTATTTCATAATTATTATGATTAAAAGAAGTTTAAATAAGGAATAATACAAAACAAAGTTGAATTATTGTCAAATGTTTAGTGAAGACTAATTTTTGAGTCCTAAGAAGGTTAGGATAATTAACTTGGGCTTAAATTTGATTTAAGCATCGATTTGTGATTTTAATAAGTTATTATCACGCATTTCTATAAAATCGGATTATATAAGATATAAGGTTTAAGTAGGGCGATTTGGCACATTAATTTGGCATGTTAGACACATGTTATAATACTGCAATTTTTATTGATGAATGTCATATTTTATTTTTGTAATTTTGAATTATGTAATTTTATCTTAGTATGGCCTTAGTTTTAATCTGTATTACCCGTAATGTAAGGGAATACCGATTCGGTTGTAATTTTAATGTGATCTCGTATCACTTTTATTTTTACTAGATTCATTTTTACAAATGTATAATAGGAATAGCTATGTATTTTATTATTATTTGTTATTCCGGAGTTCCTTCAAGATGGTGCCATTCGGAAGGTGCTTCGACAAGACGGAGTTTTCTTGGAAGGCGGGCCATATGAAGATTCTAGGGACCAAAGGAGTTGGTTTCCGAATTTGTAATAGATTATTATATTTTCTATTTTAGGAAAGGCATACTAGGAAATTTATTTATTGCTTTGCATTTTTTATATATTACATGCATTGCTAAATCGCCATTAACATCATATACATTTATATATATATATATCGTCTTTTCGACCGTGTCGATTATAATTATCATTAGTTCACTAATATAGTTCACATAAAAGTAATAGACAATAAATCGACAAGACCTCTCACATATTTAAAATTGAGATTAGCCTTTCCAAATAGTAGGACCCATGAATACCTTTGACATTTTGGGTAAATTCCGTTTCCCGGGGTACTTTCATTTTTCATCGGATAAGTGGGGATATAACAAGTTATTACACGCGAAATTTGGTTGGACTCAACGGACATGGAGACAAGTCTCATGTTCTGGGCTAGAGATGAACTTAATGTAATTTCATCGACCGAGAGTTCTAATTGTAGAATCGGTTAAAGAGTTAACCCACCGAGTTATATTAGTGAGGGATGTATCGGTTTCCCCATGCCCGAGTTAATATGGATTTGGATCTCGGAATCCTTTATATAATTGGGTGGAAGTCATTATATAAATGCTAAAACATGCTAAAATGTTTTCACATATTAACGATGAATGTTTCTTTGCGCACTATTTCGTTGTTTTTGTTGTTCTTTATCATTTCTCCTATTAATATACGATATCAATTCGATTGTAACACGAGTCTCCGCTAAACCACTATTACAAACGACAAATAGAATATCTTTTTAAATCCACAATTGAACCGTTTAAATAGGGCATGGACTAGTTCCATAGGAATTGTTCTATTCCATAGAACTCCATAGGAGTTGTCCTATGTCATATAAGATTAGCATCTTAAATTCTTAACATGCCTATGTTTGATTTCTTGTGAAGATGTGTGAATAGAAGTAATGATTAGTCAAAATATATTTTGATAATATCTTCTATGCATCCACGGTTAAAAAGTCTTATTACTCAAACTAAACAATTGTCATCAAGTACTTAAGTTATTAATAACATGAAAATGTTAAATTGGTAAATTGATTTGTTAGAAATTTTGATTAACCAAATACTACAATAGAGTTAACAACCCTTGTGAAGGATTAACTAGGAATTTATATGAAGATAAGTCTTCATCAAGTAGAAATTCTTGAAGTCAGTGGGAGCAATAAGAAGTAAGTACCTATCTTAATTGTTAAGGATAAAACTAGGCTCGAAAGAGAAAGTGTTAGACACTAAAATAGAGACAGACTCCAAATAAGTAAAGATCTAGGAAGTTGGTCGTGTGACTCCAACATATTCCTTCTTGAATATCTATGACATTAACATTGGATTATTGCCAATTACCACATCATGAGTATTTGATACAAATTTGTTGATTTCGTCATGATATTTGGCATTATCGTGTGACGACTAGCAAGAATAAGTTCAGAAATTTGCATGAATGGAACTAGGGTAGTTAACATTTCAACCATGAACATATGAATGTTGTAGCGTACTCATTTTAGTTTTGTATTTAGAAATGTACCTCAATAATTTTTATGATGTACACTAACTCTAAATAAGACTATAATTCAAGTTTTTGTATAAAACGCAAAAGGTTTCTCTATCATGCAATTAAAACAAGCGTTGTGCCCTAACATACCATGATTAAGTTTATGGTAAGACCATACAAATCAAGGTAATTATAATCAAACTAGAAATAAAATTTCATATATACAAAACTCAAGTTGGTGACCCCAATCATTTCTCAATTCTCGATTCAAAATCACATTTAGAAATTTTGACTAGTCTCCCAAACCATTTAATTGGGAATTTTTGGTGTGTGCGAATCTTGTATTCAAAACAAGTTAATTCATGACTTTTTCTGGAAAAAGATTATGAATAGAGCAAGATATTCGCCCTATTTACACCTTGAAGTGTATGGTCGAATACAATTTCAATCAGAGAAGGTTATTACTTCTTTATCTATTTTACCAACGAATTAGGTAGATACTTGATATCCACTTAATGAGGTAAGAAGAGAAATTCTTTGAATATATTCAATGAGTGTTTAAAAAGTATCAAAACCTACAGATTATAAAACCAAAGTATTAGTACTTTGTTCAAATGGGAACAATAAAGTGATGACTTTTATCTGCACCAAAAAGAGTATGATATGGTATCGCAAGTTCACTTTCATTACGATATGATTGAATCTTTACATTGTAGTTGGAGGTAGTTTCTGTTATAAAAATTTGTCTGGCATTTAAATTTTCCACTAATATAAAATATGATTAAAGCAATCATCTACTTTTTATATGAGATATGGTTAGGCATGGTACCTAAATTGTAGCTTATTTCGATAGTTAACATGTGCTCTTTATTCCTACATGATCATGAGAACAAAGAGTTTGTGGCTTGTGATGCTGTCTATTAAAGAAAAGAGGATTATTTCTTAAAGACAGAGTGGGAGAAAATGTTCAAGAGCCACAAACTGAGAATAAGACGTAGGAAGATGTTCCTTCTTGGTCAAAATCAGTAATTATTTCTTCCAAACCTAAAGTGGACAGGAGTCATGTTATTTTTGAAAGTAACAAACCTGTAACTCATTTATGATGCTTTATCTATTTTCAACTCCGCAAAAGTCTGAAATGAGCATAAACATAAAGATGTTAGTTTAGCTTAGTTGGTTGGTGGCAAAAGGGCTTTACACGCAACAACAACGCTTCATTGTATTCGGATATGATTTGATATAGTTGGATTTTAAAATCATCTTGCATGAGTTTTGTAAATCGCAACTATCCTATGGTAGGATGCGAACTTAAGAAGAAGTCTTAAGTAGATGTCAAAGAGTTGAACTTTATGTTTTGGTCATGAGTCATGTGATAAACCCTTCTCGAATTGTCGAGTAGTTATGTTTATACATGGAGTTTAGTGGGAGTAAGGTGGTGTTAATAGTCTTATATGTAAACGGCATATTGTTCACTGTGAGTGATGAAAGAATTAGGAGAAGGATAATACATCTCCAAGGTATCCAGACCTATGAAGATAGTTCTAAAAGGATATTAGCGTTAAATGAATATTCTTATATTGATAAGAATCTTGACAAGTTCAATAGTATTGAACAAGAAGAAATTGAATCCACATGCTTCCGCTGCGAGATTAATTCATTACGCTAAGATGTATTACCATTCTTAAACCTCGTATACTTGGAGTATGACGAGATTTTACAAATCGATTCTTTGAGATAAGTCTCTATATAGCCACATAGTTCATTAGTTAGTAATCAGGAAGTACTAAAGATATGAAGTTAATCATTTAGAAATGAGATGGATTTATGTGCAAGGAGTTACACAAAAACCATATTCTAAACACATAAGGATGGTTAGAGAACCATCTTGGCTATATTATTTAAAGAGAATATCTGCTAGAAACGTCCTAGGCAGTTCAACAATGAGATATACACAACGGAAATTGAGTACACTTGCAATAATGAGATATGCAAGAAGGAAGGGATGATATTAAGATTCGGTTTTGTGAATTGGAGGAACTATGATAGTTCGTTCCAATAACCGAAGGTCCTATCCCATTCACTGTGAGGACAGTGGGAGCTATTCTAAGGCAAGATAGCCTATGTCTAGATTGGATCTAGACACATATACTCAAAAGGGTTTTTATAATAAAGATTATACATAACAAAGGAAAAAAGTATATAGTAAGGTTAGTAAAGTGCAAAGTGTTACTAAGACTTACTAATCAAGGCCTTCTCATAGGCTTAGCATGATCTTAAATGGCATGACCACTATATACGAGATTCAAAATGAATTATAGATTATGTAGTAATTGATATTGTATCAATTTTACATATGTGATAATGCATTCATCATTTGAGTTTTATTCAAAACCTTTTTCTTATAATACTTTGTTTTCCAAATAGGTTGTCGAGACAATATTGAACCCTATTTATGTGAACTGGATTAACATAGTATTGGCCCTTATTCAGTTATATGAGGTGACGTTTCCTAGTGGCTAGAGTGTGAGTCGATTGATGGCAAGTTCAAGTGCTATAGGGTCATAAGGGATGACTAATCGATCACATAGGCAGACTGTATGGGACACTCTGTCGGGCAGTGACCGCTTATAGAGTTCTGGAAATTTTATATAGCCTGGTCATGGCGGGAGCTACTATAGTATTCTTTTTAGTCGATTTTTTTGACTAGAGACTGTTCGCCCAAGTCGGCACTGTTTCTGATTGACTTTGATTTTTGCCCCAAGCCATTCTGTCAAAAGGGGTGAGTGTGCATCTTTTGGGTCATGATGAACTATGGGTGTACGAAGGGAAGAGTGCGATATGAATTGTCCAACCCTTGTCAGGGTCATTTGAAATCTCAAGGCCACTCGAGGAGTAGTGAACTGGAAATGTGTGGCCACGCTCGGAAAGTATCTACGGACAATTCCGGTCAAACAATTACTCTCCAGATCAAGGAAACCACTCTTGATATGATCACATGCAAGTACGACCTGCAAGACACCTTGCATTGAGTGGAGATTGTAATAGGACAAGAGAATTGGTAACGCACACTTGTCGGACAAGTGGGAGATTATTGGAGTATGTGTCCTCAACAATGGTGCGATCACATTATTGAAACTCATGATAAGAATACGTAAGGGGTGATTGGCTGACTAGAGTTTGACATTACTGTCATTTGACGGTGGTGATCAAGTTGATCCGTTAAGGTCACACCTAAAGGACAATTGCCTCAATTGTAAATTTAATCGATTTTATGACGATACAGATTGATTAAATCCTTAAATTGAACAAATTGATATATAAGAGAGAATATTATATTTTATTGTAATATGATTAAATAAGATTCAATTTAGTAATTAATATACTAAAATTGATTAGTGTTTATAAAACATTTGAGATAAGAGTAATTAGTTAATCATAATTGCAAAATGTTATAGATTATATTAACTAGACTTAATGTGACCCATTTTATATACATGTAATTGTGAATTACTTGTTAATTTATTAATTGTAATTTATTTGATATATAATGATATTTAATTAGTTAAATATGCATTTATATTACTAATGACATGTTACATGTCACATGTCACACATATTACACATGACAAATGACAAAAATAAAATGGAGTCCACTTTAAGTATAGGGGCCGGTTTTATGGGTAGTTTTAGGTTGCATGTAGTTGATTGTTTTAATAAGCTAAACACAATCATTACACCTAATGCAACCTAGACCTAATCTATAGATTTGGTAAGACCAAAAGGAAAAAGCAAAAGCAAAAATTCCCTTCCCAATAGACCCAAAAACCGTCACCCACTTCCCTTAATGATGAGATTAGTTCTCATTTTTACATAAAGGAAAAACTCCTATGCTCTCTTTTTCTCCCACACACATAAAGAGTTTATGTTCATAAAATATGTTCAAAATCTAATATTTGCATCAAGATTACTATGGTAGTAATGATAGTAATATTAGAATCAATATTTAAGGTCACTACTCTTATTATCTAGTTAATAATATTTGTAGTATTGAGAGATAGTCTTGGTGCTACTAAGAGGAGGCATTCTTCTTTGGATGCTTGAAGTTTTGGAGGATTATCCAAATATATTATTTAGCTCAAGATCTAGATTTGAAAGGAGTCCAAATCTAGTGCCCATAAATCCATCACAAATGTATGTAAAAAAATCGTTTTCTCATTATTTTTTATTAAAACATCTTGCATGCAACTAGATCCACTAGTATATAAATTATGGGTAATTTATAAAATGATTATATAAGTTTAATAGGGGTATATGAACCTTTCACATTGGTCCTAAAAGTGCAGGATTAAATAAGTAGCTTAAGGACACATTTTGTCTATCAGAAATTGGACTGTTTTATAGAATGGGTGAAATGTTGCTTTCATCTTCCTTCTTTTGGCTAAACAAGGGTTGGGCACGACTTGGGACTCCTTCTAACCTCTTTTACTTGAATATTTGCAACTGCCAAGGGCCATTCTCCTAAGTCTTACACATCTTATTTGACCATTAGCAAGCAAACAAATCTGAACTCACTTTATTACTTTATGCTTTATGTTTTATTGTTTTCTAGTCTTTATTTTCAGTTTGTGTAAGATAAAATAGTTGTTATTTTGTACTTTTGTAAGGCTCTTTCGTGGCCCTTAGATTTAGAATGAATGGTGGAGATTTTATTGCCTTGGTCTATATAAACCAAGCAAACCTAATGTAACAATCAGATTTGAGTTGATGAAAAAAAGCTAAGTTTGAAAATTGAGTTTTCTACTTAAAATTCTTCTTGCTTAGTGCGGAAAACCCTCCATTTACTTAGTGCTTTAGTGTGGAATTTAGTCCTTGCTTCATGATCTTGGACGAGATTCCTAGGCTTAGGCTTACTTCGTGATCTCGCCTAAGTAATATCCTTGTTTGGTTCATTGTTTTCGTGCCCATTTCAGTTACAAATACAACCCATTTTCGAGTTCAAATCTGTCCAAAATCGAGTCCTTGACGTTTTACTTCAAATTGGTACCAAGAGCCAAGTTATAACACAATTCCATCTTGTGTTAGTCTTGGGAAAAGCTTTTCTTTTTGAGTTCATTATCTTTAACCACATTAAAAATACAAAAACCACCCAATGAGTGAAGAGAGGTAATCAAAGCTTTGGTTTGTTTCTTGAAAAATCTGTTTTTGTCAAACTTGTTATCATTTTGTGTTTTATGGAAAAACCAGCAGCTATTGATGTTTTACCTTATGTTCCATGCTCAAAGATGAAGCCTTGTGATCTTGGTTCCATTTCCAAGTCATTAGAAGCAGCTATGGTGAAGTTGCACGCTCTAACAAACGGTTTGAAGGTGATGTGCATACAAGGAGTGCAACAAGCACTTATGGGGTTCCAAGGGAACCAAAACCTCCTAATTTGTACCAAGGAGAACACCTTCTGCCCTGTGAGTGTTCTAAGTCCTCTCCTACCCTTAGAGGCAAAGGTAACAGGCCATTACTTCCTTCCATTAATGCTGAAAACAGTAGAGCATTTGTGTCTTGGTTATATGGTGTTGAATGTTACTTTGAGGATAACTGTTTTTCTGATTCAAGGAAGTGTGAAATACTTGTGTCTTGTTTAAAGGGTGTTGCTTTGTTTTGGTATAATACACTTAATCTTTCAAGGATGGTGAAAGGGAAGGGTAAACTTAGTTCTTGGTTTAAACTTGAAAGGAACATGAGATTAAAGTTTCTGCCTTGCTCTACCATGAATGATTTGTGGGCTGAACTTAAGACCCTTAAACAAAACTCCTTAAGTGTTATTGAATATGCTAAGTTGTTTGAGGAGTTACACTTTGTGTGTGACAAAGAAGTGGATTCTGTCCAAGAGGGAATCCGATTTTATCTTGGCTTGAAATCTGAAATTGCTAGGAGAATTAACTTGAAAATGATGCACTCATATGGTGAATTGCTTGAGTTGGATTTTTATGTTGAGGATAGCTTAGAAAGGCCTAAAAACAATGAGGACTTACCTAAGGGAACAGATTAGAGGCCATCAAAACAGTTGGGAAGGAGGAAGAGGTAAAATCTGAAATGCAAAAAGAAGAAGGTGTATGCTTGGTCTCTCTTGATTATAAGGCTAAGTATGTTCATGATCCTAAGGGGGAGGATGTTGGTGATGTCCTTACACCCCGTAAGAAGGAGGAACCAGCACCTACAC
This sequence comes from Silene latifolia, assembly GCF_048544455.1. Classification (NCBI taxonomy): domain Eukaryota; kingdom Viridiplantae; phylum Streptophyta; class Magnoliopsida; order Caryophyllales; family Caryophyllaceae; genus Silene; species Silene latifolia. The sequence continues at coordinate 86,404,007 of NC_133527.1, read as the reverse complement.
ACTCTACACAAGTCCTTGTTGAGAAAGAGCATGAAGCTAAACTTGTTGCTTGCTCAAGCGTCTACTTGAGTCCATTAGAGCTATCCATTAACAAGAAGTTGCCGCAACCTCTAAGCCTTAATATGGATAGTTTCCTAAGATCCTTTGAGGGTGAGATATATTGGAATTCAAGCAAGGGTAGGGCAAGAGGGAAGTCTTGTGTTGTTCTATACTCAAGTGTACCAAATTTGACCTCCTACACCAACCATGGCTTTTGCTTCAAAGCCAACATCTTAGAAGGTATAACTTGTCACAAATCATCTCCTCACTTTCATTTTTATATGTTGATAAGGTTACAAGTCAGTCTTGTTCATTTGGGTACAATTTCATACATGTTAGTTAAGGCATCCAAGCATATGAATGCTAACATGTCTAAACTATTTTGGAGTAATGAGTTGATTCATTTTGAGATGTTTAGAGGCTTGAAGTATATTTCTTGGGTGTTGTTAATGCTTATAAGTGAAAGACATAGATCCATATTAGACTATCTAATAAAAATTAAATTATCTCATAATTTATCATTTTGGTGATCTATGTAACATGCATGCAAATATAAAAGCATAAAAATGAAAGTTAAGGAAAAACAATTTCCTTACATAGATTTTTATGGTAATATGGGCACAATCAAGATCTCCTACCTTGATTGTTCTTGAGCTTAAACAAAAGGATGATCCTCCTAACAAATCTTCAAATAGAAGATCTCCTAACAATGTGCACCCAAGAACTCAACCCAATAATCAAACAAGTATATAATAGTAACTTGTTAGAATTATTCCCTTGATAATATGTAAATATTACTAACACTCTTAGTAATAATTTATTTTAGTTTACTAACAACTTAATAAAGGATGTTTATTATTTTAGAGAGAAGATAGACAAATTATTGTTCACATTCAAAATGTACAAGTGAAGTGTGTAAAAAATGAACAACAATTTGGAGTGTATAAGGGGAAAGTGGCGGGTAGAGTGAGGTGGAGTGAGGGAGTCAACTTGTTATAATATTTGTCCAATCTTTATCACATGCACATGATCATATGACAATATTATGGAAGAATAACAAGTAATGTGTAATGATTATAATTATAATCATCCACTACACTCCATTTACACGGTCCAATGTCCCATTTACGGGTCCATTTTGGTTCTTATATTTGTCGCACAAATACGTGTAAATTTTATTTAAACATCGTTTCATGTTTAAATACTTCCAATTAATTTCGTCCAAATCACTCCGTAAATATACGTGTACCACTACACATATTATTTACGTACTAATATTAATCACATTAATCAATTAGTACAATTTTAGTGAATTAACAATTAATTAACTAAAACCCGTTTCATAAAACTTATTATTTAATTATCGCGTAATTAAATAATAACTGCCGCTCCTCGAGTTCGCAACTCGAATTCTCTCTTAAAATAATTGACTAACCTTTTAGTCTACAAATCAAGGGATTAAATAAATTGTATCTCATACAATTAATTAGTTATCAATTGGGGTTCGTTCCTATAGGTGTGATCGAAAGGGGTCAGTTGATCACCGCCGTCTCACGACAATAACGTCAAACTCTAGTCAGCCAACCGTTATTGATTTACATTAATCAACTAACGAGGATCAAATGATCAAATATCTGATGATATTCCCTTAATGAGATTTATTATGTAAACGCACTATTGTGGAGGACACTAACTCTAACAATCTCCCACTTGTCCGACACAAAGTGTGCGATACCAATTCTCTTGTCCGTTTTAATCTCCCACTCAATGCAAGGTGTCTTTCAGGTCGCACTTGCAAATGTACATATCGCGAGTGGTTTTCTTGATCGGGAGTGTGACTACCTGGCCGGAAAAATCTCTCACATATTACTTCCGAGCGTGGCCACGCATTTGTAGTCATTAACTCCTCGAGTGGCCTTGAGATATAGTTTACCCAACGTGGGTGGACAATTCTTGTATGCCCTATCTATCTTTGCCCAATATAGCTCATCATGACTCAGAAGATGTCCTTTTGGCCTCCTTTTATGGCATGACCTAGGACAAAAACCAAAGTCACTCAGAAACTGCATTGACTTGGATAATAGTCTCCAGTCAAAAGAATCGACTCATAAGAACATCTTAGAGACCCCTGCCAAGACTAGGCGTCTATAATAGAACTTAGGGACTCTCTAAATGGTCACTGTCCGGCAAAGTGTCACACACTCTGCCTATGTAATCGACTAGTCATCACGTATGACTTTATGGTGTTGAACAACCATCAATCGACTAACAATCTAGTCACTCCGAGACGTCACCTCATTAAGTGACTAGGGACAAAATACAATGTTCATCTTATTCACTTGAATAGTGTTCAACATTGTCTCCACAACTTATTCAGATAAACAAGGTATTTAAAATTTAGTCACACTAAATAAAAGATTCATAAAATAATGAATGCGAAAACAATGAATGTGATTATCATATATATAATAAGAGATACACTATCCAATTATTACATATCCATAATCTAAAGAAAATCTGGTACTCGTCTCAATCCCATTGCAACGACATGACCATCATGCTTAGCCTTTGATAAAGGCTTGGTTAAAGGATCAACAATATTATCATATGTCCCAACCTTACAAATGCCAATTTCCTTCCTTTCCACATAATCTCTAATTACATGGTATTTCCTTTCAATGTGTCTAGATTTGTTACTAGACTTCGGCTCTTTAGCTTGAAAAATAGCTCCACTGTTATCACCAATATAGAGTGATAGGATCTTTGGCAGAATGGACTACTCCTAGTCCCTCCATGAATTGCCTAATCCAAACAGCTTCCTTCGCAGCCTCAGACGCTGCAAGGTACTCAGCCTCTATTGTAGAATCCGCAGTAACGCTTTGCTTGAAGCTCTTCTAGCAAACAGCTCCACCATTAGCATAAACACATAGCCGAATTGGGATTTCATGTCATCCCGATCGGTTTGGAAAGTTGCGTCCGTGTAACCTCTTACAAGCAATACAATTTCTCCTCCAAACACTAAGAACGAATCCTTAGTCCTTCTCAAGTACTTCAGGATGTTCTTTACGGCTATCCAGTGACTCTCACCAGGCTTGGTGATACCCGTCGTTGTGAGTACCAAAGATAAAATTTATAATCTCCTATTAAGACTAACCTAGGCTAGTGGTAACAGGGTCGAACCACAAGGAGGCAGTTGTAAATTCTAGTTGATTTATATTCAGCCAAAGGTAACTATTGTGGGGGTTGAAGTGAATTGGTCTACAGCTAATAGAGAATAAAGGCAATAAACTAAATAAATAATTTAAACAGCTAAAAGAAGGGTACTAGGATGGTCGGTTCATTATAGCTTCGGCGGCAGCAAACTAAGTCGGTCTGAATCAAGTACAGGTAAGGCGGGAAATAAAGAGGTCCTCTCGGTCCACTCTTAACAAATAGCATCTTTCGATCTCGCTATAGGTCCCTAATGTCACTAATACTAACTTTCGTCCTGAAAAATGACTAACGGTCTAAACTATACTTATCTCTCGATCTTAGCACAGTCTAGTCGATTTAATTGATGGTCTAATAACTTCCCCTATCTTTCGATCTAATGGGTCAGTCACGAAATAGGTATCTAACTGGTCGCATGCATTCGATTCGTTAAAAACAAGATTAAATTCCATTAAAACGAAGGAAACCCTACGAGGTCAGTCGATCGACCGATAATGTCAGTCGATCGACCAACACGCGAGACAAACCGTGTCTAATCTAATGCCGCCTATGCCATAAATCGCCTACATCCTAGCACTATAGAATTAGCTACTCATGATGAAAGTAATAACAACAATAAAACTAACAGCAATTACTGAATTCATGCTTAAAGTAAATAACAAATAGCGATAAAACGATAATTGGCTTTGGGATACTAATCTAGCAAATCTATACTAATGATGAAAGTAAAACAATAAAATGGAATTAGGGCATAAGGAATACCGAGATTCAGAGGAACGATTAAGAACAAGAACAGAAAATCCAATGCTAACCGATGTTCCAAACCCTAATTACTCGAATAAACTAAAACTGAAAGTACTGTATTGTGATAAAAACTTTTATAGAAAAACTGATGTTTATGTTACGTTATATAGAAATCAACGTAACACCTTATTTCCTAAAACTAAACTTCACGGGCTTCAAGATTCACGGTCTTTTAATTTACGTCTGGAATAGCGATCTGGTCGATCGACTTACAAGGATGGTCGATCGACTGCTCCTCAGCAAACAGTAGCTTCTGGAACCCGGGCATTGGTCGATCGACTGAAGGTGACGGTCGATCGACTGGATGAGCTTCTACTTGACTTCTTAAAACACGTGGACTTGTCTTTTGGGCCTTGGATTGCGCACCAAGCTCGTTCCTTAAGTGATTCCTTTACGTCATTTGCAATGCAGATTACTCGGGGACGGATTTAGCTTGATTTCCCGTTGAATTCTCCACATTTCTGCAATAATGTACAAAGTACGGAAGTAGACGGAAATAGGGAGAAATGTAGCATAAACTACAAGAATGAGCTCTGAAATGCGTGTAAAATGGGATGTGAAACATCATATAAATGACACGCATCAAACTTCCCCAAACCAAATGTCCCCAAGCAAGAACTAGACTCGATCTAACGACCTAATGGAACGAGTCCAATCTCAGAGCGAAATGCAGACTGTTAAGCCTAAACCGATTTTAATGCACAACCAACAATCAATTAGTAATGCGAATCATGCAAACGAATTACAAAGTCGTTAAAGATTATCTTTGAATCACATTGTAGAGACTTATCAAATTGGACTCTCACGGGTCGCTCAAATCACTCAAATAAGCACAGGTGAATAATGTATAAGATAGAAAGAAGTAATTTTGTAGTGACTCTCACCTAACTACGACCTATGAAAACATGCCAGCAATAAAATATGAAAATGACCTCTACGACCGTACATACGCATTCCATCCAAACAGATGACCAATGACACATGCCGAGGTATAAATGGGATACGTGAGGTATGGATAAGAAGAGGCAAAACATTTTATGGTAAAGTGGAGGTACAGGTGATCAAGCTAGTACCAAAACGGAACCAAGTGGCAACATCCAGCTTCTTGCTCATAAACAAGCGAAACGGTGCTATAGCAAGCACAAAACTCACAATCTCCAAACTATCAAATCAATAAACTCCCCATAGGATATAAATGAAACATGGGAGCAAAAATCGCCAAAAGATAAGGATTAAATTATGCGAATTGATCTCTTTTCTCTTCGAACCTCAGTCGATCGACCATATTCGGCAGTCGATCGACCCATTTAAACAGTACAGAACCTCTTTTTTTTTCATTTCTTTTCCGAATCATTTTTTCATTCATTTTTTTTTCTTTTTCTTTTGTTTCTATTTCTTTCTTTCCTTCTTTTTCATTTTCCAACCATCACCTCAACAGAGCAAATGCCACCAAAAACGAGTAACAACCCCAAAAACACGGACTACTAGCTTGACAAGGGACAGGCTAAATGTAGGATGTAGTAATGGGACAAAAAGGGGTATTTTTGGCAGTGTGAAGCTTATGGGTAAAATGAGACAAGGAAACCTCTTCCACATGTGTCAACAAACCACAAACCGAATGCATACAGGTATTAAGTAGATCAAATTCATATTCATGCAAATTAAGGAAACATGTCTCATAAGGATTACTACTCACATTCCTAAATAAATCGGTCATGAATGTCACCAGTTATAGGCTCTAAACCTCAGAAAGTATAAGTAGTTTGCCAATATTCTAAGTCAAGTCTCAAGTTCAGCAAATAAATTAACGAAAACTCGTAGGTATGCATTTACGATTCTACTAATAACATGTTGATCTAGCAAGGCTCAGGCAAAACAGGTGCAAATGCAGTGTCATCCTTGAAATACTACCGTTCCGACTCGACCTATATGCTAAAATAAACGTGCATTTTATGGGAATTTTTGAAATTTTTCAACTTTTTTTTTTTTGAATTTTTGTGTATATATAAGGGAAATGAAATAAACAAATGCAAACTGAAATGTAAACGTGAATGCAAGCAAATGAAATGCGACGCAAAACCCTTCCCCAAACCAAATCGCACAATGTCCCTATTGTGCAAAATCATGTAGTGAAGAAAAGAGAAATGGGAATTTGCGAGAAAATAAAATAAATGAGACACAAAGGAAAGATATGGAACTCACAAGACTTTAAGCGCAGCAAAGGAAACCTCCCCAAACCAGCGTGAGCTAGGAGGTTTGTGAGCTATGATGCTACCAATAAGAGTGCCTGAAAGACAGAAAATACCACGCATAAGACTGAGAAAACAATTTTGAGGCGGTAAAATTGTGCACAAATAAAAGAACTTGAAGAAAGAAGTAATATGACGGAAAATAGAGCGGAGTAGAAAACTCCCTTAGGTCCGCATATCGACCAAACACAGCAGGGGAGAGGTCGTGAACAGGTACAGCAGCAGAAGTGGTCGATCGACCTATAGAGGCAGTCGATCGACTAGATGAACAGTAACAGAAGCTCCTGGAAAGTGCAACTCAGTCGATCGACCATGATGGCCAGTCGATCGACTGAAGGTACTGTTGTACTCCTTATTTCTTCGTATTTGCGCAATGATTTGAGCTAACAAGCTCTAAATACCTGCAAGTACACAATAAAACGCGCCCAAAAATTGCGCAAACCCAGAACGAAGTCTAAAGTACTTAAAAAAATCCTAAGCAAATAAAATAAAAGCGAAGTTTTCGCACACACAAAAAGCAATAAAAAATGTCTTAACGAAGCAAATAAAGAGAAGTTCATAACGAAATCGATCAACTAATAGTTGATCAAGAAGGACCACGGTATGGCCCACTTCGTCGGCTTCTGGCTACTAGAGGTAGCCTCAATGGTGCTCATCTTATCAGTTGCACCCTTCTTAGCTTCAACAGTCGGAGAGCTCAATGGATCAACTTCGTCATCCCCCCAATCAAGGATTTCTTTGGGTTCAACGGAATCCAAGTCAGACCGTCTCACCTTGGCTGGACCATCATCCACTTCCTCATCAGTCCCATAGCTTAAGCAACCAAGACCTCCTCGTTAAATGATCGGCTGCTTTACAGTTGGCACAACTTGTAGCACTTCCTTCCCCAAACCAGCTCCTGCATTATTTAAAACAACAGATTTTTCCTCCTTCGTGCTCCCAATCTGGGGCGGAGGGGTTAACACAGCAGTAGTAATAGGGACAGGCAATTCGGGAAGCACAAAGTACGATTTCTTTTCAGAAACCGTATTACAAGTAACAGGCCACATGGGATCTTTCTTTTTAGCAGGTTGGGCAAAAATGATAGAATGTTTCCCAACTTTGAAGGTCAAAGTTCCAGAGCCTACGTCAATAACTGCACCAGCAGTGTGCAGAAACGGCCTTCCTAAGATGATCGGTATATGGGCATCCTCAGGCATGTCAAGGACAACAAAGTCAACAGGGAAGAAAAACTTCCCTATTTGGACGGGTATGTCCTCTAGGACTCCTATAGGCTCGACCGCATATCGGTCAGCCATCTGAACTGTCATGTCTGTGATAGCAAACCGGGTCAACTTAAGCCTCCTAGCTAAACTCAAGGGCATGACACTTATACTAGCCCCTAGGTCACATAATGCCTTCTCAATTGAGAAGGTACCTATTTTGCAAGGGACAGAAAAGCTGCCCGGGTCCTCTAACTTATGGGGCGCAGTGTGAGACAGATAGGAGCAAGACTCCTTGGTGAGTGCGACAGTGTGCACTGTTTCAAGTGATCGCTTTTTGGACAACAGTTGTTTCATAAATTTAGTATAAGCGGGCACTTGGTTAACTAACTCAAGGAAGGGGACTTGTACATTCAGACTACGGATTACTTTCTCAAACTTACTGAAAGATACCTGTTCCTTGGTCGGCACGAGTCTCTCCGGATATGGGGCTGTAAGGAGTACCTTAGCCCTCTCCTCCAATTCACGTGCACCGGCATCCTTGGACTTAGGCTGAAAGTCCGTCACCTTCTCTTTGTTGAAGCTAGACCCCTCCTCAGACCGTCTCAGATGAGAACCATTAACCGTCATTGGGTCGAACTTCGGGACCGGGACTGACCCATCAGCACTCGGGTCTTGTCCTAAAATCTTCGGGACGGTGGTTCCCCGAAACAAGTGGTCTCGTAGGTTATTTGGCATTAAAGGACGAAATTCTTCAGCATCAGCAGCGATCTCAGTCGATCGACCACTGTTCTCAGTCGATCGACTGAGATGTACAGTTCCAGAAGCTCCTGTAACCCATGCTTCAGTCGATCGACTAGGTATATCAGTCGATCGACTAAAGTACCTGGCAGACGTCTTTTTCTTTGATTTGTTCGTTGAAGCTTTCTCTTGACTTGTTTCCGGCTCATCTTTTTCAACAGCGTCCTCGACCATGGCAGGACCATCAAGGGTGGACCCGCTCCTCAAAGTGATGGCATTTAGGGTCTCCTTTTGTTCGGGTTGAGTGGGTAAGTGTCCGGGAGCTCGAGTGTTACTTTACTAGCCAATTGAGCTATTTGGCTCTCTAGTAGCTTCATCCCGGCCTCTCTCGCTTGGGACTCTTTTAGCAACAGATTTTTAAGCTCAGAAAATTCAGAATTCTGTGATTGTTGCTGCTGCGGCACATAAGGGGGCTTTTGATATTGCTGTTGCTTTTGATGAGGTGGTATATAAGGTTGTTGCTGCGGTGGAGCTTGAGTTGGGTTACGGACATTTTGGCTCCTCCAACTTAAGTTCGGATGGGTGTTCGGCTCATAGTAGGTGTTGGTCTGCCTATAGTGTTGAAAGGCAGCACATGATTCGAAGGGACTAGGGCAGTTTTTCGAGACATGGCCCTCACCTCCACACCTTTCACAGACGAAAGGACCGTCTGACACAGCATTGACTTGGTACATCCCACCTTTAGAGGCTCCTCCTAGCTCATACTTGTCAAATCTCGCAGTGAGAGCCTCAAGTGCAGCAACATAGGAGGATTCAGCAGCTCTCCTCTGGTTCCCTCTCAAATTCCCATACTCGGCCTTGTGGGTAGCTAGATCGTCAATGATCTTCCACCCCATGGTTGCTCATAAATTTTCAGCGAATCTTCCATTGGCTGCAGCATCCAAAATGGCCCTCTGATCGTCGTACAACCCATTGTAGAAATGGTTGCACAAGCTCCACTTTTCGAACCCATGGTGTGGTATGGTTCACACCAACTTCTTGAATCGGACCCATGCCTCGTGGAAATTCTCATCTGGCCCTTGTTTAAAGCCCGTGATTTGAGCTCTAATAGCGATCGTCCTTGAAGCAGAAAAGTACTTCTTGTAGAACGCCAATGCCAATGTATTCCAATCAGTGATCTCCTGAGCGGTCCGGTCCAAATCTCTATACCACTCCCTTGCAGCATCACGAAGGGAGAAGATGAACATGGTCTCCTTGATTTGATCCTGGGTCACGCCAGCTGGTGGGGGAATGGAGCAGCAGTAGTCAATAAAGGTCTCCATATGCCTAGCTGCATCTTCATTTGCAGCTCCCCCAAACTGATTTCTCTCGACCATAGTAATGTAGGCAGGCTTTGGTTCGAACTTCCTGGCATCTCCCGGTAATTCGAACCCCTTGTATAAATTGTCGGCTGTCGGCTCAGAATAACTAGCTATACTTGCTTCCTCGGCCATGACTGAAATTTCCGGAGAAGTAACTGTCTCGGCTGAGGAAGTGGAAACAGGCGAAGATGGTGGATTATCTTCGAACAGTTCGTTCTCGTAGTAGCTTGACAGAGTACTCAGCTCTTCCTCTGTCGGTAATACTCTTTGTGTTCGTCTCAACTCGCGCAAGGATATTTCGAGCTCAGGGTTCAACGGTACTAATTCTCCACCCTGTCACCTGCGCATAAGAAGAAACTACAAAAAAGAATATAAGAAAAGTTTAAGGAACGGATGTCCCTTAAACTAAGAAAGACTAAAAATAAAAGCAACTAAAATTAGGACTATTGCCTCCCCGGCAACGGCGCCAAAATTTGATACCCGTCGTTGTGAGTACCAAAGATAAAATTTATAATCTCCTATTAAGACTAACCTAGGCTAGTGGTAACAGGGTCGAACCACAAGGAGGCAGTTGTAAATTCTAGTTGATTTATATTCAGCCAAAGGTAACTATTGTGGGGGTTGAAGTAAATTGGTCTACAGCTAATAGAGAATAAAGGCAATAAACTAAATAAATAATTTAAACAGATAAAAGAAGGGTACTAGGATGGTCGGTTCATTATAGCTTCGGCGGCAGCAAACTAAGTCGGTCTGAATCAAGTACAGGTAAGGCGGGAAATAAAGAGGTCCTCCCGGTCCACTCTTAACAAATAGCATCTTTCGATCTCGCTATAGGTCCCTAATGTCACTAATACTAACTTTCGTCCTGAAAAATGACTAACGGTCTAAACTATACTTATCTCTCGATCTTAGCACAGTCTAGTCGATTTAATTGATGGTCTAATAACTTCCCCTATCTTTCGATCTAATGGGTCAGTCACGAAATAGGTATCAAACAGGTCGCATGCATTCGATTCGTTAAAAACAAGATTAAATTCAATTAAAACGAAGGAAACCCTACGAGGTCAGTCGATCGACCGATAATGTCAGTCGATCGACCAACACGCGAGACAAACCGTGTCTAATCTAATGCCGCCTATGCCATAAATCGCCTACATCCTAGCACTATAGAATTAGCTACTACTGATGAAAGTAATAACAACAATAAAACTAACAGCAATTACTGAATTCATGCTTAAAGTAAATAAAAAATAGCGATAAAATGATAATTGGCTTTGGGATACTAATCTAGCAAATCTATACTAATGATGAAAGTAAAACAATAAAATGGAATTAGGGCAGAAGGAATACCGAGATTCAGAGGAACGATTAAGAACAAGAACAGAAAATCCAATGCTAACCGATGTTCCAAACCCTAATTACTCGAATAAACTAAAACTGAAAGTACTGTATTGTGATAAAAACTTTTATAGAAAAACTGACGTTTATGTTACGTTATATAGAAATCAACGTAACACCTTATTTCCTAAACCTAAACTTCACGGGCTTCAAGATTCACGGTCTTTTAATTTACGTCTGGAATAGCGATCTGGTCGATCGACTTACAAGGCTGGTCGATCGACTGCTCCTCAGCAAACAGTAGCTTCTGGAACCCGAGCATTGGTCGATCGACTGGATGAGCTGCTACTTGACTTCTTAAAACACGTGGACTTGTCTTTTGGGCCTTGGATTGCACACCAAGCTCGTTCCTTAAGTGATTCCTTTACGTCATTTGCAATGCAGATTACTCGGGGACGGATTTAGCTTGATTTTCCGTTGAATTCTCCACATTTCTTCAATAATGTACAAAGTACGGAAGTAGACGGAAATAGGGAGAAATGTAGCATAAAATACAAGAATGAGCTCTGAAATGCGTGTAAAATGGGATGTGAAACATCATATAAATGACACGCATCACTTGGCTTGATAACGACTTGTCATGCTCAAGGCATACGCAACGTCGGGACGAGTGCAAATCATAGCATACATGATAGACCCAACAGCGGAAGTATAAGGGACGGTGTTCATGTGTTCAATCTCTTGAGGGGTAGAGGGAGACTGTGACTTGATCAAAGTAATCCCTTGGCCCATAGGTAGAAATCCTCTCTTGGAGTCTTTCATATTGAACCGGTCAAGAACTTTGTCAATATAAGCTTCTTGACTCAATGCTAGTATCCTCTTGGACCTATTCCTATAGATCCGGATACCCAAGATTCGTTGTGCCTCTCCTAAGTCCTTCATTTGGAAGTGTTTCCCTAGCCACTCCTTTATGGAAGGGAGCGATGGAACATCATTCCCAATGAGCAATATGTCATCCACATATAGGACAAGGAATGCAACTCCCACTAAACTTCATATATAAACACGGTTCTTCCACACTTCTAGTGAAACCGTATTGTTTAATAACATGATCAAAACGATGATTCCAACTCCGAGATGCTTGCTTAAGACCATAGATAGACTTCTTGAGCTTACACACCTTCTTAGGGTTAGATGTATCCCCAAAACCTTCAGGTTGTATCATGTACACCTCTTCTTCTAGAGTCCCATTCAAGAAGGCGGTTTTGACATCCATTTGCCAAATCTCATAATCATGAAATGCGTCAACCGCTAAGATTACCCTAATGGACCGAAGCATAGCGACTGGAGCGAAGGTTTCGTCATAGTGTAGACCATGAACTTGGGTGAAACCTTTTGCCACCAATTTAGATTTGTAAACATCTACATGTTTATCCACGCCGAGCTTAATTTTATATATCCATTTACACTGAAGGGGTAGCACTCCCTCGGGTAAATCCACCAAGTCCCATACTTGGTTCTCGTACATGGAATCCATTTCGGACCGCATGGCTTCTAGCCAAAGCGAGGAGTCGGGACTAGACATGGCCGATTTGTAGGTAGTGGGTTCATCACTTTCCAAAAGTAATAAAACACCATCCTCTTCGATGTTACCAAAGTAGCGGTCAGGTGGATTAGAAATCCTACTTGACTTTCTAGGAACACTTACCGTTTTAGAGGAAGAAGGAATGCTATCCTCCACGTTCTCCTCTACCTCATTCTCGGTTTGTGGCTCTCGAACTTCTTCAAGTTCAAATTTTCTCCCACTCTGTGTCCTAGAAATAAACTCCTTTTCTAGGAAGACAGTATCACGAGCCACAAACACTTTGTTCTCGTGTTTATTGTAGAAGTAATAGCCACGTGTTTCCCTTGGATATCCTACAAATAAAAATTTGTCAGACATGGGTGCAAGCTTATTGTCAGACTTGATCTTGACGTACGCTTCGCAACCCCAAATACGCATGAATGACAAATGAGGGACTTCCCTGTCCATATCTCATATGGAGTCTTATCGGCCGCTATAGTCGGGCTTCGATTTAGGGAAAATATTGCAGACAAGAGGGCAAAACCCCAAAATTAACTAGGAAGCTCGGTTAGACTCATCATAGGTCGAACCATATCTAGTAAAGTTCGGTTTCTCTTTTCGGCCACACCATTTAATTGCGGTGTGCCAGGAGGAGTCCATTGTGATACTATACCATAATCTTTTAGGTGTGAATAAAATTCAATATTTAGATACTCACCACCACGATCGGACCGTAGGGTCTTAATCTTTTTATCCAATTGGTTCTCTACTTCATTTTGAAACTCTTTGAACTTGTCAAAAGCTTCACTCTTGTTCTTCATTAAGTAGACATACCCATATCTACTTAAGTCATCAGTAAAAGTAATGAAGTAGTGAAAACCTCCTCTAGCAGTGATGGTTAATGGTCCACACACATCCGTATGTATGAGAGACAAAACCTCACTAGCTCGTGTCCCTTTTCCCGCAAAAGGTGCACGAGTCATCTTGCCTAAAAGGCCAGAATCGCATGTACCATAAGATTCGAAACCAAATGGTTTGAGCACTTTTGATGAAGCAAGTCTCTTAATGCGTCTTTCGTTTATGTGGCCTAAAGGACAATGCCAAAGGTAGGATTCGTTTGGATCACCCGTTTTGAGCTTTTTAGTTTCCATATGATAAATGTCATTAACATCATTTAAAACATAAATGCCTCCAATTGAAATGGCCTTGCCATAAACCACATTATTTAATGAAAAAGTACAACTAATATCCATAATCATAAAACAAAAGCCTTATGCGTCTAACGCAGAAATGGAGATGATGTTCTTAGTTAAAGTTGGTACAAAATAACACTTATTTAAATATAACTCTAGACCACTAGCTAAAGTTTGCACATACGTCCCCACGGTAACGGCCGCTACTCTAGCTCCATTCCCAATGCGGAGATCCACATCACCTTTTGCTAGTGCTCGCACGTCCCTTAAACCCTGCAAATGATTACAAAGGTGAGAGCCACATCCGGTATCAAGTACCCAAGTGGAAGTGCAAGCATAATTAACGTCTATCACATAGACAGAGGAAATCATACCAATAGGCGTCACACGCCCTTCCTTGAGATCCTCCAAGTATTTGGGACAACTTCTCCTATAATTCCCCTTCCCATTACAATGGAAACATTCGGCCTCGGAGAGTTTGACACTTTTTGCCTTAGGATTGCCATTCACAACGGCCTTCCCCTTTCCCTTGTCATGTTTCTTTGACGATTTCTTGAATTGGGACTTTTCCTTCCCTTTTCCTTTCTTGACTCTAAGGGACATGTTCTTTAACTTCATGGTTAGAACATCCCCTTTGTCACTCCCACTAGCTTCCATATCCCTCTCCGCTTGGGTGAGGAGTGCATGAATTTCATGATAACTCTTATCCATGCCATTCATGTTGTAGTTTACCCTAAAGTGGGCAAACTTGGTGAGAAGTGAGTGGAGGATTCGATCCACCACAAGAGTCTTAGGAATGTTACACCCTAGACGCTCTAGGATGTCGACATATTCGACCATTTTGAGTACATGGGGACCAACCTTTTGGCCCCTCTCAAGCTTAGCTTCAAAGAAGCGTGCCGCCGCATCGTATTGACGGACTTTAGGTGTTTGTGAAAACATAGTAATCATACGAGTGAATATCTCGTACGCATTTAAAGAAATGCTTGATAGCTTGAGCTTTAGGGACATCGACCATATCAACACATTCTTGATATCATTCGACATCCTCACATGGTCATCATTGGTGGTCCGCACCGCCGATAAAGCCCTTGGACCGGGCTCGATGGGAGGAGCTTCGGTCAAGTAAGTGAGCACATTGTCGGACAACGCGGCACTTTTGATGTTGGATTCCCATTCAAGAAAGTTACTTCCGTCATCTTTTAAGATACATTTGTCCATTACGGACCTTAGCCATGAATCTTTGCCTAGTGAAGTAGTCGATGGAGTTGATGAAGTTGCCATTGCGAATTAAAATGCTACAACAAATAAGGAAAAAATAACATCCATTGTTTTTAAAAATTACTTGTGAAAACATGTTTAACAAGTTTTAGCATCTATATAATGATCTCCCACTAAATTATATTAATGATTCCAAGACCCAATTCTTAAACAAAAATGAGCATCGCTTTGGCGAAACATCCCATAATTGTGTAAATTCGGTAAGTCACGTTGATTAATTCTACCTCTAGAACTCTTGGTCGACGAATTTCCTTAAATTCATCTACTAGCCCCAGAACACAAGACCGTCTTATATCCCGTTGAGTCCAACCAATTTTAGCGTGTGATAACCGTTTACCACTCTGCTTACCCAAGGTAAAAAGAGAACACCCCGCTTGGGCGAGTGTGGCTCTAATGAACAAGAGATTCATAGGTGTTACTAATTGGAAAGGCTAATCTCAATTTTAGTTATGTGAGAGATCTAGTCAATTTAGTTATAAATTCCCTATAAGTGAACTAAGTCGGTGAATGTAAATGACGTGAATTGACAACCGCGAAGATAAAATGCATGTGAATGGCGATTTTGGCATGCACGAAAATAAAACAAGCAAACAAGTAAGCATATGAATAAATCCTAGTATGGCCACCTAGTTAATAAAAACTAGTCTATTACATTTCGGAAATCAACTCCTTGGTCCCTTGCCGCTTCATTCCAAAAGTGGCTCCTTCTTGTGGGATTTGGAACACCTTCCAAAAATAGACTCTGTCTCGATGTAATCCGTCTTTGGAAACGCCGGTAAGAACAACTATTATAATTCATAGCTATTTCTATTATACATTAATTAATAAATAAATAAAACTATTAATTAATTACAAACCGACGATACAAGATCGTATTTAATTACAAACAAATCGATATTCCCATTCATTTCGGGTAATAACGATTAAAATTAAACTAGGCCATACTAGGTAAAACAAGATAAATACTTTAAATAAATGAAAATAATTCATTCAACTTAAATAAATATGCTTAAAATTCTGTAAAATGATGCCAAAATCGCCCTATCTATCAATCGTTGGTATCCATCTCGGGTTTTGTGGATTTAATCGATTTTTACCATGTAAAAATCAATAATCAACTCTTAAATCTCATTTAAGTCCAAACTAATTGTCCAAACTTTTTTTAACCTCAAACTTATTGCTCACTAATTTTATGATGAATAATTAGTTTGATTTTGTGATATTTTGCTAATTTAATCGATAAAATCCTAACTTTTAAGTAAAAATCCAAAATAATTGAAACATTACCCAAAAAATCGAAACAAAAATTTTGAGTATTCTGAAACACTCCCAAGAACACTAAAATGTCAGAAAAATTGCCCCAAAAATTTGGATAAAATTTATGAAGAAAAAGATCGATATTTATCGGTTTTTGACCACTAAAACCAATAAACATCAAAACAAGGTGAAATCAAATTTTAATTTTCACTTTTATATTTTAAATAATATTTAAAAATGTACATAAATTTATCAAGGGCTGAATCAATTGTTTCGAAATTATGATTAATTTATTTCACTTTTATCGACTTTTATCTCATAAAATCAATAAACATGCAAAATTTCAAACCAACCTTTAAAATTTTGCATACAATCAGTAGAAAACATTCATAAAACACCATAAACATTCCATGGCCTGAATTATCTTTTAACTATTTTTAGTTAATTTATAACTAAAATACGGCATTTTGACTCAGTTTTCTACCAAAAATCATTAAAAATAGCAAAATAACTTCATAAATCATCAAACTTTACCACAAATCTTTTGAGATCAGTAGGTGTGCATGTCCCAAAAATTTCGTGCTAAAACCTCTTCTAACACAATTCTTGAGTTTTTATAAATTATCTTCATAATTTATTAATATGCTTAAAATCAACATGCAAATTACAAGCCTAAGCTCTGATACCACTTGAAAGATCATAGATCCATATTAGACTCTCTAATAAAAATTAAATTATCTCATAATTTATCATTTTGGTGATCTATGTAACATGCATGCAAATATAAAAGCATAAAAATGAAAGTTAAGGAAAAACTATTTCCTTACATAGATTTTTATGGTAATATAGGCACAATCAAAATCTCCTACCTTGAATGTTCTTGAGCTTAAAACAAAAGGATGATCCTCCTAATAAATCTTCAAATAGAAGATCTCCTAACAATGTGCACCCAAGAATAAGAAGGGTTACTACTTTTGAGATTGTCATTCTTATTTTCTCAAGGTGGAAGTTATTTGTCAACAATGAAATTGATTCATTTAACACCTACGTTCCAATTCTGAAATTCTGGTGTTTTGGGTTGAATGTTGTTTAAATTCATTGTGAGAGCTTGTTAGGATAGTTTGGAACATCAAGGAGAGGTTCTTTACATGTTGTTGATGGAGTCATGCTCATTTTGGGAGGTCTGTGTTGAGATTAAAACACCAAAACAGGCGCAGCCCCTTTAAAGCATTGCTAAGCACAAATAGTAATGTTGTTCCTATTTTGGGGTTGGATTTAAATGAGTATATGTTGTTGGTCATTCAAGATGATGTGTTTGTTGTTTAGCTTAGAGTAAAGGCTCATTGGCCTTGGGATGAAGGATACATGAGCTCAATTGAAGGTAAAACAAAAAGGAACACAAGTAAAATCAATGAGCCTTGTATTAGCACACAAATGTCAGAACCAAGTGTGAGGGTTTAAATCCTAAGCCTTGGACAATCCACCTCAACCAAAGTGGAGTTGAAGCATAGTGAGCGATCAAATTTGGGGAATGTTACAACCCCTCTCTCGCCATACACAATTCTGGTCTATGATCCGGGAAGAAGTCGTGAGAATCCATCTCTTAAAGTTGAGCTTGATCTTTTGATGAATAGGAGGACACGAACCTTGCCAACAAGTTTCTTCATTTTGACCAACAGAATTAGAGGGCAAATTCTTTTCAAGAAAGGGAGTTTGCAACAAAATTTGTTGCGTTTTAATTCATTTTTAAGCCAAAAGAAACAATCCAAGGAACGGTTCACAATTGAATGCATTTCATCGCCTTTTGAAGTGTCATTACAGCAAGCCTAACTTCCAAGCTCTATATCTCAAGTTTTACTGATGCAAATCCTATGATTCTTATATCATTGGAAAGCTTGGGATCTTAGCTAGACAATGAATTTTGAATCATCTCCATATCAGGTCTATCGATTGAGTTATGGCTGATGCAAACAGTCTACGCATTACTGGACAGCTCATGACCTATGTGAATTAAAAGTTCCATAACTCAAGATTCACTCAATTTTTAAGGTTGATTCATTTTGGGGGTGAAATTTAACTTCATTAGCTTTCCAATAAGCTATCATAAGCCTTCATATTCATCCGCATCTAAGAGATATGGCTCCTAAAAGATGCGTCTGAATTCCTGAGTTGTTCTCCAACCTGGTTTTGGTCCGTCTTCTGTTTTGAGGTCCAGAAGCTTCACAAATTCCAAAGTCATGAAACCAAAGCCTAGACTGGATAATTTAGAGAGTTTTGAGCAAATTTGTCTAGGTTCATTTGTCCTAAAAGTGCGGGATTAAATAAGTAGCTAAAGGACACATTTTGTCTATCAGAAATTGGGCTGTTTTAGAGAATGGGTGAAATGTCGCTTTCAACTTCCTTCTTTTGGCTAAAAAAGGGTTGGGCACGACTTGGGACTCCTTCTAACCTCTTGTGCTTGAAGATTTGCAGCTGCCAAGGGCCATTCTCCTAAGGCTTACACATTTTATTTGACCTTTAGCAAGCAAACAAATCTGAACTCACTTTATTACTTTATGCTTTATGCTTTATTATTTTCTAGTCTTTATTTTCAGTTTGTGTAAGATAAAATAGCTGTTATTTTGTGCTTTTATAAGGCTCTTTCATGGCCCTTAGATCTAGAATAAATGGTGGAGATTTTATTGCCTTGGTCTATATAAACCAAGCAAACCAAATGTAACAATCAGATTTGAGTTGATGAAAAAAAAGCTAAGTTTGAAAACTGAGTTTTCTACTTTAAATTCTTCTTGCTTAGTGAGGAAAACCCTCCAATTGCTTAGTGCTTTGGGGCGGAATTTGGTCCTTGCTTCGTGATCTTGGACGAGATTCCTAGGCTTAGGCTTGCTTCGTGATCTCGCCTAAGGCATATCCTTGTTTGGTTCATTGTTTTCGTGTCCGTTTCAGTCACAAATACAAGCCATTTTCGAGTCCAATTCTGTCCAAAATAGAGTCCTTAACATTTTACTTCACTTGACGAAGCATATCTCTCATCCACGTTAAACTTTTCGAAGAACCCTTACCATCGTCTTCAACTTTGATTGGAAGGTGGTGTATAATACACGTAATAGGATGGACATAGCGGGTGTTTGATTGTGATTCAGCAGTTCTAGAAGACGATGATATGATGATCAAGGTATAAAGTTTTTAATTAAATTATATGTGATAATTAATTACTCGATGAATTGGTGCTTGTGGTTAATTAAACTATGAATTGGTACATATTTATAGGAAAATATGTGTGCATGCACTACAACAAATTATCACTTGCGCCAAGAATTATGCCATGGTAATTTATAATTCATGGCTAAATTCTGCTTAGCCACGGAAAAAACTTGTTCATTATTTTGGAAAAAAATTTATGCCACGGGATAACTTTTCCCGTGGTAAAAAGTCACTTGCGCCACGAATTAGGCTATACACGTGACACATAATCATTTTAGCCACGAGCTATGTCATACCCGTGGAAAAATTTTATTTAGTCACAAACTAACAAATACCCGTGGCGAGTATCTTTTCCGACTTAAATTAAGATATCTGATCATGTTAAGGCAAACCTAAAAATTGCTTACTTAAAAAAATACAAAATCTGAATGAAATCTAATCAAATATAAATAATATAAAAATACATTTAAATATAAAATTTTGGAAACACTTTGATTAATTTAATTATTATTTTTTATTATTTTATTTGCATTAATAAGAAATTTTAAAATTTTATAAACTTATATGTAAGCAAAGAAAAGTTTATCGTCTCAATTTTTTGATTTATTTACAAATCACAATTATGTTTTGTAGGTTTTGAAAACATTGCTAATTTAAGTAATTTGTTTTAATATTTAATTTTGTTTATTAAAGTCGTGAATTTCTTTTAATTTCTATTACTTTTTTAATTAAAACTTTATAATCTTGAATAACAATCTTAAATGATCGTATCACATTTAAAGATATAGCATATCAACTTAATTAAATAAGTTATTTACCATCTATCTTAGAGAAATCTAAAATTAATATATTGTCAAACCGTTTCATTCAAAATTAGATTTACAACTTTATTTGTAAGATATTTATAGAAAAATTTGAATTTGTTATAAAATTTAACTTGTTCAGAAAAAAAAAATTGCGGAAGTTTTTTTTAGGAGTGAAAAAGAAACAACAATTAGATTAAAAAAATTGACTAAATAAAATAAGTGGGCTAAGAAATGAAAATAAAAAAGGTGATCTCCAACAAATCAATTAAGAAAAGAACATATTGAAACAGTTATCAATATAAAAATTCAATATGGAGAATTTTTTTTATTGAAAATAAGCGCGTCACATGTAAATTATAGAAATTTTATTAATTGAAAGTCACATGTGTAAATAATGTGAAATTTTTGAGAAAGAAACGATAAATCATAAGAAAGAGAAATCAGTTTAGGAAAATAAGAGATTCTATTGTACGATAGTCTTTTTCGTGTTTTTTGGGTAAATAGTAACTACATTTTGGTTAATAGTGACCACTTTGGGAGAAAAAAGACCATTAGTTATAAAAAGTGGTCATTATTTTACAAAAACATTTTTCATATCACAGGTACAACGGTCATACTATAGAATTTGCATAGAAAAATATACAAAAAAGCGTACATGAGAAATGAAAATAAGAATGTCGATATACTAAAGAAATAAAAAATGTTAGAAAAACAAGATTAAGTTTACTTTTTGGAGAAAATGGTTTTGCTGACTTCAGCAAAAAAAAATGACGTCAAAATCATTTGTCGGGAGGTTAACATCGAAAATTTAATTGTTTTGGCCAAAATAATGTTTTTCCCGCAAAAATTTGTAAATCATGTAACATTTTTGTAATTAAATATTACTAAAGGTAAATTTTGAACGAAAAATATAATCATGAAACGATTCAAAGTGCTAATTATATCAACAAAGTTAACTTTTACTTTCTCTAGCACATCAAAAGAACTCTACAGTTACGCGTGCTCAGGTGAGAGTAGTGTTGGGATGGGTGACCTCATGGGAAGCCTCTCCGATGCGCACAGATGCATGAGCGGTGAAACCAAATAACGTTCAAATGAATCGAGTTAACTAGCGAAACAAGTACCTAGATTGAAATAGTTCCTTATTTGATAAAATATCCATTGTGGAAAAAAAATTATTTTACATTTTGGTTATTTAATTTTCGCCACGCGAAATTTTTTTGGTCCCGGGAGTTATTAGCCACGAGAGAATCCGATGCCAAAAATTCAATAATAGCCACATTCTTGTTTTTCCCGTGGCTATCTCTTTGCCACGGCCACTTGCGTCACAGAAGGTATTCCCATGGAAAAATGATTTATCCATGAAAATTTAGCACTTGCGCCACGAATTTAGCGGTGGCCCAAGTGCTCATTTGTAGTAGTGATGTGAATGGATAGTAATTAATAATGGTCAAACAAATTAAAACAATAATAATACATAGGAATTTAACATAATTTAATTATATAAAATGACAACGGTTTTACAAAACCGTGATCAATGTATCCAATAACTACGGTTGTTCTTTACCCGTTGTCAATTTTGAACCATTGAAGCTATTCATATATTTAATTAAGCCGTTTCCAATACATGCATGACCTTTAAACCCTATATATTAGAACCCTATAAGTAAACTTTTAATATTCACAACAAAATCTAAAGTCTTTTTTTTAATACTCCTATATCCAATTATATATTCAAAAGAGTATTCATTAATTATGTCGTCTTATAATTCATCGTTCGATGAAGGATCGTACGAATCTGATGTCGAATCATTCGACGGATGTACATCTGATGTCAAATCTTTTAATATATCAGATTTTGAACGCCTAACTAGAATTTTGTATGTCAAACCTTTGATGTGCATAATTGACAATCTCCCATACACAGAAGACGGGAATAGGAAGAAAATATTGTCCTATGACCTTAACTGGCCTGGTTAATAGGAGTGATTCGGGCTGCCGGATTGGATTTGGTTCAAGCTATCCACCCGGCTCTTTCACATAATGGGTCGTTCAAGGGTCACGCACCCATCAAGTTTGGTGTGGGTGAGGAGCGGGAATGCTTCCGTCAAGCTCGCAAACTGGAGTGAGCTTCTTATAACAATGATACTTCAAGGTTTTGGTTTGATACCGATGAAGAACAAGAGGGACCATATTTATGGGTCACGAATGAAGATGAGCGTGGACGAGTGGCATATTCTTACGTACACGGTCGTAATTTCCAGTTAGGGAGAGTGTCGTTGGAATTGAAAAACGACTCGGTGGATTGGGTTCAAGGTGAAAGAGATGTTTTTAGTGATATTGTCGATGGATTCCGCACTCTGTTCCCTGATTATTAATTAATTAGCTTGTTTTTTATCTTTTTGTTTGATATAATTTTTAAGATCAAATTACCTCGTATGGTTTTATTTCAATTCTGTCTTGCTTCGTTCCTTTGTTTAATTTTTGAATACGCAAACGAATACTTAACAATTAAAATACATAAATAATTAAGCTTCAATTCATTAGGAAAAGAACAACTACTAATTATATTATACGATCAACTTAGTTTCATTGTTAGGAATTATTTTTTTTTTTGTAACATGTGAGCTTTTGTATTAAAACTTGAAAAGATATTACATCAGTCTCCTATTACATTCATCATCTAAGGGCTAAATACAAAAATTTCATCTAATATGAATCATACTTAGCCAATAACAGTCACTTTGCTGCGCAACAGTGGCCATTTTTTGCACAAACCTGCTATGTATCTGCTGTTTAAGCATTGATATCAGCTGCTCAGGTCTTCTGAGTTGAAATTCTAGCCTGCAGTTATTTATTTCATTCCAAATCGTGTACGATATAGCCATCTTGGCCATTCTACATGTCTTCTTCTGCAACTTCGAATAAGGAGTGAAAGGTCAAGCAATGCTAAGACAAAGCCATTGCTCAATACCAGCTATAACCAGAGAACTATAAGGATAATTTCCAAAGAGATGTTCATGAGTTTCCTCCCCAACTTCACATAATATACACCTATCAGTCATACACAGTCCCAGCTTATGAAGTTTAATCCAGGTGTTCAAAGCCCTTTTCTCAATCAACCAACCAAGAAAAGCATGCTTTGGTAAAATACAATTATCCCATACATCCTTATACCAATGGACAGGGGGTGTGATCCCTGTATCCATTGGTATCCAGCTCCTACAGAGTAACCCCCAGTGGAAGCTATCCAGCAATTACCCTGATAACCACCTTCCAACAGACCTTTAACTCGACATATATTCCTCCAATTCCAATTGGAATCAAGCGGAGGTTGATAAGAATCCCAATTTGTACCTTTCAAGTAAACATGATCTATCCACATAACCCATAATATGTCAGCCTTAGTATACAACCAGTAAATAAGCTTACCTACACTTGCTGCATTCCACACCCCAGCTTCCTGTATACTCAGACCACCCTCTTTCTTTTTAAAACAAATGCCCTGCCAAGAAACCAAAGGTGCTCTACTATATTTAGATTCTCCACACCACAAAAAATTTCTACAAATAGCTTCTATCCTCTTGATAACCCCTTTTGGGATAAAGAAGATTGATGCCCAATAATTGTGTAGTGTATTGAAAAGATAATTAATAAGAATAGTTCTACCCGCATAACTGAGCTTTCTTACCCCTATTCCTCTGACTTTAGCCACTATTTTCTCTATTAACACATTGCAATCAGGTCTTGTCAATCTACCAGGTTGGATAGGAATACCCAAGTATTTGTATCTTACCTTCCTGGTAACCTGAGATTTGAGTTATGTCTTGCTTCAAGCTATCAGATACCCCATTGAAAACCACCTCAGATTTAGAAGCATTAACTTTAAGACCAGAAGTAGCAGATAAGGTTGCAAGGACTCGAAGTATTAACATGATAGATTTCACATCCCCTTTGCTGAACATAAGGAGATCATCAGCAAATAATAAATGAGTAAGCTTTAAGCTCTTACAAAGTGGATGAAATCTGAAGAACCATTTCTTAGTTGTAAAATCCATTAATCTTGTCAGATACTCCATACAAATGCAGAAAAGGAGAGGGGAGCTAGGGTCACCCTGTCTGAGGCCCCTTCTACCCTTGAAATAACCAAACTGAGCTCTATTTAGATTAAGAGTTTAGGATGAAGTAGAGAATCAAGTCATTATCAGTCGCTTAGTTTTTTCTGGAAATATGAGGGCTTCTAACATCTGTTCCACAAACTGTCACTCTATAGAATCATAAACTTTTTGCAAGTCAAGCTTAAACATGCATCGAGGCGAAGCTTTACCCCTGTGATAAAACCTTATTAAGTCTTGACAAATCAAAATATTTTCAAGAATACTCCTTCCCTTCACAAAAGCACCTTGATTCTTACTAATGGTATCAGGTAAAACTACTGCCAATCTAGTGCAAAGAATTTTTGAAAGGGCCTTATAAAGGACATTACAACATGAAATTGGCCTGAAGTGCTTTACACTAGTTGGTTTTTCCGTCTTAGGGATTAAGGTAATTACATTAGCATTGATTTGAATCAACAACTTCCCAGTATCAAAAAATTAATCACTGCAACACACACTTCATCCTCTATAACATCCCATGCATCCCTAAAGAATTGGCTTGTATAGCCATCTGGCCCAGGTGACTTGCTTTTTGGGATGCTAAAAATACTATTCTTGACTTCCTCAGCTGTAACAGACCTAGCTAAGATATCCCAATGATTCTCATTACAACATGCACGTTTTCTTACCACGTTCACATTAACCTCATCAGTGTGTGTATGAGAGCCTAAAAAATCAGTATAGTAACCCAAGAAAGCTTCTTGATAGTATTACCTTCAGTACATATCATCCCATCATTATCCTCAATTTGAAACACCTTATTAAGCATCATTCTATTCTTAATTATATGATGAAAGTAAGATGTGTTGAGATCCCCTTTTAAAGACCATTGCACCTTAGCCTTTTGAATTTGAAAACTATCCCTAACAGTAATTAAATCCTTTAGATCATGAGCCAAATCCATTTCTTGTTGCATCAACTCAGCATCACTAGGTTTGTCAACTAAAGCCTTTTGAATATTTTCCAGAGCCATACTTGCTATAGTGGTATTATTCTCAATATCAGAAAAACATTCTCTATTCAAAGACTTCAAAATAGGCTTCAGAGCTTTGAGTTTTTTTATGACAAAAAACATTTTTGTACCTCTATATTCAGTACTCCAAATCTTTCCAACAGAGTCCTTAAAATTTGGTGTAGTACCCCACATATTAAAATATTTAAAACTCTTTTTCCCTCCAATTTTAGCACTCTTATCAATAATGGTACATGGACAGTGGTCAAAAAGCCCCTCAGGGTGAAAATGAGCAATACTACAACCAAACTTGTCCAACCACTCCTGATTTCCCATTACTGTATCCAACCTAATATACACCATATCAGATGGATCCTATTTATTTGAACCGGTAAATAATGCTCCAGTGGCAGGAATGTCTTCCATATCACAAATAGAGACACAATCATGAAAATGCTCCATCTCTGCATCAGAAGTGTTGCTACCTAGTGTAATACCCAGGATATTTAAGGGCTCTGTTGACCGACCCTGTTGACCATGGAGGACCTTAGGGAGGAATAGGTGAAAGGCTATCATTGGAATAGGTACCATATAGGAGCGGGTACTCGACCTAGCAGAAGCTACTCGGCCGAGTATTACCTATACTCGACCGAGTAGAGACTACTCAGCCGAGTATGCCAATACTCGACCGAGTATGGCTGCTGTTGATTCGTTAATATAAAATGCAAGTTCGCGAGACTCATTTCATTTTCTCATTTTCGCGACAGTTCCTCTTTCTCAAACCCTAACCTACCACTCCCTCCTATCACCCCTACCTCCATACACTCTCATGTTTATAGCCTACACTTAGACCATGGGAAGGTCGGATTTTGCTTAGGAAGGATGCGTGTGTGGTCATCGTCCGTATCACCGTCGATTCGCGTTATTACGTATGTCTTTGCCTTGTGTCTCTTTTAGTAGGTTATTGAGGATGGTTGTATAATAGGGGATGGTTATCGTTGTAGGATGCATGTCGGAGTCTTGCTTAGCTATATGTGGATGCTTTTCATGATTGGAAATGAGGTAGGGTTTCCCTACTCAGTTACCGTTAATTGATTTAAGATTGTGTTTGTATTGTAATAGTTGTTATCTGCTGATCATCGGAGTATGGGTGTGTGGTGACGGTGGTGATGTGGTTGTGTTGTGACAGTGGTGGTGTTATGACAGCTGTGATGCTGTGGGACTGTGATGTGTGTGTGTGTGTTGATTATGGTGGAGTCACTTGCGGGAGTGACTTCACATCCTAATTCGCCCTCCGTGGAACCCGTCACGGGAGGGGATGTGCACATTAAGGGACAGGGTTGTCGCTCGTTGATGAGCGGGATTTAGGTGGGGATGGGCTGTGGTCCCCCACCGGCGGAGTGGATTACCTATTGCGATGGGTAATCCGGCAGGGCTGCACACTTCGGTGTGTAGTCAGTTACTGTGGAGGATGATCAGCCGATTACATTGTTTGTTTGTCTTATCTTGATTAGACAGTTCTGACCCCGTGGTTTTTGTTTTGTGGTATCTGCTGTGATCCATTCGGGGATGGTGAGCTGTTGGCTTAGCAGGTACTGTTGGTTTGAGACTGCTGGGCTTGGAGGGATCGAGTCATCACGCTACCAGTTTAGAAGTGCAGAATCACGAGCTATAGTAGTCTCTATCATCATATGTAATTAGATTTGTACCGAGTTGTAAAGAGTACGGTAATGTATTATAAACGTTCTTTCATTGTCTATTTGATCTACTACCTCGG
Organism: Silene latifolia; assembly: GCF_048544455.1. NCBI lineage: Eukaryota > Viridiplantae > Streptophyta > Magnoliopsida > Caryophyllales > Caryophyllaceae > Silene > Silene latifolia. The sequence continues at coordinate 86,376,875 of NC_133527.1, read as the reverse complement.
GTAACCGAGATGGTAACACCTTCATATACTGGGACGGTCCTCGGTAAGGCATCCTAGTTTACGGGGGTGTTACAAAGTGGTACCAGAGCCGACAATTTTGGAACTTGAACCAATGAACTAAATGAATATAGGGTGTCAAACAAAAATGAACCTGGTGTATGTGCGTTGGGAGCCCCAGCCGATGCTAGATTTTCGGTGAGTAGGTGCCCTCATTTCAAAATCACGGCCCCATCGTGCTTAAGCCAGTCACTGGGAAAGGGTAGTTGATAGGAGTTGTTACGTGAGGATTGTTCTCGTGTGTAATTGTGATTTAAGATATGTGCATCAGTGCGAATTGCTGCATGTAGTGATTAAGGTATCGGAAAAGTCTTGAATTGGTAAATATGATTGCTGAGATGTGATCAAAAATTGTGGGTGATGTAATTTAAAATTCTGTTGCGTATGGCGAAGTTAAGTCGAATGATTTGTTTAATATAGCTTGCAACATGTCATGGTTAATGCTTCATGAATGACTTGTTAATGTGAGTATGGAATGCATTGTGGAGTGTGTAGAGTTGTAGAGGTATAGATTAATCTTTGCAGGTGAAGTAACTAATTGATATATGTGTGCGGTTGTGTTGTAATTGTCGTAATAATGAAGTAGGGAATATAGGTGGAAATGTTGATTGAATCGGTAATGGATATGCATAACTCGTGTTGATGCATGTTTATGTGGTAGAAGTAAGCTCTAACAGTGACGAGCCGATTGAACGGAACTCCGAACTATGCTACTTGTTTTGCAGGAGCATTAAAATTCGAAATTTCATTTCTGCTTTTTGACACTCGACGGAGTAGAAACGCATACCCGACCGATTAGGCCACAGTCGGCCGAGTATGATTGTGCTCGACCAAGCGTTCATTCTGTTAGGATTAAAATCGCTACTGGTCTTGAAAACTCGACCGAGTATTCATAATACTTGACCGAGTAGTCGATACTCGGCCGAGTAAACCCAATAATCGACCGAGTACTGCTTTATCGGGACTCATCCGGGTTATACAAAAACCCTACTTTGGCTCATTCTTTTCTTATTTCCGCCTCCCACTTCTTCTTCTTCTTCCCTCTAAAACCCCATATTTCTTAACTCTCAAGATTTTGGGTAATCTCTTGGTGGTTAATTGTTCTTGCTTGCCAAAAATCTATTCAAGGTAAGGTTTTAACTTAATTTCTTTCTTTATTATCAAAGTTATGGTATGATTTTGCCTATCTTTCGAAATTCCATCAAGAGTAACTGAAATCAAGCCTTTTTCTTGTGATTCTTTGGATTTAATTGCATATAAACATCGTTTACACCGACTATTAGAGCAATTACATGTTTTAATTGGAAATTTTAATTTTAGGGTTAGCTAAATGGAAAATTTTCATTCTTTGTTTGATTACTGTACTGTTTCAAGTTTCTTGATGTTGGTAATGATGTTTTGGGTAAAAGACTTGGTGTTTAATGAGAAAATTTGTCTTTAAAGTTCGTCTTAAAATTGTATACAATCGAAAAACAGTCCATCCTTTTGCAAAATTTTGGTGTGTCAAATACCCTTGTTAAAACTTCTCTTTTTGCAGTATGGTGAAAACCAGAGGTTTAACAAACAAGAGGACCCGTCCTAATGCTCAATTTGAGACGGGTCAGTCTAGTCAAGATCTCGTGGTTCCACCGGTGGAGGCATATCCATCGGTAATCTTCTCTGATTTTAAGCAGCGTAAGGCCTTTGTACCCTTAATGAGTCGCCCTTTTCGCCCCACCCGCTGTGTTAATCCCGATATTATAGAGACCTTGGGGATTAAGGAGGACATATCTCATATATTTGAGATTTTGGGAATGGGGGGGGGGGTTATACCATTTCAGGAAGAAGTCCTACCCCCACCTGAACTTGGAGTTCTTGAGCTCTTACGAGTACGATGCAAAGGGGAAGACTGTCTCCTTTCGCGTCATGAATAAGGATCACGAGCTGAGTTTGGATGAGTTTGCGGGTCATTTGGGTTTAGAGGCTGAGGGGACGGGTTACCTTAGTGATGTGGCTAAGAATAGTGGAGCACCTAGCTATCTTCCTTACTTGACTGGTCGACCTGCCCCTAGTGCCAGCGCTATGCTGATAAATGATGTGCAGCATGTTTCCCTTCATATGTTTCTGAGGATGATGACTTGTTTGTTGTATGCAAGAGATGACGTGAGCAAGCTTAATTCTCATGAGGTCATGTTGCTTGTGTCTTACCTTAACCTGCACCGTAGGAAGCCGTTCTATTATAGTGCTCTGGGGGTAGTGTGCTCCAGTCTTGAGCGCATGGCACAGTCCCCGAACCGGCACATTGCTTGCGGGGCCATAGTGACCCGTCTAGCTCAGCGTCTGACTGATTTTGAGGCCCCACCTCTCTCGAGGGATGAGTATGTTGAGACTGTGCCTACCATGAACGCCAAGTATTGGTGTCAGAACAGATGGTTGAGGAAGATGCCTGATGAGTCTTATGCATGGAGAGTGATGGGATATATGTGGATGGTACTTCCCGACCCTACCCATCTCCCTGTTGTTCACTACTTAGCTGAGTGGGAGCCTTGTGCTGTACCTAGACCTAAGCCCCAGACCTATCTGATTGATCCTACCATTCTCTTGGATCTACCTGAGCCTATCACGGTACCAGAGGGACAGCCGGACCTCCCCCACCTCGTGAGCGCCGTCGGGTTAGGCAGTCTAGGGGTGACCCGGTCGAACCTGAGCCCTCTTACTACGCCCCTGACTTGTACTCGCCCTACCCCACGGTGCATGACCCTAGGATGCAGCCGAGTGACTTGACTGCGTGGATCTCCACCACTTTGGTGCTTCGCAACATGCACGAGATGGCCCTTAATCAGGGCATAGGGACTCTGTTGGCACAGCTTGTTTGGTGGAGGGGACCTGGAGTGGACACGGGAGTCTTTTACAGCTACGGAGTTGATCCCGATTTTTGGAGGCCACCTGAGGAGACCGAGTTTGGCTGCCTCGCGGGACCGTGGGGAGCCAACTATGGCAGCCAGCTAGGAGGAGACTACTCAGCAGCACCAGGTGTTCAGGGAGCAGGTAGCTCGGGAGCAGGTACTTCTGGTGCAGGTGGTGATGAGAACATGGAGGAGGGTCCTGGATTTTGATCCTTTTGTTGTATTTTCTGGATTTGTTTCATTTGTGTTGGATACTTATCTTCCGGATTTATCTTTTACTTTTGGATGACTGTACTCGGCCATAAGGTCATTACTTATTTAGCATACTATGTGGTGACTTATTTTACTTGGTTATGCTTGGTAGTGTGATAGTTGAATTTGGTTGCAGGTGAAGTCGTGAATGAATTGTGTGTGGAATTGCCAGAAAAAGCTATGTGCTTGTAAAAACTCGACCGAGTATAGGTACTACTCGACCGAGTACAGCTTACTCGGCCGAGTATGCTATTATACTCGACCGAGTAGAGCTTAATCGACCGAGTAGCCACTCACACTCGGCCGATTATTACTGTTACAGGAACTTCTTCTGTTTCATATTTTAGATCATCAGATTTCTTTTGGATATTTATATATCAAAGCTTGTGGGTGCCTAATAGTGTCGCTTAGCGTAACCGATTGTCCCCGTATGAAGTGCGATCATGTTATATGTATGTATGTGCTTGGATAACACGTTAAAATATGAATTTTTTGTCACCTTGCCATGGCTAACATGAATGCTTTTACATTGTTTGAGTGCTGCAATTGGGGGTACTTCCATATGTGGTGTGGGTCATGATTATATAATGACAAGAGAGTGTGGTAGCTGTCACGAGCCCTATACATATATATGTTTGGTTATCTGATGCAATCTTTCGTGGTGTATGTGATTGATTATAGTTATAACATGTCAAATGGGATGAGTGACACTTAATGGCTATAATTTTGTAACATGAATTATATGATAATTAACAGATAATTGATAAACTTACTATTATCCAGTAATAACATCTTGAGATATATATTACCTAATTTCCATCATATTCTATCGCTATGAGTTGTAGTTGTGTAATGTCATAGCTTAGGTTGCGTCAGCATGAACCAATGTTGGTTGCAGTTACGAGTAATGTCAGTAGATGGATATGTGTGTCAATTTGAATCGGGGAAGTGGTTTAGTGGAGAACTTCGGGGACGAAGTTCCTTTAAGAGGGGAAGAGTAATGTCGCAATTTTGTCTATGTTATTGAAATTATACTTATCTCTATGTTATTGAAATTGTGTTTATGTTACAGTACTTTGGTACTTGGTGGCATTTTAAGTTATATGAACGAGCGTTAAAACAACTTTGTATGATCGTTAGTGGTTATAGTGCAGTTTCGTAAGACGGCGGGATGTGTACTTTTGCGAATGTGTATTTTGCCGGTTGTTTGAATTGCTTTAACAAGATGGCGTGATACGGGCAATGGGATAGGAACACATTTTGCTGTGAATCTATGATTATTTTGCTGGATGATTTGTAAGTGAAAGTTGTTGGCCGGTAATACATGGAAGTCTAGTTTTGTGGTCGTATGGACCGTTTATCTGAATAATGTGATGTGGTGGTGGTGTAAATGATAGCCAAAGTTCATATGTTTTCATGTATATGGATCGTGATCATAATGCATGACCTCGCTGTTGGAGTCGTGTGGGCTGAACTTCGGGGACGAAGTTCTTTTTAAGGGGGGAAGACTGTAATACCCAGGATATTTAAGGACTCTGTTGACCGACCCTGTTGACCAAGGAGGACCTTAGGGAGGAATAGGTGAGAGGCTATGATTGGAATAGGTACCATATAGGAGCGGGTACTCGACCTAGCAGAAGCTACTTGGCCGAGTATTACCTATACTCGACCGAGTAGAGCCTACTAGGCCGCGTATGCCAGTACTCGATCGAGTATGGCTGTTGTTGACGCGTTAATATAAAATGCAAGTTCGCGAGACTCATTTCATTTTCTCATTTTCGCGACAGTTCGTCTTTCTCAAACTCTAACCCACCAATCTCTCCTATCACCCCTACCTCCATACTACCTCATGTTTATAGCCTACCCTTCAACCATGGGAAGGTCGGATTTTGCTTAGGAAGGATGCGTGTGTGGTCATCGTCCGTATCACCGTCGATTCGCGTTATTAGGTATGTCTCTGCCTTGTTTCTCTTTTAGTAGGTTATTGAGGATGGTTGTATAATAGGGGATGGTTATCGTTGTAGGATGCATGTCGGAGTCTTGCTTGGCTATATGTGGATGCTTTTCATGATTGGCAATGAGGTAGGATTTCTCTACTCGGTTACTGTTAATTGATTTAAGATTGTGTTTGTATTGTAATAGTTGTTATCTGCTGATCATCGGAGTATGGGTGTGTGGTGACGGGGGTGATGTGGTTGTGTTGTGACGGTGGTGGTGTTGTGTGTTTGTGATGTTGTGGGACTGTGATGTGCGTGTGTTGATTGTGGTGGAGTTACTTACGGGAGTGGCTTCACACCCTAGTTCGCCCTCTGTGGAACCCGTCATGGGAGGGGATGTGCATATTAAGGGACAGGGTTGTCGCTCGTTGATGAGCGGGATTTAGGTGGGGATGGGCTGAGGTCCCCCACCGGCGGAGTGGATTACCTGTTGCGATGGGTAATGCGACAGGGCTGCACACTTTGGTGTGTAGTCAGTTATTGTTGAGGATGATCAGCCGATTACATTGTTTGTTTGTCTTATCTTGATTAGACAGTTCTGACCCAGGGTTGTTGTTTTGTGGTATCTTTTGTGATCCATTCGGGGATGGTGAGCAGTTGGCTTAGCAGGTATTGTTGGTTTGAGACTGCTGGGCTTGGAGGGATCGAGTCATCACGCTACCGGTTTAGAAGTGCAGAATCACGAGCTATTGTAGTCTCTATCATCATATGTAACTAGATTTGTATCGAGTTGTAAAGAGTACGGTAATGTATTATAAACGTTCTTTCATTTTCTATTTGATCTACTACCTCGGGTAACCGAGATGGTAACACCTTCATATACTGGGACGGTCCTTGGTAAGGCATCCTAGTGTACGGGGGTGTTACACCTAGTCTCTCAACAGGAGATAAAACTGTATTGAAATCCCCAAGCCACAACCAAGGTTCAATACATTCTATACAAATCCCCTTTAGAATATTCCACAATTGAACTCTTTCATACAAGCCATTAAAACCATAAATCATAGTAAGATAAAATCACTTCCCATCAGTTTGAGAATGTACCAACATATGGAATGTTGGGCACTACAAGAAAGAAACTGAATGTCAAAAAGATTAGGCTTCCACAAGATCCAGATTCTACCACCCTAATGCCAACTGTAGTTAGTGGAGACACTTCAACCATCACAAATAGAGGTATCCCTTTTCATTAAAGTTCCAGGTTTCAGTTTAATTTCAAGCAGCCCAAACAAACCTACCCAATTATTGTGCATAAACCATTTCACCACTCTCTACTTATTCAGGTCATTAAGACCCCTAACATTCCAAAATCCAATACTATGCATGGATATTGGTAGGGGGTGGGTCCTTTCCATTGTCAACTATCTGCTCTTGAGGTGTTGCATTACGATTATGAGCATCCATAAAAGTATAGTTACTAAATTTGCCAGATAATCTCACCCCAACCATTCCCTCTTGTCTGTTAAGCCTCATGATTTGCTTAACTGGTGTAGACCTAACAACAGGCATAGTTCTAACAATATGTAGTGGAGGAAAGTTAGCAGGGGTAAGAGTAGGAGGAGTTAGAACACCAGCAGATACACTCTGAGGTTTCACAACATGCCTCCATTCTTTTTTCTGTTGAGGTTTAGACTTTGGCAAAGGACCTTGAGTATTGTTCAATTTCTTCTTCCTACTAGGTTTTCTGCATTGGGTAGCATCATGTCCTATTCCCTTACAACTAGTACAAGAAATAGGCCTCCATTCATACTCTATGGTCACAAACACCACATGCCCAGATTCATCAAAAAACTTCACTTTCTAAGGTAGCTTCTGATCCATAGGCAGTTCTACCATAATCCTAGCATAACTCAGTCTAACTTTATCATGTGTATCAATATCCATTTTTACATACTTGCCAACCAGATCCGCAATTTTAGGTAAACATTTTCCCCAAAACTTCAGAGGAATGCCATATAGTTTTACCCAAATAGGAACCACATCAACCTTTTCTTTGACCAGTTCCATATCCATAACCCATGGTTTGATAATCATTGGTTTGTTATCGAATAAATAATACCCAGATTGCAATAAGGCTTTCTTACCACCAGACTGGTGAATCTAACAATAAAAACACTGATACGATCGTCAAGTACCAAAAATAAAATACCTAGTTACACTAATAGAAGCTAGCAGTAAGTAGGGTCGATCTCCACAGGGAGGCGGTCACTATCCACTTGTCTACTCGGTCTGTCTAAGGTCACAGTGAGGGTTTTAATTGATTTCTAAACTACTGAGATTAACGGAAAGGGAAATAAAGGCAGAAAATGTGATAAAGATAAAAGATAAGAGAGAATATGTCAGGATTTCGGTTCACCATGGTAATCAATCGACTCAGTTGCAAATAGCCTAGACAATGTACTGTGAGAAGGATAACGGAAAGGTCCTTCCGGTCCACTTTCTATCCTAGAATTCCACTAACTTAACTTCCGTCCTCATTAGGGAAGTCTATTGTTCATAGCAAGTCTGTTCATTCCAATCTTCCGATCCAGGAACGAAATTAACCAGATTAATGTAATTTAGAAGCATGCATTCAACTAAATTGGTGTACAGTTATATTGCTATGGGGACAGATTCTCACATATAAATCATCTAGCCTATTCGCTACATCGTCACAATCCTACCATGGATTCCCTAATCCCGACATAAGAGAATTTAGCTATTCATATTACTAATGTTGTCAATACTAATAATAATGAATAAACTAATTAAAGGCATGATAGAACAACAATAATTATGCATAAGATGAATTAGGGCAGAAATTAATATATAGAGAAACCAGGATTAAAGCAAGGAAATAATAGATTAAGATTAATAAGGGAAGAAAGATTACAATCACAAGAATTCCGGCGTAAAGAACAAATCCACTAGCAAGAGATTAAAGGAAGAGCAAAGTTACAGTGGAGAGAGATTAGACAGATTCAGAAAATGAGAGAAGCGTAAGTAAAAAAGTGTGTTTATGACCTAATCCCAACTTCCTTTATATAGGGAAGTCATTATTAACATAAAATAAACCTAACACGGGTTAAAAATTCCGAGTATATAAGCTAATCACACGATCGAGTAACTTTATATCACTCGATCGAACAAATCCAAGCTAAAACCTCTTGATCGAGTACTTTAGCTACTCGATCGAACACTTATTAAATAGGCACTACTCGATCGAGTAAAAAAAGGGGTCGATCGAACACAATTGTACTCGATCGAGTACTTTCCAGCGCACAATTCCTGCTTCGCGCACTGAACTTCAAACGGATGCAATTTGTTCGTTACTTGGGCAAACAGGGCGATTCCAGTGTTGTTGGAAAGCTAAGAGGACAAAATTTCATCTCCAATTGGAATTACCTGAAAATCAGCTGTAGAACTAGAGATATGGCTCTTCAAAATAGGCACTAGCAATTTGAAGTTCCTCCTTTACTCGCCTAGCTATCTTACTTCTTTGCGCATCTCAAAATAGTAGTTTCTAAGCTCCGACTCAACTCATCTCCTAAATGCATGCATAGGGACATGTTTTAGTCTTGATTATGCTCATTTTCGGTTCATACCTGTAAATAATACAAGAGAAACCAAAGTAGACAATTCGGGGGACATTTGTTGGTAAACACTACACAAAATGCATTGAAATGCGTGCAAATAAAGTACAAAATACCTATATAAAATGCACGCATCAAACACCATTATCAAGGAAAGAAACCCTATAAATACCAAATTGATCCCAAACCCGTTATATGTAACTCTCAACAATATCCCAAGGAGGGTTAGCCCCCATAATGTAACAAATAACAGAGTTAGTCCAAAAATCTGCCTCAGTTTTGATGTCATCATGTGTAAACTGAAGCAAACCAAAAACATCCTCCTCTTCATTAATTGTTTCCAATACTGAAATGTCTTTCCCTCCCTTGCGCATCTTCCATCCATCACTCACCACCGGTTCTCCTTCGTTAAGATTCAACACATGAATACCCTGGATGGAATTAATTGATTTTGTTTTGCCTGTATCCGATGAGGAAGGAATCAAGGCACCATCTTTAGAGGTACCCTCATCAGATGAACATAATACAAAAGCTTTTGAAGAATGTAATGCTGATTTAGTCACTGAATTCAATGGTGTAAATCGATTTTGCGTGTTTTTTTGAGTGCCGTCATTGTTGTACTTGTTTTTTAAGTTTTAAGAAAATAGAGCTTTTCTCTCTCTAGATTTCTCTCTCATCATTTTCATTGCTAGAAATTAAAATAAAAACATAATTATTAATTACTAGAATCTGATGACAAAGGATAATCTTCATGAAGTTCGACCCACATCAAGTTGTAGAGCGGCCCTTCATTATCTGCGGCCACCAAAAGTTGAATTGTCTCTCTCTCCCATGACAGAGGCACGGCGACAAGATCGTGATGCCTCCTATAATGACTCAGCAGAAGATGATCAACATGGGTCGCAACCTATCGATAAGGGCTCTTTTGTCTAGCATCCGAATAGAAGTTTAGTTTCCCTGCATCTTGCCCTGTAAACCTAGCCTCTAATTTTCTTGCCTGACGAAAACTTTCATGGTGGTTTGCTTCGTCAAACTCGATAAAAGCAAATCGTTGAAAACCATGCCTGTTAGTCGACACAAAGTGGACTCTTTTAACCGCAGTGAAACTACAGTCATGACGCATTAACCTCATACACCCAAAATTCTTATTTACACCCTTTTAATTTTCATAACGAACAGGAAGATTATGAACCATGCAAGTAATAGGATAAACGTAACGAGAACGTGATTGTGGTTCCGGTAAACCAGCCATATTATTAGGTACGGAGTATTTTTTTTTTGTGAGGGAAATATTTTAGAGAGAGAATGAAAGAGTAAATGTTTGATATTCAACTATAACATTATGACGACATATTTATAGTCCAAAATGAATAGTATAACGCATGCATAAAATTCTGAATAAAGTTACACCTTTTTTGCATGCATTGGTTCAACTCAACTGATTTGAAAAAAATCACAGTTGCCAAATATACAACAATGAATATAAAAAAACCGTTCTTATTTTAAATTTATAACGGTTTTATGTAAACCGTTAACAAAAATATGATAACGAATATTGCAGGACCGTTTATAAGATATATTTTATAACGCCTTTATGTAAACCGTTTTCTAAATTATCAACGGTCTTGTAAGACCATTGATAATTTAGAACACGGTCGTCGACAATACCGTTATTACAACAACGGTTTTATTGTAAACCGTTTCTCATAATTACGCTCTTCATATTTGGGAAACGGTAATCTATGTTCCGTTATTATATTTGGTAAACCGTTGTTATACGGTCGTTGTTAAAGCGCAGAATTGGCGTAGTGCATTTATTGTTGAGCGCTAAATTACTTTTTATTAGATTACGCATTTACAACCGTGGCTCAAACCCTTGCATTAAAGGGTGGATCACAAAGTGTAGGAGGGTAGTTACGACCTCCAAGGTATCTTAAGGTACTAATCTTGTTTTAACACAAACAGTTACATTTTCATTTTAGAACCACATAGTATGCTATTCCAAAAACCCGTGAGGTGTGTTAGGGAGCTTGTTATAGAGATGCAGGCGTCAAATGAGCAGGCTAGTGAGGGACGTGTGACTACGGCTTAGACGCACGAGGGGAGAGGGACTGGGGGAAATTGGGGCGTAGAGACGGCAAGGGCGGGTTGGCAATGTCCGAATGGTGGGGTGGCGAAGGTGAACATTGATGCGGGTATTCTGAAGGATGTAGGTATTGGATGTGGGGAGGTTTGTTGTGATGAGAGGGTGAGGGTGTTAAGGGTGGTTGTTTTACAGCAGGCGATGGATTGGGAGTCGAAGTTTGCGGAAGCGATGACGGTGCTCTTTGGCTTACAGGAGGCATTAGTATGGAATTTTATAATTGTACATGGATATCTGAGGTAGTTTTGATCTGGGTCTAAGGGTAACTATAAGACTGGTTTTAGATTATGAAAGGTAATGTATATTGCATATTGAGTTTGTACATATATATATAGGAATACAAGAGAAGAAAACCTAGAATATGTGCTGAAATTATGAAGATACATTTGCTATATTTACAGTATGTATATGATCAATTATCCTTGATTATAGGAGTAATTGATGTGAGGATTATTCTTTCTCTGTAAGGTTGATATTTGCCTTATTTGGAATTGTATGGTTAATACGCCCCCGGAAGATGGACGTCCGGGAGGTGAGACGAATCTTGTTTCGTATTTCAAGGTACTGGGTCTTGTGTAGCGGCTTAGTTAGTATGTCTGCGAGTTGATCTTTGCTGTTGACATGTTGAATGCGCACTTGACCATGTTGCAGCTGTTCTTTGACAAAGTGGAAGGACAAGGCCATATGTTTCATGCGGGAATGAAAGACGGGATTTTTGGCATACAAGGTGGCCGATATGTTGTCACAAAAGATAGCTGGTGGTTTCGTTACTTTAATGTGAAGTTCAGTCAGAAGATTGCGAAGCCAAAGAGTTTCCGTTGTGACGGATGCTACAGCACGAAATTCTGCTTCAGTAGTGGATAGGGCAAGACCACGTTGCTTTTTGGAGGACCAGGAAATAGGATTTCGACCAAGATAAATGATGAAGCCCGTTGTTGATATATAGTTATCTTTGTCTCCTGCATGATCTGCATCACAAAAGGCATGAACACAAGATGGTGATGCTTGGTATAATTGTATACCCAAGGTTTGAGTTCCTTGCAGATAGCGAAGGAGGCGTTTGAGAGCAGTCCAATGAGTGATAGTTGGATGGTGAAGGAATTGAGCGAGACGGTTAATGGCAAAAGCAATGTCAGGTCGGGTTAAGGAGAGATATTGTAAGCTCTCAACAATGGCTCGGTAGGTTGGTTGATCGTGAATAGGTTGGTGGTCTTCACGGGTGAGAGAAGGGGTTATGGCCATGGGACTATTGTTTGGTTTAGCATCTACCATTTTGTATTTCGTAAAGAGGTCGTAAATATATTTCGATTGATTTAGGTGGAGACCAAGTTTATTAGGTGTGACTTCTATTCCTAGGAAATACGGTAACGGTCCAAGGTCTTTTAATGAAAAACGTTGTGATAATTTGGTAATAAAGTACTGAAGTTGTGCGGGGCGTGGTCCGGTGATAATAATATCATCAACGTAAATGAGCATATATATGTGAGTGGTTTTAGTGTGCAGCGTAAATAAGGACGAGTCGGAGATAGATTGTTTGAAACCGTAGTTTATGAGATAGGTTTTTATATCCGTGTACCAAGCACGGGGTGCATGTTTTAAGCCGTATATTGCTTTGTTTAATTTACAAACGTACTCAGATTTTGTTTGATCAACAAAACGCAGAGGTTGAATCATAAATACATTGTCAGTTAAGGTGCCTTGTAAAAACGCATTGTTGACATCCAATTGTCTCAAAGACCAGGAATTTGTGACGGCCAGAGAGAGGACGAGACGAACGGTTGTGGGTTTTATGACAGGACTAAAAGTCTCGTTATAGTCAATACCGAGTCTTTGATGGAACCCTTTAGCAACTAGGTGTGCCTTGTGCTGTTTTAGAGTACCATCGGGGTTGTATTTGTTCCGAAAAACCCACTTACACCCTATGACATTTTGGGAGGAAATGCGAGGAACAAGGGTCCAGGTATTGTTTCGGGTAAGAGCGTCAAATTCCTCTTGCATAGCATGGCGCCATGGAGGAAGGATGAGAGCTTAATTGACAGTGTTGGGTAAAGTGTCAGAATTCATGGTTGTGTAAGCGAGGTGTGTTTGAGCATAACGAGAATTGGGTACCCGAATGTTATTATCCAATCGAGTCGTGACTGTTTTAGGTGGCGGAGGTGGTTTGGAGAGTTTTGGACGAGACAAAGAGGCAGCAGGTGTGGCAGCGGAAGAGGATGGTTGAGTGGAGAGTGAAGTGGTAGAGATGGTGGCATCGGTAGGAGAGGATGAGGTGGGAGCAGGAGTGGTAGTGGATGGAGTTTTTGGGCGTCTGGTGTAGACAATAGTGACGGGTTTTGAGGGACTTGGAGGAGGTCGAGTAGAGGGAGTGGTTGTGGGAGGCGATAGGGGAGTGTCGGGATGTTGGAGAATAGGGATGTGTAGTGAACACCAATCATCAGGTTGAGTTTCAGGTAAGGGATGCGCGTTTGGTTTGCGAAACGGGTATTCGTCTTCAATAAATTTTACATGTCTGGAAGTATAAATTTTTTGGGTTTTGGGGTCTAGACAATGATAAGCGCTTTGAGTATTCAAATATCCAACAAATATACAAGCAATGGAACGGTTTTCTAGCTTGTGTTTGGTGTAAGGTCGGAGCCAGGGATAACAAAGACAACCAAAATTGTGAAGTTTAGTGTAGTCGGGTTGATGCTTGTGAATTTTCGAATATGGGGAGTCACCTTGTAGTGTTTTGGTCGGAAGACGATTTATAAGGTAGGTCTCTATACTAAAGGCAAATGGCCAATAAGGAGTGGGAAGGCCTACGTGATTTAGTAAGGCGAGACTGGTTTCTACAATGTGACGATGTCGGCGCTCGGCGTATCCATTTCGTTCAGGTGTATGCGGTGGAGTTGTAAAATGTGATATCCCGTCATTTGTGAGGGATTGGTTTAATTTAACATATTCACCGCCATTATCGGAAGAAAACGACGAATTGGTGTTTGAAAATATTTTTCGACGAGAACTTTGAATTGATTAAATACTTGGGTGGTTTCGGATTTTCGTTTTAACGGATATAACCAAACATATTTGCTAAAATGGTCGACAAATATGACATAATATTTGTAATGGTCTCGAGACATAATTGGGCTAGTTCATAGGTCTGAAAATAGAAGGTCTAGGGGTTTAGTCGACTGAAAAGAAGAAACAGAGAAAGGAAGTTTTGTGCGTTTTGACAATGGTCAGAGTCCTTAATCAAAAAAGACAAATTTTTGTTAATAAGTTAGAGTACATAATTTGGCGGATGCCCTAACTTATGGTGCCACTAAAACGGCGTGGTTCCTTTGTTCTTGATAGCAGCAAGAGTTAGCGGTTGCGGAGGACACCATTCATATACTCCCTTTTTGCTCGGGCCCGGAGAGCGTGTTCCCCGACTTGATTTCCTTTACAAAAAAACAAATCATGTGAGAAAATTACGTATGCGTTATTGTCACGGCAGAGCTGTGAAATTGAAATGATATTTCGAGAAATTTTTGGAACATGGAGAACATTGTTAAATTGAAGATTATGTTTAGTGAATGAACCTGTATTGGCTATGGGTAGAGTTCATCCATCGCCAATAATTAAATCATCGAAGCCGTCATAGGGAGAATGAAAGGCCAAGGTGTCCAAGTCGTGGGTGAGGTGGTGAGATGCGCCGCTGTCGAGTAAGAAATTCGGGTTCGGTGGAGGACCACCGTAGTTGGCAACATAGGCCTGTGGTGCATTGTGGTATTGGCGGTAGACAGGTTCGGGAAAGACAATGGTTGGGAAAATTTTTCTGAAGAGACGACAATTAGCTATGACATGTTCCGTTTCCCGACACCATTGACATCTTCCTTTAAATGGTCGAGGGGCAGTATTATTATTGGAGTGGTTTTGGTGAGAGTTATGCGGGTAGGCAGGGGTAGTGGACTGTCGGGTCTGGCCACGGTTTTGTTGCTGGTTGTGGCGGTTGGCCGGGTTAGCAGATGGTGGAAAGTGGTTGGTGGTGGGTTCACGTTTCATGAGAAGTTCATGATTTAGTAACTTCTCATGGAGGGACTCAAAGGTGATCGGTGTGTCACGAGCCCATACTGTGGTGATGACTGATTTGTAGGTTTCGTAGTCAAGGCCTCTTAAGACCTTGGCTATGATATCCTCGGGGTCGAGAATTTTGCCCATAAGGGCGAGTTGATCTACACAATTTTTTATGGAATTCATGTAGTCGGAAATGGTTTGATCCGTTGTTTTGAAAATGGAATCGAATCGTTCTTTTAATTGCATTATATGCGCTCTTGATGGGTTGGCGTAAGTATGGGCAAGGATGTCCCATGCCTCCTTAGCCGTTTTAGCCCGTACGATTAATGGTTGTAGGGCAGCGGTGAGGGTACCCATAAGGGCACCAAGAATTAACCCGTCTTGTTTGAGCCAACTCAAATAATCCGGGTTAGGAGTTTCATTGTTGGTGGAATCACTGATGGTGGGAGATGGTGAGGGTTCGGTTCCGTTAACAAAGCCGAGGAGACTAAAACAGAAAAGAATGTTTGTCAATTGAAATCGTCAGGCAGTGTAGTTGATTGAATTCAATTTGACACATTGAAAGAGGTTTAGTGATGTTAAAGGCTTTGAGGTTTCGTGAGGATTTTGAACGACGGTGTCAGTATTGGTGGTAGACGACATGGTGAGGGTGGGTAAGGAGAGGTGTTGGCGTTTGAAGTTGTTGCGTTTGGGTCGAAGGAAATTGGCGGATCGTTGATGACCTCTTGATACCATATAAGACTGGTTTTATATTATGAAAGGTAATGTATATTGCATATTGAGTTTGTACATATATATAGGAATACAAGAGAAGAAAACCTAGAATATGTGCTGAAATTATGAAGATACATTTGCTATATTTACAGTATGTATATGATCAATTATCCTTGATTATAGGAGTAATTGATGTGAGGATTATTCTTTGTCTGTAGGGTTGATATTTGCCATATTTTGAATTGTATGGTTAATAGTAACAGAGGAGTCCCAACTTCTAGTAATGCTAACGTTGCTAATTCAGAAACTAGGCAGAGATGGCAGCTCCGTCGAGGCAAAATCTATCAATCGGCAGCCACAGTTATTGCAGATTTATTCTTCCATGTATTTGAATTTATCACTTCACAATCTAGCCTTCCGAATAGATGCACAAAAAATGTTAACAGTACACAATTTTAAGTTTTAAAATATGGATTCGGTGGGCTTACGGGATTTAAGAGTGGGGGATCTTAGGATCTCCGGTGGAGGAAGGGATGATGACAGTTGGAATGAGGTGATGGTCAGCGATATTTTTCTGAGGAAAGCGCAAAGAAGATTCTGGCCATTCCCATTTGTCATTCCAGTAGAAAGGATGATATTTATTGGACCCACAGTACTACGGGAGACTTTACTGTTAAAAGTGCTTATGGTGTACTGTTTAGCAATTTCATGGCTGTAAAAGGGTCGCAGAAGGACAAATCGCGGATTGATGAGGAGGAGAGGAACTTTTGCAGGAAAAAGCTCTGGCGTCTTCCAGGTCTTATGACGTGGAAAATGCTGCTATGGCGAATCATTACTAACTCCTTATCCGTGGGAAGTAGTTTTGTGAAGCGGAACACTGATGTTTACCCTTGTTGTAAACTGTGTTCAAAGGATGAGAGAAAGGTGAAAACTATGGAACACCTCTTCCGAGATTGTGAAGTGACTAAAAGGGTTTGGGCTTGTACCGAGTTAGGAACAAGGGTTGCCCAGGGCGAGAATCTAAGTTTAGGCAAATGGATTATTAATTGGATTAGGTATCTGGATAAGATTGATGATGCTGAATCGCGAGTGGTAAGATTTATCGCAACAATATGGTGTCTATGGAGTATGAGAAATAAAGTTATGTTTAAAGGGGAAGACTTCCATCATAAACTGGTAGTGATTTTATGGTCACAAATTGTGGGAATGGTAAATGCTAGGGGAAAAGGGTCACGTGGTCGAAGAAATGGGAAATTGATGTGACCATTATTTGAGCATATTTAGTCCCCGAATTAGCCTTGTTCCCATGCTTTTTAGTGCATATTTAGGTCATTTATTGTCTTTAGTCCTTTGTTTTGCATATTCTTTAAGGTTTTGTTCCCTTGGTAGGAAAGGAGTGCAAACCTTGCATTTTCATGGCAAAATAGAGCTAAATTGATTGAATTCAATAACCAAGCATCAAAGAGAAGACAAGACTAGAAGGCATTTGTACATATTATAGTAGATGGGCAATGATGAGGAAAGATCCTTGCATCTCCGACAAGATCCCCGAGGATTGTTGGAAGAAGGAGGAAGAAAAGAAGAAAAGAAGGAAACTGACGAAGAATCCGAGCGGCTTGACCTTCGGGACGCTCGTCTAAGAAGGCCAGAATCCGAGCGTCCGGCCAAGAAATCCGCTCGTCCAACAGCCAGGCAATCCGCTCGTCCCGCTGCCTTGGACGCTCGGATTGTGTTACAGCAACTTTTTGTTTTCTTCTTGTTCTATGAAGGATGCGCATATTTCGGAAAGACCGGCAAAAAGAAGACCGACATCTCTTTTGAGAGGAGCGATTCCTCAAGGACTTAATCGTCATTTAAGCCCTTAGTAAACCCTAATTTATGTACCTAATCCCCACTATAAATACCCCATTAGTCTAATTAGATAATCATGTTCTTCTTATCAATCTCTAGTGTAGTTTATCTCATTCTAATCTCTTCTTAATCTTGTAATCAACTTTTAATCAAGTCTTAATACAAATCTCATTTCCTTAATCTCTCTTTTGTTCATCTTTTATTTTGGGTAATTGAAGATTATTTAGGTTATTATTGGGAGATTGACAACCTTCCAATCAATCATAAAGTACTATATTATTCATTGCTTTATTATTGGAATCATTAGTATGTATAATTCTCTTAATCCCTTTTTAATTATTGTTAATTATCTTCATTTATTCATCATGTCTTGCTTTGTTAATGTGATTGACAACCATGTTAACATGCTAAACTTGATAATGAGTGAGTAGTTTCCTTAACTAGGGTTAATGGGTAATTAGGGGAAATCAACATGGGGAATGATTCATGCTTAATTTAATATGTTTTCATAGTTTATTTGCTTGCTTGTTGTGATCACAACATATGCATGTGTTATGTTTGATGAAATGCGAGCCTATGAATCCTTACATTTTTTACCCATCACTTACCTTTTCAATGAGACTTGTAAGATATAAACCAACTCGAGTCTCATTAGACCATGCATATAGTTGAGTAGGGAGGATTAAGTCGACTTATAGGTGTTGTACAATCTAATCGATTCGGCTCCGGGACCCAAACCTTGGTAGGATTGTAAGATATAAACCAACTCGATCCATCACAACAATAATTGCTTGCTTATAATTTGAGAATATGTTTGTATGATCAATTCCCATGAATCCCCTATGACCCCATGACACCCTAGTGCCTTTTATCAATTGTTTACATCCCTTTTTAATCATCTTGCTTGTTTACTTTCATTGCTATTTACTTTAGTGATCTTCTACTTCAAACCCCAAATTGTGACACCCCTAGACACCGCTACTTACAATTGAAAATCTTACTTCAATACCCGTCCCTTGGGATCCGACCTTTACTTGCCTCTTTACTAATAATAGAGTTGTTTGTGAAGTTATAAATATTGTTTTGGTCTAGGTGCTCCTAATGACAAGTAACCGAAAACTAAACCTCCAAGTGAGTACGCACCAAAAATGGCGTCGTTGCCAGGGACGGTGTTAACTTGATTTAGATTTTCTTAGATTGTTATTAGTTGTGTCTTTCTTTGCCTTGGGGAAGTAAAACTCCTCAAGGTTTGTTCTAATTATTTTCCGGTTGTTTGATATTTTGCATGTCTAGAAGATCACAAAGTAACTTGTTATCCTTTGATCACGAAATTAAAAGAACTTTGACAAACAATAGAAGACTTGCTATAGATACTTTAAGAGGTATTGGTGAGGTTGTAGATATTCAACCAAACACTATTGAGTTCGTCAACCCTTTTGCAAGAGAAGGTGAGGAGAACCCAACACAAAATCAACCCACAATGCCTAAATTTTCATCATATTCCGTACCAACCGAGGAGAACCTACCCAATGGTACTCCCACACCACAACACTTAACCGGAAACTTCATTGCCAAATCCGCATTTATCCAATTAGTCGAAAGAAGTCAATTTGGGGGGATGCCTAGTGAAGACCCTCATTCTCACATGGAGACTTTTTGCGACTATTGTGATGCGATTTCACAAACCGGTGTAACTCAAGACCAAATTCGATGGGTCTTATTCCCTTTTTCTCTAATTGGCACCGCAAAACAATGGTTGAAAGGCCTTGATAAGGCTACTCTCAGAATTGACTCTTGGAAGAAATTGGCTCTAGCTTTCTACAAAAGGTTCTACCCACCGGAAAAGACTAACATGCTAAGAGCTCAAATTACGGGTTTTAAGCAAAGAGATGAAGAATCTTTGTATGAAGCTTGGGAGCGGTTCAAGGGAATTTGTCGCTCATGTCCTCATCATGGACTTAACGAGTGGTTCTTGGTTCAGCAATTTTGGAATGGTTTTTATGAAGACTCAAGAAACATTCTCAACATGGGATCAAATGGTATGTTCACCGAAGTTGACGATAATCAAACTTGGAACAAGATTGAGGAAATGGCGGTCCATAATTCACAATATAGTAGACCTCGCAAGGCTACTAGAGGAGGAAAGCATGAAGTGGACTCTATTACTCAATTGGGTGCTCAACTAAGTGCTCACATTGATACCATCAACTTGAAGTTCGAAAAAGCTATGGCTAGACTTGAAGAAGCCTCAAAATCACCAAAGCCTCATGTTAATGCCATGACGGCATCTTCATCAATCCCAAGTGGGATATGTGAGAATTGTGGAACTTTGGGACATGACCAAAGTGAATGTAGGGGAACAAATGAACAAGTGAATGCTTTTCAAGCATACAAGAGTGGTACCCCTTATTCTAATTATTACAATGAAAACACCAAATTCCACCCAAATCTCTCATACAAAAGCCAAAATGTTCAAAACCCTCAACCAACATACACCCCACCTCCCATGAAAAACCAAAATCAAAGACCCTTTTATAACCAAAACCAAGGTTACCAAAACTAAACTCCATACAATCAACAAAATGACAAAGGTTTTGATGTTCAAAAAGCGGTCCTCCAAATGCAAAAGAACCAACAAGAGTTTTTCACTCAAATGCAAAAGGATAGTCAAGCAAAGGACATCACCATCAACAACATCCTAGCCCACACCAAAATGTTGGAAACCCAATTGACTCAACTAGCATCTTCAAGTTCTCAAAGACAAAAGGGGCAATTACCACCTCAAAGTAATCCCCCAAGACATGAAACGGTTAGTGCCATCCACTTGAGGAGTGGTACGAGATATGAAGGACCGAAGAAGCAAGTTGAGGATGAAGTTGTGGAAGCTAGTGACAAGGAAAAAGTTGTGCAAAACTCCAAAGATGGAGAACCACCAAAGGAAGAATTTTCAAATAAAAGTGAAGACAAGGCCAAGGAGAAGGAACCCATTGTGATTAGACTTCCTTTTCCAAGTCGTCAAGCTAAGCCCAAATTTGATGACCAACTTGGAAAATTTATGGAAATTGTGAAGAATTTGGAAGTCTCGATTCCTTTCACGGAATTAATCAATCACGTTCCGGCCTATGCGAAGTACATGAAGGACATCCTTACAAAAAAGAAGTCGATCCGGAAGCTTGAAACCATCGCCTTCACTAAGGTGAGTAGTGCAATCCTTCAAGGGAGTTCACCTCAAAAACTTAAAAGACCCGGGAAGCTTCTCAATACCGTGTACCATTGGCGACACCATGATTAACAAGGCCTTATGTGATCTAGGGGCTAGTGTGAGTGTTATGCCGTATTCGGTGAGTAAAAGGTTAGGGATGGGAGAGCTTAAATGTACCAACATCACACCCCAAATGGCCGATAGATCGACGAAGACACCATTAGGGATATGGGAAGATGTTCCCGTAAGAGTTGGGAAATTTTTCATCCTGGTGGACTTTGTCATTGTTGACATGGAAGAAGACTCCCATATTCCAATCATTCTAGGTAGACCTTTCTTGCACACCGCGGGTGTGGTGATAGATGTGAAACATGGAGAGCTTACTCTAGAAGTGGGAGATGAAAGCATAACTTTAAATCTTGATAAGACCATGAGAGCTCCCAGTTTGTATGAACCATGCTTTATGGTTGATCACTATAGCCGGAAGGATGATGGGAAGAAGTCGGAATTCCAATGGAAAAATAAAGTTGATGATGCTCCATCAAAAGAGCAAGAGAATAGCAACAAAGAGAGCTTGAAAAGCTCACCCATGACAAGTGAAGAGGATGGCCTCATTGGCCAAATCAAGAAAGGAGGAGAGTTGTCTCTATCAACTCCCAAGAGATTTTTAATGATCAAGTAGACGAAGTTTTCGGTCTTTGGGATGATGAGTTTGAAGGGATTTTCAATCCCTATATTGGCAACGCTATCGATCAAGACCATCATGAAGGACAACAAGTGCAAATATCTATTGAGGATCTTTATCATGATAATGAACAAGCTTTCGACTACTTCTTCAAGGTGTTGAGTAACATCAACACCACCTTGAACATGCCCCCATGACATCTCACTAAGGATGAGAGTTTGGTGGAGTCCTCTCCAAACCACCATTTGTAAATATTCTAACTCCCTAACTTGCATTACATTTTTGTCATTTTTGGATTTTTGTGCCTTGATCAAGATATTCATCATTTTTTAGAGAAGTGAGGGAGGGACTAATGATTTTATTGATGTGTAGTGCTTTAACTTAGTGTGGGGATAGCAATTGCTTAAGCTATTCATGCCTTTGTAGTGCCCCTACAATGTAGAACACGAGATTTGAAGAATGGAAATGAAACGTGTTATGCAGTGCACGGATGGACCTGAATCCGTGTTGTCCAAGAGGAATACGAGTGGCTTAAGAGTTATCCGCTCGTCTTGCAGGAATCCGAGCGTCTGAGGTGGAATCCGTTCGTCCTGTTGAGCTGCAAAAATCAAAAATTTGGTCTGTAACAGAATCCGAGCGTCCCACCTGAGAAGACGCTCGTCTGATTCTGGACGCTCGTCTTAAGGAGAATCCGCTCGTCTTTTTGCTGCAACACTTTAAGAAAAGTTCATGTAAGAGAATCCGCTCGTCTTTTTGAAAAGACGCTCGTCCCACATAGCAGAATCCGCTCGTCTTCACTGAAAGACGCTCGTCTTGTGGCGAGTTTTCCTGAAGCCTATTTATGCAGAATCTGAGCGTCCCGTGCCCCCAACCGCTCGTCTTCCCCTGCTATTTTGAAATTTTCGGGTATTTTAAACCGCCTTCCCTCATTCATTTCATTCTTTCAACATTCAAACACTACCCATAAACCCCATAAACCCCAAAACCCTCATCCTCTCCATCACCAAAAACAAGATTTCCTCAACCAAATTCAACAAAATCAAATCAAAACTTCCTCACAACAAAAATTAATCACTCCTTTTACAAAATCAATTGATTCAAACACCAAAATCTTCAACTTTTGTATCGATTTTTCGGATACAAAGCAACATCCTTCATCTTGAATCGATTTGAGCATAGCTAGAAATTGGAGATTTCAATCTTTCTTTGGTGTAAATCAACAATGGCAAGAACTAAAGGAGCAACAAAGGCACTCAAAGCAAAGGCACTTTCAAAAAGGCAACAACTTCTTCAAACAAAGAAAGCTTCAAACGCTTTGGTAGTTTCTAATGCAAATTTGGAAATTCAATAACATGATCCCCCTATGGAATCAACAACATCAAAAACTCCGGTTATTGCTCAATTATCCGACTATCCGGAGGTAATTTTCACTTCCGATTCTCATAGGGATAAATTTGTCCATTTTGCTAAGAAGACCATTATGCCTACAAAATTTATTTGTGATAATGCCTTGACAAAGTTGGGTGGTCTTGAGCAAACCAAAGCCTTCTTTGAGGCCATGAGATTGGGAAAATTGTTTACCATGAGAGAATTGACATATCCCTCCCTCACCTTGGAATTCATAAGTTCATTGAAAGTTACTAAGGTGGAGACTAGAGAATACATCGAGTTTCGTCTTGCAAATGTGAATAGACGCATCACCTTTGATGTTTTGAGTAAGATATTAGGCCTTAGTGATGCCCCGTACTATCATAAGATCCCCGAAAAGTATGACCCCACTTCTCTTTGGGAGACAATTTCCGGAAAGAAATTTGTGAGCTTTCATGCTTGTCGTGCTCTATTAGTCCACCATCCGAGCATTAGAGTGTGGCACAAGGTCATTGGAAATACTTTGATAGCGAGAAATGGCACTAATCATCTTACCAAGCTCGATTTTGTTCTTCTTGAGTCGGCCTTGAACATAGGAAGGAAGTATACTAAGCCATATAATGCTCTAAGGCTTTTGGTTGAAAGATGGCTTAATGTCGATTGTGGCAAAGAGGGCACCGCTTTTATTGTGAATGGAGGACTAGTTACCTATTTGGCCAAGCACTTTGACCCAAACTTCAACAAAGACAAAACTTATGTAGCGGTCAAAGGGGGCCATCTCATTGATATGGACGCCATGATTAACAAGTTTAAGTGGGTCAAGCATTATCCTCTTGACACCAACTATGGGTGGCTAACCAATGAAGCTAGATCCTTCACCTTACCTTCAAAGATTTTCCGATTGAGTATTCACCGAACAAACTACCTTCTTCCACTCTCCAAGGAAACCGAGTATATCATTCATCAACAAAGAGGCAAAATCGAAGAGCCTTCCTCCTCCATTGTCACACCACCCACCACCCTACCCATTCGAATATCAAAAGTTCAAACCCAAGGATGTTGAAGTGGGAAATGATTACTTGACCCTTCTCATGAGAGAAATGCACCAACAAGCATAAAATGATCGAGTGGATGCCTACAAGGCCCAATATCCGCCCCTCCTTCATTTAGCTAGACAAGGACTACTTGATCCATCATGTCCTTTGCCTAGTTGGGCGGATAGGGAGGTTTTCTTTCCAAGCACATCTAGTGGTGAAAGACCGGGTGGAGAGGAGAATGTTGATGATGAAGTCGTCGATAATGAGGGTGGTGAAGAACAAGAGGTTCAAGAGAATGATGAAGAAGAAGAAGATCAAGATAAGGAAGGAGAAGAAAGTGAGGAAGATCAAGGAAGTGAAAGCGGGAGTAGAGATGATTCCACTTCTATGGAGGAAAATGATGATAATGATGATATGATGAAGGATTAGTAAACCTTGGAGGCTCCTACACTCTTATGGTTTGTCTACTTCTTTTGTTTTCTTTATTTTATCTTGATCATAGTCTTGAGAGTCCTAGCAACACGGAGGACTAACACCTTGGCTTCATTAAGGTGTTCTTTTTATTGTTCCCACATGAAAAATCCAAAATGACAATTTATTGTTTCATGCATTACAGTTCGTGTGCATGAACTACCCCGAAATTTAAGACGTTAGAAATATGTCTATTTTGGTTTGGGGAAGCACATGCATACGCATCGGGAGGTAATCTAAATTATGCTCTCCGCCATAACAAAAACCCATGCATCATGTAGTGTAGCTTAGTATAGCTTGCATTTAGTTTAGAAATCATGCATCATACTTGCATAATTTCCTATCATATTGGCCATTGAGGACAATGCCCATACTAGTGTGGGGATGGGAAATTCTAACTTGACTTTTATTCAAAAATCCAAAAAAATCAAAAAATTTCGAAAAATCAAAAAATTGAAAAATCCAAAAACATGTTCATTTCCTTTGAATTGTAGTCTTGTATATATTTTGTATATACTATGTTTGTTTATCCTTGTTCACATTGATCGACTACGCCACATCCGAGACATGAGGATATTGAAGACCGCATGATATGATCCTTTCAATCTCCTTTTTCCTCTCTATGTTAATGACTATGTGGCTTTATTTTGATTGATGCGGTATAAACAATGTGAATTTAGGACTTGCATTTAGATTATTTGGCATATTAGTTGGTAGAATCATATGCATTAGGATGTATATATGATAGTTGCATCATGGCATGTAGTTTGCATGTTAGAAAAATTTTGTGAAACCGTCTACTTGGAAAACTTGACAAGTGTATATAGGCCCTAGTAGATGCTTTTTCTTCTTAAGACTTTGCTTGTTAGAATACTTGTAAAACACCCTAGGATGTGTCATGCTAGTATCCTTTGACCCATGGATTAAGGCCTAGTCAAGAGTACTTTGTGGTGTGATAACTCCTTGGCTACCGTTTATTCCAAGGTGACCCTTGAAACCATGAAACCATCATTCATCCATGTTCTACCATACATTTTGTCATCAAAGGGAATGGGCACAAAAAGAAATTGTTCAAATTTGAGTTCAAGAAATGAAAAGAAAAGAAAAGAAAAGAAAAAAAGTTTGCATTTGCATCAAAAGAAAAGAGGACTAACAAAAATGAAAACTCATATGCTTCAAATATAAGGCACCCTCGTTACTAATTGGGGTGACTTTGAAAATGTTCAAAAGAAAAATGCAAAAGTTGAAAAGTTGTCAAGTGTTGAAATGCCAAACATCAAAAGAAATGGCAAAAGAAAGTTTTCTCAAATGTTATATGCCACAAGAAATAGGGGGGAAAAACAACAACAAAAGCAAACTCTTAAATGAAACTCAAATACTATCGATCCCTTTATCCATCGTATCCACTTTTGTGCATGGTAGAGAGGGGACGACCCTTCTTCTTGTCTATGCAAGAAGGGGAATTCCGCGATCCTCCAGTGTTTCTAACACCATAGGGAATCTATTCTTGACAAAAGCATTTAACGATTGAGGACAAAGATACCCTAGCATGACACAACTTGGAGGTGATTTATTGGTATCCTTCTAGGCTTAGTAGTTTGAAGAAATTGCATCTATGAAGGAGTGTGTACCCTTGAATTACTTCCCTTGTAGATAATTTCCGCCACTTAGATGAGGAAAGTGGCTATTCTTTTGTAGATGCATCCATTACTTGATTTTGTGTACTTTAATGTTTGGATGTGTCGCCATTTTGGCAAGACTCACTTTGCCTTGCAAGAAGGCATCCAACCTCATGGTTGTCTTGTTGTGAGTTGAAGGGGCGGAGTGAGACCCGCTTGTAACATCCCGTAAATTTGAAGACCTTTATTATATTTTAAAAGTAATATTTTAATCTATTTTAATTTTATAATAATTTATTTGAAATAAAATTTATTTGATAAAATATAATCCTATTTTATTTTGAAGAAATGTAATTATTTTTGATAGTTTAGAAATGTTTAAAAGTGATTTAAACTATATTTAAACATTTCCCTTGATAAAATAGATTTTGGATAAAAGTCGTAAAATTGGAATTTTTCCATTTCTTACGGTCGTTGGGTAAACGAGTTTGGATATTGGGCATATGAGTACTTAATCTTTTAGTAAAATCGTGTTTAAGAACTTTAATTTTCTCGGAAATCGCGTTAGACGAATATTTCTAATTTCCGTCGAAACGAACCAAAACGTAAACAATTGAAACTTACCCAAACACCCTACCCCAAACCATGAACCCTCCATCCTCCATGGGTCTCCTCTTCATCTTTCATTTCCTCCATAATTCACTCTCTCTCTTCCTTTCATCAAACACCAAAAATCTATCAAAATAACCTCCTTACAATCCCTAAATCCTTCATAAATCCTTCATTTCTCCACCAAATCTCATAAAAATTATATATTTGGAATACTCTCTTCAATCCTCATCTACTAGTAAGATTTATTTTCATTTCCCCCAATTTTGTTTTAAGACTCATCTTTTAGGGTTTCGAATTTAAAGCTTAATAATTGTGTTTTTGTTGTTCTTATAGGTGAAGAATTTGAAGATGAGTTAGGTGACTCATATGTTGTTGAAGATGAAGAGTAATTTTGGATTTTAGAAGTTTTCTCAAGTTATTATTTGTCTCTTTTCTAGCTTAAGGTAACTATTCCGAGTTACTCGACGAATTAATGTCACATTAGTAGTTGTATTTGTTGTTTGTTGTTGTTTGTTGTTGTTGTTGTTGTTGTTGTTGTTGTTGTTTTTGTTTTTGTTGTTGTTGTTGTTGTTTGTTGTTGTTTGAGACGATCTTGTTGATAAATGAATGAATGGAGTAAGATGAGTATGCTTATGTTTAATTTATGTTACCCATTTGTATATTATTGTTTGGAACAAATTTGGATGAGGAATTATTTGTTGTTACAAGTCCGCGTGTTGGCTGGAACGCGTCAGTACCGGACCGAGACGGTTTCCAATGTTTCCAAAAATATGACAGATTGAACGGCATCGAAAAATTAGGTGGTTTAGCCACTTGAATCACTCAATTCGGAGTCCGTATGAGTAAATGGCGTCGTTTTATCGATTAAAATTTATAGAAAAGTTTACCCTTGTGTGATACGGTTATTTATGCTATTTTATTATGCGAGAATTTTTTGGAATTAGTTATTTTGTAAGTTGAAATGTTTTTCTTTATGTTGATAGTGTTCACATGATAGAAATTGGAAATAGCATGAGAATGATATTGTGATGAATTTTGTGATTTGGGCCAAAGTAGGCCAAGACTCTGAGCTGGGCCAGACTGACCGAAAGTTTGGTCAAACTAGGTTTAAACCGGTCAGCCTCGATTTGACCGATGACCCGTCGCGGGACTCGAGTCGAGGGTTTGTCTTTGAGGTGAGATTGGCTGTTATTGGATGTTATATGTTATGCCTTGATATTTGTAATTATCATTTCACATGTTGGTTGTTGGATGCTTTGGATGCCTTATGCTTGAGTCTTGTTGCCTCTTTGCCATTTTAGCTTGTTCTCATGGATTATGGTACTGTTGGTTAGCTGGAATTTGGATTATTATTGATATTGGAGATATTGTTGGATTGTCAGCTGAATATGCTCTTGCCTAGTCTTTCATATCTTAGGGTGTGTATGATCATTTGTGTGTGTGCAAGTTTGGACTCTTTGCCCCTCTTATGGTTAATTGGGTGTCCTACTTGTCTTGTGTGGTGTGGGCTAAAGTATTCAAGTTGGGACTAGGTCCTAGGTGAGTATTTCGGCCTTCGTCATAGATAGGCCCTTATAGTCTTTGACGAGTGTATGTTCACAGCTTAATAGCCTTTGTGTCTTAGCTTGGTGGGCTTATATCCAAGTTAGGGCATGACCTCCTGACGTACTCTTAGAAGTATGTGGTCAGCTTAAGTACTAGTCAACCCTTTGGTGGACTCCTTAGGGGTACTCATGTGTGTGATCATGGGTCTTGGATGCGGTACTTTCCGCATGTCGCTAGGTCTGCGCGGGTTTAGGATTAGGGTGTTTACCTTACCTCGTGGTATAGACTCGAGTTACAGAGTGACTATTGATTGTACTAGGAACTTATGCCTGTCTCTAGATATATTGTCCTTTCTTGTTTATGATTCTATGAATCATAGAAGGTGAGATGCAAGCCGGCTATGATTGATAGAGTTTGGATTCCTGGATATTATGTGATTCACATGATAGTGTAGTATGAGTCGGTCTAGTATTCATATGCTAGGACTATGTGTTGTTATATTATTGTTCACATGATGAGTACGATTGTCTAGCATCTATATGCTAAGGCTATGTGTTATTCATATTCATATTTTTATGTTTACATGTTATATTAATTATGACATTTCGTGGCTGGGAGAACTCAGAGTTACTCCCCACTGACTGTGGCTTTCGTATTTGTATAAAATGCGATTGACAGGTAGGTGATGCATATATGGGGTACATGGACGAGCTAGCGAGCAAAGTAACCTTGGGACCTAGATTGGCTTTATTTTATTGTGACCCTTAAACACTTTTTATGTTATATACTTTTTAGGGATATATGTCTCCCTTTATCATATTTGGGTTGTATAACTTTGTTTCGCGACTTTAGCGATGTTTTATTATGAGATTTATTTTAGACCTTGCATGTTTGACACCTTCCCATTTGGATACTTTTATAACAGGTTCAGGTTTTAAAAATTACAGGTTTTTACCCAAATGAACCTATTACAAACATATCCATGCAGTTTTATTCTAGAATTACGTGTTTATTTTCCCGCAATGAATGAGGGTGTCACACGCTAATTGTCTCATATCGGCTATGCTATTAGGTTAGTTTAAATAACAGTCCTAGTTTCTGTCACCTCTTTACTCGGGACGAGCAAAGGTTCAGTTTGGGGATATTTGATGTGACCATTATTTGAGCATATTTAGTCCCCGAATTAGCCTTGTTCCCATGCTTTTTAGTGCATATTTAGGTCATTTATTGTCTTTAGTCCTTTGTTTTGCATATTCTTTGAGGTTTTGTTCCCTTGGTAGGAAAGGAGTGCAAACCTTGCATTTTCATGGCAAAATAGAGCTAAATTGATTGAATTCAATGACCAAGCATCAAAGAGAAGACAAGACTAGAAGGCCTTTGTACATATTATAGTAGATGAGCAATGATGAGAAAAGATCATTGCATCTCCGACAAGATCCCCGAGGATTGTTTGAAGAAGGAGGAAGAAAAGAAGAAAAGAAGGAAACTGACGAAGAATCCGAGCGGCTTGACCCTCGGGACGCTCGTGCAAGAAAGCCAGAATCCGAGTACTTCTATTATTTGGGTTATTATTGGGAGATTGACAACCTTCCAATCAATCATCAAGTACTTCTATTATTCTTTGCTTTATTATTGGAATCATTAGTAGGTATAATTCTCTTAATCCCTATTTAATTATTGTTAATTATCTTCATTTATTCATCATACCTTGCTTTGTTAATATGATTGACAACCTTGTTAACATGCTAAACTTGATAATGAGTGAGTAGTTTCCTTAACTAGGGTTAGTGGGTAATTAGGGGAAATCAACATGGGGAATCATTCATGCTTAATTTAATATGTTTTCATAGTTTATTTGCTTGCTTGTTGTGATCTCAACTTATGCACATGTTATGTTTGATGAAATGCGAGTATATGAATCCTTGCATTTTTTACCCATCACTTACCTTTTCAATGAGACTTGTAAGACATAAACCAACTCGAGTCTCATTAGACCATGCATATAGTTGAGTAGGGAGTATTAAGTCGACTTGTAGGTGTTGTATAATCTAATCGATTCGGCTCCGGGACCCAAACCTTCGTAGGATTGTAAGATATAAACCAACTCGATCCATCACAACAATAATTGTTTGCTTATAATTTGAGAATATGTTTGTATGATCAATTCCCATGAATCCCCTATGACCCCATGACACCCTAGTGCCTTTTATCAATTGTTTACATCCCTTTTTAATCATCTTGCTTGTTTACTTTCATTGCTATTTAGTTTAGTGATCTTCTACTTCAAACCCCAAATTGTGACACCCCTAGACACAGCTACTTACAATTGAAAATCTTACTTCAATACCCATCCCTTGGGATCCAACCGGACCTGTCAAACGGGTCGGGCGGGTCGGGTCCCGGGTCGGGTCATACGGGTCGGGTCAGAATACGGGTCGGGTCAAATACGGGTCGGGTCAGATACGGGTCGGGTCATACGGGTCGCGGGTCGGGTTAGGGTCAGAATACGGGTCAAAAAATAATTTTTAACGCCTTTTTTAAACGATTTTTTTAATTTAAAAAATATATTTTTAAAAATTAAAATATGTTTAAAATTATTATTTTAGTCATATTCATCATATACAATAATTATATTGATATAATTATTAAAATAAAGTTTTTTTAATAATTATTTTATTATTAAATATTATAAAAGTTATATAAAATTGACTTTTTAGTTGAATTTTTATTTTGAAGTAATAAAAAAATAATTTTTTAACTATATTTTCAAATATAATATATAAATAATAATATTTTTAATAAAATTCATGATTTTCCCTTGACCGAACGGGTCGACCCGTTCGGGTCGGGTCTCGACCCTAAAATAACGGGTCATTTCGGGTTCGGGTCAAACGGGTCGCGGGTCGAAAAAACCGGGTTTGTAACCCTAAGAAAACGGGTCGGGTCGGGTCGGGTCGGGTTTTCGAGTCGGGTCGAGTTTTGACAGGTCTAGATCCAACCTTTACTTGCCTCTTTACTAATAGTAGAGTTGTTTGTGAAGTTATAAATATTGTTTTGGTCTAGGTGCTCCTAACGACAAGTAACCGAAAACTAAACCTCCAAGTGAGTACGCACCAGAAATCGAAGTACAGAGGGTGAACAGATAAGGTGGCTCCAGGAAAGCAAACCAGTTCATGTGATTGAAGCTTCGAGAAACTGTGATTGTGTACGAATTATGGCTGATGCGGGATGGAAAGATAGGGATAAAGCGGGGATTGGTTGGGTTGCCATCTCGGCTGTTGGGATTCGACTGTTTGCGGCCAGTACAACAATAAAGGCGGAGAGCGCTTTTCAAGCTGAAGCACTTGGGATCCGTGAAGCTCTCTTATGGGCAAAAGAGAGGAAATTATGGCATATTTGAAAATTTTTTCGGACTGTCTTCCCATTATCGCTTGCCTTGCAAAAGTCAGTCGGCCTCATCACCTCGTCAAAGACATTCTTGAAGATATCCTTTTTATCGGTTTCTCTTTTCATGGTCTTTCTTTTAGTTTTATCCTTAGGTCGTTTAATAAGATTGCGCCTGGCCTTGCCTGTAAGGCCATAACTAGATAGATATGCCTTTCTTTACAGCTGGCAAAAAAAAAACAAGAAAAAAAAAAAAGAGTTCTAAAATACTGTAATTTTACAATAAGAGAAAACATTCCTGCAATGTTGTACACTTGTACACATGCTGAGTTGCTGACTGATCCAAACTGTATTGATGCTACACATCTGTACAGATCACAAAATATAAGATTTATTTAGCATTGACACACACGGCCACAATTCTGAAACAACAAACAAATGGGGTACAATATTCAGCAACACACTAAAATCCTCACATCCAGAACTCCTTTATTCTGATACCGCTTTGGGCCTAATCTCTATACCTTCAACAATCAGCCCACTCTTCCAATTCCCGCCCTCGACTTCCAGTACTGACATCTCGACTTCACTGTCTTCACCAACCTGAGTTGTCACCTCCCCCATTGCCACCTCTAGCCATCCGTCCATCCTCTCTTTCAGGACCATTTTATTTTCCTCTCTCTTGGCTGCTGCCGGGACCTCAAAAAATGGGCTCCGTATGCGGTTGAAGAGACTCATACGTCTCGGTATGATTTGGTACCTCTGATTACGACCCTCCTCATATTGCAAATATACCTTTCGGGACTCTGATTTGTTACCTTGAGTTTTGACCGACACCTTGGCTGGGGAATAGAAACCGTACGCAGCGTCTGTCATTTTGAAGACGAAGTAGGCAATGTAGGTTGTGTTTGGAGATAACATTGCTGATTTGATTTTTCCTTTGATTTCAAGCCAGCAAACAGAGTGTAGCTCTGCTACTTCAGGAAATCTGCAGGCAATAACAGGCACTAGGATTGAGATTCAACAAGAAGAATGATCAGCCCCACAAATTCTTGTACAAGACTATCCCATGTTGAGACCTAATTATTTATATAATAAATCAGAAATATTCCGGCGTAAGTATCAATATTATCTTCCTGACTTTTTTAGGTCTCTAACACAACACTTCAATCATGGTTTTTCCCTGCATTTTTGTCTTCTTTATTGAAAATTTGTAACCCTCGTAAATACTAATACATTAGTATCACATTACAATTTTTTTCCTCGGTTTTTAATATATCTAGTTAAAAGTTTGATTTCCAGAAGACAAGATGAAGGTAATTGTGAAACAAACGGAAATATAATAAATCCTTGATTTGGTTTAATAGCAAGTCTCCTCAAGACTTACCAAGACCCAATTCACAAACAAACATAGACGAATAATGAAAGATAACATGAAAGATGATTGAAATACCTTGACTCGGGGGAAGGGTGGAATGCCCAATATCTTGGTGTATCACCCCATGTAATGGCAAGCTCCCTCGCAGATATAGTGAAGCATTTTTTACCCGTTGGTTTATCCAGAAAGAAACTCTGTCGACGACAAACATTCTCTCATTAAACAACAATGTTTCAACAAAGCACCCAACAACTCTACAAGTTCAGCACTCGACAAGGTTCGACACTTAAAACAGTTTGACAAACTTTGTAAAAAGGCTAACACATCAGATGACACTCAATAAAAGAAAAAAAAAAGCTCAAGCGAGACTCTAACAAAATAAATACCCACTGGCCACTACCGAAAGACACAATTTAAACCATGAATTCTTTGAAAAGTAAAGAAATATGACAACTAAGATGTGCTATGTTATACTCCCTCTGTTCCGGTCATTTGTTATTGTCCTTTCTATTTTAAAATTAAACTTGATGGCAATTTGATCATTCACACTTAATTTGTTCTACTTGTCATTTTGTAATGTTTTTATTATTTAATGTTTTTTATTTAATTTAAAAAAATTAAATTATTTATTTTTCTCTCCTTTATTACACTTTTTTACCAACCACTTTCTTATAGATTTTACCTGGTTCATTCCGGAGCCTCAACTCTATTTCGGTTTTTAAAAATCGTTTTAATCTTTTCTCTCGATTTAAATTTTAAGTTTTTATAAAAGAAAGACGGAATTCGATTTTAAAACTCCTAAGTTTACCTTGACTTTCCATTACATTTTCGTTCTTCCTTTTTGTTTTTCATCTTCCCTTTAAAACTCCTAAGTTTACCTTGGCTTTTGAATGATAAGTGCGCCTTTATTTCTTCAATGCTTTTGGGATGCCCTATCAGGCTATCACTTGTACAGTGAACAAAATGTATTTTCATGTTGCCAAAAAGTTTGATTAAAAGTTTAGGTTTGAGTCAAACACAAATTCTCATTTGTGACGGCCGCCTTATGACGGGTCAAATAAAACCCACATGGAGGATAAAAATAAGTCATTTGTGATTTCCCATGCATTCTACTTTTGTCTTATCTACTCATACTTAACACGTCACAAGTCTTGTGACG
Source organism: Silene latifolia (assembly GCF_048544455.1). NCBI lineage: Eukaryota > Viridiplantae > Streptophyta > Magnoliopsida > Caryophyllales > Caryophyllaceae > Silene > Silene latifolia. Next base: position 86,342,909 of record NC_133527.1, on the reverse strand, counting down.
GATATATCCGTCTCAAGTGAAACCTATTGTACGTCAAAATCATAGAAAAAAAAACAAGTTTTTTTAACAAAAGAAAAAAAAATCCAAATAAGTCCATTACTTAATGTTGTGAACGTCAACAACTTGAACATAGTAACCAAAACAAAAAAACAAATAATTTATTTTTGTGCGGCGTTCGGTCATTTTTTCATTGTATTTTAATTCACTATCATAGTAGGGTACAATTCAGGGATGTTTTGATTGATGATTGAAAATGACTGAAATTGAAGCCGCACGAAAATAAATTAAATAACCATCTCACTTGGCAATTATACAATTGAGCATCAATCATGAAATCATGGGTACAATTTTCATCACAAATGCTTGGAAAAAGACTTGTTGATTAATAAGACCATACGTAATATTAGGAATTTTAGGATATTAAACCATTGATTGTACTTGAATCATCTTCTTGACCTTTACATTGAACCCGAATCATCTGATTACACTTTCAAGGTCCAAGTTCTACCCAGGGTCAGAACATCAATGTATCTATATTTCCAATCATATTTTTTTTTTTTTGGAATAAGGTTTAACCGGGCTATGGCTTGGTCAGCCTGTGCTTAGTTTCATTTTCAATTGGATACTAAGAGGTAATAACGCAATACCCTACCCTCAATTGGCTGGGAGTAATAACAATAATTAAGAAAGAAAGAAAGAAAGAACGGACCTTGGTGGAATTATCGATAAGAAGGGGATGATTGGCAAGGTGAAAAAACAAATCCTTCTTGGTAAGGGAATCAAGAAGGGAAATCCCATTACCAGCATGAGATGATCGAGCGAGAATCTGTTGGTAATCGTGGGGAAGAAAACAAGTCCAGACGGCATCAGAATCGGCAGCGGATTTGAAAATCTTGGAGACGGCGGAAAGGCGAGAGGCGTCACGAGGACCAGTGAAGGAAATGGCAGCAGCGATACAACCTTCAGGAAGGACGTAGAATAAATCAAAAGCGGTGCACATGATTTTGTTATTACCAGCTTGGTCTTCCTCCTCCCTTTTACCTACCATTGATGATTTTTTGTTTTTTTTTTTGTTTTATTTGCTGTAAATGTAATAGATAGAGATATGAAAGGGGGCGGTGGAGAGTATATATAGGAATGAAGCGGTGGGAGTTGGAAACTTGGAACTTGTTGGTATAGGAAGCTTAGAGGTTAAGTTACAAAAAAAACATACCAAAAGGGGATCTCATTCTCACCTTCATTTTTTATTTCTTTTTGGGGGGACTAGATTCTCTTTTCTGTAGGGAACTTAATGCTCTTTTTTATCGTCTTTCGTGACGGTCGACGTGTATATCTCACACGTTTTACTCTTCTTTTCTTCCCCTAACTTTTAAGCATTTTCTATCCTTGAACGGAATTAAATTAGATTGAATTGAGGTAGATTTATAATTTCACAAATTGTTCAATAAGATCGTTTCTTACCGTAAAACCAGTCCATTAACTAAAAAGCCCAATAAAATCAAATTCAAAAACTAAAAAAAATACAAAACACAACATCGTCATCTTCCCAAATACTCCTTAAACCAACAACTAACCGCCTAACCCCACTCCTGCTTTTCTAATCACCTTCTTTCTTCAACCAAAATAAAGTCATCAGTTTCATTGCAATGTTTTTGTGACTTCCTCCATGTCTGCAAGTCTGCTACTTGTGCCAATAAAAGGATAAAACTCGACTACACACCTCGCAATACTTCTCCACAGAAATTTTCATCTAAGATTCTAAGAGCCACTGATTTGTTATTTAAAATAACCAGTTTTCAAAATAAAATTGGTAGTCATCAATTTAAAAACTATACTTGATAAATATAATAAAGCAACTCTAAACTTGTATTGCAAATAAACAGAATAAAAAACTTGTGAGTTTTGAAATTAAAACTTGTAGATGTTTAACTATAATATGAGCCAATTAAGATTGTGGGTTAACTATGTAAACGTTTTAATTTAATTTGAAATCCATAATTTTCAACTTAAATGTTAAAGTTCCCAATACAAAAACATGGGTATTTAAGTTAAATTAACTAGTTAAAGATTAAAACTATGGAATTTCAATTTTAAGCTTGAAACTTACAGGATCAAAATCAAAATCTTAGTAGAGTATGTTGACACTAGTTATCAACCCTCTTCATCTTCAGTTTTAATTGACAAAATGGAGGGAGATAAAGGATCAAATAATAGTGATGAGAACAATAATCGCGACAGTGGCGGAATATGGATTCTAGAGGCGATGGAATAGGTGGTGGTGGGGACGTGGACTGACGAAAAGACGGGAGAAGAGGCGGTGGATGACGTTAACTGTAGTGGACTAATGGTGGCAGTTAACGTATTATACAACTGGTTATATATACAACTTATTCAATGTAGTTGAGCTTTGTTACAAAGTTGTCGAGCTTTATTAACAAAATTATCGAATTATGATACAAAGTTATTGAGCTTAACAGAATAATTATTAAACTCAATAACTTTGTAAAATAGCTCAATAACTTGTAAAATAGCTCAACAGCTTTGTGTACGAGCTCAACAACTTTGAGGTGGTTGTATAATGCTATTATACAACCGGTTGTAGGATAGTATTTGTGCTAGTGGTGGTGGGTGTAGAATGTTGATTAAATGGTTGTTGAGAAGGTATGGAGAGGGTTTTTCAATTTTTATTATTTTGTTTTACTCAACTTCTTTCTTTTATTAGGCTATTATCTCCTATTGGACTCGTCTTATGCTATAAGACGGTCTTATAGGAGAGTTACTTTATAATTTTATATTACTCCGTATTAGTCATTCCTCTCTCTTTTAAGCGTTTTTATCTTCGACGGGTCGAATTCGGTTGAGTCGAGGTAAATTTTTTTCTTATTAGACATTATTGTACATTGTTGAATAATTGCTCTGAAATTTATTTTCGAAAGTGAATTAATCTCATCTAAACTAATAATTCTTCTTAGTCGCTATTTTGTTCCTTTTTTACTTTCTCATGCTAGTCGAATTTTGTTCCTCCTTTCCTTATTTGGTAAGTTTTTGGGCTGTAAAATTAGCATAGTGTCATGGTTACTTTATTCTATTTATTACTCAATCTGCCATCAACATGGCACACTAGTTTCTTACTAACCCAACCCAATTACCCATCCTAAGACTAACCTCATCAAACCAACAACCATCTCTCTCTCTTTCCTAATTAACCCATCCCAAAACTAAACCCATTTAATCATAATCTGTCCCGCACTCCCGCCCATTTATTCTTACCACAATCATCTAAGAAACCCTAACCCTCATCAAACCAGCAGACCATATCCCCCCCCCCCCTCTCTCTCTCTCTCTCTCTCTCTCTCTCTCTCTCTCTCTCTCTCTCTCTCTCTCTCTCTCTCTCTCTCTCTCTCTCTCTCTCTCTCCTTCTTCATCTTCATCTTCATCTTTTTTTTCCACATTCAACTTCATCTCTTTCCTTATTTTGAGACTGGCTTCCTCCATTTTCTTCCACCATACTCACTTGCATATTCACTCTCTCTTTCTTACTCACTTGCATATTCACTTTCTCCAATGTCTTGTTTTGTTAAGTACGGTTATGAAGATGAACTCAAATCTTCAGATCTGATTTTGAAGATGATCCAGAGGTTGCCTTTGATTTTGAAGATGCGGAAGTTGAAGAGGTTGAAACTAGGGTTGAGGATGAGTCAATGATGATTGATTCTAATTTTAGCGGGCCTGATTCGTTTGATCTTCAATCTCCTGTTGTTGTTCCTGATTCTTTGGGGGATGTTGACACTTTTGTTCCTGAAACATGTGAGGAATTTTCGGAATGGGATATGAGGATGAAGTAACTAGATCGTGAGTGTAATACTACGGATTTTATTAAGTTGTATACTCGACCGAGTAGAGCCTACTCGGCCGAGTAGTGTTAATTGTGGAGTTTGTTTTGGTTCTGCCGAGGAATACTCGGCCGAGTATGGAGAATACTCGACCGAGTAGAGGATACTCAGCCGAGTATACCTTTACTCGACCGAGTATCCGGTCTGGCGAGTGTTATTTTAGCGGTTTGATGCGGGAGTGTTTAGGGTTATTTTATATTCAACGTCAGTGTCTAAAACGTCATTTTCAACCCTAATCATTTTACGATTACTTTAATCACTCCCTAATCATCCCCTAATCTGGTTGTGTGTGCAAATCGTCGTGGTCCTTGCATGTAGTCTCTTATTCTACTGTTGGTAAGTTTCATTCCCTTGTCATTTGTATTCTTTTTGGGGTTACTGTATATATGGAATTGGGGAATATGGGGGATTGTGCAATGTGTAATTGTGTTATGTGGTTATTGTATAGGAGAAGACTTCATAGAGGAGCCTTTCTGATTGTTCAGTTTCTGTTCTACTGTTGATTGCTAAGGTAGGGTTTTCCCTACTCAGTTTACTGTTCATTGTTTAAGACATGATTGTTTTGTAACTATTGTTATCTGCTGATCATCGGAGTGTGGGCGTTGTTGTGACGGTGTTGGTGTGGAGATGTTGTGACAGCTGTGATGCTGTGTGTTTGTGATTGTGATGGAGTCACTTGCGGGAGTGGCTTCACACCCTAGTTCGCCCTCCGTGGAACACGCCACGGGAGGGGATGTGCACATTAAGGGACAAGGATTGTTAGTCGCTCGTTGATGAGCTGGACTAGGTGGGATCGGCTGCGGTCACCCACTGACGGCGAGGATTACCTATTGCGATGGGTAATCTGGCAGGGCTACACACTTCGGTGCGTAGTCGGTTACTGTGTGAGATCGGGAGACTGGGGTTGGAGGATGATCAGCTGGTTATCGTGTTTGTTTGTCTTATAGTGATTGAGTAATACTGACCCCGTTGTGGTTTGTGGAATCTGCTATGATCCATTCGGGGATGGTGAGCAGAGTTGACAAGTATTGCTATTGGTGAGCGTGGGGCAGTCAATGGAGAGTTGTCATCACCGGTCGTAACATCACCGTCCGAGTCTTAGTTTTATTTCTTAGTTGTCAGACATTTGTTTTGTTTTATTGAAACAGTTTGGGATTTGGTTGATGTAAACTTTATACTTTATGGTACTTTAATAAATGTGCTCATTTTAGACGCTTTTGATATGTACTAATCTCGGGCAACCGAGATGTAACACACTTTCATGGTAGGGTGGTCTTGGTAAGGCACCTTGGTATGAGGGGGTGTTACAAAGTGGTATCAGAGCATAAAATTCCGGCACCTAAACAAATGAATCTAATGAACTTAGGGAGTCTAAATAAAATGAACCCGGGGAGAGTTGTTTGGAGCTACCGCAAAGACTCGGGAGAGGTCCCGGAGTCGCAATTTGGCCCTCATTAACTCGAGCCGGTCACATGGGAAGTGTGTTGAGAGTTGTGAGACACCGTTTCAGACTTTAAAGGAACGCTTGACCACAGCTCCTGTGCTAGCTTTGCCGGAGGGATGTGAGAACTTTGAGGTATATACCGATGCTTCAAAGAATGGTCTTGGTTGTGTTTTGATGCAGGCAGGGAAAGTCATAGCTTATGCTTCGAGGCAGCTAAAGCCATATGAGGAGAATTACCCTACTCATGATTTGGAGCTGGGTGCAGTTGTTTTCGCTCTTAAGATTTGGAGGCTTTTTTTTTTTGGAGCAACCTTTATGGTGTTTTCCGATCATAAGAGCTTAAAATATATCTACACTCAGAAGGAGCTTAACATGCGACAGAGATGGTGGATGGAGCTTATCGGAGATTATGATATGGAGATCATCTATCACGAGGGTAAGGCTAATGTTGTTGCAGATACTCTGAGTAGGAAGAGCGTTCTTTCGCTATGTACAACCATGTCCTTGCTGAAGCTGAGGGATGAGGTGTCTAGGATGGGGATCTTTATGTTAAGGAAGGGAGATACCATCAGGGATTTGACGATCGAACCAGAGTTATATGAGAACATCAAGAGTAAACATGAGCTTGATCCTAAGATTCAGGAATGGAAGTCAAGAGTAGAGAGTGGGACAGTTTCCAGGTTTTCTATCCATACAGATGGAAGTGTCTGTTTTGATGGGAGATGGTGTGTTCCTGAGGATACAGAGTTGAGGAGAGTGATATTGACGGAGGCTCATTGCACTACTTATTCGGTTCACCCGGGTGGTGACAAGCTTTACAAAGACCTTAAGAAGACTTTTTGGTGGCCAAACATGAAGAAAGAGGTAGTTGAGTTTGTGGCCAGATGTTTGACCTGTCAGAGGGTCAGGGGTGAACAAAGGAGACCACAAGGTAAGATACAGTCTTTGGAAGTACCCGAGTGGAAGTGGGAGTCTGTCTCTATGGACTTCATTGTGGGATTGCCTAGGTCACAGCAAGGTAATAACATGATATGGGTGATTGTTGATCGGTTAACCAAGTCAGCTCACTTTGTTCCTATGAAAGATACTTGGTCTAAGATCCAGCTGACACTGGGTTACAGGAGGCATGTGGTGCGGTTACATGGTATACCCAAGGATATCGTTTCTGATCGTGATGCGAGGTTCATATCCAAGTTTTGGCAAGAACTGTAGGAGTTGATGGGTACAACCTTGAAGATGAGTACAGCCTTTCATCCGGCAACCGATGGTCAGACAGAACGAACCATCAAGACCTTAGAGGACATGTTGAGGGCATGTGTCATGGAGTTTGGGGGCAGCTGGGAAGACAGGCTTGACCTGATTGAGTTTTCATACAACAACAGTTATCATACGAGTATCGGGATGACACCTTTTGAGGCTTTGTATGGTCGGAAATGCCGAAGTCCAGTTTGTTGGGATGATAGATCTGAGACAGTGGTTTAGGGCCACAGCTGGTACAAGATATGGTTGAGCAAGTTCAGTTAATTCGGCAAAAGATGAGAGCAGCTCAAGATCGTCAGAAGAGTTATGCCGATTTACACCGCAGGGACATTGAGTTCGCAGTAGGTGACAAGGTCCTTTTGAAAGTGTCACCTATGTGAGGTGTAATGAGGTTTGGGAAGAAAGGTAAGCTAAGTCAGAAGTTTATAGGTCCTTATGAGATTTTGGACCATATAGGCGAGGTAGCCTACAGATTAGTTTTACCACCAGCTTTGGATAGAGTCCACAACGTTTTCCATGTCTCCCAGCTTCGGAAATATGTGAGTGATCCATCGCATATCCTTGAAATGGAGAACATCGAGCTTTATGAGTCTTTGTCCTACGCCGAGGTTCCTAAAGAGATTCTTGATCGCAAGGTTCGTAAGACAAGGAATGGTGAGACGGTCTTACTCAAGGTTCTTTGGTCTAATCACAATGTGGAAGAAGCCACATGGGAACCCGAGGAAGCTATGCGAGAACGTTTTCCTAACCTTTTTGATCAGGTATGTTTGGTTACGGGGACGTAACCGTTGTCTTTTTAGGGGGGTAGGAGATGGTCGCGGTTGTGTTTTGTCTTATTTTGAGTTGGGTTGGTGGGTCTTGTGGTGTCTTGTGTAGTTCTTTGGGTTGATAAAATATTTGTGTGGAAAGCCTTTTTGTGTTTTGTGGTGTGTCTTTTGTATTTGTGGTGTTTTGTTTTAGGTTGGAGTGTGAACTTCGGGACGAAGTTCTTTTTAAGGGGGGAAGACTGTAATACTACGAATTTTATTAAGTTGTATACTCGACCGAGTAGAGCCTACTCGGCCGAGTAGTGTTAATTGTGGAGTTTGTTTTGGTTCTGCCGAGGAATACTCGGCCGAGTATGGAGAATACTCGACCGAGTAGAGGATACTCGGCCGAGTATAGCTTTACTCGACCGAGTATCCGGTCTGGCGAGTGTTATTTTAGCGGTTTGATGCGGGAGTGTTTAGGGTTATTTTATATTCAACGTCAGTTTCTAAAACGTCATTTTCATCCCTAATCATTTTACGCTTACTTTAATCACTCCCTAATCATCCCCTAATCTCGTTGTGTGTGAAAATCGTCGTGGTCCTTGCGTGTTGTCTCTTATTCTACTATTGGTAAGTTTTATTCATTTGTCATTTGTTTTCTTTTTGGGGTTACTGTATATATGGAATTGGGGAATATGGGGGATTGTGAAATGTGTAATTGTGTTATGTGGTTATTTTATAGTAGAAGACTTCATAGAGGAGCCTTTCTGATTGTTCGATTTCCGTTCTACTGTTGATTGCTAAGGTAGGGTTTTCCCTACTCAGTTTACTGTTCATTGTTTAAGACATGATTGTTTTGTAACTATTGTTATCTGCTGATCATCGGAGTGTGGGCGTTGTGGTGACGGTGTTGGTGTGGAGATGTTGTGACAGTTGTGATGCTGTGTGTTTGTGATTGTGGTGGAGTCACTTGCGGGAGTGGTTTCACACCCTAGTTCGCCTTCCGTGGAACCCGCCACGGGAGGGGATGTGCACATTAAGGGACAAGGATTGTTAGTCGCTCGTTGATGAGCTGGACTAGGTGGGATCGGCTGCGGTCACCCACTGGCGGCGAGGATTACCCATTGCGATGGGTAATCTGGCAGGGCTACACACTTCGGTGCATAGTCAGTTACTGTGTGAGATCGGGAGACTGGGGTTGGAGGATGATCAGCTGGTTACCGTGTTTGTTTGTCTTATAGTGATTGAGTAATACTGACCCCGTTGTGGTTTGTGGAATCTGCTGTGATCCATTCGGGGATGGTGAGCGGACTTGACAGGTATTGCTATTGGTGAGCGTGGGGCAGTCATGGGAGAGTTGTCATCACCGGTCGTAGCATCACCGTCCGAGTCTTAGTTTGATTTCTTATTTGTCAGACATTTGTTTTGTTTTATTGAAACAGTTTGGGATTTGGTTGATGTAAACTTTATACTTTATGGTACTTAAATAAATGTGCTCATTTCAGACGCTTTTTATATGTACTAACCTCGGGCAACCGAGATGGGAACACACTTTCATGGTAGGGTGGTCTTGGTAAGGCACCTTGGTACGAGGGGGTGTTATAGTGAGGCTAAGAGAAGGGTATTAGTTACTGAAGAGCGAACAAAGAGTGTAAGAGCGATGCAATAAACTCCTGAACATAAAAGGCTGTGCATTGAGGAAATCTCCATAACTTTCCTACCTTTAAGGTTCTTTTAGAAGATTTGTAGAGGTTGATTTTAACTAAACCCTTCTTCTAGTTTATGGTTGTTTGTTTTAACCAATAATGACTTGCATGCTTATAGGCTAATTTCCTTAATTAATAGCTTAATGATAATATTTTGAGGGCAGGAAAGTTGATTGCATGCATAGTGTCACCATATTTGAAGAATGTGATGCGGCTAAGCATGCATTCACTCTTCTGTAATTGATGTTTTATCGAGTACTGTAATCTAGTTGATGCGTCATAATTATATACACATTTATGCCTCCCCTTAGTTGCTTTTGAGACGGTTTTGTCTTAGTCTTACACACTTTTTATGAAACTTTCCTTAAATCGGTTTAATTAATTATTATGTAATAGTATAAATAAGAAACTCCTACACAATAATTAGGGGATTCTTTTTACTATTCTAAAATTCCTAGTTTAGTTTAGTCTAGCTTTCCTCTCTAAAACTCTTTTATGTTATTGCTTGCAAGATCGTTCATACCTTTAATCTTCCAATTAATCATTGTTCGGTATTTCTAATATCTATTCTTATGTTTTCTTTAATTATGTTTATCGTTCTTTATATTGTTATGCGTAGCTAATTCTCCATTTAGGGTTGAAGGGGATCGATGAATATTAATTGGGGTTAATGAATTTATTAGTTGCTTAGATCGACTATCGCCTATTATTTGTTTATCAATCTAATTGATTAATTACTGGCCGGGGTTAATTAGTTAGTGTCGCGAATTAGTATTATTGCCGACCGGATTAATGCTAATAAAGGCTTACAATATTAGGTAGAATGACTTAGTCATATCGACCACATGCTAAGTGCAGATCTAAAGGATATATAATACCGACAAGACATGTAGCCTTAGATAGTCAGTCCATGTTAGTTAATTGACCCTAAATACCCTATCATTGTGAACCGGAATCCCTAGACTTGTTTTATATATTTGATATCGTCTTAATTCACAATCGTTTAGTTACTACAAACCAAAAAAATCAACTTTGTGACTCAATAGTCTAGAATCTACTCATAGGTAATAAGCAGTTTGTCAAGTTTCCTTGTGGTTCGACCCCGGACTTTACTATCTGCATTTTTAGTGTCCGTTTGGGATTATTTTGATTAAGGTGATACGACTTTAGCCTTATCAAATTTGGCGCCGTTGCCGGGGAGGCAACAATTTTTCTGTTTGTTTTTGTTTATTTTGTCTTTTGTCTCAAGGAACTTTAGTTCCTTGAGACCGTTCTCACACCTTTCTTGTTAGTTTCGTGTATGCCCAGGTCAACCAGGTCCAAGATTTTACCATTAGATTCCAAGCCAGAGAAGACTTTTTGTTACAGACGAAAGTTTCAGAAAGAAGTGGGTCAAGTAGAAGATTTGAGTATTCTTGACGTTGAGACAGAGCAATCAACTACGTCAGAAAATTCTTCCTTTGAAGAGGACAATATTCTTTCTGACACTAAAATTCCAGTTCCTACGGTTAACAATATACCTACATCAGCAAGCGATTCCGAGCCTACTTTAGCTTCCAACCCTAAAGGATTCAAGCTTCCTACCACTGATAATGGTGGAACAAAACTTGTTTGGAGGGGGAGTTAATGAAGACCCTCCTAAACATATGGAGAAATTCACTGATTACTCCTGTTCTATCCCTTTAACTGCTGGGGCGACTCAAGATCAGGTCAAAAAGGTGCTCTTTCCTTTCTCCTTATGAGATGGTGTTGCGGAGTGGTTGGATAATTTAGATATGGAGGATCATGGGGTTACTGACTGGAATACTTTAGCTCTTGGAGTCTACAAGAGATACTTTCCACTGCAGAAGACCAATGCCTTAAGAAGTCAAATCACCAGTTTCAAACAAAGTTCCACTGAATATTTGAATGAGGCATGGGTTCGCTTCAAGAGACTAGTCCATTCAATCCCCTATCATGGTTTTCAAAAGTGGTTTCTTTGCAACCAGTTTTACAACGGGGTGTATGACGATTGATGCGTGCCCATTTCATACATTTATTATGTTCATTTGCATGCATTTCTAGGATATTTTGAGTAGCGTAAGCTATGACACGGCTGTCGCAACACTATCAAAAATAAACCAATCGGCTCTAACTAATATAGCAGAGGTAAGTCGGGTATCGTACTCCACGGGAAAGCGGTCACTATCTACTTGTTATCTAGTCTGTCTACGGTCACAAAATGGGGAGTATTGATTGAGTTGTTTGACTAAACTAAGAATTGAAATAAAAGCAATAAAAGAAATAACAATTAAAATAGCAAGGATGAAATATGATGTGATCAAATAAAGAGAGAACACATGCCTCATTCAAATATTACACAAATCAGTTAAAGGTAGGTCAGTCGGTCTGATGTGAGAAGGGTAGTGGAAAGGTCCTTCCGGTCAGCTATCTGCCCTAGATTCTTCCTAAATAGCTTCCGCTCTGATTAGGGTAGTCTATTATTCATAGCAGGTATGTTCATTCCAATCTTCCGATCTAGGTCTTAGTTTAACCAGTTTAATTACTTCAGTTGCGTGCACTCAACCTAATAATTACTATTATATTGCTATAAAACAATTCTCACAACAAAAACCTCCTAAACTAATTATCGCATCATTGCTTTACCATCATGGCTCCCCTAATTCTAGAAATAAAGAATTTAGCTACGCATGACGATAAATAAAACAATAATAATTGAATAAGCTATGCTAAACATGGTATTAAGATGATTAAAGAGAAAGAGCATAAACTAAATAACAATACTAATAACTAACAGAAATCAAAGAAAAATAATATTGAGTGTACAAAAGGAATTGAATTGAATGAAGAAGAGCAAAGAAATTACAAAAGTTGAGATCCGACAAATGAAATCAAAGCTACGTTCGAAAAAGTAATTGAGTTCTGAAATTAATGACTTAAAGATTAGATGATTAGATGACCTAAACCTAATTAAGTCTTTCCTTTATATAGGAAAGATATTTTTATTCCCTAAACACGTAACTTAAAATATAAAAAATAATAAGTTCACGCAAGAAAAATCTTGCGTTCAGATAACAAACTGGTCGATCGAGTACTTTGAAACTCCTCGATCGACCCACTTTCCAGCCAAAACCTCTCGATCGAGTAATTAATTTACTCGATCGAGGAACACCAATAAACCACCTCTCGTCGAACACAGCAGGGGTTCGATCGAGGTCTTCTCACCATCCAAAAGCTCTCGATCGAGCACATTAGCCAGCAAAACTACTCGATCGAGTCATCTGCCACTACATCAGTCTTTTGACGTGTGATTAAGCTTCCAAGGCGGCTTCACGCATCCCGAGACAGTAAGTATTTCCGCTCCAAATCTCCCATCTCCTAAATACGAGCTAAAGGGACAGTTCCAGGCTCAATTCTGCTTCTTTCAGGTCCATTCCTGCAATTATAGCCAAACGAACCAAATTAGACTATTCGTGGAATTTCGTAGCCTAAAACTACAGGAATTGCATAGAAATGCGTGCAAATAAGACTTAAAAAGCCTATATAAAATGCACGCATCAAATATCCCCAAACCAAACCTTTGCTTGTCCCCAAGCAAACTATATACAACTAACTAATGGAACGGAATAAAACTCAGAGCTAGCTACAAATGCCCACTTAAACCAATTTAATGCAAGGAAACTAACACTTATAGCAAAAACTGTCAAATGCAAACGAGTTGTAAGATGTTTATAATAAAGCTAAACCATCGACCTTACAAGACCTTTGATAATGGACTCTCACAGGCCACTCTTCTCTCATGAAGCAAAAGGTAAGCAAATGTATGTAAGAGAGAAAGAATAAGAAGTCGCTCACCTAGACTACGAGACAATTCTAGCTACATTTTTGGGAATGTGAGGTTAAATAGTCAAGCTAGCATCCTAACAAAACCAAATAAAATATATCCGCTTCTAATCATCAAAATTAAGCACAATGCCCTTAATTCGGCATAAAAACTCACTAACCAAATACCAAATAACTCCTCATAAGATAAAATAAGAATATAGGAGCAAAAAGCGACATCGATCAAACTCTTTTTTTCATCATTTTCTTTTCTTTTTCTCGGTTTTTTTTTCTGGTTTTAGATTGTTTTTTTCTTTTCTTTTTCTTCTTCTTTTCATCAATTCTCCTTCTCCATAATACAACTCCCAACTTCCAATACAAACCAAATTAGGCATGATAAATTATATACCGCAAAACAATCTAAACTATCTTGACAAGGCAGGCTAAATTTGGATGTAGTTAAGGGTCAAAAGGCAAATTTGGCTAAATGTGGAGTTAATGGGTAAAATGGAAGAAAAGGGAATATAAGCACCTCCCTACATGTGACACCAACCACTAACCCGAATGTATGCAGGCAATAAGCAATTGAATTTTATACTTATGCAAATTAATGTTACATGTTATGCAAGGAGTAACTACTCACAATCCTACATGAACTGGTCATGAATGACACCAGTTTTAAGGCTCTAAATCCTTAGAAAATATGAGTAGGTTGCCAAAATTTCAGGCCAAGTCTATTCGTTCAGCTAAATTTCAACATTAACTCGTAGAGTATGCAATAAGACAATGCTAAAAAGATAATTAGTTTATGCAAGGCTTAAGTAAAAAGGATAAAAAGTAGTGCAATTTCATCATGGAAATGCACCGTTTCGACTCAACCTAAATGCAAAAATAAACGTGAAATTTTTTGATTTTTTGAATTTTCTATTTTTTTTTTGAATTTTTCATTTTATTGAAAACAAAAGACAATGCAAACAAAAATGCAATAAACGTGAATGCAAAACAAATGCAAATGCAGACTCAAAGGACGCATTACCCTCCCCAAACCAAAATGAACAATGCCCTCATTGTCCTCCAGCTTACACCAGCAGAATAATAGGAGAAAGGGAAAATACAACACAAATGCGAAACAAAATAAATAAAATGAGAGGAGATGAAAAGAAATAAAGAACAAAAATACTTACAATATCGAACTTCCCCAAACCAGTCAGCAAACTGGGGAAGTGAGTAGCCAGCTGCTACTCTTCAATACCCTCCTCGTCAACCACCTGGTAGGTAGGATCCTCCTCCTCCTCTCTTCTCCTCCTCCTCTGACGACCTATAGCGTCTAAGTCAGCTCGGATCCTCTACTCTCTCGCTGCCGAGTCCTCCTCGCTCTTAGGCAGAGGGTACCCCTCCGCCGCGTACCGGTAAAAGGAAGGGTGTGGCCAGCCAGCTGGAACCGGATGACCTCGAATCATGTAGTACTAATAAAGAGGGAATAAGGCAAGAGCCTGATCCCGCTCCATCCGAGCAACTCTCCTGCACATATCCAACAACAAAGCATCACGACGCCCTTGGTCCATAACCTCAGGCGCCTCAAAAATAGGAGGTGCAATAAAATTAGCCGTGTAACATTCCGTTTGATGTCTATGAGTGTCTTGATTTTGGATTTGATAGTGGATGATATTATGGAGCTAGCAGTGTTAGTGGATGGTGGTTGGTTATGTATGGAGTTAGTGTTGAGAGAGATATAATGGAGTTGATACGATATCGCGAGCCATGTTGTGGAGGTAGGATTAGTTAGTGGAGTTGGTGTTACGAGTTCATGTTTAGTTGAAGTTTTGTTTTGAGTTCTTAGTTACGTTGTTGTGTCTTGATCAAGTTAGTATGTTTGTTTTTATGTATGGGTTGAACTTCGGGGACGAAGTTCTTTTTAAGGAGGGAAGACTGTAATACTCCGTATTTGTGAGTCTTCGGGTACTCTATCGAGTAGGCCTTACTCTGTCGAGTAAGGGTAAGTTGCGTTTTAGAAAAGTTTCTGACCTGTTGGGTACTCGATCGAGTAACTAGGATACTCGATCGAGTAAGGGGGTACTCGATCGAGTACCTTGGGTACTCGATCGAGTAGCCGGTTTTACGGGGAGTTTTCTCGGGTTTTGTTAATTATGCGATTAAGATATATAACCTTCGTCGTCATTATTCTAAACACTTTTGCAAAACCTAATTTACTGTTTAAGAGAGAAAGCAAGTAAGTTCACCATCTTAATCGCATTGTTAGCAATTCCCGGAGTTTGGAAGGTCGGTTCTCATCGTTGGTTATACCGTTGAGTTCCTTGCGTCAAGGGTAAGATCTATGTACCCTTTTTATTGTCTTTCCTTTGTTTTGGTTAAACCCTAATATAGGGATTTGGGGGTTTTGTGTAGATTGTGATTTGGTAGTGTTTATGTGTTTGTATGATAGGAGGAGGTTTTGTAGAAGAGGCTTTTTGATACAGCTGTTGATACCGTCTGACGGTTGTGCTTTCCAGGTAGGATTTCCTACTCAGTATTAGTCCCATAATGGGATGATTGTTGATGTGTTGAGATTGATTGTTTGATATAGTAATTGTATTGTGACGGTTGTGATTGTGATTGTGATTGTTGGTTTCTGGTTCTCGAGATGCTTCTCGGCTGAGTGGAGTCGCTTGCGGGAGTGGCTTCACGCCCTAGTTTCGCCCTCCGTGGAACCCGCCACGGGAGGGGATGTGCACATTAATGGACAGGGTTATCGCTCACTATGTGGAGCGGGGATTTGGTGGGTACGGCTGCGGTCCCCCACTGGCAGGGCTGGTCCAGTGGACAGTCGGTGATTGAGATTGTTGGGATTGTTGGGATTGGTGTGGTTGTGTGTGTGTGACGGTTAAGCTGTCTGTTTATCTTATTGTTGATATATTGAATTGTGTGATTAGTACTGACCCCGTTTAAATGTTTTAAAAACTGTGGTGATCCATTCGGGGTGGTGAGCGATTATTGAGCAGGTATGATATGACGCGTATGGGATAGCTGGGATGAGTCATCACGTGGCAGTTAGAAGTCTTCCGCTGTGTCAGACGGTGTCTTATAGCTTTGATAGTTTTAGCAATAGACCGTCTGAGAATGTTGTATTTCAGTTTATTAGTTTTGGTTTTGATCATGTAATCACTTAAGCTATTTACTTTTAAATATGTTTCTTTATTGTCTTATGAATATCATTGCCTCGGGTAACCGAGATGGTGACATCCTTATACCTGAGTGGTCCTGGTAAGGCACTTGGAGTATGGGGGTGTTACAAGCCGATAAAGCCGGCTGAGAGATAGAGGGTGTAGGTGTAGGCGTGAGCGTGGACGCGGACGCAGCCTTTGTAGGCCGAGATCCCTCTCCGACTTCCCTAACAGCAGCGACTTCCCTAACAGCAGGGGAAGTCCTCTTCCGTTTCCTAGAAACGGTAAGGGTGGCGTCAAGGTGGTAAGAAGGTGGAGGTGGTGGTAGTCTACACGTCACAGTAGTCAAAGGTGAAAGACGGGGTAGAGAGGGTGAAGGTAAAGTCACGGATGGGGAAATGCCTATCTTCCACGTCCGATGGTCAGCTGCTAACCAGTTCATAGAAGACATGACTGGAATTTCGATGACATTATCCTTATCTAAATAATGAAAAAAAAAAATAATGAAGACCACGGGAAAAGTCGGGGAAAAGACGGCGGGCAATGCGACTCACTAACCCACCACATGCTATTGTGTCCGATGATTTTAACCCGACAGTGTTAAAATGCTGAGTTGTCAAGTAGGCGATGTTAAAAACAAACGGGGCACCACTATCAATGTTCAGGTACCCGGCTAAAATGGACAGCTCAATATTAATAACATTGTTAGGCTCATGACGACCAAAAATGGTTTCTCCTAACAGACGGAGAAAGTAACGGCCTGGGGGTAAGTGGACGTGAGCACCACGCCACTGACCGTAGGGAGTCTGTGCAAGGGTAGTCCATAGCTGATGCATGAGCTTCCTAGGAGGGTCGATGAAACCATCACTAAATATTCCTAACCTTTTCCCAAACTCAGCTAAAGTCCAAAAAAAGGTAGTGTTAAACAGACGGAAAGTGATGCACTTGCTCCCATGGTCAGTCGCATAGGCCGCTGGGTGAAACGCAGAAGAACTGAAAAATTCTAAGGCCAGTGTTCGATAGGTAAGCTCTTTCGAAGCGGCCAATCCCGACATTCCCGTCCCGTTGAGCAGGTCAACAACGGGCTCCAAAATTCCCAATTTCTCTAGAGAAGGTCGACACGGAAAACGGGTCGAGGTCATGTCACATTCCATGAAATTTAAAAAATGAGTGCGATGGGACGGGGACAAAGATCGTACCTGCGGAAACTCAGGTAGAGCTTCCGTGGAGGTGCAGCAGCATGCCTAGCAGCGGCACGCAAAGCAGCAGCACGGAAACCTGTACCGAGAACGCGAACCAGAAGCAGCTGCTACGGTAGTAATGGCAGCGACATTAACAACAGGGGTAGAAGTCGTGGTGACGGGTGTCGACACAGCAGGGGTCGACACCGTAGTTGTGGTAGCAGCAACAGTAGTCGTGGTGGCGGATACAGGGATAGTAATCGTGGTGACGGAAACAGGGACAGTGGCGGCAGCAGGGGCCACTGTCGGAGGAAGTGTCGAAGTCGACGCAGAAACCGTCGACATTGTTTTTTCGGCACCGGATTCTTTACTGCTATCAATAACTACAATAAAAGCAAGTTCTAATTCATATTTAAATCAACCAATTCAATTTTCCCCAAATCAATTTTTCAAACCCTAATTTGTATAAAAGTTAGGTAATATTTCAATTAAACAATAAAGAAGGGGGAAAAGAACTTACTTGAATGGTTACCCGACAAAATAATCAATAAAAACCGAATAGGACTTCAAATTAATCGAACTTATTTCGACCTTTTCGCAAACCCTAATGTCGAAAATCCCCCAAATTAATTGGAATTTTGTGAAGCAAATAAGGGGAAAATGGTTTAATTGATGAGTTAAGTATATTAGGGTAATTTAATTGGTAAAATTTGGGGAAGAAATTAAGATTTAAGGTTGAGGGATTGAGTGTGTCGAAGAGAGTTGGAGGAATATGAAACAAGCAAATGAACATAAAGTAAGGGAAAAGGAAACTCCCTCGTGTATTATGCGTCCAAACTGCTCGATCGAGGACTTTGGAGTTGCTCGATCGATATCTTTCATCCCCAATTTGCTCGATCGAGTACTTTTTCTACTCGATCGAGAACCCTCTGATTATGCTTGCTCGATCGAGAAGTTTGAACAGCTCGATCGAGGACTTTTTCCTGGGCATTTGGTCGATCGAGCACATTAAGTGTTCGATCGAAGGCTTTCCTCTTGGCACGCTTCCCAATGATCAGTAGCTTCCCAAAACCTGCAATTTATGCAAAAATACTTCCCGCAAAAATACCAAAATAACAGTACGCAGTCTATATTTTGTCTAAGCTAATTAAATCTAACTAAGCTAATACTATTGTCTAAAACAAATAACGAAATAAATGTCTAACGATATTTCAAATTACAAAATGTTACAAACGGGATAGCGTCTCGTTTCATCGTTTCAAACAATTAAACAGCCCAAAACTGGGCTTCAGGCTCGACGAGGTCCCTTCAGCATTAGTGACCTTCGTCTTCGGTCTCCAAACAACTGAGCTGTCGGAAGGAGAACAACATTTCTCGTAATCCGCATTCTTCCTCTTTCCTTTGTCAGGCTTTTTCTTCCTATGCCCCCTATAATCAGCGCCATTAATGCTAGGCTCCAATTGCAACGCACCAAATCCGCCAACAGGATCTCCACTGTCCATTCCGCCAGGTCCTGCAGAAGCAAAAACAACAGAATGGTCCTCCAATTTGATCCCAGACTGGGCGGAGGTGTCATAACAGCAGGGTATGACTCAATAACAGTACTCGAGAGATCCTTATCGGAGTCTATAGAGGGAATAGAGTTGCAGGGCATGACTTGCATGGGCGCCCTGTGAACACTGGACTGGGTGAAAGTCAAGTCCTCCCCACCCACCTGAAAGGTCAAAGTCCTAGCCGCGACATCAATTATTGCATGAGCAGTATGCAAAAATGGTCTTCCCAAAATTATGGGAGTGTATGAGTCTTCTGGTATATCTAAGACTACGAAATCGACGAGAATAAAGAATTTCCCGATCGTAACAGGAACGTCCTCTAAGACTTCTAATGGCCGTGATAATGAACGATCGGCCATTTGTACAGTCGTGTTGGTGCATTGAAATTTCGTCAAACCAAGTGTCTTTGCGCGAGACAGAGGTAGGACACTTACGCTATCTCCTAGGTCACACAACGAATTATCAATTAAATAAGTTCCAATATGGCAGGGAATTGAGAAACTAACCGGGTCAGCCAACTTTGGTGGAGTGTTATTCTGAAGAAGTGCGGAGCACTCCTCAGTTAAAGCCACCATCTCAGTTTCATCTACATTCCTCTTACGTAAAAGTATTTCTTTCATGAATTTCGAGTAAGAGGGTACCCGGGTGAGCAATTCGGCAAACGGAATGTTGACTTTGCGACTCTTCAAAAGATCGACAAATCTGCCGAATTGTTATTCCGCTTTCGTACTCCGTAGCCTCCCTGGAAATGGAACCTGGTATCTATAAGAATTATCTTTAATTGCAGAATTATCGTCTA
Source organism: Silene latifolia (assembly GCF_048544455.1). Lineage (NCBI taxonomy): Eukaryota > Viridiplantae > Streptophyta > Magnoliopsida > Caryophyllales > Caryophyllaceae > Silene > Silene latifolia. Next base: position 86,323,341 of record NC_133527.1, on the reverse strand, counting down.
AATTAGAATTAGACGACAATTTATCATCCTCAGCATCAATATTGCTCGATCGAGTAATAGCACCACTCGATCGAGAACTTTTCCCAGAAATTTTACTCGATCGAGTACTTTGAGTTGCTCGATCAAGAGACCTGTTTTCTGCACTGCTCGATCGATCACATTTTTCTCCTCGATCGAGCACATCTTCAGCAAATTCACTCGATCGACCATCAGAAATCGGTCGATCGAGGACATCTCGTGAATTAATCACTTCTTCGTCAAAAGATGCCTTTTCATGAACAGAAACTTTGACTCCCGAGTCTGGAAAATTAGCATTCACGAGGCATTTTGGGTACTTCATAGGAAAGACCACTCCTTAAACTGATCAGATTTACCGTCTCATGTGGTTTATTGTCAGGTTGTGACGGTAATTGGCCTGGTTGTCTTGATGATTGCTTAGTAGCCAATTGAGCTAACTGGGACTCAAGTAATTTAAAAGATGCATCTCTCGCTTGTTCATTTTTCTGCATCTGAAGTGCAAGCGTTTGCACTAGTGACTTCAGCTCGGCTATATCATTACTAGAAGATGCACCTTGCTGATGTGGCGGTGGGAAAGAAGGAGGCTTTTGAAAGCCCTGTTGTTGATTCCGATGCGGTGGAATATAGGCATGTTGTTGCTGCGGTGGAGGTGTAGGATTCAACACATTCTGGTTAGACCACCTCAAATTGGGATGAACTCAAGCTTGGTTGTTAAAATAAGATCCTCCTTGCCTAAATTGTTGAAAAGCAAAGACTTGCTCCTTCTCAGCTAAACATTCCACTGCAGTATGGCCATCAGTACCACATCTCTCACATGAGACGGTCTCTTATCTAGACAACAAGTAAATCGTTTGTTGATTTCCCACAGCTTGGAATTCTAACTCATCAAATCTTTCATTCATGGCTTCCAGTTGAGCCACAAGCGCACTATTATATATAGCAACTGTTCTAGTGCCACTCCTTGTATTCCCATATTCAGTACAATGGTTAGCCATATCCTCTATAATATGGCAGCCCTTATCATCATCAATGTTCTTCTAAAATCTTCCATTGGTTGCAGCATCTAAAATGGCACGGTGGTCATCATACAACCCATTGTAGAACTGGTTGCACAAAAACCACTGGCCAAACCCGTGATGTGGGATAAACCTAACCAGCTTTCTAAACCCGCACCATGCTTCATATAAGTTCTCAGTCGGACTTTGTTTAAAACTTGTAATCTACACTCGCAATGCATTAGTTCTCTGCGGAGGGTAGTATCTCTTGTAAAAAGCAAGAGCCAGGGTTTCCCAATATGTAATCTCAGCTGCAATCCTATCCAAGTCAGTTAACCACTCTCGGGCTCCATCAGTCAGAGAAAAAGGAAACAAGACTTTCTTAATCTTCTCTTGAGTCACTCCCTTAGTAGCAGGGATAGTAGAACAATAATCAGTGAAGACCTCCATATTCTTCCTCGGATCCTCACCAGCTACTCCTCTAAACAGGTTTCTCTCCACCAGATTAATATAGGAGGGACGAATATCGAAGGTGTACTCCCCTCATCGGTTGCAAGCTTGAAACCTTTAGGAATAGAATCGGCCGTCGGCTCCGAATGACTAGCAATGTTAGGCATCTTCGTAGATTTAGTAACGGTTGCAGAAATAGAAGTGTCTTCCTCTAAAGACTGAGCTTCTACAAAAGTGAAATTTTCAAGAACTGGGTCGAAAGTACTCAAGACTTCCTCTCAACGAATCTCTCTCAATAGGTTTTGTCTACGGCAAATTGTCCTCTCTGGTTCAAGATCAGCTGGTACTAACTCTAACCTGTTGGACCTGGGCATAAATAAAACTAAGAGAAAATAATAAGAACTGCGTCAAGGAATTGAAAATACCTTGAGACTAAAACAGACTAAATTAAAACAAGTAAATAAAATAGTTGCCTCCCCGGCAACGGCGCCAAAATTTGAAACGGCTGTTGTAACCCTATCAAACATAAACCAACTGGCTCTAACAAATATAGCAGAGGTAAGTCGGGTATCGTACTCCACAGGAAATCGGTCACTATCTACTTGTTATCTAGTCTGTCTACGGTCACAAAATGGGGGGTATTGATTGAGTTGTTTGACTAAACTAATGGATTGAAATAAATGAAATAAAAGAAATAACAATTAAAATAGCAAGGATGAAATAAGATGGGATCAAATAAAGAGAGAAATATGCCAGGATGTCGGTTCACCATGATATTACACAAATCAGCTAAAGGTAGGTAAGTCGGTCTGATGTGAGAAGGGTAGTGGAAAGGTCCTTCTGGCCCGCTATCCGCCCTAGATTCTTCCTAAATAGCTTCCGCTCTGATTAGGGTAGTCTATTATTCATAGCAGGTCTGTTCATTCCAATATTCCGATCTAGGTATGAGTTTAACCAGTTTAATTACTTCAGTTGTGTGCACTCAACCTAATAATTACTATTATATTGCTATAAAACAATTCTCATAACAAAAACCTCCTAAACTAATTATCGCATCATTGCTTTACTACCATGGCTCCTTTAATCCTAGCAATAAAGAATTTAGCTACGCATGACAATAAATAAAAAATAACAATTGAATAAACTATGCTAAACATGGTATTAAGATGATTAAAGAGAAATAGCATAAACTAAATAACAATACTAATAACTAACAGAAATTAAAGAACAATAATATTGAGTGTGCAAAAGGAATTGAATTGAATGAAGAAGAGCAAAGAAATTACAAAAGTTTAGATCCGGCAAATGAAAGCAAAGCTACGTTCGAAAGAGTAATTGAGTTCTGAAATTAATGACTGAACGATTAGATGACTAGATGACCAAAACCTAATTAAGTCTTTCCTTTATATAGGAAAGATATTTTTATTCCCTAAACACATAACTTAAAATATCAAAAATAATAAGTTCACGCAAGAAAAATCTCGCGTTCAGCTAACAAACTGGTCGATCGAGTACTTTGAAGCTCCTTGATCGACCACTTTCTAGCCAAAACCTCTCGATCGAGTACTTAATCTACTCGATCGAGGAACACCAATAAACCACCTCTCGATCGAACACAGCAGGGGTTCGATCGAGGTCTTCTCACCATACAAAAGCTCTCGATCGAGCAAATTAGCCAGCAATACTACTTGATCGAGTCATCTGCCACTGCATCAGCCTTTGGACGTGTGATTAAGCTTCCAAGGTGACTTCACGCATCCCGAGATAGTAAGTATTTCCGCTCCGAATCTCCCATCTCCTAAATGCGAGCTAAAGGGTCAGTTCCAGGTTCAATTCTGCTTTTTTCAGGTCCATTCCTGCAATTATAGCTAAACGAACCAAAGCAGACTATTCAGAGAATTTCGTAGCCTAAAACTACGGGAATTGCTTAGAAATGCAAGCAAATAAGACTTAAAAGGCTATATAAAATGCACGCATCAAGCTACTATTCTCCTAGGAATTTGCTACTTTGTGTTGTTTTGTATTTACTGCAGATTTGAACCCGAAGGAGTATAAATGAGCCAAACCCGTCCCTGAAGTCACAGTATCGATACTAGTGACGCTGAGCTCGGGAAAATCACGTTAGAGTGCGTGAAGACATGAGGAAGCGTGCTAAAGTACGGAATAGACACTGCTGTTTCCTCAGAAAAGTCGATCGACAACTGCTGATGGTCGATCGACTGCAGGTTTGCTCCGAGGAAAAGTCGATCGACAGCTTTATTTGGTCGATCGACTGTTTTGCTTATCAGGCCGTGTTGATTTAATTTGTTAATTTGGCCCATTAGTTGTTTAATTAATAAATCTCAGCTATCTCTATATAATGACAAACTGAGAACAATTTTAGGTCATCTTTACTTTGGCTAAAAACACTGTTACACGTTATTTTGCTATGGTATTTTCGGATTACAAACTTTGTAATTTCCCTTCCTTATTCAGGTAATTAATTAACCTTCGTTCTTCAAGTTCTTATTTGTTTTAATCTTTTTATTCTTCTTTATTAGTTACGAGTTTATGCTAGATCGTTATTTATATTTCGTCATCATGTTTAATTTAAACTTTATTATTATTATTGCTAAGTTTATCATTATAATTATGCGTAGCTAATTTCTTTATGTTGGGATTTAGGGGATCCATAGTTATGTGATGGTATTTAATTAGGACATTAGATCTGGTGTAACTATCATGTTTGAATTGTTAATCGTAGCATTAAATCTTAATTAATTAGTTGAATGCATGCGACTAGTTACTTAATCTGGTAAACTCCGACCTAGATCGAGAGATTGGAGAGAGTGAGACCTGCTATGAAAAATAGAATACCCTAATAAGAGCGAAAGCATATTAGAAGCATTCTAGGGCGAATAGCGGACCGAGAGGACCTTTTTTATTACCCGTCAGACCGTAATTATGCTAATCTTTGACCCTTACTTTTTACCGTTGTTAGACCATGGTGAACCGACAATCCTAGCTATCTCCCCTTATATTTTTAGAGTCGTTTACTACTCTTTATTTCTCTGCTTTTCAATAACTTCGTATAGTAAACAAACCAATCAAACCCCCAGATTTGTTACTTAGACAGACTCATAATTATCAGACAGAACACGTTTGTCTCCCTGTGGATTCGATCCCGACTACCTCTACTGCATTAGTTTAGGCTGGTTGGTTTATTTTTGATAGGTGTGTGATACCGTCGTCAGGTAACAAAAATAAAATACCTAGTTACACTAACAGAAGCTAGCAGTAAGTAGGGTCGATCTCCACAGGGAGGCGGTCACTATGTACTTATCTATTCGGTCCGTCTAAGGTCGCGATTGGGGGGTTTGAAATGTTTGAACTAAACTAAATATAAGATAAAGGTAAGAGAAATAAGGATAAGAGAAATTAGCAAGAGAAAGAGGAAACTAGGATGTCGGTTCATCAATGAACGTCAGTCAATTGCAGTTAAGGTCACAGATTAGTCGATGTGTCGGTCTAAGGGGCAATGAATATCTCCTTCCGGTCTCAATTCGCCCTAAAATACTATTAGCTTAGCTTCTGCCCTCACTAAAGCATTCTATTGTTCACTGCGGGTCTCACCCCTTCCAATCTTCCGGTCTAGGTCAAGGCTTACCAAAATTAAAAAGGCTAAATGCATCGATTCAATTAGCAAGATACAGTTAAAGCAGTGATTAACAACATAGACCTAACCACAATGACCAATGTATGAACTAATTAGCAAATAACATTCATTCATCGAATCCCCTAATCCTAGCAGAGAGAATTAGCTAGACATGGTAAAGGGAAGAACAAAAACAAAGGAAAGAGAAATAATAAACATTAAATAAAGAGAAAAGGGAAAAAAGAGAAAATTACAGAGAAAAGATCCGGAAAAGAGAGGAAAGCAATAAGTAACAGTAACAGGGAAAAAGTATTGTCAAAGTGATCTGATGATGGGGGGAAGAGGCTTACAAATGACGTCTCTCCTTCCTATTTATAATAAAATAGGATTTTATTTAACCTAATAACGAATTAATAGCTAAAAAGCCCGAGCCCAATAAGGAATCACTCGATCGAGCCCTTTAGAACTGCTCGATCGAGCAGAATTAAGCTCAAACCAATCGATCGAGTAAAATTATTACTCGATCGAGTAAACCCTAAAATGAAACTATTCGATCGACCATAGAAAGTACTCGATCGACTTCTTATTCTATCCAAAAGCACTCGATCGACATGTAAAGCAGTCGATCGAGTGATATTTGACTTCAGCAGCCACTTATTCCGTTAGTTTCAGCTTTGACTTGATTATTTAGCTCCCGAAATGGCTTCACGCATCCCGTAACAGCAACATTTCCGCTCCAAATTCACTCTTCCTCCAAATGCATGCAAAAGGGACGGTAAAAGGCTTGATTTAACTACTTTCTGGTCCATTCCTGCAAATAGGACAAAACAAAGCAAAGTAGCATATTCGGGGCATTTCGTAGCATAAAACTACGATAATAGGATAGAAATACGTGCATAAAAAGGCCTAAAAGGACTATATAAAATGCACGTATTAGTGTGCAATTTAGCCTGTCAAATTTTGGTGCCATTGTCGAGGAGGCAACAATTTTCTGCTTGCTTATTTTGGATTGTCTAGTCTCAGGGAACATTAGTTCCTTGACACTGTTCTTATTCCTTTCTTTAGTGTTTTGTTTATGCCCACGTCTCGCAGGTTCCAGCTCGTACCATTCGACTCTGAACTAGAAAATACTTTCTGAGCTAGACGAAATTTTTGGAAGGAAGTCCGTCAAGAAGAAGACTTGATTACGCTTGACACCACTTACGCCAGTTTTATTGCAGAAAATCAGTCTTTTGAAGAAGACACTTCAGTTTCTTCCATTACTACAATCATGCCTACTTTAGCAAGTCACTCAGAACCCACCCTTGAGTCCATTCCTAAAGGATTCAAACTCCCTACAACCGACAATTAAACTTTCGAGATAAGGCCATCTTACATTAACCTGGTTGAAAGAAATTTGTTTGGAGGGGGAGCTACGGAAGACCCTGCTACACATATGGAGAGATTCGTTACATACTGCTGCTCCATACCCTTGACTGCTGGGGTGACCCAGGACCAAGTAAAATAGGTGCTCTTCCCATTTTATCTACGAGATAGTGCTGCAGAGTGGCTGCGTGATTTAGACATGGAAGATTAGGGGGTTACCCACTGGAACAGCTTAGCTCTTGCCTTCTACAAGAGGTATTTTCCGCCACAAAAGACAAATACCCTGAAAAATCAAATCGCTAACTTCAAACAAAGTCCCACTAAGGACTTAAACGAGGCATATGTTCGTTTTAAGAGTCTGGTTCATTCAGTCCCTCACCATGGGTTTTAAAAGTGGTTTCTCTGCAACTAGTTCTACATTGGGCTATATGATGACCAACGGGCTCTACTCGATTCTTCAGCTAATGGGAGATTCCAGAATAACACCAATGATGCCAATGCCTAGAAGCTAATTGACTAGATAGCTACCCACACTGCCAAATATGGGAACCCCAGAGGTACTACGAGAGGGGGTGGATCAGATAGAGCTGTTGCAGCTCAGTTAGAGGCATTGACTGCCCATATTTCCGAACTAAAGACAACCCAGTCCTTGGGAAACCAGCAGACAGTTCATGCCATGATGCAATAGGAAACCCTTTGTGGGCGATGTGGTATTGCAGGATATGGTGCAGTTGAATGTATGAGCACCATAGATCAGGTCCATGCTTTTCAGTCCTTCAAACAAGGTACACCACACTCAAATTTCTATAATGAGAGGACTAAAGAGCATCCTAATTTCTCTTACCGGAGCCAGAATGTTCTAAATCCTACTCCACCACCGCCATAAAGTCAGAACCCGTCATACATTATCGTTTAGAATCGTGGAAATAAACCACAAGGTGGTTATCGGAGGAATAATCAAGGAGGTCAACAACATCAGAATAATGACTTGTCTAACATTAAGGCCATGCTACAGCAACAGATAACGGCCTCACAGAAGCAAGAGGCCCTTATTACTCATTTAGTAGCACATAATAAGATGTTGGACAATCAAATTGCCCAATTATCAACTTCAAGTAGAGAACCGGGTATTTTGTCGTCTCAGCCCGAGAAGCCGCATGACACGACTAATGCAATTCATCTTCGAATCGGTATTACTTATGATGGACCCGTGATGCCTAAGGACGTCGAAGAGGTCATAATTGATGAGTTAGATATGGATGCAGAAGGAAAATACGGTGACGAAGCTGCTGTAACGTCTGAAAAACGTCGATTGACAGAAATTGATAAGGTAGGTCAATTGAAAAGAACAACAACAAAATTGAAAAAAGTCGATCTACTGATCAAAATATTCGATCGACCGTGCCTATTACTCGATCGACTGGTTCTGTTGGTCGATCAACTTTTTCACCTGACGGAATTGTTGATCCGTTACTAGTTACTGATGGGACACCTCTTAATACTGATAAGGCGTCTATTTCTGATAAAGGGAAGAGTAAAGCTGCTGACCCGCCAATCATCATCAAGGTACCTTTTCCGCGGCGCCTAAAGAATACAAAAGTCGAGCAAGAATTCGGTAAATTCTTGGAGGTTGTCAAAAATCTTCAGTTAATTGTACCTTTTACCGCGCTAATTACCCAGGTACCCTCTTATGCTAAATTTATGAAAGATATTTTGACCCGTAAGAGGAGCTTTATCGAAGTGGAGACCATTGCTTTTACATAAGAATGTAGTGCACTCCTACAAAGCAAGTCTCCACCCAAATTGAAGGATCCAGGTAGTTTTTCAATTCCCTGTACCATAGAAACTCATGTAATAGATAAAGCTTTATGCGATTTGGGTGTCAGTGTCAGTGTCATGCCCTATTCACTTTACGAGAAACTGAATATGGGGCATCTTAAAGTTACCAACGTGACCCTACAAATGGCTGACCGGATAGTTAAGCAACCTCTAGGTGAATTAGAGGATGTCCCTGTTAAGATAGGTAAATTTTTTATACCTGTTGATTTCGTTGTGTTAGATATGGCTGAAGATACTTAGATTCCTATAATCTTGGGTAGGCCATTTTTGCATACTGAAAGGGCTATTATTAATGTCAAGCAGGGACGTTTGACTCTCTAGGGGATGATAAGGTGACTGATGTGACCATAATTAGAGCATATATAGTCCCCGAATTAGCCTTGTTCCCATGGTTTTTAGTGCATATTTGGGTCATTTATTGTCTTTAGTCCTTTGTTTTGCATATTCTTTGAGGTTTTGTTTCCTTGGTAGGAAAGGAGTGCAAACCTTGCATTTTCATGGCAAAATGAAGCTAAATTGATTGAATTCAATGACCAAGTATCAAAGAGAAGACAAGACTAGAAGGCCTTTGTACATACTATAGTAGATGAGCAATGATGAGAAAAGATCCTTGCATCCTCGAGGAAATCCTCTAGGATTCTATGAAGAAAAAGGAAGAAAAGAAGAAAGAAAGTAGCTGTAAGGCAATTCGAGCGGATTGTCCACAATCCGCCCGTCCAGCAAGGGCAATCCGAGCGTCTTCCCCTAGTGGATGCCCGTCCAGAAACACCTGAATCCGCCCGTCCACCACCACAATCCGCCCGTCTAGAATCTCCACAATCCGCCCGTCCCGTGCCCTGGACGCTCGGATTGCCTGTCAGCCATTTCGTCTTCTACAAGCTTCATGGAAGGATGCACATATTTTTCTAAGACCGAAAAAAAGGAAACCGGAGTCTCCCTTGAGACCGGCAATTCCTCAAGGACTTAATCGTCGTTTAAGCCCTTAGTAAACCCTAATTTATGTAACTATTCCCCACTATAAATACCCCATTAGGCTAATTAGAAGAGAATGTTCTTCTTAGCAATCTCTAGTGTAGTTAATATCAATCAAATATCTCTTTAATCTTGTAATCAACATTTAATCAAGTCTTAATACAAGTTTCATTTCCTTAATCTCTTTCTTGTTCATCTTTCATTTTGGGTAATTTAAGATTATTTGGGTTATTATTGGGAGATTGACAACCTTCCAATCAATCGTCAAGTACTTCTATTATTCTTTGCTTTATAATTGGAATCATTAGTAGGTATAATTCTCTTAATCCCTTTTTAATTAATTTTAATTATCTTCATTTATTCATCATGTTTCACTTTGTTGGTATGATTGACAACCTTGCTAGCATGTTCAACATGATAATGAGTGAGTAGTTTTCTTAGCAATGGTTAATGGGTAATTAGGGGAAACCAACATGGGGGATGATTCATGCTTAAATTAATATGTTTTCATAGTTTATTTGCTTGCTTGTTGTGATCTCAACTTATGCACATGTTATGTTTGATGAAATGCGAGCCTATGAATCCTTGCATTTTTTACCCATCACCTATCTTTTCAATGAGACTTGTAAGACATAAACCAACCCGAGTCTCATTAGACCATGCATATAGTTGAGTAGGGAAGATTAAGTCGACTTGTAGGTGTTGTACAATCTAATCGATTCGGCTCCGAGACCCAAACTTTCCTAGGATTGTAAGACATAAACCAACTCGATCCATCACAACAATAATTGCTTGCTTATAATTTGAGAATATGTTTGTATGATCAATTCCCATGAATCCCCTATGACCCCATGACACCCTAGTGCCTTTTATCAATTGTTTACACCCCTTTTTAATCATCTTGCTTGTTTACTTTTATTGCTATTTAGTTTAGTGATCTTCTACTTCAAACCCCAAATTGTGACACCCTTAGACACCGCTAGTTGCAATTGAAAATCTTATCTCAATTCCCGTCCCTTGAGATCCGACCTTTACTTGCCTCTTTACTAATTGTAGAGTTGTTTGTGAAGTTATAAATTGTGTTTTGGTCTAGGTGCTCCTAACGACAAGTACCGAAAACTAAACTCCATCGTGAGTACGACCAAAAATGGCGCCGTTGCCGGGGACGGTGTTAATTTGATTTAGATTTTCTTAAGTTGTTATTAGTTGTGTCTTTCTTTGCCTTGGGGAAGTAAAACTCCTCAAGGTTTGTTCTAATTGTTTTCAAGTTGTTTGATATTTTGCAAGATGGACCTTATAGATTGTTTTGTAGAGGACCACTTAAGTATACCTTTCTTCAAAGACCCCATGCAAGCATTGGAAGCAAATGAGGCTAAAAATATGTATTGGGAATTAGAGGTAGATCTTTTTGAGGCCACTCTAGCTAACAAAGAACTTACTCATGCACAATCCGAATTAGTACATAACATCCTTGTGGAAGCATGTCAACCTATAGAAGATGAGCAATCCATCCTAGAAGACATCTTACAAGCTCAAGAGCAAGAGGAATTCGTCATGGAATTCGAGTGTGATGAGATTGATGAGAACGAAGAACAAGTTGAATATGCAATGAGAATGGAATGTCTAATGGAAATGGAGAAAATTCTCAATGAACCTTCAAAGGAGGAAAGTGAGGTACAAACCCCTACTTTAAAACCCCTTCCCCCAAATTTGAAATATGCTTACCTTGATGAATCAAAGACGAAACCCGTGATTGTTAATGATAGACTTAATGAAAACCAATTGGAAAAATTGCTTTATGTGTTAAAACAGCATGAAAAGGGTATATGTTATAGTCTAGATGACCTTAAGGGGATAAGTCCCAACTTTTGTATGCATATAATTCATCTAGAGGAGGACCATAGACCTATCATCCAATCTCAAAGGAGATTAAACCCCCACATGTAAGAAGTTGTCAAGGGAGAGGTTATGAAATTACTTGATGCGGGAATCATATATCCCATATCAAACTCTTTGTGGGTTAGCCCCGTTCAAGTGGTACCTAAGAAAGGAGGTACCACGGTGGTGACAAACAAAAAGAATGAGTTAATACCCACAAGGAAGATCACCGGTTGGCGTATGTGTATTGACTATCGAAAATTGAATTCCGCAACAAGAAAGGATAATTTCCCCCTACCATTCATTGACGAAATGCTTGAGAGGTTAGCCTCCAACAAATTCTTTTGTTACCTTGACGGGTATTCGGGATTCTTTCAAATCCCTATACACCCGGCTGACCAACATAAGACCACCATCACATGCCCTTCTGGTACTTTTGCATATAGGAGGATGCCTTTGGGCTTATGTAATGCCCCCGCCACTTTCCAAAGATGCATGATGAGCGTCTTCTCCGACTACCTAGAGACCATAATGGAAGTTTTTATGGATGATTTTAGCGTTTATGGAAAGGACTTTGACTCATGTTTGCATAATCTTTCTCTTGTATTGCAAAAATGTGAAGATGTTAGTCTTGTTTTAAATTGGAAAAAGTGTCACTTCATGGTCAATGAAGGAATTATTTTGGGTCATTTAATCTCGGAAAAGGGCATCGAGGTCGATAAAGCTAAGGTTGAGGTGATAGAGAAACTCCCACCTCCCGTGAATGTTAGAGGGGTGAGAAGTTTTCTCGGTCACGCGGGTTTCTATCGCCGTTTCATAAAAGATTTTTCAAAAATAGCGAAACCCCTCACTCAACTCTTACTTAAAGATGCCCAATTCCATTTCACTGATGAGTGTGTTGAAGCCTTTAATAGAATCAAGGAAGCACTAATCTCGGCACCGATCATTCAACCTCCAAATTGGGAACTACCGTTCGAGATTATGTGTGATGCTAGTAACTATGCCGTTGGAGCGGTTCTTGGCCAACGGGTAGGAAGAGCTCTTCATGCCATCTATTATATAAGAAAGACTCTTAATCCATCCCAAGTGAACTATGATACCACCGAGAAAGAGCTTCTTGCCATTGTTTATGCTTTGGACAAATTTCGTTCCTACTTACTTGGATCCAAAGTGATTGTCTTTTCGGATCACCGTGCTCTCCGGCACCTCTTGATAAAGAAGGAGGCCAAACCAAGGTTGTTAAGATGGATTTTGCTTCTTCAAGAATTTGACTTGGAGATAAGAGACAAGAAAGGAGCCGAAAATGTAGTGGTGGATCACTTGTCAAGGATCCGGTTTCATGATGAACAAGGAGAAACACCGATCAATGACTCATTTCCTGACGATATCTTGATGGCCATTCAAACACAAATTGAAAGGCACATCACCCCATGGTTTGCCGATTATGCCAACTATATCGTTGGAAGAGTACTCCCTCCAAATTTGAACTACAACCAAAGGAAGAGGTTCTTATTCGAAGTAAAGAGGTACTTTTGGGATGACCCAAACCTCTACAAAGAGTGTAGTGATGGGCTCTACCGGAGATGCATCCCTCAATGGGAAGTCCAAGGAATCTTGGAAGGATGTCACTCATCACCCTACGGTGGGCACCATGGAGCAAGGAGAACCATTGCAAAAATTCTTTAATCGGGCTTCTATTGGCCTACAATGTTCCAAGACACGAGGGAATTCATCATTCATTGTGATGCTTGTCAAAGAACGGGGAATATCTCTTGGAGGAATGAAATGCCACAAAGGGGCATACTAGAGGTGGAGATCTTCGATGTTTGGGGGATCGACTACCAAGGTCCGTTTGTGACATCCAATGGGAATAAGTATATCCTTGTGGCCGTAGATTACGTCTCAAAGTGGGTGGAGGCAATTACCACTCCAAACGATGATGCAAAAACGGTCACCAAGCTCTTCAAGAAAATAATCTTCCCAAGATTTGGAGTTCCTAGAGCAATCATAAGTGATGGAGGAACGCATTTCCATGAAAAGAAACTCGCATCCCTTTTGACCAAGTATGGTGTTCAACATAAAACCGGCTTGGGATATCATCCTCAAACAAGCGGTCAAGTTGAAGTTTCGAATAGAGAGATCAAGCAAATTCTTGAGAAAGTGGTGAATAAGACCCGAAAAGATTGGAGCACAAAGCTTGATGACGCTCTTTGGGCTTATAGGACGACCTATAAGACTCCCATAGGGACCTCCCCTTACAAGCTTATCTATGGAAAAGCATGCCACTTGCCAATCGAATTGGAGGACAAAGCTTTTTGGGCAATCCGAGCCCTTAACCTTGATCTCAAATTAAGTGGTCAAAAGAGGATGATTCAAATTCAAGAGTTGGAGGAATTCCGACTACAATCTTATGAGAATGCCAAGATCTACAAGGAAAGGACAAGATTGCTCCATGACAAGAGGATTAAGCAAAAAGCCTTGCACAAAGGGGATAAAGTCCTTCTATTCAATTCCCGTTATCGACTCTTTCCCGGGAAGTTGAACTCTAGATGGATGGGTCCCTATGTGATCACCGAGGTTGGAAAATATGGGGATTTTGAAATCAAGGCGGAAGATGGAAGCAAATTCAAGGTCAACGGTCAAAGATTGAAGCCATATTACGAGGGAGCATTTATTGGGGAGGTCGAGATCACCTACCTCGGGCCCCCTCATCCTTGAAGGAATCATCAAAGGGAGAGTTTGGTGGAGTCCTCCATAAACCACCACTTGTAAATATACTAACCCTCTAACTTGTATTTATAATTTTGTTGCATTCCCTTTATCATAAACATAAATTCTTTCCATGAAAGTAAGTGAGGGAGGGTCACTAATGAATTTTGAATGAAGGAAGGAACCAATTTTCAAGTGTGGGGAAGCTTTTATCGGAGTCAAGGAAATCAAAAGAAATCCACAGCAAGGAACCCGAGCGTCCAGAAAGAGAATCCGCTCAGATTGTACAAAGACGTCCATATTTTGGAGAATCCGCTCGTCCTGCTGGGATCCGAGCGTCTGAATACGAATTCGCTCGTCTTTTTGCCAGTGTAAAATAAGAAAAGTTCCTGTCACAGAATCCTCCCATCTTTTGGAAAAGACGCTCGTCCTGCTCCAGAAAAGACGCTCGTCTTGGGCTCGATCCGCTCGTCTTGGTTGTGTCAAATTTTTGCAAAAATTCGCTGTAAGACAGTTCGAGCGTCTTCCCTAGAATCCGCTCGTCCCAGAATGACAGAGTTCGAGCGTCTTGTGCCCGAGTCCGCTCGTCTTCCTACGGTCTTCATTCCCGATTTTTCCTAATTTTAATTCACCCCACCACACAATTTGTGACACATCACCCTTCCTTCCACTTGTATTATAAAAACCCACCTCCTTATAACTCCAAAGCATATCCCAAACACTCTTTTATTCCAAAAAATCAAAAAGCCCCAAATTTCTAGGGTTTCAAAAGCAACATTCAATCCACAAAGAGCATCTTCATACTTTAACAAATCAACAAAATCCAACTCAACAATCAAAGAATGGCACCAAAGGGATCTTCCTTTAGGGATAGAAGAAGACCAAGAGTAAGAGGAAGCTCTTCTACCTCCCACATCAACACCTTAAGAAGGGAGCATGAAGAAATTGTGGATCTTACAAGGCTTGATGACTTCTCGAATGTTGAATTCGTCAATGATGTGCAAAGGCTCGTTTTTCACCGGCTTCTTCGTAAGAACATTCTCCCTACTAAGTTTTAGTGTCATAGAACTTTAAAGAAACTTGGGATTTATCATCAAATGGAAGCTCTTTTTGAAGTGTTTGGTCTCTCTACCCTTTTCCACATGCACGAGCAAACTTACCGATCCCTTGTGCTTGAATTTTTAAGCTTCTTGAAAATCACAACCTTGAATAGAACGATATGCATAGAATTTAGGTTGGAGAGTGTTTCAAGAATGATGACTCTAGTGGAAATTGCTAATGTGCTTGGTCTCGATGTCTCGCCTACCCGGACATAAAAACCAAAGAGATATAGTGTTGCACCCCTATGGAGGGACATGACCGGCCGAGATTTCATGTACATCAAGGAGTGTCTAGCTTTCCACATTCAAAATCCTATTTCGAGACTTACTTACCGGTTCCTTTCCGGCACTCTACTTGCTCGCCGAGATCCGGCAATAGTGAACGAACTTGACCTTGTGTTCATGGAGTCCTATCTCGATATCCAAGGAAGGGGTGGGTACCACTTTAATGCACCTCTTATTCTACTAGAAAAGTGGGCAAAGTTTAGGAACGGTGATGATGATGGGATGAAACACATTGTTAATGGAGGACTCATTACAAAGATTGCAAAGCATTTCAATCCAAAATTTAATGAGAATAATGAGTACACTCCTCTTACCGGAAACACAAGGATAAATAAAGACCTTCTTCTTGTACATGTTCATTGGATAACCCTTGAGAGGGTTGATAAAAGGGCCAAGTGGATAACAAAAGGAAGTGATCCAATCTACCTACCAATGACCAGACTACCAAGAATCTCACCAAGAAGGGGACCTTTATCACCAATCCCATCCTACCTCATCCCTCCAAACCCAACCTAAGCAAGGCAAGCACCACCACCTCCAAATCCCCAACAACAATAACAACAAGAGCAACAACCACAAGATGAGAAAATCAAAGTGCCTCCCTACCCTTTCCCATATCAACCGTACAACAACCCTAACCCCTTTATCCTCCCTCGTGATGACTTTTTAACGGGAATTCTACAAGATTTGCACTTCCGATAATATGAAGCTACCGTGGACAATTATTATGCACTCTACCCTCAATACCACGATATGATTCAAAGGGGGAAGATTAGTGACGAGGGAGCATTTACCTCTTGGGCACAAATGGATTTACTCTTCCCCAATTCGGAGAGGGCAAATGAAGGGGCAAACGGGCGACAAGAGGAAGGAAGCGATAAATCTTGCTGTGGGGACACGGTGAAGCTTGGTAGCGAAGAGGATGAGTTCATGGACCCGAATACAAGTTATGCATCCAAGGAAATGTGGGATAGTGATCTAGAGGGAGATGACGGCGATATTGATCGAGGCCATTTCGTGTTCACAATTAAGTATATGTGGTCGTTGGTCAATGATCGATACAAAACACAATTTATACTTCACAAACAACTCTACAATTAGTAAAGAGGCAAGTAAAGGTCGGATCCCAAGGGACGGGTATTGAAATGAGAATTCTATTGTAACTAGTAGTGTCTAGGGGTGTCACAAATTGAGTTGGTGTAGAAGGTCACTAAACTAAAATAGCAATGAAAATAAACTAGCAAGATGAATAAAATAAGGGGTGTAAACAATTGATTAAAGGCACTAGGGTGTCATGGGATCATAGGGGAATCATGGGATATGATCATACAAACATGTTCTCAAATTATAAGCAAGCAATTATTGTTGTGATGGATTGAGTTGGGTTATATCTTACAATCCTAGGAAAGTTTGGGTCCCGGAGCCGAATCGATTAGATTGTACAACACCTACAAGTCGACTTAATCTTTCCTACTCAACACATGCATGGTCTAATGAGACTCGAGTTGGGTTATGTCTTACAAGTTTCATTGAAAAGATAGAAGATGATAGTAAATGCAAGGATTCATAGGCTTAGCATTTCATCAAATATAACATGTGCATGTATTAAGATCAAAACAAGCAAGCAAATAAGATATGAAAGCATATTGATTTAAGCATGAATCATTCCCCATGTTGGTTTCCCTAATCACCCATTAAACCCTAGCTAAGAGACTACTCACTCATTATCATGTTGATCATGCTAGCAAGGTTGTCAATCATACCAACAATATGAAACATGATGAATAAATGAAAGTAATTAACAATAATTAAAAAGGGATTAAGAGATTATACCTACTAATGATTCCAATAATAAAGCAAGAATAATAGAAGTACTTGAATCCTAGATTGAGAGGTTGTCAATCTCCCAATAATAACCCAAATAATCTTCAATTACCCAAAATAAAGGAAGAACAAGAGAGAGATTAAAGAACTAAAACTTGGATTAAAACTTGATTAATACTTGATTACAATATTGAAGAGAGATTTGATTGATATTAACTACCCTAATTATTGATAAGAAGAACATGCTCCTCTAATTAGCCTAATGGGGTATTTATAGTGAAAATTAGGGAGGATGCATTAGGGTTAACTAAGGGCTAAACTAGTAATTACACTTTTTAAGTTGAGCAAGGAGACTCGGTATTTTTTTCCGAGAGAAGGGCTTCTCTTTTCGTAGCTTGAAGAATGAAATCCGTGCTGTGCAGGAATCCGTGCGGATTAGAGTCGGGACGGCCGGATTTGGGTTGTGCAATCCGAGCGGATTCGGGAGAGGGACGCTCGGATTGTTGAGGGAGAATCCGAGCGGATTCCAAGGAGGGACGCTCGGATTGTCTTTGGCCGGACGGACGGATTATCCGCAATCCGTTCGGATTGTTGGTCGGCGTCAATTCTTCTTCTTTTCTTCCCTTTTCTTCATAAATTCCTTGGGGATTTCCTTGGGGACGCAAGGATCCTTTCTCAACATTGTTCTTCTACTATGATATGTACAAAGGCCTTCTAGTCTTGTCTCTTCTTGATGCTTGGTCATTGAATACAATCAATTTAGCCTCGTTTTGCCATGAAAATGCAAGATTCTTACTCCTTTCCTACCAAGGGATCAAAATCTCAAAGAATATGCAAAACAAAGAACTAAAGATAAGAAATTACCCAAATAGGCACTAAAAAGCATTGAAACAATGGTAATTCGGGGGCTAAATATGCGCCAATTATGGTCACATCAAATATCCCCAAACCGAACCTTTGCTCGTCCCGAGTAAAGAGGTGACAAAGACTAGGACCAAAACTAACCTATCCTAATAATAATAGCCGATATGAGACAATTAGCGGGTCTCACTCCGCCCCTTCAACTCACAACAAGACAACCATGAGGTAGGATGCCTTCTTGCAAGGCAAGGTGGGTCTTGCCAAAATGGCGACACATCCAAACATTAAGCACATAAAAATCACATAATGGATGCATCTAAAAAACGAATAGCCACTTTCCTCATCTAAGTGGCGGAAATTATCTACAAGGGAAGCAATTCAAGGGTACACAATCCTTCATAGATGCAATTTGTTCAAACTACTAAGCCTAGAAGGATACCAATAAATCACCTCCAAGTTGTGTCAAGCTAGGGTACCTTTGTCCTCAATCGTTAAATGCTTTCGTCAAGAATAGACTCCCTATGGTGTTAGAAACACTGGAGGATCGCGGAATTCCCCCTCTTGCCTAAACAAGAAGATGGGTCGTCCCCTCTTTACCATGCACAAAAATGGATACGATGGATAAAGGGATCAATAGATATTTGAGTTTCACTTTGGAAGTTTGCTTTTGTTTTTGTTTTTCCCCCCAATTTCTTGTGGCATATAACATTTGAGAACACTTTCTTTTGCCATTTCTTTTCATTTTTGGCTTTTCAATACTTGACAACTTTTTGCATTTCTTTTTGAACATTTTCAAAGTCACCCCAATTAGTAACGAGGGTGCCTTGTATTTGAAGCTTTAGGAGTCTATTTTTGCTGCTCTTTTCATTTGATGCATTTTTGCAAACTTTCTTTCACTTTTCATTTCTTTGAACTCAAATTGATTTCTTTTTGTTTCGTGCCCATTCCCTTTTGTTGACAAAAATATGGTAGAACATGGATGAATGATGGAGGTATGCATGGTTTCAAGGGTCACCTTGGAATAAACGGTAGCCAAGGAGTTATCACACCACAAGGTACTCTTGACTAGGCCTTAAACCATGGGTCAAAGGATACTAGCATGACACATCCTAGGGTGTTTTACAAGTATTTTAACAAGCAAAGTCTTAAGAATAAAAAGCATCTACTAGGGCCTATATACACTTGTCAAGCTTCCCAAGTAGACGGTTTCGCAAAATTTTTCTAACATGCAAACTACATGCCATGATGCAACTATCATATACACATCCTAATGCAAATGATTCTACCAACTAATATGCCATATAAACTAAACGCAATCCTAAATTCACATTGTTTTACCGCATCAATCAAAATAAAGCCACATAGTCATTAACATAAAGAGGAAAAAGGAGATTGGAAAGATCATACCATGCGGTCTTCAATATCCTCATGTCTCGGATGTGGCGTAGTCAATCAAAGTGAACAAGGATAAAACAAACACAATATATACAAGACAATATATACAAAGGAAATGAACTTGTTTTTGGTTTTTCAATTTTTCAATTTTTATGATTTTTTTGAAATTTTTCAATTTTTATGGGTTTTTGAATAAGAGTTAAATGTTAGAATTCCCATCCCCACACTAATATGGGCATTGTCCTCAATGGCCAAAATGATGGAAATTATGCAAAGATGATGCATGATTTCTATACTAAATGCAATTCTACACTAAGCTATACTACATGATGCATGGTTTTTGTTATGACGGAGAGGATAATTTAGATTACCTCCCGTTGTGTATGCATTAACTTCCCCAAACCAAATAAGACACTATTGCTAATGTCAAAGCATTGGGGTAGTTCATGCACACACTATGCTATGCATGAAACTAGATTGTCATTTTGGATTTTACAAATGGGAACAATAAAGAACACCTCAATGGTACCGAGGTGTGAGTCCTTTGATGTTGCTAGGACTAAACCAACAATGATCAAAATGAAATAAAATACAAAGAGATATAGACAAACCGTGGGAGAGTAGGAATCTCCAAGGCTTGCTAGTCCTCCATCATGCTATCATCATCATCACTTCCCTCATGAGAAGTGGTCACATTGCCACTTTCCTTGGCACTTTCTTCTTCATCTTGTTCATCATCATCTTCACCATCTCTTTCTCCATATCCTTCTCCATCTCCACTTGCTTCTTCCTCAATATTATCATCAATTTCTTCACCATTTCCAACAACCACATTGTCTTCCACCACGTCCCTAGATGCACCCGGAAACAAGGCTTCTTTATCCGCCCAACTAGGCAAAGGACAAGATGGATCAAGGAGTCCTTGCCTAGCTAAATGTAGGAGGGGAGGATATTGAGCCAAATATGCATTCTTCCGATCTTCATAAGCTTGCTTGTGCATGGCTTGCATAAGAAGAGTGACATAGTCTTTCCCAATTTCAACTCCTTCCGGTTTGAACTCTTCATACACAAAGGGGTAAGGCGGTATAACAATGGAAGAGGAGGGGGTTTCATGATCACCCTTTTGTTGTTGAATGATGTACTCGGCTTCTTCGGATAGGAAAGTAAATAGTTGGTCCGGTGGACACTTAGACGACAAATCTTCGCGGGTAAAGTGAATGATCGAGCCTCACTAGTAAGCCATCCACACTTGGTGTCAAGGGGGTTTTGAGCAACCCACTTGAACTTGTTAATCATGATAGGCATATCAATAAGATGGCCACCTTCCTTTGCCTTGTACTTGCTATCCTTATTGAAATTAGGATCAAAGTGCTTGGCTAGGACCGTGACTAGGCCGCCATTAACAATAACGGTTGTACCCTTCTTCCCACTATCAACATGGAGCCATCTATCAACCAATAGCCTCAAAGAATTGAAAGGCTTGGTATGGATTCTTCCGACATTCAAAGCCGATTCAAGGAGAATAAAATCAAGTCTTGTGAAATGATTGGTGTCTTTCCTAGCAATTATGGTATTTCCCACAACTTTGTGCCATACTCTTATGCCCGGATGTTGGACCAAAAGAGCACGACAAGCATGAAAATCATCAAATTTCTTCCCGGAGATTGCCTCCCAAAGAGGCTCGGGGTCATACTTTCCATAATGCTTAAGATATCTCGATTCATCGCTAAGACCCAAAATTTCACCCAATTCCTTAAAGGTAATGCGTCTACTAATGTTAGCTAGACGAAACTCAAGATTTTCCCTATCCTCAACTTTGGTGACTTTTAAAGAACTTAAGAATTCCAAGACAAGGGAAGGGTATGTCGATTCCTTTGTTTCAAACAATTTCTTCAAACCCATGGCATTGAAAAAGGCTTTTGTTTGTTCAAGAACACCCAATTTCTCCAAGGCATCTTCACATATGAATTTGGTGGATTGAATTGATTTCATAGCAAACTTGACAAATGTATTTCTATGGGTATCGGAAATAAAAGTTACCTCCGGATAATGCAAGAGTTGATCGATTACCGGAGTAGAAGGTGATGCTCCCATAGAAGTTTGTTGTTGTTGTTGCACTTCCAAGTTTGGTGTTGATACCACCATTGCCAAAGCTTTCTTTGTTTGGAGAGCTTTTTGCCTTTGAGAGAGAGCCTTTGCCTTTGGTGCCTTTGTTGCCTTTGTTGCACCCTTTGTCCTTGCCATTTGATGAACTAACCAAGAAAAGAATCAAAAATCTTCAATTTGTAGAATGCCCAAATCGATTTGAAGGTGAAAGGCTTTGCCTTTATGAAATCAAAAATCGACTCAAAGGTTGAAGATTTTGTTCTTGGTTTTGATTTTTATTGAAGATGGAGTGATTGATTTGTTGTTTGAAGGATGGTTTGATTTGATTTTGGTGGATTTTGTTGAGGGTTTTTGTTTTTGTGATGGAGAGGATGAGGGTTTTGATGTTTTAGGGTAGTGTTTATGAATGAATGAATGAAGGAATGAAGGTGGGAGGGTATTTAAAGAAGTCGAAATTTTCAAAAACGCAGGGGCAATCCGTGCGGATTAGGCCCAATCCGTGCGGATTTCGCAGCCTTCAAAATTTTCGAAGCTCGCCTAAAGACGGGCGGATTCGGGGAATCCGCTCGGATTCTTCGTGATGGGACGGGCGGATTTGCTTCGGGACGGACGGATTTCAGTCCCAGAGAAATTTCTTTGTTTTCTTGACTGCAAAGACGGGCGTCTTCTTCACAAGACGGACGGATTCTATGAGACAGGCGTCTTTCGTAAATCCGCTCGGATTCTTCAACGATAAAGAAATTTTCAATTTCAGCTCAGCTCAGGACGGGCGTCTTTTGGTCAGGACGCTCGGATTGTTGAAGACGGGCGGATTTGGTACAATCCGCTCGGATTCTGGTCCTTTGTACCCGGATTCCTTTCATTCGTGCACAATGCATTTCCCTTTACCATTCTTCCATTCTTCTTCATTTCTTGTGTTCTTCATTGTGGGGGCACTACTAAGGCATGAATAGCCTAGGCAATTCCCATCCCCACACTAAGGTAAGGCACTACACATCAATTGAAGTCGTTAGTCCCTCCCTCACTTCTCTCTTACATGACAATTATTTTGATAAAAGTAAATAAAAATCCAAAAATGACAAAAAAAATGCAATGCAAAAATTGAAATGTAAGTTAGGGAGTTAGAAATATTTACAAGTGGTGGTTTAGGGAGGACTCCACCAAACTCTCATTCTTGATGAGATGTCAAGGGGGCATGTTCAAGGTGTTGTTGATGTTGCTCAACACCTTGAAGAAGTAATCAAAAGCTTGTTCATTATTATGGTAGAGGTCCTCAATAGACCGTGGCCCTTGTTGTTGATCATGATCGATGGCATGCCCAATGTAGGGATTAAAAATCCCTTCAAACTCGTCGTCCCAAAGACCACAAACTTCATTGAGTTGATCATTGAAAATCTCTTGCTTAGATGGAGACAACTCCCCCAATTTCTTCTCTTGGCCAATGAGGCCTTCCTCTTCTTCCTTGGTTGATTTTGATGAGCTTTGCAAGCTCTCCTTGTCACAATTCACTTGCTCTCTGAATGGAGCATCTTCAATTTTCTTCCTCCATTGGAGTTCCGATTTCTTCCTTTCATCTTTTCGGCTATAATGATCAATCATGAAACATGGCTCATGCAAACGAGGAGCTCTCATGGTCTTGTCAAGATTAAAAGTTATGCTTTCATCTCCCACTTCTAGAGTGAGCTCTCCATGTTTCACATCAATCACCGCACCGACGGTGTGTAGGAAAGGTCTTCCTAAGATGATTGGAATGTTGGAATCTTCCTCCATATCAACAATGACAAAGTCCACCGGGATGAAAAACTTCCCAATTCGCACGGGGACATCTTCCCATATCCCTAATGGTGTCTTCGTCGATCTATCGGCCATTTGGAGTGTGATGTTGGTGCATTTAAGCTCTCCCATTCCAAACCTTTTACTCACCGAGTACGGCATGACACTCACACTAGCCCCTAGGTCACATAAGGCTTTGTTGATCGTCGTGTCGCCAATGGTACACGGTATTGAGAAGCTTCCCGGATCCTTTAACTTTGGAGGTGAACTCCCTTGAAGTATTGCACTACTCACCTTAGTGAAGGCGATAGTCTCAAGTTTCCGGATCGACTTCTTCTTTGTGAGGATATCTTTCATGTACTTCGCATAGGTCGGTACGTGATTGATTAATTCCGTGAAAGGAATTGAGACTTCTAAATTCTTCACAATTTCCATGAACTTTCCAAGTTGATCATCAAATTTGGGCTTGGCTTGACGACTTGGAAAAGGAAGTCTAATCACAATGGGCTCCTTCTCTTTGGCCTTGTCTTCATTTTTCTTTGAACTTTCTTCTTTTGATGATTCCCCTTCTTTGGGGCTTTGCACAATTTCTTCCTTTTCACTAGCTTCCACAACTTCATCCTCAACTTGCTTCTTCGGTGCCTCATACCTTGTACCACTTCTCAAGTGAATGGCACTAACCGTTTCATGTCTAGGGGGATTACTTTGTGGTGGTAATTGCCCCTTTTGTCTTTGTGAGCTTGAAGATGCTAGTTGAGTCAATTGTGTTTCCAACATCTTGGTGTGAGCTAGAATGTTGTTGATGGTGGTGTCTTTTGCTTGGCTATCTTTTTGCATTTGAGTGAAAAATTCTTGTTGATTCTTTTGCATTTGGAGGACCGCTTTTTGGACATCAAAACCTTGGTTATTTTGGTGATTGTATGGATTTTGATTTTGGTAACCTTGGTTTTGATTGTAAAAGGGTCTTTGATTTTGATTCCTCATGGGTGGTGGAGTGTATGTTGTTTGAGGGTTTTGAACATTTTGGCTTTTGTATGAGAGATTTGGATGGAACTTGGTGTTTTCATTGTAAAAATTTGAATAAGGGGTACCACTTTTGTAAGCTTGGAAAGCATTAACTTGTTCGGTTGTTCCCCTACACTCACTTGGGTCATGACCCAAAGTTCCACAATTCTCACATATCCCACTTGGGATTGATGAGGGTGCCGTCATGGCATTGACATGATGCTTTGATGATTTCGAGTTTTCCTCAAGTCTAGCCATAGCTTGTTCAAACTTCAAGTTGATTGTGTCAATGTGAGCACTAAGTTGAGCACCCAATTGAGTAACGAAGTCCACTTCATGCTTTCCTCCTCTAGTAGCCTTGCGAGGTCTACTATATTGTGAATTATGGACCGCCATTTCCTCAATCTTGTTCCATGTTTGATTGTCATCAACTTCGGTGAACATTCCATTTGATCCCATATTGAGAATGTTCCTTGAATCTTCATATAAACCGTTCCAAAATTGTTGCACTAAAAACCATTCGCTAAGTCCATGGTGAGGACATGAGCGACAAACACCTTTGAACCGCTCCCAAGCTTCATACAAAGATTCTTCATCCCTTTGCTTAAAACCCGTAATTTGAGCTCTTAGCATGTTAGTCTTTTCCGGTGGGTAGAATTTTTTGTAGAAAGCTAGAGCTAACTTCTTCCAAGAATCTATTCCAAGGGTGGCCTTATCAAGGGCCTTCAACCATTGCTTTGCGGTGCCGATTAACTGTTGGGAAATGTGTCCTCAACAATAGTGCGATCACATGATTTAAATATCATTACTAAATCTCATTTTAAGAATACAATTGGGAAGTAATATTGTTACTGTCAACTGGTCAACATATATCGGTAATGATTGGCTGACTAGAGTTTGACGTTACTGTCGTGTGACGGTGGTGATCAGTTGACCCCCTAGGTCATACCTATAGGGCAACACTCTTAATTGATTATTTAATTAATCGTATAACGTTACGAGTTAATTAAATTACTTGAAAAATTGACGGGCGATTTTGGAAGTAAAAATTTACGTATCAAATTGAAATGTGATTAAATGAGATACGGTCTGAGTAATCGAATTGTATCATTACTCGGATGAAATTATTGTTTAAAGAAACAATTGAAACGGAATGAATAAATTATTATAAATACAGAATGTTGTAGTTTATAATTTGGAAACTTTTTGGTACGAGTAATTACGAATTACTAGTCAATTTTGTAAATGACATATTTTATGAGTATGTTGATTTTTAATATGATAAAAATACATTTCATTGTAACATGTCATGTAACATGTTACATGTGACAAATTTGACAAATGATAAAATAAAATGGACCATCCATTTTATTATAAAATCTTAGAAATTAGAGGGGTGTTGGGTTAATATTGTGCTTTTCATTTTAGTGGAAAACATAATTATTAAAGACTACCTACTAGCCTTGCAAGCCTAAGCTTTTGGAGAAGAGCAAAAACAAGAGGCATTGGGCATACTACCCAATGCTCTCTTTTTCGGCCACCAACAACAATAGAGAAGAGAGCTCTTCACTTTACTCATTCATTCATGCTTCTTATTTTCTAGTGTAAGAAAATGACAAATACTCTCTACAATTTATGAGAATTCTAGAGAAATAAACTCCAAAATCCCCTTACTCTTGACCGAATATTCAAGAGCACAAACAATATTTTTGGGTCATTTTTCTACAAGAATTAATATTATCTAGTACTCATAATATTAATTCTAATTAAGAGAAAGCCTTGGGTATAAAGCTTAGGGAGAGATCTTACCCTTAGATCTTTGTTCTTCCATTTGGAAAGCTCAAGAACAAAAGAGAAGGAGATCTCTTTTGTGCCCATGAAACCGAATCATACAATGTAAGGATGATTTCTTCTCTTTTATATTATTTGTTTGCATGCATAAAATCCGTATTTAATTTTATGACAAATTAATTTTAACATATATGAGTATGTTTAAAGTGTATATGAATCTACATTTCCTTCAATCGGTATCAGAGCCACGGTTGTTTGCATGCAAATTGGTTAAAAGTTTTTCCGAGTTATATGAATAACAAATAAAACTTGTAAAAATTTGTGTTATTATGATATATCACGAAATTATTACATGCATGTTAATATTTCTGGTCCTAAAGTGTTTTAGGATATTTTGGTTAATTTTTCGGATTTTTATTGTTCATAATTTACAATAATGGCATTTAAATGTGATTTTATGAGTAAAAATGTCATTTTTGGTCTAAAAATAGCTATACTTCGAATTTTAAGTTGGTTTTTGGATATGTTGTTAAATATATTATTTTGAGATAACCTGTAAATTTTCATAATTTTTGGACTTGTTATGCTCGGAAAATGATTTTTTCATTATTAAATTCGGATTTAAGAGAAAAATAGGTTAATATGAGTTAAATTTCGAATCTGGTCATAGAAAATTAATATGTTGTCACATGCAATTTTACAAGATGTGTGTAAAATAATTGGCTATAAAGAAGTCTTTTAGCATGATTTATGAATTTTTGAAGAAAAATAGCATAAATAGTGACATTATTAGTGAAAAATTAATAAAACATAATCTATGACTTAGGAAAAACGTCTAATGTTGCATTTTATTATCTTTTTCAGATCTAAAATTGAAAAGTTAGTAAAAATAATTTTTCCTCATGTTTTATGATTATTTTAGTTAAAATCGATAAACCGCAACATTGTTTTTCCGGAAAAATTCGAAATTTTTAACCTAAGATTTTGAACATTATGAGTGTCATGGAAATTTTCCAGAATGTTCATGAATTTAAATTTCAAATTTTGAATTTATTTGAAGTTTTGTGATTTATTTGAAGTTTAATAGCTTATTTTTGTAATTTTTGGACTAATTTATGAACAATTTTAGTATTTTTAAGTTAATTATGGTCATTTTATTAGTGAAGACTAAATTTTGAGTCCTAAGTGGTTAGGGTAATTAACTTATGCATAAATATGAGTTTATGTATTTTTGTGATTATAAAATGTTGAAATCACGCAAATCCGTAAAAACCGAGTAATATACGATATTGGCAAATTAAAGGCGATTTAGCATAAAATTGAGCATGTTTATGCATATTATAATGCTGCATTTTTCTTATGATTGTCATAATTTTAGTTTATGTAATTTTGAATTATGTAATTTTACTTAGTATGGCCTTAGATTTTAATTGGTATTTCCCGATGTATGGGAATATCGATTCGGTTGTAATTTTTATTGTGATCTCGTATCACCGTTTTGTAATTTAATAGATTTATTTTATTTTAGTTACAAATGTATAATAGGAAATTATGTAATTTGTTATGTAATTTTATTCCTTCCGGAGTTCCAAAAGACGGATTTCTTCAAGAATGGCGATACATAAAGACGGTGTTACCTCGAGATGTGTGCCACAACCGAAGTTCAAGGGACCAATGGAGTTGGTTTCCGAATATGTAATAGTTAAATAGTTTTTCTATTTTAGGAAGGCCATACTAGGATTTATTTATTTTTTATGCTTGCATTTTATTTTATGTCACATGCATTGCTAAATCGCCATAACTAAACATGCATTATCTTTTATCGAGTTTATCGACCGTGTCAATTCGAATTATCGTAGTTCACCGCTTTAGTTCACTTAAAACGTGATAGATAATAAATTGACATGACCTCTCGCTAAAACAATCAATTGAGACATAGCCTTACCAAATAGTAGAAACCATGAAAACCTATTTCGCGAGGGAGTGCGCTCGGCCCCACCGGGGTACAAACCTTGTTACGTAGGGGAAGTGGGTGATGAATGTTAAATCCACCGAATTCATGTTGATAAGGGATGTATCGGCCACACCGTGCCCAAGTTAATGTGGGTTTGGATCATGGACACATTTATTCGAAATTTGGATTGAACTCAACAAAAGTATTTGATAAGGGATGTATCGGCCCCACCGTGCCCTTGTCGATGTGTTTTGGGCTATAGATAATTATTAATGTAATATTGTCGACCAAGAGTTCTAAAAGTAGAATCGATTAAACGTTAATCCACCGAGTTATATTGATAAGGGATGTATCGGCCCCACCGTGCCCAAGTTAATATGAATTTGGATCTTGGAATCATTTATCATAGTTGGGTAGAGGTCACTATGTAAATGCTATACTTGTTTACAAGTATTAATAAAACGATAAATGTTAAGTTTTCCACTATTCCGTTTTTATATTGTTCTATTTCTTTACCACAATTCATATACGATATCATTTCGATTTTGAT
Organism: Silene latifolia; assembly: GCF_048544455.1. Lineage (NCBI taxonomy): Eukaryota > Viridiplantae > Streptophyta > Magnoliopsida > Caryophyllales > Caryophyllaceae > Silene > Silene latifolia. Next base: position 86,294,837 of record NC_133527.1, on the reverse strand, counting down.
AACGAATCTACATTAAAACATCATAACTAAAGACAAATATGAATTTGCTTCTAAAACCTCAAATGAACCATTGATAAGGATCTCTTGTAAAGAGTATAGATTAAAGTTATTCATTATCAAACAGGTTTTTGATTCTTGACTAACACTTCTACTTACAATGGACTATGTTTCATATGCTTAATTGAATTAAGTACCTTGAAGCGATAAATTGTTTTGGTGATTAGATTTTTCAGAATTCGTAATTGACCAAAATAACGCAACCACTTCAATGAAAGTTTTAAGACTAAAACGAACAAATGAAGACTAATCTTCATGAATTCAATTTTGCTTCTCAAAGCAAAGACTCATTGAAATGAGTGGGAGCATTCTCTTAAACCGTTAAGATGAGGACGAGGTTCAAGAAGTAAAGATAATAATGGAATTGATACAAGGTAATGTTGAAAGTAAAGTCATTGAGGAATGACGATACTAAACCTATCAATCCCGACCAATAAAGTTTCCATTGTCTTAAATGTTGGACATAAGAAAGGAAACTACCCCAAATTATTGAAGAATCAACAAGTTAGTTGTGGGACATCTAATGGGACCTTCTTCTTTAAATGTTTATTTGATTAAACATAAATTTTGCTAGTACCACTTCGTCAATATTAGAAACCAGTGGAGGTTTTCATCATTGTACTTGATACATAGGATGATTAGAATATGACGACTAGCAACAATAATGTCGAGAGATAGAGTAATTGTGTACTCAATCTAGTTTTTGGATTTAAAGTTGTACTTAATTGTGACTATTAAGTGCATAAACTCTAAATAAGAATATAAACTTGTTAAGATACAAAAAGGGTTTTCACTTTTGTGACCCTATACACCACGATTTGATGTATGGCTAGCCCATTATCAAGGTGATTATATTCTAAAACAAACTAGAATGATATATCATGTAGATGATGTAAGATTCAAATTGGTAACCCAAGATTAAACCTTAAAAGATGGAATAATGAACGCAAAGAGTTATCGAGTACTCTTGAAACCATTAGATTGTTAATGGTATATGCGTATCTTGTATTCAAAGCAAGATATCTCGTGCCTTTTGGTTGAAAAGGAGATCGAGGTTGTAAATCATTGATCCAAAATAGGTTAATCATTTTCTTTACCAACGATTTAAGTTTACGCTAATGTGTTCACTTAATAAGGTAAATAGAGAAATCTTTGAAGAGTTCAAAGAAGCACGATTTAGTCGTGGTGGGATTATCAAAGTAAAGACTTTGATATAAGCCAAATGAAATGTGATATAGCATCACAAGTTAATCTCTCTTAGCACACATCATGGAATAATGTGTGGTTGGATATGAATTCAAACGCTATTCGATATGGTTTGGACTTCAATCAAGTTACTTTGAGTTACTTGATCCTTTTGGGGAATTTATCATTTTTGTCTAATTTATTTTCCACTAAATCGAATCATATGAGATATGAAATGGTAAGGGTACCATGGTTGTAAGTTTTCACAAAGAAACAAATGCTCATTTTTCCCTCTTCAATTAACACGAGTACGACGGGTTTGCGGCTCGTGAAGCTGTCTTTCTAAAAATACAAGTTTATTTCTAGAAGACAGAGTGGGAGAAAATTATTCAAGAGCCACAAAGAATGTTATGTCACAAGAAACTGGTCTTTCTTGGCTACATGAGACGTTTTTTGTAGGATGTTGTTTCTTTTAAACCTAGGAGGTTAAATTCGTCACTTGTTGGAGATGATGAATTCATGCTACTTTTAAGAAAGTAAAGAGCTTATAACTTACAAAGAAATTGTTTGATTCAAGTTAATTACTTCTAGAAAGTAATGAACGAATGACTTACATAAGAGTGTTTAAGTCACAACTCAATACAAGGCTTAAAGTCATGAAAATCCGAAATAAAAGGCTTGATTAGTGACAAAGGGTTTTGCACTAATAAAGAGATATTTCAAAGCAAGATTGGTTGCAAAGGGTTTTGCACTAATTGAAATGCTTAAGTCTATTTGGATCTTCTTAAGGATTGTGTTTCATTATGAGGTTATGAAATACGTAGCAAGTGAATCTAAAACCCGCTTCTTTAAAAAAAGGAATGTATTCAATACATGTCATGAGTTTTGTAGATTCTTGCAATCCTAAGATAATGTGGAACTTAAGAGAGGGTCTTAAGTAGGACATCAATGAGTTGGAATCAACATTTTGATCATGCGATAAAACATTTCTCGATAAGTCGAGAAGTTATGTTTATACATGGAGATTAGTGGGAGTTACGGAAATTTTAATTAGTCCGATATGTGGATGACATATTGATCATTAGGAATGATTTAAGACTTTTGGAGTATTATAATACATCTTGAATATCCGGATTTATGAAGATAAATCCACATGATAATAGAGTCAGTAAGAAGTCTTATGTTGATAAGATTCATGACTAGTTCAATTAAATTGAACATATTTGATTGATTTCATTTGCTTCCGCTGCCGAATCAATTGAAAAGAAATGATGTATAACACTTCATATGCTTTAAGTATGATGAATTGTTTTCAAAATCGAATTTAAGTAATCTTTGCCAAGTACGCCATAAAGATTACCCTTAAGTGCATGCAGAAGCATTAAGGAAGTAAAGCAAAGTGTTTATGATGCAATATTGTGTAAGGGTGTTACACAAGTGACAATTGACAATTGAGGTTGCGCATGGTTTCCGACAAAACCATAATCAAAACACACTAGGATGGTTAAGATACCATTGTGGCAATGTTAATTAAGAAGTAGATTTTCTAGAATCGTTCTAGGCAATGAAGAACAATGAGAGATATTTATAACGGAAATTGAGTACACTTGCGATCATGAGATGTGTAAGAAAGATGAGTCCCGCACACTGTGAAAACAGTGGGAGCTATTCTTAGGCTAGAGGGCCTATGTCTTGATTGGATCTCGACACGTACTCAGAAAGTTTTGTAATGCAAATGTATACATTACAAAGGAAAACGAGTATGTAGTAAGGTTGAGTAAGGTACAAGAAGTTGATAAAACCTACTAACCAAAGCCTTCTCAAAGGCTAAACATGATGAGTCATGTCATTTCAATTGAATTGAAATAAACAACTACGTACAAGACCAAATTAGATTATAGAACATGAAATAGTAATCAGGCATTGACTATTCATGTGTGATAATCGCATTTGTCGTTCGAGTTTTATTTTAAAACTCTTTTATTATACTTTGTTACATCCAAACGGGTTGTGGAGACAATTGAACCCCGTTAAAGTGAACACGGATTAACATTGTATTTGCCCATAGTTACTTGTATGAGGTGACGTCTCGAAGTAACTAGAGTGTGATGCGATTGATGGCAAGTTCAAGTGCCATAGAGTCATGTGAGATGACTAGTCGATCACATAGGCAGACTGTTAGGAACATTTTGTCGGGCCTTATGACCGCTTATAGAGTTCTGGCAAATTTATAAAGCCTGGTCGTGGCGAGAGCTACTATAGTATTCTAATGAGTCGATTCTTTTGACTAAAGACTATTCACCTAAGATGGCACAGTTTCAGATTAACTTTGATTTGTGTTACTACGACCTTCGTAAATGGGGTCAAATGGGCATATTTTGGGTTATGATGGCTGTGGCTAGTCGAAGGGAATGAGTGCGATAGAAATTGTCCATCCCCTTGTCGGGGTTAAAATAATGTCTCGGGGCCACTCGAGGAGTAATGAATCGAAATGCGTGGCCACGCTCGGAAGGTATCCGAGTGGATAAATCCGGTCAATCGGTTATTCTCCGGATCGAGGAAACCACTCTCGATATGATCACTTGCAAGTACGACCTGAAAGACACCTTGCATTGAGTGGGAGATAGTAATAGGACAAGAGAATTGGTGACGCACACTTGTCGAGGACAAGTGGGAGATTGTTGGGAAATGTGTCCTCAACAATAGTGCGATCACATGATTTAAATATCATTACTAAATCTCATTTTAAGAATACAATTGGGAAGTAATATTATTCTTGTCATCAATGGTCAACATATATCGGTAATGATTGGTGACTAGAGTTTGACGTTATCGTCGTGTGACGGTGGTGATCGAGTTGACCCCTAGGTCATACCTATAGGGCAACACTCTTAATTGATTATTTAATTAATCGTATAACGTTACGAGTTAATTAAATTACTTGAAAAATTGACGGGCGATTTTGGAAGTAAAAATTTACGTATCAAATTGAAATGTGATTAAATGAGATACGGTCTGAGTAATCGAATTGTATCATTACTCGGATGAAATTATTGTTTAAAGAAACAATTGAAACGGAATGAATAAATTATTATAAATACAGAATGTTGTAGTTTATAATTTGGAAACTTTTTGGTACGAGTAATTACGAATTACTAGTCAATTTTGTAAATGACATATTTTATGAGTATGTTGATTTTTAATATGATAAAAATACATTTCATTGTAACATGTCATGTAACATGTTACATGTGACAAATTTGACAAATGATAAAATAAAATGGACCATCCATTTTATTATAAAAGTGCCGAAATTAGAGGGGTGTTGGGTTAATATTGTGCTTTTCATTTTAGTGGAAAACATAATTATTAAAGACTACCTACTAGCCTTGCAAGCCTAAGCTTTTGGAGAAGAGCAAAAACAAGAGGCATTGGGCATACTACCCAATGCTCTCTTTTTCGGCCACCAACAACAATAGAGAAGAGAGCTCTTCACTTTACTCATTCGTTCATGCTTCTTATTTTCTAGTGTAAGAAAATGACAAATACTCTCTACAATTTATGAGAATTCTAGAGAAATAAACTCCAAAATCCCCTTACTCTTGACCGAATATTCAAGAGCACAAACAATATTTTTGGGTCATTTTTCTACAAGAATTAATATTATCTAGTACTCATAATATTAATTCTAATTAAGAGAAAGCCTTGGGTATAAAGCTTAGGGAGAGATCTTACCCTTAGATCTTTGTTCTTCCATTTGGAAAGCTCAAGAACAAAAGAGAAGGAGATCTCTTTTGTGCCCATGAAACCGAATCATACAATGTAAGGATGATTTCTTCTCTTTTATATTATTTGTTTGCATGCATAAAATCCGTATTTAATTTTATGACAAATTAATTTTAACATATATGAGTATGTTTAAAGTGTATATGAATCTACATTTCCTTCATTAACGAAAAAGGAAATAAGACCCATCTAATTTGGTCTTGAGTCACGCCCGTTTGAGAGATAGCATCACAATAATCGCAAAAGGTTTCCATATGAGAATGAGGGTCCTCACTAGGCATTCCCCCGAATTGGCTCCTCTCAACTAGTTGGATGAAGGCGGACTTGGCAATAAAATTACCGGTGAGATGTTGCGGTGTAGGAGTACCATTTGGTAGATTCTCCTCGGTGGGTATAGAGTGTGACGAGAATTTAGGCATTGTAGGTGGATTTTGTGGGATATTGTGTAATGGGTTTTCTTCTCCTTCTATTGCGAAAGGATTGACAAACTCACTAGTGGGTTGAACAACTTCACCAACACCTCTCAAATTCCTCCTAACAAGTCTCCTATTATTCGTCAAGGTTCTTTCGATTTCACGGTCAAAAGGTAACAAATCACTTTGTAACCTTCTAGACATGCAAAATATCAAACAACTCAAAAACAATTAGAACAAACCTTGAGGAGTTTTACTTCCCCAAGGTGAAGAAAGACACAACTAATAACAATCAAAAGAAATCTTAAATCAATTAAACACCGTTCCCGGCAACGGCGCCATTTTTGATCGAGGCCATTTCGTGTTCACAATTAAGTATATGTGGTCGTTGGTCAATGGTCGATACAAAACACAATTTATACTTCACAAACAACTCTACAATTAGTAAAGAGGCAAGTAAAGGTCGGATCCCAAGGGACGGGTATTGAAATGAGAATTTTATTGTAACTAGTAGTGTCTAGGGGTGTCACAAATTGAGTTGGTGTAGAAGGTCACTAAACTAAAATAGCAATGAAAATAAACTAGCAAGATGAATAAAATAAGGGGTGTAAACAATTGATTAAAGGCACTAGGGTGTCATGGGATCATAGGGGAATCATGGGATATGATCATACAAACATGTTCTCAAATTATAAGCAAGCAATTATTGTTGTGATGGATTGAGTTGGGTTATATCTTACAATCCTAGGAAAGTTTGGGTCCCGGAGCCGAATCGATTAGATTGTACAACACCTACAAGTCGACTTAATCTTTCCTACTCAACACATGCATGGTCTAATGAGACTCGAGTTGGGTTATGTCTTACAAGTCTCATTGAAAAGATAGAAGATGATAGTAAATGCAAGGATTCATTGGCTTAGCATTTCATCAAATATAACATGTGCATGTATTAAGATCAAAAAAAGCAACCAAATAAGATATGAAAGCATATTGATTTAAGCATGAATCATTCCCCATGTTGGTTTCCCCTAATCACCCATTAAACCCTAGCTAAGAGACTACTCACTCATTATCATGTTGATCATGCTAGCAAGGTTGTCAATCATACCAACAATATGAAACATGATGAATAAATGAAAGTAATTAACAATAATTAAAAAGGGATTAAGAGATTATACCTACTAATGATTCCAATAATAAAGCAAGAATAATAGAAGTACTTGAATCCTAGATTGAGAGGTTGTCAATCTCCCAATAATAACCCAAATAATCTTCAATTACCCAAAATAAAGGAAGAACAAGAGAGAGATTAAAGAACTAAAACTTGGATTAAAACTTGATTAATACTTGATTACAATATTGAAGAGAGATTTGATTGATATTAACTACCCTAATTATTGATAAGAAGAACATGCTCCTCTAATTAGCCTAATGGGGTATTTATAGTGAAAATTAGGGAGGATGCATTAGGGTTAACTAAGGGCTAAACTAGTAATTACACTTTTTAAGTTGAGCAAGGAGACTCGGTATTTTTCGAGAGAAGGGCTTCTCTTTTCGTAGCTTGAAGAATGAAATCCGTCTTTGTGCGTGAACGTGCGGATTAGAGTCGGGACGGCCGGATTTGGGCTGTGCAATCCGAGCGGATTCGGGAGAGGGACGCTCGGATTGTTGAGGGAGAATCCGAGCGGATTCCAAGGAGGGACGCTCGGATTGTGCTGGCTGGATGGACGGATTGTCTGCAATCCGTTCGGATTGTTGGTCAGCGTCAATTCTTCTTCTTTTCTTCCCTTTTCTTCATAAGTTCCTTGGGGACGCAAGGATCCTTTCTCAACATTGTTCTTCTACTATGATATGTACAAAGGCCTTCTAGTCTTGTCTCTTCTTGATGCTTGGTCATTGAATACAATCAATTTAGCCTCGTTTTGCCATGAAAATGCAAGATTCTTACTCCTTTCCTACCAAGGGATCAAAATCTCAAAGAATATGCAAAACAAAGAACTAAAGATAAGAAATTACCCAAATAGGCACTAAAAAGCATGGAAACAATGGTAATTCGGGGGCTAAATATGCGCCAATTATGGTCACATCAGATATCTAGAGGATCACTTCATAGCTAGATGGAGCGAGCGTGAGGCACCCATCTCAAAGCTTAAGTGAAGTTTCCTCATCTCCTCTCTTTATTTTCAATTTTCATGAAAGAAGTTTATGTTTTGTTAACTTGTACAATATTTGACTTTGTCTTTGGTTGGAGAGTCCTAGAAACATGAGGACTAACACCTCCGCCCCATTGAGGTGTTCTTATTTCATTGTTCCCGTTTTGAAAATCCAAAATGACAATTTAGTTTCATGCATTGCATCTTGTGTGCATGAACTACCCCATATTTTACGACATTAGAAATAATGTCTATCTCGGTTTGGGGAAGTACATGCATACGCAACGGGAGGTAATCTAAATTACGCTCTCCGTCATAAACAAAAACCCATGCATCATGTAGTATAGATTAGTGTAGCTTGCATTTAGTATAAAATTCATGCATCATGCTTGCATAATTTCCCATCATTTTGGCCATTGAGTACAATGCCCATATTAGTGTGGGGATGGGGAATTCTAACTTAACTTTTATTCAAAAACCCAAAAAAAATCAATCAAAAAGTTTCGAAAAATTGAAAAAAAATTGAAAAATTTGAAAATCCAAAAACAAGTTCATTTCCTTTGTAGTGTAGACTTGTATATATTGTATTTGTTCTATCCTTGTTCACATTGATCGACTACGCCACATCCGAGACATGAGGATATTGAAGACCGCATGGTATGATCTTTCCAATCTCCTTTTTCCTCTTTATGTTAATGACTATGTGGCTTTATTTTGATTGATGCGGTATATATAACAATGTGAATTTAGGACTTGCATTTAGATCATATGGCATATTAGTTGGTAGAATCATTTGCATTAGGATGTTTATATGTTAGTTGCATCATGGCATGTAGTTGCATGTTAGAAAAATTTTGCGAAACCTTCTACTTGGGAAGCTTGACAAGTGTATATAGGCCCTAGTAGATGCTTTTTCTTCTTAAGACTTTGCTTGTTAGAATACTTGTAAAACACCCTAGGATGTGTCATGCTAGTATCCTTTGACCCATGGATTAAGGCCTAGTCAAGAGTACCTTGTGGTGTGATAACTCCTTGGCTACCGTTTATTGCAAGGTGACCCTTGAAACCATGCATCCATCATCCATGTTTGACCACATTTTTGTCATCAAAGGGAATGGGCACAAAAAGAAATTGATTTGAGTTCAAGAAATGAAATGAAAAGTGAAAGAAAGTTTGCAAAATTTATCAAAAGAAAAGAAGAGCAACAATAGACTCCTAATGCTTCAAATATAAGGTACCCTCACTACATATGGGGTGACTTAGAAAATATTCAAAAGAAAATGCAAAAAGTCAAAAAGTTGTCAAGTGTTAAAAAGCCAAACATCAAAGAAATGGCAAAAGAAAGTGTTCTCAAATGTCAAATGCCACAATAAATTGGGGAGAAAAATAAAAACAAAAGCAAACTCCCAAAATGAAACTCAAATATCTATTGATCCCTTTATCCATCGTATCCATTTTTTTTGCATGATAGAGAGGGGACGACCCTTCTTCTTGTCTAGGCAAGAGGGGGAATTCCGCGATCCTCCAGTGTTTCTAACACCATAGGGAGTCTACTCTTGACAAAAAGCATTTAACGATTGAGGACAAAGGTACCCTAGCTTGACACAATTTGGAGGTGATTTATTGGTATCCTTCTAGGCTTAGTAGTTTGAAGAAATTGCATCTATGAAGGAGTGTGTACCCTTGAATTGCTTCCCTTGTAGATAATTTCCGCCACTTAGATGAGGAAAGTGGCTATTCTTTTGTAGATGCATCCATTACTTGATTTTGTGTGTTTAATGTTTGGATGTGTCGCCATTTTGGCAAGACCCACCTTGCCTTGCAAGAAGGCATCCTACCTCATGGTTGTCTTGTTGTGAGTTGAAAGGGCGGAGTGAGACCCGCTAATTGTCTCATATCGGCTATGCTATTAGGTTAGTTTAAATAACGGTCCTAGTCTTTGTCACCTCTTTACTCGGGACAAGCAAAGGTTCGTTTTGGGGATATTTGATGTGACCATAATTAGAGCATATTTAGTCCCCGAATTAGCCTTGTTCCCATGCTTTTTAGTGCATATTTGGGTCATTTATTGTCTTTAGTCCTTTGTTTTGCATATTCTTTGAGGTTTTGTTTCCTTGGTAGGAAAGGAGTGCAAACCTTGCATTTTCATGGCAAAATGAAGCTAAATTGATTGAATTCAATGACCAAGCATCAAAGAGAAGACAAGACTAGAAGGCCTTTGTACATACTATAGTAGATGGGCAATGATGAGAAAAGATCCTTGCATCCCCGAGTAAATTCTCAAGGATTCTATGAAGAAAAAAGAAGAAAAGAAGAAAGAAAGTAGCTGTAAGACAATCCGAGCAGATTGTCCACAATCCGCCCATCCAGCAAGCGCAATCCGAGCGTTTTCCCCCAGTGGACGCCCGTCCAGAAACACCTGAATCCGCCCGTCCACCACCACAATCCGCCCGTCCAGAATCTCCACAATCCGCCCATCCCGTGCCCTGGACGCTCGGATTGCCTGTCAGCCATTTCGTCTTCTACAAGGTTCATGGAAGGATGCTCATATTTTTCTAAGACCGGCAAAAAGGAGACCGGAGTCTCCCTTGAGACCGGCGATTCCTCAAGGACTTAATCGTTATTTAAGCCCTTAGTAAACCCTAATTTATGTAACTCATCCCCACTATAAATACCCCATTAGGCTAATTAGAAGAGAATGTTCTTCTTAGCAATCTCTAGTGTAGTTAATATCAATCAAATCTCTTTTTAATCTTGTAATCAACATTTAATCAAGTCTTAATACAAGTTTTATTTCCTAAATCTCTCTCTTGTTCATCTTTCATTTTGGGTAATTGAAGATTATTTGGGTTATTATTGGGAGATTGACAACCTTCCAATCAATCATCAAGTACTTCTATTATTCTTTGCTTTATTATTGGAATCATTAGTAGGTATAATTCTCTTAATCCCTTTTTAATTATTGTTAATTATCTTCATTTATTCATCATGTTTCACTTTGTTGGTATGATTGACAACCTTGCTAGCATGTTCAACATGATAATGAGTGAGTAGTTTCCTTAGCTAAGGTTAATGGGTAATTAGGGGAAATCAACATGGGGGATGATTCATGCTTAAATTAATATGTTTTCATAGTTTATTTGCTTGCTTGTTGTGATCTCAACTTATGCACATGTTATGTTTGATGAAATGCGAGCCTATGAATCCTTGCATTTTTTACCCATCACCTATATTTTCAATGAGACTTGTAAGACATAAACCAACTTGAGTCTCATTAGACCATGCATATAGTTGAGTATGGAAGATTAAGTCGACTTGTAGGTGTTGTACATTCTAATCGATTCGGCTCCGGGACCCAAACTTTCCTAGGATTGTAAGACATAAACCAACTCGATCCATCACAACAATAATTGCTTGCTTATTATTTGAGAATATGTTTGTATGATCAATTCCCATGAATCCCCTATGACCCCATGACACCCTAGTGCCTTTTATCAATTGTTTACACCCCTTTTTAATCATCTTGCTTGTTTACTTTTATTGCTATTTAGTTTAGTGATCTTCTACTTCAAACCCCAAATTGTGACACCCTTAGACACCGCTAGTTGCAATTGAATATCTCATCTCAATTCCCGTCCCTTGGGATCCGACCTTTACTTACCTCTTTACTAATTGTAGAGTTATTTGTGAAGTTATAAATTGTGTTTTGGTCTAGGTGCTCCTAACGACAAGTACCGAAAACTAAACCTCCATCGTGAGTACGACCAGTGACCTTTAATTTGGCTAGCAAGCTGGCGAAGCTTATGATAGAGGATACATGTTATGCTATAGACATTGTAGATGAATCTATATTTGACTATTGGACGGGATCCCTTCTAGTGGACCCGTTAGAAGCTTTGATAGCTCTTGATGATTTTGCAGAGGATGTAAAGGTTCAGGACGATGAAAGCTTCTCTAAAAGGTAAGAAATTTACTATTGAGAAAGGTGAGACAGTAAATGCCATTATGGAAACATTTTTTGCTGCTGAGGTAAAGATACCAGAGCGTAAACCCCTTCCTTCTCATCATAAATATGTATTCTTCGATGATTCCAAGCAATATCCTGTTATTGTTAATGCTAAACTTGATGATAACAAACTTTTTGCTTTGTTGGTCGTTCTTAAGAAAAATAGGAAAGCTCTAGGATACAGTTTTGATGACTTTAAGGGCATCAGTCCTGACATTTGTATGCACATAATTGAGATGGAGTAAGGATATAAACCTTGCCAACAGGGTTAGCGAAAGTTGAATCCGAAGATGCAGGATGTTGTTATGGTGGAAGTGATGAAACTACTTGATGCAGGTATTATTTACACCGTTGGAAACTTCAAGTGGATAAGTCCAGTTCAGGTAGTCCCAAAGAAAGGAGGGACTACGGTGGTGAAAAATGAGAAAAATGAATTAATACCAACTAGAGTAGTAACAGGTTGGCGGATGTGCATTGATTATAGACAGTTAAATGCCGCCACCAAGAAAGATCACTTCCTCCTTCCTCTTATTAATCAGATGGTAGAAATATTAGCCTCACATAAATTTTTCTGTTATTTAGATGGACATTCAGGTTTCTTTCAGATGGCAATCCATCCTGACGATTAGGAAAAGACTACTTTTACTTGCCCGCATGGTGTTTTTGCTTATCGCAGAATGCCATTTAGTGTTGGAGTATGTGTCCGCAAACAATAGTGCGATCACATGTTTAAATCTCAAATTAAGAATACGTAAGGGATGACTCATTTATATAGTGAATTGATCAACATTAATCGATAACGATTGGCTTGCTAGAGTTTGACGTTACTATCGTGGGACGGTGGTGGTCAGTTGATCCCCTAAGGTCACACCTAAAGGATGATGCCCTTATCAGTAAAGTTGGTTAATTGTATGCCCATAAAAGTTAATCAATTCCTTTAAATTGAACAATTCATTTGTGAGAGAGAATATTTATATCTTATTGTAATGGGATTAAAATAAGATTTATTTTAGTAATTGAAACACTTTATTACTAAAATTGATTATTGTTTGTGAAACAATTGAGATAAGAATGAATGGTTAATTATAATTACAAGATGTTGTGAATTATAATTATATGATCTATTTTATTTATGTGATCAAGTATCACTAGTCAATTTGTTATATGTAATTTAACTAATTTATAAAATGATATTTATTTGATAAATATGCATTAAATTAATTAATGACATGTAACATACTACATGTAACATATTGTGTGACAAGTGACAAATTGACAAAATAAAATGGAAGTCCATTTTATACATATGGACCGAAATATTACGGGTGGTAGGCATTAGTGGGTGATTTATTTTATGTGATAAGAATAAATTAATAAAACAAACTCTGCCTATTCTTACACACCTACAATATTGAGAAGAGTAAAAAGAAAAGGTAAGATGCCATTTTGGCTTTACCTTACCCGGCCACACTCCCTTTATGACGGGTTTTTGGTTCTTATTTTTACTCTCTTGCACATTCATATATTCATTATTATTCATTCACATATATACATCTCTCTTACTTAGTTCATTTTTCTCAAAAAATTGAGAAATGATGATCTAATTTTGTTCAAGAACATTACTAATATTATTAGTGTAATATATGAGTATTAGTAATCAATTTTAAGGTAGATTACTAAATAAATATCTAGCAAATATTATTTAGTGAAGATAAGGGCTAATCTTGGGTGCAATCAAGAGGAGGATCTCTATATTGGGATTTTGGAGGATCATCCTATTACTCATCATAGATCAAGAACAATTGAAAGTAGGAGACCTTACTTATGCCCATAAATCCGAAAATAACAATGTAAGGGACATTTTTTTTCTCATTTAATTTCGTTTTGTTATGCATGCACTAGATCTAAAGAACTTATAATTAAAAGGTTAATTTGTTCACTATTAGAAGAGTCTAATAATAGGTATATTAACCTAACATTTGGATTGTGTAATGCCCCAACTACCTTTTAGAGGTGCATGATGGGGATATTTTCAGAGTATATAGAGTCTATTATGGAGGTATTTATGGATGATTTCAACGTTTATGGTAATGATTTTGGTGATTGTCTGACTAACCTTGAGAAAGTTTTGCAGCGATTTATTGAGGTTAATTTAATGCTAAATTGGGAGAAGTGCCATTTTATGGTCAATAAGGGCATTGTCCTTGGGCACTTAGTGTCTGATAAGGGTATTCAGGTTGATAAAGCAAAGGTGCAATTGATTGAGCAATTACCTCCTCCCGTTAATGTTAAGGGAGTTAGGAGTTTCCTTGGTCATGTTGGATTTTACCGCCATTCATTAAGGACTTTTCTAAAATTGCTAAACCACTTACATAATTGCTACTTAAGGATGCTCCATTTAATTTTACTGATGAATGTCTTACTGCTTTTAACAGGTTGAAGCAGGCCTTGATTATAGCACCGATCATTTAGCCCCCAGACTGGGAGCAGCCTTTTGAGATTATGTGCGATGCTAGTGATTATGCAGTTGGCGCAGTGCTAGGCCAGCGGAAAGACAAAGCTTTGAGTACTATTTACTATGCGAGCCCAACTATGGATGAGGCTCAGGTGAAATATGCAACAATAGAGAAGGAGCTTTTAGCTGTGGTATATGCGCTGGAGAAATTTAGGTCTTATTTATTAGGTTCGAAAGTTACTGTATTTTCTGACCATGCAGCATTGTGGTACCTATTTGCTAAGAAAGAAGCCAAGCCAAGATTATTGTGATAGATACTCCTTCTTTAGGAGTTTGATTTGGAGATTAAAGACAAGAAAGGCGCTGAGAATTTGGTAGCTGATCATTTATCACGCCTACCATTGCAAGAAGGGGGAGATTCTTTACCTATTGATGATTCTTTTTCTGATGATATTTTGTTTGCTATTTCTAATGCTGAAACTCTTTGGTATGCTGATTATGCTAATTTTATTGTAGGTGATTTATTACCTCCCGACTTGTCATATAAGAAGAGGAAACGGTTCCTCCAAGGCGTGATGCAGTACTTCTGGGATGATACTTATCTGTTTAAGGAATGTGCCGATGGTCTTTACAGATGGTGTATACTGCAGTGGGAGACTAAAGACATCCTAGAAGCATGCCATTCTTCCTTGTACGGTGGTCATCACGGTCCCTCTAGGACTGTGGCTAAGGTACTTCAGTCGGGTGTTTATTGGCCATCTATGTTTAAAGATGCTAAAGATTTTGTTATAGGTTGTTATGCGTGTCAGTGGACGGGAAATATTTCAAGGAGACACGAGATGCCTCAAGTTGTCATTTTAGAGGTCAGAGTTTTCGATATCTGTTGCATCGACTACCAAGGACCATTCCCGTCTAGTAAAGGCAACAGGTATATTCTAGTAGCTGTTGCTTACGTGTCCAACTGGGTAGAGGCCGTTGCTTTGGTCCATTGTGATGTAAAGACTATTATCCAGCTTTTCAAAAAGGTAATATTCCCTCGCTTTGGTGTCCCTCGAGTTGTCATCAGTGATGGAGGTATGCATTTTAAAGAAAAACAACTTACTGTTCTTCTGTCCAAATATGGTGTTGAACATCATAAAGGTTTGGGGTACCATCCTTAAACTAGTGGTCAGGTAGAAGTTTTCAATCAGGAACTTAAAGAAATCTTAGGTAAAGTTGTATCTAAATCCCGAAAAGATTGGAGTATAAAACTAGATGATATTTTATGGGCATATAGAACTGCATTTAAGACACCGATTGGTGCATCGTCGTATCGTTTAGTTTATGGTAAGTCTTGTCATTTGTCCGTGGAGCTAGAATATAAAGCATGGTGGGTAATTTGTGAGCTCCATTTTGATTTTAAACTTTGTGGTGAGAAACATTTCTTGCAGTTAGATGAGCTAGAGGAATTTAGGCTGAAGGCCTATGACAGTGCCCGCATCTATAAGGAGAAGACCCAGAGATTGTATGACAAGAGGATCATATCGCGTGAGTTCGAAGTTGGGGAGAAGGTGCTACTCTTCAATGCCCGACTCCGTCTATTCCCTGGTAAGCTGAAGTCCAGATGGAGTGGCTCTTACACGGTAACTTCTGTTTCCTAATTTGGGTCAGTTGAGCTAGAAAACTCTGTGGGAGCCAGATTTAAGGTAAATGGTTGATACGTGCAATTTATATAGTATTTTTTGCCTTTTATTGCATGCATTTCTATGCCTTTTTGTATCGTTATGTATTGCAAAATGCCCCGAATTGGCTACTTTGGTTTGTTTTGTCTAATTTGCAGAAATGAACCTGAATGTGGTGGAATCGCGCCCTATTCGTCCTATTTAGCATGCATCACGAGGAGACGGGAGATATTGGAGCGAGAGACCTGCCTTAGAGTGCGTGAAGGAAGGTCAAGGGAGCTGCCAAAGACGAGTTAGAGGCTGACTTGAAGGGAAAGCACTCGATCGAGAAGATTCATGGTTCGATTGAGTGGATTGGCTGGACAAAGGGGTCGATCGAGTTGTTCTATTTGCTCGATCGAAATGCTGGTTATGAGAGTTCCTCGATCGAGAGGAAATGCTTGAGAAGACCTCGATCGAGTGGTCTGAATCCACTCGATCGAGAGGTTAATTAGTCTATGCGGGCTTTAGTAACCCGTGATAGTTTATTTTTATTAAGTTTGCATTCCCCTATTTAAGAAAAACGTAATTAGGTCATTAGGATCTATCTTTGACATACTTTTGATTTGAAACCTACTGCTTAATCTTTCTCTAAATCCTTGCTCTTTGCTTGACTTGTGGATTGTTCTCTACGCCGGATACTTTAAGATTGTAATCACTCTTTCTTCTTTAATCTCATCTTAATATTTACTTTAATCTCTTGTTCTTTAATTATCGTTCTTGCCCTAATATTGTTTATGTTTTATTGTTATTACTTCGTCATGTTTTCTATTAGCAAAACTTCTGTCATTATTGTTAATCGCATTAAAAGCATGAGTAACTAATTCCTTTTATGTTGGGACTAGGGAATCCATGGTGAGATTGTGATGATGTAGCGAATAGGCTAGATAATATACATGTGAGAATCTGTCCCCACAGCAATTTAACTGTAACATTAATTTAGTTGAGTGCACACTTCTAAATTATATTAATCCGGATAAGTTGACTCCTAGATCAAAAGATTGGATTAAATAGACCTGCTATGAACAGTAGACTACTCTATTGAGAACGGAAGTTATGTTAGTGGAAATCTAGGGTAGAAAGTGGACCGGAAGGACCTTTCCCTTATCCTTCTCACAGTAGATTGTCTAGGTTATTTGTAGCTGAGTCGATTGACCACCATGGTGAACTGAAATCCTGGCACACTCTCTTTATTTGATCAGCTTTATCACATTTTCTACTTTTAGTGCTATTGCTTAATTTCTCTTTCCCTTAAGCCTTCGGTAGTTTAGAAATTAAATCAAAACCCCCTAATTCGTGACTTAGATAGACGGACCTTAGACAGATATCTTGCCTCCCTATGGAGAATCGACCCTACTTATCACTAGCTTCCCTGTTAGTATATTTAGGTTTATTTTTGGTACACAAACGACAGTACCAAATTTTGGCGCCTTTGCCGGGGAGACAATAGCCCAATCTGTTTTCTGTTTCGTTTATTTTTATCTGTCTCAGGGAATTTTCATTCCTTGAGACAGTTCTTACTTATTTCTTTCAGTGTTGTGTATGCCCAGGTCAACAAGGTCGGAATTAGTCCCAGCTGATCCTGAGCCAGAGAGATCTTTTCGGCATAGACTCCGTCTGCAAAGAAAAATTCGAAAAGAAGACTTGAGTACTTTCGAACCCGAGCTACAACACTTTCTTTTTGCAGAAGACCCGTCTTTTGAAGAAGACAATCTCATTTCTGCTATCAAGCCAGTAAAGATGCCTAACATAGCGAGTCACTTAAAGCCTATAGCTGCCTCGATTCCTAAGGGTTTCAAGCTCACGACAGAGGATGGTAACACTTTCGATATCCGTCCATCCTATATAAATTTGATCGAAAGAAATCTTTATCGAGGTGTGGCGGGGGGAAGATCCGCGAAAGCATATGGAGGTCTTTACTGACTACTACTCTACCATTCCCGCCACTAAGGGAGTGACTCAAGACAAGATAAAGGAATTGCTATTTTAGTTTTCATTGACTGATAGAGCCAGGGAGTGGCTCACCGATCTTGATCGCACTGCAGCTGGTATTACCAACTGGGAGACCCTTGCTCATGCCTTTTACAAAAAGGTACTTTCCTCCACAACATAGTAATCAGCTGAGGGGGAAGATTACGAGTTTCAAACAGGCCCCTGATGAGAATTTTTATGAGGCTTGGTGTCGGTTTAAGAAGCTGGTGAGGTCCCTTCCTCACCATGGATTTGATCAGTGGTTTTTGTGCAACCAATTCTATAATGGGTTGTACGATGACCACCATGCTATACTTGACGCCTCATCTAATGGGAGATTCCAAAAGAATATCGATGATGATAAGGGATGGGGAATTATTGAGGAGATGGCGACCCATTGTGCTGAGTATGGGAACCCGAGGGACGGTATTCGGACGGTGCATTCGGTCGACAATGCTGTTGTGACTCAACTGGAAGCCATGAATGCTTGTTTTGATAGGTTGGAGTTGCAGCAAGCTGGTGATCAACAGATGTTTCATCTGTTGACTAGACAGGAAACTGTCACTTGTGAGAGATGTGGGAGTAATGACGGTCACACTGCTGTTGACTGTCTGACAGAAAAGCAACAAGTCCTTGCCTTTCAGCAATATAGGCAAGGGGGAGGTTCTTATTACAATAATCAAGGGGCAGTCCATCCTAATTTGAGGTGGACAATTCATAATGTTCTTAATCCTACTCCTCCACCGCAGCAGCAGCAAGCCTATGTCCCTCCTCATAAGGCTCAACAAGGCTTCCAAAAGCCTCATTCTTTTCCTCTACCGCATCAAGGAGCTTCATCTTCCAGTGGGGTGAGTGAGTTAAATGAGTTAAAGACAATGATTCAATCTTTGACAAAGCAATTTCAAATGAGTGACCAACAGAAGGAAACTTCAATCAAGTCACTTGAAACTCAAGTTGCTAAGTTGGCCGCGATCCAATCCACGAGGAAACCGGATTATTTTCCATCTCAATCTGAGAAAAATCCACACGAGACGATAAATTTGATTAACCTGCGAAGTGGTCGTTCTTATGAAGGACCAAAACTGTCAACTTTTAAGGACATATCAGACCCGAGGAGTGCTATTACGGATGATGAACAGTTGTCTACTGCTGAAAATATACTAAGCACGAAGAAAATACTCGATCGACTGATTTCTGGTGGTCGATCGAGTAGAAATGTTGAAGAAAGTACTCGATCGAATGTGTCTGGTGTTCGATCGAGTAATCTGGACATTCGAGGAACTGATCGAGAGAGTGAAACCACTCGATCGAGTGAAAATTCTGAAGAAATCATTCGATTGAGTGGAATTGTGCCTCGATCGAACACTGTGGATATAGAGAAACTCGATCGAGAAGTTGCTAATGCTCGATCGAGTTAAATATCACCTGAAAGGACTCGATCGAGAGTTTAAAAGACTCGATCGAGTGAAACAGAGTTTGAACCCGCTGAGACATTGGAAGAAAGGAATAAAGGGCTTGAAATTCCTATCACTGTGCCCTTTCCAAGGCGATTAAAGAACAACAATGCTAATCAACAGTTCGGGAAATTTGCCGAGCTCCTGAAAAGTTTACATGTTACTGTTCCATTCGCCGAATTCCTTACTTAGGTACCCTCTTACCTAAAATTCATGAAAGAAATCTTATCGCGTAAGAGGCACATAAATGATCATGAGACGGTAGCTTTAACTGAAGTAGGATCTGCCTTAGTTCAAAATAAGTTGCCACCTAAACAGTCAGACATGGGCAGCTTCTCAATTCCGTGTCATATAGGAACCCATTTGATTGATAACGCGCTATGCGATTTAGGTGCTAGCGTGAGCGTCTTACCTTTGTCTCTCGCTAGGAGACTCGGTCTGACCAAATTTAATTGCACTAACATGACCGTTCAGATGGTCGATCGTAGCATATCACGGCCACTAGGAGTTATAGAGGACATACCTATCAAGATCGGGAGATTCTTTATTCCCGTAGATTTTGTAGTTCTTGATATTCCCGAGGACACTCACACCCCTATTATTTTAGGGAGACCATTTTTATTCAGTGCTCGTGCAGTTATCGATGTCGGAGGCAAGACACTTACATTTCAGGTAGGAGATGAAGAATTGATTTTTCATCAGTCTAAATCTCGTAGGGCTCCCATGCAAGTTTAACATTACAATGCCCTATCTTCTACTGACTCATATATAGACACTCCAGCTGAGAATGTTGAATTTTGTGCTGCTATTGTAACCCCTCTGCCTCAGACTGAGAATGAAAAGAGGGAACATTCTTCTATTTTCCATGTTGTAGGTACAGATGGAGTGGATGCTGGAGTTGTCAACAGTCAAAGTGCGGTTAGAATCATTCAAAATGGAGATGCCGATGTTAATGGGAATGACAAAGGGAGGAAGAAAGTTCGTGCATACGTGGACGTCAACTACTCTCTTTCCACTGGTTCAAATTCAACTTCATGAAGATCGAAGAGGATGGTCAAGTATGCTGAAGGGACCTCCTCCAGTCATAAGCCCTCTTATGGGCTACTGAAATGTTTTGGGCAGTAAACGGGGAATGCCCCATGTAACAACTTGTAAAATTTAAATTTTCGTTGAACTTCTTTATTGCGTTTTTAGAACTGTTAGATTTTAGACTAATTAGCGTAGCGAATATTGACTATAGACTGCGTATTTTGTTATTTGGTATTGTCGGGATATGTTTTGCGTGTTTTTATGCAGGTTTGGGGTATTTATATCGCATTCGGATGAGTTGCACGAGAAAACAACTCGATCGAGTACTTTGTGTACTCGATCGAGAGGAATGCCCAAGGAAAGTGATCGATCGAGTACAATCTAAAACTCGATCGAAATGTCAAAAAGGAGGAGTTCTCGATCCAGTGAAAAGTTATTCGATCGAGTAAGGTTGCTGCAAAAGTTCTCGATCGAGTAAATTCGGTTATTACACGCAGGGAGTTACCCTTTTAACTTCCATTTTTAATTCTTTTATTTCTCTCCTCATTTGTTCTTCCTTATTTGTGCGATAAATCCCCTTTCCCTCCATATTTCCTGCCCTAATACCAAATCCAACACCCACATTATCATCCTTGCTAATAAATCGACTAAAGCCCTCAATCATCACCTTTAAATTCCTCTTTGTTGCATTTAATTTGGGCGATTAGGGTTTACGGGTTTTTATTCGAAATTCGTCATTTTGCATTGATTTTCGTTGATTTTTCTTGCTTAATTGTTATGGGTAATTATCAATTAAGTATTCCCATTGCTCTTTTGTTGATTTATTGCTTATTTCGAGTTAATTGAGCATTTAAGGTTTAAGGTTTTGCGGGTTTCATTCGAAAATCCGACTGAATTTGGGGTTTTTGTGTTTAATTTGATTAATTAATTGAATTTCCCCTTTGCTTACTTGAATAGGATGGAAAGTAGCTCCCTACCCTCGACTAGTTCGACTGTTGTTCCATCCCCGACTGTGACGGTGGTCCCTGCTGTTACCACCGCCACTCCGACTGTTAGTCCAGCTGTTTTGTCTACTGTTTCCCCTACTGTTACTGCTGGTACTACTTCTGCTGTTGTTGCTAGTTCCGTGTCTGTGAAGCAAGCTCTGTTTCGGCCTCTGCAGTTTCTGCTAGCACGGCTGCTAGCTCTATTTTTGCTTCCGTCTCTGCTGCTTCAACTAGCACAGCTACTGCTAGCACTTCAGGTACCGTACCTACTCCGGTGACCACCCCTGCTGCGTGGTCCCCAGCTGTCACAGCCGCCTACCAGGCTGCCTTAGTACCACGCTCCGTCAGAGGACGGGCTTCTTCCTCAGGTACTAGAGGCCAGGGTCGCGGATGAGCCACACCTGCTGTTGGCCCTGTCAGGATCCGAGTTGATGACTCACTTGACCCGCACCCCGACTACCCCGAGGTACGTTTCGTTAATGGTATGCATCGTACTCGTTCTTTGCTTTAGAGAGCTGTGATTTTGCTTCTACAAAGTTTTTGTGTCGTAAGTCGCTTGATAGGTTAGATATTTACGAGCTCGTAGTTGAGATTTTGAACGGGGCGGGGATGTCGGGACTGATTACCATGAGTGCCTTGACCTACAAGGAGCTGACCCTCGAGTTTTTCAGCTCCTTTACCTTTTCTGCTGACGCCTACGCCACTGACCAGACTTGTGCTTGTGTTTCTTTCCGCTTAGTCAACCGGACTACGTCTTGGACCCTAGAAGAGTTTGGCAGTAGATTAGGCTTGTCTTCTACCGGTGAATAGAACCCTCCTAGGAAGGTCCTACGCATCTTGTGGCGGACCTTGGCACATACCCCTTATACGGAGCGCAAGCTCGCTCACATCCACCTTCTCCCGGCCCGTTACTTCTTGCATCTCATCTGTGAGACCATCTTTGGCCGTAAAGAACCTAATAACGTGAACAACATTGAGTTATCTATTCTTGGTGGTTACCTGAACATTGATAGTGAGGGACCTTTTGTGCTTAACATTGCTTACCTGACTGCTCAGTATTTTCACAATGTGGGGCAGAAGACAACGGGCAACATTGTTTGCGGTGGCATAGCCACTTTTCTTGCCCGTTCTATCTTCCCCGTCTTCCCTCGTGACTTACAGCACCTAGACACTGATAGGTACCTTGATATTACTACTATGCTGTCTATGTTTTGGCTTGCTTCTGACCAGCAGACATGGAAGATTTGTGGTTCCCTGTCTGTACCCTTATCTTGCACCACTTTGCCCCGTCTTGTTCCCCTGCCCATTGTTAAGGGCAGGCTACCTCCACCACTACCCATGTTTCACCTCCCACTTGCTCCACCTCCTACCATGTCAGCTTCTAAGAAGCGGAAGAGACCTGAGTCCGGAGAGGGATCCATACCTTCTACGGGTGGCTAGATTTCCACGGCCATTCCTACCCTGATCCCTACTCCTACTCCTACTCCTGCACCTGACCAGACACAGCCGGTTTATCCGGCTAATTTTATTCCTCCTCCACCTTTTGAGGTGTCCACGGTCATGGACCAAGGGCGCCGTGACAATTTGCTTCTTGAGCTTCTTAGCAGGCAGGCTCGTATGGAGAGGGACATATCTCTTGCTTTGTTCCCTCTATACGAGTATCACATGTGGAGAGGACGTCCTGTCCCTAAGGGCTGGCCACACCTGTCTTTCTACCGGTACCCAGCTGAGGGGTACCCACAGCCGGCCAGCGAGGCAGACACCGCTGAGAGGAAGAGAGAGTACGCGCTGAGGAGACGAGGAGGAGAGAGCAGCAGGTGGACCCAGACTACGAGGTGGAGGACGTGGAGGACGAGGCTGATGAGTAGCTACTGGTCTACTCACTTCCCCAGTTTTCTTGCTGGTTTGGGGAAGTTCGTGTTTTGTATGTACATTCTTGCTCTTTTACTTTTTTTGTCTCCTTTTTATTTATTATTTTTCATGCATTTATCGGTTGTATCTTCCCGTTCCCCTGTATATATCTGCTGGTGTATGCTGGAGGACAACGAGGGCGTTGTCCGTTTTGGTGTGGGGAGGGTAATGCATCCTTTGAGTCTGCATTTGCATTTATTTTGCATTCACGTTTCTTTTTTCTGCTTGCATTGTATTTATTTATTTCAAAAAATCATAAAAAATTCAAAAAATCGGAAACTTTCAGAAAGTATTCACGTTTCATTTTGCATATAGGTTGAGTTAGAACAGTTGATTTCCGTGATGATATTGTATTGTAACTTGTCATTATTACTTGAGCCTTGCATTTTTATTGACAGTTATTAACTTAGTCTTGCGCATATCTACGAGTTAATGTCAAAAATTTAGCTGACTGTGTAGACTTGACCTGATAGATTGACAACCTACTTTACAATTTATGAGATTTAGAGCCATATAACTGGTGACATTCATGACCAGTTTACATAGGAATTGAGAGTGGTACTCCTTGCATAACATGTTTATCATTTTTGCACATTTATGAAATTCGATTTCTTGTCAATTGCATACATTCGGGTTTGTGGTCGGTGTCACATGCAGGGAGGTGCTTGCAAATTTTCCCTTCTTTTATTTTTCGCCCATTTACCTCCACTTTAGCCAAATATAGCCTTTCTGACCCATTAGCTACACCCAAAACTAAGCCTGCCCAGTCAAGCTAGTTTAGTGTGATTATTGTGGTATGTTTATCCTTGTGCGGATTTGGCCATTTCGTTGTTTGGAGTTGGTGGAAAGATGAGAAGGAATGAAAAAAAAACATGAAAAAGAAAAAAAAGAATGGGACGTGTGATTGAAAAAAAAACAGAAAAAAAAAGTTAAAAAAAATGAATCAGACGTGAAAGAAGAAAAGAAAAAAAAGAGAAAAAAATGAAAAAGTTAATTGTTTTTGAAAATGAGACCGTATTAAAAAAGGGAAGTTTGTGACGGTCTCACTCTTCTGTTCTTATATACATCCTTTTGAGGAGATAGTATATTTGGTTAGTGAGTTGTGTGCCAATGAAGGGTACTTGCACTTTATTTTCTAGTCAGCTGAGATTCGGATGGTCTTATTCGGTCTTGTTTAGGAACTAGCTTGGCGCTTATACCTCCACATTTCCATAATCTGTTTTGCCTTTTCTCACATGAACCTTACTTTCCCATATCATTTGTAAGCCTTCGGCTGTGACGGAAATTGTTGGTTGGAATGTGTGCATAGTACTTGAATCGTCTATTATTTTTGTTGCATGCATGTTATGTAGGTCGCAGTTTAGGTGAGTGACTGTTTCTCTTTCTCTCTTATACATATACATTTCACTCTTTGCTTCATGAGAGAAGTGTGACCACGTGAGAGTCCGATTTTGTTGGTCTTTCAAGGTCGATAGGTAAGCTTTATTTATGGACATCTTATAACTCGTTTGCGTATTAACTGCTGTAGCTATGACTGTTAATTTTTGTTTGCATTAAATTGGTTCAAGTAGACAAGTCATAGCTAGCTCTGAGTTTTCATTTCCGTTCCATTAGTTTGCATTTAGTTTACTCGAGGACGAGTAAAGGTTCGGTTTGGGGATATTTGATACGTGCAATTTATATAGTCTTTTTAGCCTTTTATTGCAAGCATTTCTATGCCTTTTTGTATCGTTAGGAATTGCAAAATGCCCCGAATTGGCTACTTTGGTTTGTTTTGTCTAATTTGCAGAAATTAACCTGAAAGTGGTGGAACCGCACCCTATTCGTCCTATTTAGCATGCATCACGAGGAGACGGGAGATATTGGAGCGAGAGACCTGCCTTAGAGTGCGTGAAGGAAGGTCAAGGGAGCTGCCAAAGATGAGTTAGAGGCTGACTTGAAGGAAAAGCACTCGATCGAGAAGATTCATGGTTCGATCGAGTGGATTGGTTGGACAAAGGGGTCGATCGAGTTGTTCTATTTGCTCGATCGAAATGCTGGTTATAAGAGTTCCTCGATCGAGAGCTTTATCTGCTCGATCGAGAGGAAATGTTGGAGAAGACCTCGATCGAGTGGTCTGAATCTACTCGATCGAGAGGTTTATTAGTCTATGCGGGCTTTAGTAACCCGTGATAGTTTATTTTTGTTAAGTTTGCATTCCCCTATTTAAGAAAAACGTAATTAGGTCATTAGGATCTATCTTTGACATACTTTTGATACTTTTGCTTTGAAACCTACTGCTTAATCTTTCTCTTAATCCTTGCTCTTTGCTTGACTTGTGCATTGTTCTCTACGCCGGATACTTTAAGATTGTAATCACTCTTTCTTCTTTAATCTCATCTTAATATTTCCTTTAATCTCTTGTTCTTTATTTATCGTTCTTGCCCTAATATTGTTTATGTTTTATTGTTATTACTTCGTCATGTTTTCTATTAGCAAAACTTCTGTCATTATTGTTAATCGCATTAAAAGCATGAGTAGCTAATTCCTTTTATGTCGGGACTAGGGAATCCATGGTAGGATTGTGACGATGTAGTGAATAGGCTAGATACTATACATGTGATAATCTGTCCCCATTGCAATTTAACTGTAACATCAATTTAGTTGAGTGCACGATTCTAAATTACATTAATCCGGTTAAGTTTACTCCTAGATCAGAAGATTGGATTAAATAGGCCTGCTATTATCAGTAGACTACCCTAATGAGAACGGAAGTTACGTTAGTGGAAATCTAGGGTATAAAGTGGACCGGAAGGACCTTTCCCTTATCCTTCTCATAGTAGATTGTCTAGGCTATTTGCAGCTGAGTCGATAGACTACCATGGTGAACCGAAATCCTGCATACTCTCTTTATTTTATCATCTTTATCACATTTTCTACTTTTACTGCTCTTGCTTAATTTCTTTTTCCCTTACGCCTTCGGTAGTTTAGAAACCAAATCAAAGCCCCCCAATTCGTGACTTAGATAGACGGACCTTAGACATATATCTTGCCTCCCTGTGGAGAATCGATCCTACTTATCACTAGCTTCCCTGTTAGTATATTTAGGTTTATTTTTGGTACACAAACGACAGTATTAATGGTCGCCAAGTAAAGCACTACTATGAGATCAAAGTGGTCGAGTTGCTGTACTTCGACCCCATTTTTTAGCCATAAAATTAAGGTAACAAGAGTCGAGCGGGACCTTAAAAACCAGCACTGACCGGGAGGCAACCCGGATTGTATACCTTTTGTAATGAACTCTTTAATCCGTGTGTGTGTGTGTGTGTGTGTGTGTGTGTGCGCTTTTATTGCTTTTTAGTTTAGGTTCTGTCATCAAGTGCACTTGAAACTTTTGCGCTCGTTTTATGCCTATTGTGGACAATTTTGATGGATCTTTCAGGTACTACTTCAAGCCAGTACAAATTTGTGACTATTACGCACGAAAAGGAGGAAAACACGTTGCGTGCATAAGTTGGAAAAATTCGATCGACTGAAATTACTGTCGATCGACTAAAATTACGAACAGGTTTGTGAGAAAAAGTCGATCGACTGAAATTGGTTGTCCATCGACTAAAATCAAAAGTGCCGAAGTTAAAAAAAGTCGATCGACTAAAGTGCACTGTCGATCGACTAACTTTCGGTCTATCAACGTGTTACAATTAATAGAAGGGGTTTACTATCCCCTATTATTCATTCATTAACACAAAACAAAAGGAAAAAAACACAAGAGAGCAGCAGTGAAAGCATACACGACCACATCCCGTCATCTTCATCCTCTCTTTTTTATTTTTTCTTGCTTGTTTTTGGTGCTATTTCCTCCTATTTTCCGTCTCTACTTCACACAAGTAAGTTTCCCCTTCATCTAATTTCATTTCCCCGTTTGTTTCAAACTTTATAACCCTTTTTCCCATCAATTGCAATCGAAATTAGGGTTTACAAATTTGGGGATTTTCTGATTTTGTGTCCAAATCATGTCTATCATGCTTAGTATACCCTTTGTGATGTTTCAATTAAAAAAAACGGTAGTAGTGTTGTCTTTTTGGACGATTTTGAGAAATGATTTTGTGACGATTTTGTGCGATATTTGTGTGGATTTATCGGCTATTACAATTGATAATTGAAGGTCTATTATGTGATAATTTCAGAATGGACGATGGAGGCAAAAGAAGACGGACTACATGACAATCATCGCGAAGCGAGACGGCGCTGCCAGCCTCCAATAGCAGTCACGACAATTATATATCAACACAAAGGGGTACCGCACTTATTCCATATACTCCTATTTCGCCTATTGAAGGCTTGCGCGATTACCCCGAGGTGACTTTTTATTTAGTAGCACAAATGAATCGTTTTAGTGCCCTGTCAGAATACCCCATTGTTCCAACCCGTTTTCTAGACCGTGATAGTCTAGTGTCTTTGGGAATTTATGAACCTGTTGTGGAAATTTTAAATGGAACTGGTATGTATAGTTTTGTGAGTATGAGGGAATATACTTACCAGACACCCACCCTTGAATTCTTTAGCAGTTTTAAAATGTATGCAGGGGACTATGACGAGGACGCAAATTCTACTTGCGTCTACTTTTGTCTGTTTAACCAAGACTTTCGTATGACCTTAGCAGAGTTCGGCGCTCACTTAGGCTTACACACTGAGGGACCACACACGGCCCCTCGGAAGTTAGTTGAGCCCATGTGGGGCGCCATAGCTGACCACTTTGAGGGTAGGAAGAGGGGGAAATTTGTTCATCATCTACCTATCCGTGTCTGGCTCCGCCTTATAAGTGGTACACTATTCGCTAGGAAAGAGTCCAACAATGTAAATGCTGAAGAGTTGTCCATTTTAGCAGGTTATCTAAACATTGATAATGGAACTCATTATGTTCTTAATATTGCCTATCTTGTTGCTCAGCGATTTACTAATGTCGCGATCGGAGGCTTGTCCTCCATTCACTGCGAGGGGTTGGTTACACATATCTCCCGCCGTCTCTTTCCTGATTTTCCCCTGGGCATGAGGCCCATTGGACACGCAGATCTAGACATTGATAGTTTGTGTCTTTTTATTATGTCATACATGAAGAATTTACACTGGCTCACTGATGATTATATGTGGAAGATCTCCTCATACTTGTCAGTCCCT
Organism: Silene latifolia; assembly: GCF_048544455.1. Lineage (NCBI taxonomy): Eukaryota > Viridiplantae > Streptophyta > Magnoliopsida > Caryophyllales > Caryophyllaceae > Silene > Silene latifolia. Next base: position 86,266,574 of record NC_133527.1, on the reverse strand, counting down.
TTACCTTGTGACACTCTCCCACCTCTTATTCCTATGGCCCATGTTAGGAATAAAGCAGCCCGACCTCCTTTTCCCATCTACCACGTTCCTTACTCGCTGCCCGAGAAGTCCACTTCTCGCTATAGGCAGTCTTCTCGGTCTACTAGGGAGACGGGTAAGTCTTCTAGGGCAGCACATACCTCACCTCGTGCATCTCCATGCAATGAACCCTCCACTACTGAGACTGAGACTCGGCCTGGACCTCAGCCGGTATACCCGACTCACCTTATTTATCCCCCTCCTTTTATGCCCCCAGTGGTCATGGATCAGGTGGGGCGGGATTATCTTTTACTTGATATGTGCAGGCGTACAACTATGATGGAGCTGAACCAGGCTTTAGCTGGGTTCCCTGTGTACGACCACTACGCCAGTTCTGGATAGTTGCCACCAACTGGGTGGCCTCATCCGTCTTACTACCGCTACCCTGAGAGAAGTTACCCCGCCACTGCTGGCAGTTCTACTACGGAGGAGGACACGGTTGAGGTGGAGAAGAGGTACCGTGCTGATCTCGCTTCACGCTCTCGAGAGACGAAGGAGGAGGATGACGATTATCTAGAGGGCGACGACTAGTAGCAGCTGACTACGACCTCCCCTTGTTGTTGGCTGGTTTGGGGAGGTCTTTTGCGTGACCTATTTTGTTTGTTCTCTTCCTTTTCTACTTTACTTGTCTTTCATCTCGTTTTGCGTACCCCTTCTCCCATTTATTTTGATGATGCTGGTGTTTTCTGAACACAATGAGGGCATTGTGTGATTTGGTTTGGGGATGGTATGCATCTGTCTATTTGCATCCATTTGCATTTTTATTGCATTTCTGTTTGCATGCTAATTGCATTTCCGTATGCATTGTTCTTTCATTTCCACTACAAATAAAAAACAAAAAAAAAACAAAAAATTGAAAAATTCGGAAAAAAAATACAAAAACATGTTTTATTTTGCATTTTAGGTCAAGTAGGAACGGTTAGATAACAATGATGAAACCGCGTCTATGCTTTTATTATAGCCCAAGCCTTGCTTTGTCATTGCCTTTCTTGTACGGTCATTGCATAGTCTACGAGTTTTTGATCAACTTTTCTGAACGAATAGACTTTACTTAATAACGGCAACCTACTCAAAATTTCTGAGGTATAGAACTAAACAAACTGATGACATTCATGATCAGTTTCATTCTAGGATGAGAGTAGTACTCCTTATATGACATGTAACATCAATTTGCATAAACACGATTTTTGTCTTTTAGTACCTGTATGCATTCGGGTTAAGTGGTGGTGTCACATGTGGAGAGGCATCCTTTTTCTTCTTATTTTACCCTCGAGTCTCACATTAGCCAAATTGACTTGTTCTGACCTAATTGTTAACCACAATCCTATATAGCCTACCCTAGTCAAGCTAGTACGGTTAATATTTTTGGGTACGTGTGTATCTGTCGATCTTGGTAATTTCTTTTTGTTGTGAAGGGTCTTAGAAGAAGGAAATGGAAGAATTAAAAAAAAGGAATTGAAAAAAAAAAAAGAATAAAACGTGTAAAAAAAAGAGAAGAATAAAAAAATGAAAAGTTAAGTTGAAAAAAAAGATGGTTGTTCTCCTATGTTTTTACTCCATATTATCTGAGGAGTATTTTTCTGATTTGGTGCGTGAATTTTATGCTAAGTTTGGGCATCACTTCATCGTGTATGGTTGGGTTGTTGTGCAGGATTTGTTTACTATTGGTTTCGTACGGTACTAGCTTGGCTCTTACCTCCACATCTCCAAAATGTTTTGCCCTTTCTTATCTAATTAACTCACTTCACCATATTTGTAAGTCCTCGGTATGTGACTTGGTCCTGTTTGATTGGAATGCATATGTACGATCAGTAGAGATAATTATCATGTTAGACTGCATGCATGTTATTATAGGTTGCAGTTAGGTGAGTGTCTTATTTCCTTCTTGTCTTACAATGAATAATCTCACCATGTTCTTTAACGAGTGATGAGCGACCCGTGAGAGGCTGATATATACGAGTCTTGCAAGGTCAAATGTTCAGTAGTTGTTTCATTAGTATAACTCGTTTGCAATCGATTTTGTACATTAGTTTTGGCTGCTTGCATTAAATTGGTTTGGTCGTTGAAGCATAGTTAGCTCCGAGATTGTCTGCCGTTCCATTAGTTGTTTATGTCCTTAGTCTTTGCTTGCTTGGGGACAAGAAAGAGTTTGGTTTTGGGTGGATTGATACGTGCCCATTTCATACATTTATTATGTTCATTTGCACACATTTCTAGGCTATTTTGAGTAGCGTAAGCTACTATTCTCCCGGGAATTTGCTACTTTGTGTTGTTTTGTATTTACTGTAGATTTGAACCCGAAGGAGTATAAATGAGCCAAAACCCGTCCCTGAAGTCGCATTATGGATACTAGTGAAGCTGAGTTCAGGAAGATCACGTTGGAGTGCGTGAAGACATGAGGAAGCATGCTAAAGTAAGTAATAGACGCTGCTGTTTCCCCAGAAAAGTCGATCGACAACTGCTGATGGTTGATCGAATGATTGCGTTTGAAGAAAAAGTCGATCGACAGCCTATGATGGTCGATCGACTGGTTTGCTCAGAGGAAAAATCGATCGACAGCTTTATTTGGTCGATTGACTGTTTTGCTTATCAGGCCGTGTTGATTTAATTTGTTAGTTCGGCCCATTAGTTGTTTAATTAATAAATCTCAGCTATCTCTATATAAAGACAAACTGAGAACAATTACCGGTCAAACATTATTTTGCTCTAGTATTTTCGGATTGCAAACTTTGTAATTTCCCTTCCTTATTCCGGTAATTAATTAACCTTCGTTCTTCAAGTTCTTATTTGTTTTAATCTTTTTATTCTTCTTTATTAGTTTCGAGTTTATGCTAGATCATTATTTATATTTCGTCATCATGTTTAATTTAAACTTTATTATTATTATTATTATTATTATTATTATTATTATTATTATTATTATTATTATTATTATTATTATTATTATTATTATTATTATTATTATTATTATTATTATTATTATTATTATTATTATTATTATTATTATTATTATTATTATTATTATTATTATTATTATTATTGCTCAGTTTATCATTACAATTATGCGTAGCTAATTTCTTTATGCTGGGATTTAGGGGATCCATGGTTATGTGATGGTATTTAATTAGGACATTAGATCTAGTGTAACTATCATGTTTGAATTGTTAATCGTAGCATTAAATCTTAATTAATTAGTTGAATGCATGTGACTAGTTACTTAATCTGGTAAACTCCAACCTAGATCGAGAGATTAGAGTGAGTGAGACCTGTTGCGAACAATATAATACCCTAATAAGAGCGAAAGCATATTAGAAGTATTTTAGGGCGAATAACGGACCGAGAGGACCTTTTCATTACCCTTTAGACCGTATTTATGCTGATCTTTGACCCTTACGTTTGACCGGTGTTAGACCATGGTGAACCGACAATCCTAGCTATCTCCCCTTATATTTTTAGACTCGTTTACTACTCTTTATTTCTCTGCTTTTCACTACCTTAGTATAATAAACAAACCAATCAAACCCCCAGATTTGTTACTTAGACAGACTCATAATTATCAGATAGAACACGTTTGTCTCCCTGTAGATTCGATCCCGACTACCTCTGCTGTATTAGTTTAGACTGGTTGGTTTTTTTATAGGTGTGCGATTTAGCCTGTCAACGATCATCGTGCTCTCCTTGATTCTTCAGCCAATGGGAGAATCCAGGATAATACCAATGATGATAATGTATGGAAGTTGATCTATCAGATAGCTACCCATACTGCTAAGTATGGTAACCCCAGAGGAAGTAAAAGTGGGGGTGGAACAGATAATGCCGTTGTGGCACAATTGGAAGCATTAACTACCCAAATCGCTGAGATGAAGACTACCCAGTGTTTGGGTAATAAGCAGGTGGTTCATGCTATTATTCAACATGAGGAGTCTTATGCACGATGTGGTATGGATGGTCATAGTGCAGCTGAGTGTTTGAGCACAATATAGCAAGTTAATGCCTTTCCGTCTTTAATGCAAGGTACACCTTTCTCTAATTTTTACAACGAAAGGACGAAGGAGCATCCTTTCCTTCAGTGGTCTAGTCAGAATGTGCAAACTCCACAGCCGCAACAACCGCAGAAAAAAACATTTGTGGTTCCCCAGAATTGTGGTAATCAACCACAAGGAGGCTACCAAAGGCATAATCAAAGAGGTCAACAATACAATAATCATTCAACAACCTCCTGAACAAGTTCCTCACCAAACTCCTAGTAATGATATGGGAGAGATGAAGGCTTTGTTGCAACAAACGTTGATGATGCAACAAAAGCCAGACGACTCAAATAGGCGAAGTTGTGGCTCATATTAAGATGTTGGATTCCCAGGTTGCTCAAGTAGCCGTCCAAAATCCTTGAAATCAGCCCGGAAACCTTCTTCCTCAAGGTAAACAAGCTCATGAGCAGGCTAATGCGATTTATCTGAGGAGCGGCACTACCTATAAAAATCCGGAGATGCCCACTAATGAAGATGAGGTACCCTACGTGCATCCTAAGGCATTGGGTAATTTGGAGCTAAGTGATGACGAAAAAGAATCAAATGAAACTAAAACACGAGGCAAGAAGAAAAGCGAGAAAGTCACTGTTCCTGAGAATACTCGATCGAGTGGTGACGGACTCGATCGAGTATCCCCTGTACTCGATCGAGTTACCTCTGAACTCGATCAAGTATCCCCTTTACTCGATCGAGTTGCCTCTAAACTCGATCGAGTACACCCCGTAACTGACGATGGTGTTTCTAAGAGTACTTATAAAGCAAGGAAGCCGAGCCCATTACTATTGCACTACCTTTTCCGCACCGACAACAAAAATCTAAGCTGGAGAAGCAGTTCGGACGGTTCATGGAGGTAGTAAAGAATTTACAAGCGAGTGTTCCATTTAGTGAGATGATCACTCAACTGCCGGCTTATGCGAAATCCATGAAAGAGAGACGAGGAAGAGATCATTTGATGAAGTGGATACGGTTGCATTTACTCAAAAGTGCAGCGCTATGTTGCAAGCTAATTCACCACCTATGCTAAAGGATCCAGGGATTTTTTCTATTCCTTGTCATATCGATCATCTTGCTATTAGTCAAGCTCTTTGTGATATAGGAGCTAGTATCAGTGTTATGTCGTATTCTATATGTAAAAAGTTAAATATGGGTCGACTGAGTGTTACTAATGTGACCTTGCAGATGGATGACCGATCTATTAAATATCCATTGGGTATGTTGGAGGATGTTCCAGACAGAGTGGGAAAATTTTTCATTCCAGTTGACTTTGTTGTTTTAGATATGGCTGAGGACACCCAAATTCCTATCATCTTGGGTAGATCATTCCTTCACACAGAGGGGGCGGTTATAGATGTTAGGAAAGGGAATCTGACATTGGCTGTGGTGGATAACACAATTGTTTTTAACTTAGAAAAAGTTTTGAAACACTCCATGGTAGCAGAAACTTGTCATAGTATTGATATTGTTGATTTTACTATTGATGAGTGTCTTACTTTGTGCTTGAGTAGGGATCCTCTAGAGATGCCCTAGTATCTAATTCAGCTGCTGAGACGAGTTCATGGAGTCAGGAAGTTGATGAGATTGAGAAGCTGCTAACTGGAGAGGAGTGCCCAAAGCAAAAGGTATACAGCTTAGGTAGCCCATCTAAAGCTACTGAGGTAAAAAAAAACTCGAACTTAAACCCCTTCCCTCTCATCTTAAGTATGAATTTTTGGATGACTGTGAGATGAACCCGGTAATTGTCAATGCTAGCCTAACTGAAGGCCAACTTTCTGCTTTGTTGGCTATTTTGAAAACTCATAAAAAGGCTATCAGGTATAGCATTGACGATTTACAAGGTATTGGTCCTGATTTTTATATGCACCATATTCATCTGGAAAAAGGTCATAAACCTAATGCACAAGGTCGGAGACGGTTAAATCCTCCAATGCAGGAGGTGGTAAGAAAAGAGGTACAAATATTACTTGATGTTGACATTATATATTCTATTTCTGATTCTAAGTGGATCAGTCCTGTCCAAGTTTTACGAAAGAAGGGAGGTATTATAGTAGTAACCAATGATAAAAATGAATTAATTGCTACTAGACTTGTTACATGATGGAGAATGTGCATAGACTATAAGAAACTGAACTCGGCTACTAAAAAAGACCACTTCCCACTTCCCTATATTGATCAGATGTTGGAAAGACTAGCATGCCATAGTTATTTTTGTTACCTAGTGTAGACACCTCGTTTCTGCATCTCCCGCCAAACACCCAGTGATGATTGGGCCGCATGTTTAGCATATGTTGCGATTTTATGACGTTTCGTAAATCGGTTAACAAAAGGTAACTCCTAAACTTGTGTCTACCCCTTGGTTGTCATCTAGGTGTCATTACGGTCGTTTTGGTAGTAATTAGAGTACATTTGGAGTCCGGGTCAAAAACCGTCTTCGTTTTCTAAAACCGTCAAATCCCATGTCAAAAAACAATGTGCTTGTCCACCTAAGGTTAGGATATCATAAAATGTTGTGAGTATATCTCATTTTGAGTCTCATGCCACTTCTTTGGGCTAAGCTTAAAGTTTATATTACAAAATGTGCATTTCATTTAGCTAAAATGACAACCCGACATTTAGGCCCGTTTTATGAGGTGATAATGACTTTTTTGGGTCCGGCCTATTTCACAGAAAATTTTATATATTTCTCTTAACTTTCTAACACCACCGAAATCACCTTAATCTGAGTCTTGTAGAGAATGTTAGGCCTAAAATACCACAGGCTGTCAAACGCGTTTTCCTGCGCAGAAGAATACTACCCGAGAAAGGACGCAGTAAGTGCTGCGCTCTAAGGGTCGCAGCACCTGCTGTGCCTTTTCTCAAGGCTTTCTTTTTGTCCAAGTTTCCGTGTTTCGACCTAAGTCGGTTGTATCCGGATCTTTCTTTCGTATTCCTTTCCAAATTATACCCTTACCATATAATTCCTCCGTGTGATTAGTATAAATAGAGACCTTTGGCCTCCATATTTGGCACGCGAGTGTCCGCCCTTCTCTTCTCTCTTTGCATTCTAAGACCACGTTATTGCCTTTCGACGCCTCCGTGCTTGATCAATCGACCACGTAAGCCCAGATCCTTCTTGGTACCATTCATGTTTGCATGACCGACCAATTTGACCACTACACAATCAATTAATCAATCTTTTAAATTCCTTTTTCAAGGGCACTTTCATATTTGCATAGATCGAGTTGAGTTACCACCAAAAAACCGTTTTAGTTAAATCTCGTGACGCTAACATGCAAGTCTAAGGGTGTAAATCCCATTTTATTTATTGTGCTTTTATTTTGCATCAATTAATGTAGATTTATATCAAGAGCATGTTCAAAAAACCGATTTAAAATCCATCTTTTAAAACCGTATTTACAAAACAGCGGAGGTCAGACGTCGAGAAGAAACGCAGCAGCAGCTGCGCCTCTTCGAAGAGTCGCAGCACATGTTGCGCCTCTTCCCGAGGCTGCTCGCTGCTCCTGCTCTTCTTCTTTTTCTTCCTCGACTTCCTGTAATTTTTTTCCTTCTTTCTTTTTCTTTCGTCCTTTTGTAATTTTCAGTACATAAATCATGTTTTAATAACTCCTCTTTTATTACAATGCTTAATTCGTCCTTAATCCTGAGTAATTCAATACTTGCGGGTTTTCGTCGTTTTAATTCAAATCGATTCTTCTGGGTTTCGACTTGTTCATGTCGAGGTTCTGGAATCCTAATTTGATACATAAGTTTTCTTATTTGTCTAGTTTCATTAATCTAATCTCAAGTTTCGTTCTTTCGTATTTCCGACACGAGTTCATCATTAATTATGTAAACCGCTGTATTTTCTCGTTTTAATTCGTTTTATGACTTGCCCAGATGCATGTAATCAATTAAAGCACTTCAACTTGACCATAATATCAATAATCGATCTTAAATCTACCAACGAAAGAATACAATGTTGCGGTTCTGACTTCACGGCCAGAGCCCAGCTCTAGAACAGACGCAGGGATTGCTGCGCCTCTTCCAGAGGACGCAGCGGATGATGCGCCTGTTCTGAGCTGGCATCTGTCTCAGAACTCTTCTCGCTTTGACGTAGCTTCTAATTACGGCGTAAATCAACTATTATCCGTGTTATCACTTCTAATCTGACGTATTTCCGTATTTTATTTCTAATTATATTGTCTTTTATTTTCTTCTTAAAATCCCGTTTTTGAGTGTGCGTCTAACGTAGATCAAATAAAATTTATAATTATTGTAATTTTAATTATTTTAATTAATTTATTATTATTATGTATGGTTTATTTACTTGGCTTTCACATGTAATTAATCTAATTTCCAACTTCGACCAAATTGTTTGCTAAAGTACCTGTTAACTGACATAGCCTAATTTCACATGCTATGATTAATCTATGTTTGTTGCCTTGCATGCATTACATCGACAATATATTAAATATGAATAATTTACCTAATCATTAGTAGAGGCTGTTGGAATATGTGTCCTCCGACAATAATGCGATCACAATTGTTGATCATGATGATCACATGTTTAAATCTCATTTTAAGAATACTTGTGGGATATAATATTTTATAGTCAACTGGTCCACACATATCGGTAATGATTGGCTGATTAGAGTTTGACATTACTGTCGTGCAACGGTGGTGATCAGTTGATCCCCTTAGATCATACCTAAAGGGAAATACTCTTAATTGATTATTTAATTAATCGTATGCCGATACGAGTTAATTAAATTGCTTAAAATTGACGGATGATTTTGTGAGTAAAGTTAACGTGTCTTATTGTAATTCGATTAAATTAAATATCGTCTAAGTAATCGAATTGTTTTATTACTTGGATGAAATTATTGTTTACGAAACAATTGAAATTGAAATTGAATGAATAATTTATTATAAATACAAGACGTTGTAATTTATAATTTGATAAACCGTTTTGGTACAAGTAATTACGAATTACTAGTCGATTTTGTATATGACATATTTTATGAGTATGTTGATTTTTAATATGTTAAAAATACATTACAATTTCATATGTCAAGTAACATGTCACATATGTTACAATTGACAAATGACAAAATAAAATGGACCACCCATTTTATACATGTGCCGAAAATTAGAGGGTATTAGTGGATAAATTGTGTTGATTATTTTAATAAGAGAAAAACACAATGATAACCTACCTACATGTAGCCATGCAAGCCTACACTTCTTGGGAAGAAAGTTGGATCCATGCATTGGCTCCCCAATAGACACCCCCACCGGTTTTGATGAAGAGGCACCAATATGGATTCCTCCATATTCATTCTCTAAAATTCTAATTTCTCTAGTGTAAGAAATATATTCTCTCTATGTCTTATGAAACATTTTTAGAGAAATAAAACCTCACAAAAGCTCCTCTTGCCCGAAAATTTTCAAGAGGAAATACACAATATTTTTGTGTCAATTTTATAGTAAGACTTATATTATTTCTAGTACAAAATAATATTAGTTATTAAGGGTAATCCTTGGGTATAATTCCTTGGGAGAGATTCTAAACTTGAATCTTATTCATGCATTATTGGAAAGCTTAAGAACTAACAAGAAGGAGATCTTGTTGGTGCCCAAAAATCCGAAACTACAATAGTAAGAAATAACGATTTCTTCTCTTATCTTATTTATGTTTGCATTCATAAGATCTAGAATTTATTTTATGATTAAATAAATTTGAACATATATGAATATGTATATTTATGAGATTAAATAATTCTAACAAGCGGTATCATGAGCCTTAGGTTGTTTGCATGCAAATCAGTTTATAGTTTTTCCGAGTTATATGATTAACATACAAAACTAATTAATTTGGTTTTATGGAGATAAACCTTAAAATAAATTTGCATGATTAAAAGTTTCTGGTCCTAAGTGATTTTTAGGACATTTTGGTTTGTTTATGGATTTTATTGTTCATTTTACATAATATTGGCATTAAAATGTGATTTTTATGATAAAAATGTCATTTTTGGACGAAAAATAGCTAAACTTCGAATTTTTCAGTGGTTTTTGGATATGTTTTAACATATTTTATCTACTGATGACCTGTAAATTTTAATGATAAAATGAGTTGTTTGCTCGAAATATGTATTTTTCACGTTAAAATCGTATTTAAATGGGTAAATAGGTTAATATGAGTTATATTTTAAATCTGGTCATGAAAATTTAGTATGTTGTCACATGAAATTTTAAAAGATGTATGTAAAATATTTGGCTATAATGAAGTCTTTATGCATGATTTATGAATTTTTGATGAAAAATCACATAAATAGTGACTTTAATTAGTAAAAATGCTAAAACATACTTCATGACTAAGGAAAAATGTCACATGTTGCATTTTATCATATATTTCAGATCTAAAAATGAAAAGTTGATAAAAATAATTTTTCTCATATTTTTATGGTCATATTTGTTAAAATCGATAAACCGCAACATTGTTTTTCTCGATAAATTTTCGAAAATTTTAACCTAAGTTTTGAACATTATGAGTGTCATGGTATTTTTTCCAGAATGTTCATGGTTTAAATTTCAAATTTTGAAATTATTTGAAATTTTTATGATTTAATTTGAAGTTTATGGCATAATTTTGTATTTCTGGGTCCATTTATGAACAATATTAAGAAATAAAGTTTAATTATTGTCAAATATTAGTGGAGACTAATTTTGAGTCCTAATATGATTAGGGTAATTAACTTGTACATAAATATGAATTTATGTAATTATTGTGATTTTTAAAAGGTTAAATCACGCAAATCCGTAAAAACCGATTAATATACGATATTGGCTCTTTAAAGGCGATTTAGCATAAAATCGAGCATGTTCATACATATTACAATGCTGCATTTTATTTATGATTGTCATATTTTAATTTTATGTAATTTTACTTAATATGGCCTTAGTTTTAATTGATATTACCCGAAATGTATGGGAATATCGATTCAGTTGTAATTTATTGTGATCTCGTATCACCGTTTTGTAATTTAATAGATTTATTTTTATTTTAATTACAAATGTATAATAGGAAATTATGTAATTTATTATGTAATTTATTTATTCCGGAGTTCCTTGAAGACGGTGCCACTCGAGAAGGCGATCCATCAAAGAAAGTATTGCCTTGAAATGCGTGCCAAGACCGAAGTTCAAGGGACCAAAGGAGTTGGTTTCCGAATTTGTAATAGTTTATTAGATTTACTATTTTAGGAAGGCCATACTAGGATTTTATTTTTATGCTTTGCATTTTATTTATATGTTGCATGCATCGCTAAATCGCCATAACTAAAACATGCATTTTATTTAATCGAGTTTATCGACTGTGTCAATTACAATTATCGTAGTTCACCGCTTTAGTTCACTTAAAACGTGATAGATAATAAATTGACATGACCTCTCGCTAAAATAAACAATTGAGACTTAGCCTTACCAAAAAGTAGAAACCATGAAAACCTATTTCATGAGGGAGTGCACTCGGCCCTACCGGGGTACAAACCTTGTTACGTAGGGGAAGTGGGTGATAAATGTCTACCCACCGAATTTATAGAGACAAGGGTTATATTCGGCTTTACCGATGCCCAAGTTGATGTAAATTTGAATCATGGACACATTTATTCGAAATTTGGGTTGAACTCAACGAAAGTATTCTCGACGGTTGCCGGATGTGTTTCGGGCTAAAGATAAATATTAATGTAATTTTATCGACCAAGAGTTCTAAAAGTAGAATCGATTAAAGAGTTAATCCACCGAGTTCCATTGATGTGGGTTGTATTAGGCTTTACCGATGCCCAAGTTAATATGAATTTGGATCTTGGAATCATTTATCATAGTTGGGTAGAGCTCACTATGTAAATGCTTTACTTGTTATTTACAAGTATTAATAAAACGATAAATGTTAAGTTTTCCACTATTCCGTTATCATATTGTTCTATTTCTTTACCTCAATTTATATACGATATCATTTCGATTTTAGTTCAAATATCCATTAAAACATCGTAACTAAAGACAAAATTTGAATTTTTCTTCTAAAAACCTCGTATTATCCATTGTAAGGATCTCTTGTGAAGAGTATAGATAAAAGTTATTCATGAGCAAACGGGTTTTTGATTCTTAACTAACATATCTACTTACAATGAATTGTTTCTCATATGCTTAATTGAGTTAAGTACTTTGAAACGTTAAATCATTTTAGTAACTAGATTTGTTGGAAATCAAAATTGACCAAAATACCGCAACCACTTCAATGAAAGTTTTAAGACTAAACGAATGAATTGAAGAGTAGTCTTCATGAAATTCAATTTTGCTTCTCTAAGCAAAGACTCATTGAAATGAGTGGGAACATTCTCTTAAACCGTTAAGAAAAGGACGAAGTTCAAAGAAGTAAAATTAGAATGGAATTGATACAAGGTAATGTTAAAAGTAAAGTTATTGAGAATAACGATACTAAATCTATCAATCCCGACCGATAAATTTTCCATTGTCTTAATTGTTGGACGCTAAAAAGGAAACTACCCCAAATTATTGAAGAATCAACAAGTTAGTTTTGGGACATCTAATGGGACCTTCTTTAAATGTTTATTTGATTAACATAAATTTTGTTAGTACTACTTCGTCAATATTAGAAACCAGTGGAGGTTTTCATCATTGTATTCGATACATAAGATGATTATAATATGACGACTAGCATCAAATAATGTCGAGAGATAGAGTCATTGTGTAATCAATCTAGTTTTGGGTTTATAGTTGTACTTAATTATGACTATTAAGTGCATAAACTCTAAATAAGAATATAAACTTGTTAAGATACAAAAGAGGTTTCACTTTTGTGACCCTATACACCATGATTTGATGTATGGCTAGCCCATTATCAAGGTGATTATATTCTAAACCAAACTATAATGATATATCATGAAGATGATGCAAGACTCAAATTGGTAACCTAAGATTAAACCTTAGATTCTGGAATGATGAACGCAAAGAGTTATCGAGTACTCTTGAAACCATTAGATCTTATGGTATATGCGTATCTTGTATTCAAAGCAAGATGTCTCGTGCCTTTTGGTTGAAAAGGAGATCGAGGTTTTAAATCATTAATCCAAAATAGGTTGATCATTTTCTTTTACCAACGATTTAAGTTGACGCTAATGTGTTCACTTAATAAGGTAAACAGAGAAATCTTTGAAGAAGTTCAAAAAGTTCAAAGAATCACGATTTAGTCGTGATGGGACTATCAAAGTAAAGACTTTGATATAAGCCAAAGGAAATGTGATATAGTATCACAAATTAATCTCTCTTAGCATGCATTAGGGGATAATGTGTGGTTGGATAAAGAAATCAAACGCTATTCGATATGGTTTGGACTTCAATCAAGTTACTTTGAGTTACTTGATCCTTTTGGGGATTTTATCATTTTGTCTAAATTACTTTTCCACTAAATTTAAAACGAATCATATGAGATATGAATTGGTAGGGTACCATGTTTGTAAGTTTTCAAAAGAAACAAATGCTCATTTTTCCTTACTATAATCATGAGTACAACGGGTTTGTGGCTCGTGAAGCTGTCTTTCTAGAATACAAGTTTATTTCCAGAAGACAGAGTGGGAGAAATTTTTCAAGAGCCACAAACAATGTTATGTCGCAAGAAACTGGTCTTTCTTGGCTACATGAGACGTTTTGTGTAAGACATTGTTTCTTCAAAACCTAGGAGGTTAAAGCCATCACTTGTTGAAGATGATGAATTAGTGTTACTTTTAGAAAGTAAAGAGCTTGCAACTTACAAAGAAATTGTTTGATTCAAGTTGATTACTTCTGGAAAGTAATGAACATATGACTTACATGAGAGTGTTTAAGTCACAACTCAATACAAGGCTTAGAGCCATGAAAATCCGAAATAAATTCCAAGTGAATTGTTAGATATCAAAGCTTGATTGGTGGCAAAGAGTTTTGTACTAGTTGAAATGCTTAAGTCTATTTGGATCTTCTTAGGGATTGTGTTTCATTATTATGATATACATATAGCAAGTGAATCTAAAACCCACCTCTTCAATTAGAAGGAATGTATTCAATACATGTCTTGAGTTTTGTAGATTTTTGCAATCCTAAGATAATGTGCAACTTAAGAGATGGTCTTGAGTAGGATATCAATGAGTTGGAATCAATGTTTTGATCATATTATAAAACTTTTCTCAATAGGTTGAGAAGTTGTGTTTGTACATGGAGTTTAGTGGGAGTTACGGAAATTTTAATTCGTCTTATATGTGGATGACATATTGATCATTGGGAATGATTTAAGACTTTGGAGAAATATAGTACATCTTTAATATCCGGATTTATGGAGATAAATCTACATGATATTAATGTCAAATAAGGAGTCTTATGTTGATAAGATTCATGACTAGTTCAATCTAATTGAACATATTTGATTGATTCCATTTGCTTCCACTGCCGAATCAATTAAATAGGAAATGATGTATAACTCTTCATATACTTTGAGTATGATGAATTGTTTCAAATCGAATTTAAGTAATAGTTACCTAGTAAGCCATAACGATTACCCTTAAGTGCTTGCAGAAGCATTAAGGATGTACAGCAAAGTGTTTTTGATGCAATTTTCTGTAAGGGTGTTACACAAATGGCAATTGACAATTGAGATTGCGCATGGTTTCCGACAAAACCATAATCAAAACACATTAGGATGGTTAAGATACCATTGTGGCTATGTTATTTAAGAAATAGATTTTCTAGAATCGTTCTAGGCAATAAAGAACAATGAGAAATATTTACAACGGAAATTGAGTACACTTGCAATCATAAGATGAGCAAGAGGATGGATCCCACACACTGTGAAAACAGTGGGACCTATTCTAAGGCTAGAGAGCTTATGTCTAGATTGGATCTAGACACGTACTTAGAAAGTTGATAAAACCTACGAATCAAAGCCTTCTCATAGGCTTAACATGATGAGTCATGTCTTATGTCATTTCAATTGCAATGAGATGAACAACTACATATAAGATGAAAATGGATTATAAAAATATGAAGTAGTAATCAGCTATTGACTATTCATATGTGATAATCACATTTGTCGTTCGAGTTTTTAAATCTGAAAACTCCTTTTATACTTTGTTACATCCAAACGGGTTGTAGAGACAATATTGAACCCCGTTAAAGTGAACCCGGAATAACATGGTATTTGCCCATAGTCACTTGTATGAGGTGACGTCTCGAAGTGACTAGAGTGTGATGCGATTGATGGCAAGTTCAAGTGCCATAGAGTCATGTGAGATGACTAGTCGATCATATAGGCAGACTGTTAGGAACACTTTGTCAGGCCTTATGACCGCTTATAGAGTTCTGGCAAATTTATATAGCCTGGTCGTGGTGAGAGCTACTATAGTATTCTAATGAGTCGATTCTTTTGACTAAAGACTGTTCGCCTAAGGTGGCACAGTTTCAGATTAACTTTGATTTGTGTTACTACGACCTTCGTAAATGGGGTCAAATGGGCATATTTTGGGTTATGATGGCTGTGGCTAGTCGAAGGGAATAGTGCGATAGGAATTGTCCACCCCCTTGTCAAGGTTAAAATAATATCTCAGGGCCACTCGAGGAGTAATGAACTGGAAATGGGTGGCCACGCTCGGAAGGTATATATGGTAGATAACTGCGGTCAATCAGTTATTCTCCAGATCGAGGAAACCACTCTCGATATGATCACTTGCAAGTACGACCCGAAAGACACCTTGCATTGAGCGGGAGATAGTAATAGGACAAGAGAATTGGTGACGCACACTTGTCAAGGACAAGTGGGAGATTGTTGGAATATGTGTCCTCCGACAATAATGCGATCACAACTGTTGATCATGATGATCACATGTTTAAATCTCATTTTAAGAGTCCTTGTGGGATGTAATATTTTACAGTCAACTGGTCCACACATATCGGTAATGATTGGCTTACTAGAGTTTGACATTACTGTCATGCGACGGTGGTGATCAGTTGATCCCCTTAGGTCATACCTATAGGGAAATACTCTTAATTGATTATTTAATTAATCGTATGCCGATACGAGTTAATTAAATTGCTTAAAATTGACGGATGATTTTGTGAGTAAAGTTAACGTGTCTTATTGTAATTCGATTAAATTAGATACGGTCTAAGTAATCGAATTGTTTTATTAGTTGGATGAAATTATTGTTTACGAAACAAATGAAATTGAAATTGAATGAATAATTTATTATAAATACAAGACGTTGTAATTTATAATTTGATAAACCGTTTTGGTACAAGTAATTACGAATTACTAGTCGATTTTGTATATGACATATTTTATGAGTATGTTTATTTTTAATATGTTAAAAATACATTACAATTTCATATGTCAAGTAACATGTCACATATGTTACAATTGACAAATGACAAAATAAAATGGACCACCCATTTTATACATGTGCCGAAAATTAGAGGGTATTAGTGGATAAATTGTGTTGATTATTTTAATAAGAGAAAAACACAATGATAACCTACCTACATGTAGCCATGCAAGCCTACACTTCTTGGGAAGAAAGTTGGATCCATGCATTGGCTCCCCAATAGACACCCCCACCGGTTTTGATGAAGAGGCACCAATATGGATTCCTCCATATTCATTCTCTAAAATTCTAATTTCTCTAGTGTAAGAAATATATTCTCTCTATGTCTTATGAAATATTTTTAGAGAAAAAAAAATCTCACAAAAGCTCCTGTTGGCCGAAAATTTTCAAGAGGAAATACACAATATTTTTGTGTCAATTTTATAGTAAGACTTATATTATTTCTAGTACAAAATAATATTAGTTATTAAGGGTATTCCTTGGGTATAATTCCTTGGGAGAGATTCTAAACTTGAATCTTGTTCATCCATTATTGGAAAGCTCAAGAACTAACAAGAAGAAGATCTTGTTGGTGCCCAAAAATCCGAAACTACAATAGTAAGAAGTGTCGATTTCTTCTCTTATCTTATTTATGTTTGCATGCATAAGATCTAAAATTTATTTTATGACTAAATAAATTTTAACATATATGAATATGTATATTAATGAGATTAAATGAATTCTAACAGAGGCCGCTATCGAGGCGGGCAGGATTAGGTGTTCGAATTAAAGAGCTTCCTAATATGTACCCTCACCCCTTACTCCAGTTATCTCTGGACATCCGTGTCCATTGGCATCTCGAGAGTCATTCTAGACATAGAATGCTAATGGTAACGAGTTCTTATTGTTTATGTCATTACTTTGTGTCTTGACGTGGCACTAGTATTCGAACAATTTCCAATTTTTCCACAATAAATTGGTGGCGACTCCACAAATGCAGGCTTATTCAACCTTTCACCGGTTTCAATGCCTCACCAATTGGTAACGGTCCATGACGTGTTTTGGCAAACCAAGGTTCCGTGGGAGAAGTGTTGCCGCCTCGAAACCAATGCGCGGGTGGCCCATGTCCACAGTTTGGCGACTCCGCTGGAGATGATACACATACGTGTTACTGAGGGTGAAACTTGAACAAGGTTCGGGAATATTTTATACGAGACAGTTGTCGATTTTCATTACTCGACCTTCTTAGGTCGTTTCATTTGGTCTTCCTAGACCTTAACCCAACCCATTTAACCAATCGTCCCGTCTGGGCGGTCCAAATTCGTATCTGAGCCCAAAGATGGATAGCGATTGACGTCAACCATACCATGATGCTTACTCATGTTTGTATCAAGAGCTTTCACTACTCGAGGAAATGGACTAGGAACCGACCTTACTCATGTTTGGCACGGACCTCTCCACAAACCATGGTTTGATAGCTTGGTATGACAACCCACCTTTTCAGCCAAAACCTTTTAAATGCACTCAGCATAGTGTTATAATGCTTGTTTGTATGTGTGTGTTTTCCAAATCAATCACGTGTCTAAATTCCTCATTTATAAACAAAATAATGTCAAAATTATTGTGTAAATAAGATTCATTTTCAAACCTTTCAAATATCACATTTGTAAACCAAATAATGCCGAATTTTCCAATTTTCAGATTTCAATTTTCCAACAAAAAAAAATCTTTTCAAAAATCCATTTTGTAAATTAAATAATGTCCAATTTTCTGTAAATGTAAAATCCATTTCGTTTCAAAAATCACTTTCTATAAAATTCTATTTTCAAAATTCAAGTCAATTTTAAATCCTCTATAAATAAAATCCTTTGTAAATTACCAAAACAAAAAACGTAAAAAGTCCAAAAAAAAACCAAAAAAAACGTTTTAAACCAAAATACCATGTAAATGTAAATATGTAAATTCAATTGGGCCAAGTTAGAGTCAAAATTCAAAATCGACTATGTCCTAGTCGGAACTCTTTTAAGTTATAAACCCGTCTTCCTTTACATTTTGGGTCTTTTCAAATTCAAGTCAAGTCCTAAGGCGTCATGCCGTCATTTTAGAACCCCTACCCCAATTCAGTTAGGATCTAAATATTTTCGACACCTCGAGTCACACGTGCCCGAGTCATATACAAAAGACTTATTAACACCTATAAGCACACCTCGGGTATCTACACTCATGCTCGAGTCTAGAATCAACAAGTGTCATCAATCCCGTCAATAAGGTCAACCATATAAGGGTCACTCAGCAAAGTCAACACTCGAGTCTAAAATTAAAGTCAAGGACCGTGAATTCAAACACAAGAAGTCGCTCACGACATTTCACGAATTCACAAGTTAAGTCTAGATTTGTCGTCTTATCCTCGTAATTACTTGTCCCTTCCTGTGTTCATTACTTATTTCTATAGTATGCGTGATCCTATGTCGAATCGAGTTGTAATGCGCGTCATTTATGTCGAGTAGGAATCCAGCAAGTTCTGTCAATCAGCAAAGTCACGAAGCAGCTCAAGCCATAAGCAACGTGTCTCTCCCATACGTTTATGCCATGGTCCTACGAGTTCAACCTACAGTGGAAAATTTGAGCATTCGCGTCCTCACCCTTGAAAATGGGATGGTGAAAAATAACATGTCACCTCGATAAACCTCAAGCCTAGTGTAGAGTCTATTGATCGAATACGAAAGAGGGGGGTGAATATCTATGCCCACTTTTTTGATTTATTTGATAAGTAAATATTATTTGATTTTATTGATTAAAATCAACTAATTAATTACTTAATGATAAATGTAAATAATGAAAAACAAAATGAAGAGAGACACAAGAAATTTTGAAGTGGTTCAGTTTCACAAGTCGAAACCTACGTCCACTATTCTTGATTAATAATTTTAGTACCTCTCTACGGATTACAAAATTATCAACCCACTCGTATAATCAACTATGATTATAACTCAGATTGAGTATCGCTAAATACTCTATACTAACTAACGTTAATAAGAAAGTAAAATATAACTCACTGAAATTCACTTAAATGAATAAGGAAGATTATGTGATGTACTATGGTCTGATAACGTATTTCACTTGGAGCGATTGACAATATGATGCACGACTTTTTTTTTTCTCGAAATAAGCAAACAGAAATTGTTAAAATAGTTTTTGCTCAAAAGTATGCTTAAAAAGAAATTGTGAAAAAGTTTAATTATGCTTTGGATGTGAAGCGTATTTATAAGAAAAGTCTAGGGAATGCAAAACCTTAAACCCTAGCCACCAAAATTAAGGAGGCAAGATTTAGGTTTAAAAACCCTAACTTATTTTTTAAGAAACATATTTATCTTCCCTTTGTTTATTGTTGAGAATATCTTTTAGAAACCCTGGGTTTGTTGCATGGAAAAGAAACGACTCCTAGGAGGTCGTCTAACATACCACACGAAACCCTAGGTAGATTTAGATCAACAACAAAACGAGATAGAATGTATTATAAACCTTAGGTAGCATGACAACTCATAAGTTATATTACTAACCAATAGGAATATTCATAGATACATTAATCAATTTAAACTCTTGATAAATATAACTAAAATACTCTTTTATTTTTGAAAAACATTTGAAAGATCTATTTCCAAAGACATACATCATTTGTGTCATTCAAAGTTATAGGTGAAATAGCTATAACATTGAACTTGATTAGTAAAGTTATAAGTGAAATAGTTATAACTTTACTATTCAAAAATCATTCTAAATGGAATTGTTACAGGATGACGACCTATACTATCTAATCTTCACAGATCTTCAGTATACGAATCATATCTTCATCTTGAACACAAAACTCTTCATCTTGAATCTTGTGTTACTTGATGTAGATCTAGCTTGAATTGTTCTTCAAAGTTGTGTCTCATTGAGCTATAACTTTGATCTCACAACTTGTAATTGGTATTTATAATAAGACTTAAACACACAATTACATGCAAATGATATATAACATTTAAATCATCGCCTGTCACACTTGTCATTATCAAAACAATACTATAGGTCAAACAAATTCCCCCTTTTTGATGATGACAAGTCTTCTATGATTTGTGACTAAGTCTAGTTCCCCCTCAACATAATACTATCAAAGTTATAGTAAAGTTGATCGCAAGAACATAACAAACTAGTCAAAGTTATAACTTGAAAGACTTTAAGAGATAACGGGTCTTGACAAGGAGCAAGCTTAAACAAAGACTCAAATCATAATATTTCTTCCCCCTCTTGGCATCATTGAAAAGACAAGAACAAGGATATAAAATGACTAGAATAATATAAACCGAGGTAAGAAATAACAATGTAAATATGGAATATAATACGAGTCATAAAACACATAAGCAAGCAAATAAGTGCCATTAAACTACAAACCACAATATTAGTTGGATCAAAATAAAGTATAGTTTATGCCAATAGGCCGAATAGAACATAAAGCCAAAATGGGCCGAATGGAATTAACACACATGCTAAAGAGTTTGATAATTAACAAGCAAAATAATTATAAAGCTTAGGCATAAGGACGAGTAGGATGGATTCAAAGGAAATGGTGACGGACTTTAGTCGGGTCCACGTAACCTGGTCGGATGCGAAACTCAAGAGTATCAAGATGATCCATACATGTCCAAACATGAGTAGCTTGAGCAGTAAGAGATGTATCAAAGTTAAGAATCTTCAAGGACAAGACCTTGACCGCCTCAAACACCACGTGCATATCTTCCCGCATTTTGTTACCCGCGATCCACAACGCCCCTCCTTGACTCATTAAGTTTTGGACCCCATAAGTTGTATGAATACAGTCATGCATGGTATGGTCCACGCAATCACTCACCACGCCAAGCCTAGCCTCAAACTTGCGTAAAAACTCCATCACCTCAACACCAAGCTCACCACCTGAGGAGCCTCCTACACCACCCGAGACCTCCTTCTCCTTTACCACACTTGCCATAAAATCGCAAATTCTTTTATCTTGTGCATCAAGGCGTTCCATCATACTTCCCATAAACACATCTAATTTCGTTTCAAGACTATAAACATCAACCATAACCGGTTTCTCCAAACCCGGACTACCCTTAGCTTGAAAAACCAAATCCGGACCCATTGCCGCTATTTTCATAAGTTTCAAGTATGCATCACTCATGTCATCCCGAAGGACAATACCATAGCTAGTTGGGTCAACAACTTTCTTGCCCTCTAACATGCGTGAGATCCACATGCCATAAGGTAAATCCAAGGTTGTGTAAACCTTGTCCTCCGTAACCGAGTATCTTGTCTGCAATATCCGGTAAAATACAAGTAAAGCCAAATTAACTCTTTCTCCTTCAAGCCACTTTTTCACCACAACCATATCATAGGAAATAACCTTGTCACGACCACCCCGACGTGGGATAATCGTGTTCCATAAGAAATTGAATAAAAACTTCACCTTTGGCGAAAAACTACCTGCCAATACCGTGCTACCAATATTAGCACCACCATCAACATACTTCTTAACACTTACCTTCTCCTCATCGGTTATGTCACCCCATTCCAAACTTGGATTAATTTCGGCTCCATCATCAGGAACCGAAAACAGGGTGCAAAAATCAGCAACCGAAACACAGACTTTACTACCATAAACCACAGCACTTAAAACTCCAGATTTAAATGAAATAGAAGCATAAAACTGGATGACCTCAATTAGGTATATAGGACCCAAAAACCGAGATACATCCTCCCAACCTTGAAAATTAAGAAAATCATTAAAAAATTTCAAAGCCATATGTTTATCACACCATACCTTAGAGTAACTCCGACCACCATAGATATTGTACTTTGCAACCGGATTGACTAGCGTCCTTTCCCCCTTGGTTAATCTCAACGTGTCTAACTCGGATGCCGTAGCTTGTGGCATGAACTCACAAAACAGGGTACGTTTCACACCACCACGAGCCACGACATCTTCATTCTCAGGGACGATTTCCAAATTAGAAGTTACCTTGTTTTTACCCTTGTTCAACTGTCGCCTCTTCGAGCCCTCGAGCACCGAACCCGACTGTGCAACATCCGAAACAGGGGATTTTGGGTTTGGGTTTGATGAAAGGTTGAAATCAGGGGCTATGCATGGAGGTTTGGAGGGTGTGGTGTTGGTATTTTTGGTAGTGGACCGTGTTGAATGCTTGGAAGCCAAGGAAGTTTTTTTTTTTTTTTTTTTTTTTGGGTTAAGACGATGATGGTGGGTGATGTAAGATGTGGTAATTGATTGAAAAGTAAAATAAGGTAGGTTAATTATGGTAGGGGTTGAGTATAAATAAGGGAAAAGTGATTGTGTGAAGGTTGTGTGTGCCGCGTGGGGGTATGGTAGGGTAAGGTTTTCGTTTTTCTTTTTTCTTTTTTTTTTTTTTGTATTTTGGTAGAATTAAAAAAGGAATCTAGAGTAGGTGTTAATAAGATATGGTAAATATGTGATAATATTTTATTTGGTAAAAATGTAATATGTACATAATATGGTAGGATAAAAGATATAGAAATTTCGGCCAAAATTAGGTTTTTCGAGATTTTGGTAAATATTGTGGTCCATATTTTAACAGAGAAATATAATACTCAAGCATGCAAGATATTTACGTAAAATAAACGATATTAAACACAGATATACTTGTAACTGAATATACGGACACAGTCATATAAACTTGTCTAATTCTAACCAGTCATGTAAGTTCGCAAAATAAATATGACGAATTTAATTGCTACTGATTTAACCAATTTCCAACCGCAATATCTCAAATCGTCTTCTAGCCAATGCCTTTGTAAATATGTCAGCCCATTGATTTTCAGTACTACAAAATTCTAGTTTAATGTTGCCTTTTTCTACTTGGTCGCGTAAGAAATGGTGTCTAATGTCTATATGTTTAGTACGAGAGTGCTCTGCAGGGTTCTTAGAAATAATGATAGCACTAGTTGATGTAAAATAAACACAATTTTACCAAACTAATGTAAAAATACTCGGATTTTGATGTTTGATTTTTGAATAATAAAATACGTAGCGGAATTAAAGTGTTTTTGGTGTTTTTTTGTATATGCACGAAAATTAAAAGGGTTATGAATTAGTTATGAAAATCTCGCAAGACCCCTCAACTAAAACTAGGGTATGACGTGAATAAACTCTCCTTCCTCGCAAGAAATTCGAAGATATACACGAATGGTGGCTCTCACCTCGCAAGGATCGAATCACACCAAAATCTCAACCTCGCAAGGAAGAAATAAAGAACTTATAACTCGCAAGCTATAAATCACACAAGTATAAAACTTGAATTAAACTCTCTCATTGTTAAACTAAAACTGATTACAAAGACCCTTATTTATAGTGCTAGGATTGACATCCTATTCCTAATAGAAGATAATAAAATCTTTCCTAAACTAAATAGGAAATAATAACTATTCTAGTTACAATTAGAAAACTAGCTTTCCTAAACTTATTTGGAAACAAATAATAACAAAGTGACTCGAATTAAGAAGCTAATAACTAGACTCGATTTAGGGAAGTAACAATTCCATTCATCCTTTGATTGTCTTAGTTCGTCCAATTTGCGTCACCCGCGTAAAATCTGGACAGCTCACCTTAAATTGACCATATCTCCTTCGTTACCTAACCAAATAAAGCGTGTGATCACTCGTTGGAAAGCTTACATCATGTACTTTCATTTAAAACAGGAATCATACCTAAATTAGCCAAATTTTCGGAGATATTTATCTTTTAAATCGAGTGAACGAATCTGAATTGTTAAGAATGATTTGAACTTGCGTTTTGAACATATACCCATGTCCTTCCTGTATCACTCGTATTATCACAAAATATAGGCATACGACCAACATTTACACCATAATCACATAGTTGTTGCTTTAACCATAATAACTGAGAACATATCAGTCCAGCAGCTATATACTCGGCTTCAGCAGTAGACAACGCAACAGAATTTTGTTTCTTTGAGCCCCAAGTAATAATGCATGGTCCAACAAACGTAGCAAATCCAGAAGTGCTTTTTCTATCTAAATAACATCCTGCATAATCTGCGTCTGAATATTTTACTTGTTCGAAATTACACTCAAGCGGATACCATAAGTATAATTTTGATGTTCCAATTAAATATCTCAAGATACGTTTTGTTGGAGTATGTGTCCTCAACAATAGTGCGATCACATTATTGAAACTCATAATAAGAATACGTAAAGGGATGATTCATTTTATAAGTCAACTGGTCAACATTGATCGGTAATGATTGGCTGACTAGAGTTTGACATTACTGTCGTTTCTATGGTGGTGATCAGTTATTCCTTTAAGGTCACACTTTAATGACGATCCTCTTAATAGATAAAATTAATTAATTGTATATTGATACAGATTAATTAATTCCTTAAAATGGAACAATTCATGAATGTGAGTAAGAATATGAATCTTGTTGTAGTTCGATTAAATGAGATTCGTTTTAGTAATTAAGATGTTATATACTAAAACTTTGTTTTATGAAACAATTAAATTAAGAATGAACGGTTAATTATAATTGCAATGTGTTGTAGATTATATTAACATGGACCTTTTTATTTACTTGTAATTGTGAATTACTAGTCAATTGTTGTATATAATTAAATTAATATATGTAATGATATTTAATTGTTAAATATGCATTAATATTATTAATAACATGTTACATGTCACATATCACACATTATATGATAAAATGACAAATTGACAAAAATAAAATGGATTCCATATTACATGGGGCAACCGGTTTTATGAGAGGAAATGGGTGATTTGGTTGAATTGTTTTATTTAGTGGAAAACATAATGATTAATCATTCTAACCTAATCTACACCCTAGCTTATTTAGATAAGAACAATTCTAAAAAGGTATGAGCATGCATTGGGTCTCCTCTCCCCTCTAGGGAGCCACCGGTTTTCTCCCCTCTTTACACAATAAGAATTGTTCTTATTTTTCATGATTCATTTTCTTACATTTTTCATACTTCTTACTTTCTTCCTATCTCTCTAAAATAAGTTTTAGAAAAATAATTGTTCTAAAATCTAATATATAAGTTACTAGAAGTAGTAATACAAAACAATATTAGATCATATTTTAAGGTTAGCTACTAAACTAATCTAGTTAATTATTTAGTAGTTTTAAGGGGGTTGTCTTGGTGCAATTGAAAGGAGGTTCTCATACTTTTGGGACTAAAGGAATCATCCAATATTTAAGCTTAAGAACAAGTAAGAAAGGTGTTCTTACTTGTGCCCTTATATCTGATTTCCATATTGTATGGAATTTTATTCTTACTTCTAATTTTCTTTATGTTATGCATGCATAAGATCAACATCTAATTAAAAGAGTTATTTAGATCTATAATTAAATGAGTTTAATTAGAGGGTATAGTATCCTTACAAGTGGTATCAGAGCAAATGGTTGTTGCATGCATAATCGGCTTAGTTTTTCCGACTAAATTAAAACTAGAAATTTGTGATTTATATGATTAAGCCACAAAATTATTTTGCATGTTACGTATTCTGGTCTTAAAATGTATTTAGGTCATTTTATGATTTATGGTAATTTTTTGCTCATTTTAATGATTTTTAGTAATTTTATTACATTTTAATGTATAAAATGGTGTTTAAAATGCTAAAAATAGTTAGACTAAGTTTCTAACCTTGAATTTTTTATATGACCTCACATGCATATTTTGCTTATTGTATGTAAAATTTCGTATAAATTTGATTTATTTTGCATGATTTATAATTTTTATGAGATAAAAATGACTAAATGGAGGTAAAATGGTGAAATTTTAGATGAATTTGATTCATTTTGCATGATTTATAAATTTTTAGGTGTAAAAATGATATAAATGGTGACTATTTTAGCATAAATAGCTAAAACAAATTAAATGGTATGAGAAAATTATTTTAGGTTGCATTTTTTATCCCACATATCAGCTCTAAAGTTGGAACATTGATTAGATTAATCTTCATATGCTTTAGATGTTTTATTAGATAAAACCGATAAATTGCAACTATATTTTTCTCGAAATAGATTCGAAAATTTTAACCTTGATTTTTGACATCATGAGGGTCATGGAATTATTCCAGAATGTTCAAAAATTTAAAATTCAAATTTTGAAATTATTGTAATTAAATTTGGATTTATTTCATAAAAGATTATGATTTTAAGGTAAAAAATGAGCATAAGAGACTAGAGAGATGAGAGAGAGAAAATCCCAAAAATTCCCAGAAACGCGATAAGTTTCCTTTTTTAAGCCCTAATTTTTTTTTTGATTAGATTTTGCAATGGCACGATCGAAAAAAGCACAAAATAATTCAAAAAAAAATCAAATACATCTGGTAATAAATTGACAGGACGATATAGTATCCTCGAGGAAGAACTTAGTGAGATTCAAGAGACGGTTCAATTGAATCCAAAAAATACTGCGCGATGTCTTCTTCCGTATGATCTTGAGCTTGATTTCGATGATATCCCTGAGGTAGCGGAGGAATTGGAGGAGGAAATTGATGGAGAGATTTTCCAGAAGGAGGACGGGACTTAGACAGAAGTGATGAGTAAGAAACTTAAGCAACAAATGAAAAAGACGGAGCCTAAAGTTCAACCACAGGTACTTGTTCAACTCTCTGATGATGATGTAGCTCCTGAAATTTGTTATTGGAAAACTGCAATATATGATTATATTTTAGGAGCAAATCCTCCTTGGAATGTTGTAGAAGGATTTGTGAGGCGTGTTTGGAGTAGGTTTGATGTTGATAAAGTCTCCTTCCTACCTAATGTAATTTTCTTGGTGCGTTTTAAAACCTTTGAAGTGCAACAGAGAGCCCTACAATCTGAACAACTTATGTTTGACAATAAACCTGTTTTCATTCATGAATGGAGTGCTGATACAGAGTTAGTTAACCATGAGGTTACTGCTGTTCCTATTTGGATAAAATTGGTAGGGTTGGAGTTAAAATTTTGGGGTGCAAATGCATTGAAGAAGATTAGTGGTATCATAGGAGAGTACATAAGATGTGATGATGCTACTGTGCATAAAACATTACTCTCTTGTGCAAAGGTTTTGGTTAAAGTTAAAATGGATCAGAAATTTCCTACGGCTGTTGAATTCATGGATAAAAAAGGGAAAGTGCAGACTATTAAGGTGGAATATGATTGGCTTCCCCTTAAGTGCTCTCAATGCAAAGGCATGGGTCACTTGGCTGCCAATTGTAGGAAACCTAATGATAAAGATAAGGTAAAACCCAGGTTTGTAACTAAACAGGTGTGGAGACCTGTGGTGAAGCCTACACAATCTGTAGCTCAACCAGCAAAACCAGATGGAAAAGGGAAGAATCATAATGGGAAGAAACCTGTTGTGACTACACCCAAGGTTATGAGAACTTCAATTACCCCTACTAGGATTCTTACCAGGATGAAGTCCAAAGAGTTTGTAGCTGACAGTATTCCCGGAAAGTCTACTTTTATGGAGGTGTTTAATAGTGCTGTTCAAAAATCTGTTCAGATGGCCAAGGGTGGTCTGAGTAGTGGTAGACTTAGATTGGAAAGAAGATTTGAGGAAGGTGCATCCTCTCGAGTTGATAATCGATAATATAGGATTTTGGAACATAAGGGGTCTAAATAGCATTAATAAACAAAAAAGAAATAAAATGGTTTTTGCATTCAAATAAAATTGGGCTATTAGGATTGGTTGAGACTAAGGTGAAAAGTAATAATTGATTGAGTGTAAGGAATAATATTTGTTCTCTTAAGCTATTTGTACTAATAATAGTAAGCATAAAAGGGGTAGGATTTGGCTTTTGTGGAATCCTCAAGGGTTTTATGTAAACATTGAGGATATTACTAGTCAGACCATTCATGCTTATGTGAAGGACAAGATCAATGAGAGAGCTTTTTAGTTTACTTGTATGTATGGGTTCAATGATCTGGGTATTAGAAGTGCTCTATGGGACAGTTTGAAAAGTTATAGTCATCATTGTGCTGAAGCCTGGGCTAGGTGGTGATTTTAACAATGTGTTAACTTATCAGGTGTATTGAGTACTGTCATGTCCAGGATATAAAGGCTATTGGCTCATTCTTCACTTGGAACAATAAACAAGGGGCTACTACAAGGAAATATAGTCGGTTAAATAGATTTTTGGTTAATGAGGAATGGCTAAGTATGTACCCATATGCTTATGCTAACTTCATGCCTAAGGGACTATTTGACCACTGTCCTTGTGTGGTGCAGTTTGAGGAGACTATTCAGAGGAAGAAAGTGCCATTCAAATAGTATAATATGTGGTCATTAGCTACTGGCTACAGTCAGATTGTGGAAACTGCATGGAGTGAACAAGTTGATGGTACTTCAATGTATTAATTGGTTTCAAAGCTCAAAAAATTGAAAGGGCCTCTTAAGTGCTTAAATAAGAACAACTTTTCTGATCTAGAGAACACTGCTTCTATCATATTTATGGCTTTGCAGCAGATATAACAGGAATTAAGGGATAATCCTTTAAAACCTAATCTGATCCTAACTGAGAGAGAGGTGGCCAAAGAATATACAATGCTTCTCAATGTTAAACACCCGTTTTTGATGTAAAAAAACTAAGGCTGAATGGGCACTTGAAGGAGATGACAACACTGCCTACTTCCATGCTAGTTTGAAGGCAAAAAGGAATAGAAGTAAGGTGGTCCAGATTGTGAATGGAAATGGGGATTGCAAAACTAGTCCTGATGAGATTAATGGAACTTTTGAAGACTTCTTTATTCAATTGCTGGGAACTAGTAAGGAAGTTGTCAGTGTGCATAAGCTAACAATTCAAAAAGGTAAAGTGTTATTAGTTGATCACATAGAGATGTTGATGAAAAAGGTGATTGTTGAAGAGATAAGGCTTGCAATGTTTTCTATTCCTGGGACTAAAGCTCCGGGGCCTGACGGGTATAGTAGTTAATTTTTTAAAGACACTTAGAGGACTACTGGACCTGCTGTTTGTGAGGCCATTATTGATTTTTTTGAGCATGGTAAACTTTTAAAGCAAGTGAATAACACAGTTCTTACGCTGGTACCCAAGGTGGATATGCCTTCTTCTGTTACACAATTCGGGCATATTGCCTGTTGTAACACAGTTTACAAATGTATAGCTAAGCTATTATGCAATAGGTTCAGTGGGGTGCTGCCATTTATCATAAGTTCTAACCAGAGTGCCTTTGTAAAAGGAAGAGATATAGTAGAGAACATTATGGTTTGTCAAGACTTAGTTAAGCTTTATGGTAGGAAAGCATGTTCCCCTAGACTTATGATGAAATTTGATTTACAAAAGGCATATGATAGCATTGAATGAAGTTTTATAAAGGAGATGCTTGAGGCATTAATGTTCCCAGGGCAGTTCATTGACTTAATTATGGAGTGTGTTACCACTTCTTCTTTTTCTTTGGCTCTGAATGGAGAGTTTTTTGGGTTTTTCAAGGCTCAGAGAGGGATCAGACAAGGAAACCCACTCTCCCCTATGGTATTCACAATATGTATGGAGTATTTGAGTAGGTGTTGCGGTGGTTCAAGATTATGAGGGCTTCAAGTTTCACCCTTTATGTAGGAAGATGAAGCTATCTCATCTGTGCTTTGCAGATGATTTACTTATCTTTTTCAAAGGGGATAAGACTTCTATGACAATTCTATTGAGAGCCTTTGAGACATTCTCCTGTGCTTCTGGTCTGCAAATGAATCGTAGTAAATCTTATATCTATGGCAATGGGATAGCCAGTGAGGATTTTCAGGAGCTGTCACAGCTTGCTGGGATGCCTGAAGGTAAGCTTCTATTTAGGTACTTGGGGGTACCATTATTGCCAAAAGGCTGGCTGCTAGTGACTGTTCTAAGTTGGTGGAACGAGTGGTGGAAAGAATTCGGGCCATTGGAGTTAGGAAGCATTCTTATGCAGGAAGACTTGTGCTAATTAAATCTGTACTCAATAACTTGCATTGCTACTAGGCACGCATTTTCATTCTCCCTGTAAGTATTCTGAACAAGGTTGAGGCTTTGTGTAGAAGTTTTCTTTGGCAAGGCAAGGAGATTTCTAATGGCCCAGCTCTTATTGCGTGGGATATATGTTGTAAGGCTAAGAAGGAAGGGGGTTTAGGTCTTATTGATCTAAGGAGATGGAATACATCTGCATTAGGGAAGTACATTTGGTGGATAGCTCAAAAAGAGGACCATTTATGGGTTAAATGGGTTCATGCTATATATATGAAGAGTGAGAACTGGTTTGATTATAAGCCTAAATCTGGAGCCAGCTGGTCTTGGAGGAAACTTTGTGGAGTAAAAAAGAAGTTGAAGGTAGGGTATAGGGATGAGTGGTGGATGCAGTAGGGGCAAAAGTATACTATTAATGTTGGGTACAACTGGCTGGGGACGTCTAACCCTAAGGTTGAATGGAACCCTTTTGTCTGGAATAACCTGAGCTTACGTAAGCATTGTCTGATTGGATGGATTGTGGCTCATGGAAGACTGCTCACTAGGGTCAGATTATATCAGATGGGAATTTGTGGGGAAACTGTTTGTTGTATATGCGGGGTTCAAGTTGAAAGTCATACTCATTTATTCTTTGAGTGTGATTATAGTAAAGTTTGCCTAGGTTTGCTTAATGGGTTCTTTAAAGTGGCCATTCCTGCTAGTAATTTTATGCAATGGTGGTTGAAGCTCAGAATGAAGAATTTGCTAAGGAAGAAGATCATAGCTGCTAGCATTCAAGCCTTGATTTATCGTGTTTGGGAGATGAGAAACAAGAGTAGAATTGAAGGATTGCTGTTGAGGCCAGAGACTCTGATTGTGAAGGTGCTGATAGATGTTAGGCTGCGGCTTCAAATGCTACATTCTAATGGAAAGATCAGTGATAGCTATAGAGATTGGATTTGATTGTACTGATTTCTTATAGTTGATGTATGTTTGAGTTGGTTTTTAAAAAAACGATTGATGTAATTGGGTGGTTTTCACTTTGGTATAATATTACTTACATTTTACCAAAAAAAAAAAAGTTGAATTATTGTCAAAAATTGAGTGATGACTAGTTTTTGAGTCCTAAGATGTTAGGGTGATTAACCTGGACTAAAATTAGATTTTAGTATTATTTTGTGATTTTAATAAGTTAAAAATCGCAAATTTCCATAAAACCGGATTACATACGATATAAGATTTAAGTAGGGCGATTTGGCACATTAATTTTGCATGTTATATACATATTATAATGCTGCATGTTTCATTGATGAATGTCATATTTTATTTAAGTAATTTTGACTTATATAATTTTATCTTAGTATGGCCTTAGTTTTTTAAATTGGTATTACCCGTAATGAAACGGAATATCGATTCGGTTGTAATTTTAATGTGATCTCGCATCACCGTCTTGTAATTTAATAGATTTAAATTTTTATTACAAATGTATAATAGGAATATATATATATTTTTATTATTATTTTGTAATTCCGGAGATTCCTAAAGACGGTGCCATTCGGAAAGGAGTTCCGATCGAGACGGTGTCTATCCTTGGGAAGCGTGTCACACGAAGATTCAAGGGACCAAAGAAGTTGGTTTCCAAATTTGTAATAGAATATAAGATTTTCTATTTTAGGAAAGGCCATACTAGGAAATTTACTTTACTTTATTTGCTTGCTTTATATGTTTACATGCATTGCCAAATCGCCATAACATCACATGCATTTTTATACTTATATCGTTTTTCGACCGTGTCGATTATAATTATCGTAGTTCACTAATATAGTTCACATAAAAGGTGATAAATAATAAATCGACAAGACCTTTCACATATTTAAAATTGAGATTAGCCTTTCCAAATAGTAGGACCCATGAATCCCTTTGACATTTGGGGCAGATTCCGTTTCCGGGGTACTTTTATTTTTCATCGGGTAAGTGGGCTAATAACAAGTTATTACACGCGAAATTTGGTTGGTCTCAACGGGACATGAAGACTAGCCTTATGTTCCGAGGCTAGAGATGAATTTAACGTAATTTCATCGACCGAGAGTTCTAATTATAGAATCGGTTAAAGAGTTAACCCTCCGAGTTATATTAGTGAGGGATGTATCGGTTTTCCGTGCCCGAGTTAATATGGATTTGGATCTCGGAATCATTTATATAATTGGGTGGAGGTCATTATATAAATGCTAAAACATGCTAAAATGTTTTAATATATTAACGATGAATGTTTCTTTTCCCACTATTTCATTGTTTTATGTTGTTCTTTATCGTTTCTCCTATTAATATACAATATCATTTCGATCTTAACTTATGTCTCCATTAAACCACTATTGTCAAAGACGAATATAATCTCTTTCTAAATCCTCAAATAAACCGTTTAAATAGAGCATGGACTAGTTCCATAGGAATCATTCTATTCCATAGAACTCCATAGGAGTTGTCTTATGTCATATAAGATTAGTATCTTAAATTCCTAACATGCCTATGTATGATTTCTTGCGAACAAATATGAATAGAAATAATAATTAATCAATATATATTTTGATGAATTCTTCTATATTCATGGTTCAACAATCTTATTGCTCAACCTAAACACTTGTCATCAAGCACTTAAGTTGTTAAGAACATGACAATGTAAAATTGGTAAATTAATTTGTTAGAAATTTTGATTGACCAAATACCACAATAAAGTTCATCCTTGTGAAGGATTAGCTAGGAATTTATATAAAGATAAGTCTTCATCAAGTAGAAATTCTTGTAATGAGTGGGAGCAATAAGAAGTAAGTACCTATCTTAATTGTTAAGGATAGAACTAGGCTCGAAAGAGAAGGTGTTAGACACTAAAATAGAGACAAACCCCAAATAAGTAAAGATCTAAGAAGTTGGTTGTGTGATTCCAACATATTCCTTCCTGAATATCTATAACATTAACATTGCACTCTTGCCAATAATCACATCATGAGTATTTGATACAAATTTGTGAATCATGTTAGAAATTACCACATTTCATGATTACGAAATGTGGCAAAAGGATGTCAAAACCCCCCCTTTCTAAATGGGTATTTAAAGGAGGATGTGTTCATAACACAATCCAAGGGTTTTGTAAATCCCTAGAATAATAACATTGAATAATCGTACGACGACTAGAAAGAATAAGTTCAGAAATTTGCATGAATGGAACTAGGGTATTTGCCATTTCATCCATGAACATATGAATATTGTAGTGTACTCGTTTTAGTTTCGTATTTAGAAATGTATCTCAATAATTGTTATGATATACACCAACTCTAAATAAGAATATAATTCTAGTTTTTGTAGAAAAACGCACAGGGTTTCACTATTGTGCAATTAAAACAAGCGTTGTGCCCTTATATACCACGATTAAGTTTATGGTGAGACCATACAAGTCAAGGTAATTATATTCAAACTAAAAATAAATGTCATATATGCAAGACTCAAGTTGGTGACCCCAATCATTTCTCATTTCTCGATTGAAAATCGCATTAAAACTAGTTTTGACTAGTATCCTACAGCATTTGATTGTAAATCTCATGAAATGTACGAGTCTTTGTGGAGACGGGGGGCCCACGGGGTTGCTTGGGAAAACAAACGTTTGCATTTGTGGAGTCGCCACCAATTTATTGTGGAAAATTGGAAACCGTTCAAATACTTCGCGTCTTGTGAAGACACAAAGTAATGACATAGACACTAAGCACTCGTTACCCTTAGCATTATATGTCTAGAATGACTCTCGTGGATGCCAATGAACACGGATGTTCACAGAGATCTGGAGTAAGGGGTGAGGGTACGTATTAGGAAGCTCTTTTGATCGAACACCTAATCCCGCCCGCCTCGATAGCGGCCTCTACTAATAATTAGGGAAAATCATCTATACTTGATATGTTGTCGATTATATGCATGCAATGCAACATCCAATAAATTAATCCTAGCATGTGAAGGTTAACTAAGTCGATCAACACGTAATTTAACATACAATATGTCGAATTAGGGTTTAAGGTTGATTACATGTGAAAACAAATAAAAGATAATAAAGATACAATAAAATACAATAAAATTACAATAAATTACAATGGTTTGATTGATTTACGTCGAAGATACACTTAAAACGGATAATTTGAGAAAAGAAAGGGAAAATAAATTAAGGTTAGAAAACGAACAGATTAGTAATGATACTACGATTAATAGTCGATCAATACGTAAGCTAATGAACTAGGTGAAAGCAGAAATGGAAGTTCAGAGACAGAACTCAACCCGGAACAGGCACAGCAGAGCTGCATCCCTTGGAAGAGGCGCAGTGGTCACTGCGTCTGTTCCTAAGGCGAGTTCTAGCTGTGAAGCCGGAACTGCATATCGTTAATATTCATTGGTAATTTAATGACCGATTAATGATATTTGACTCAAGTAGAAGTGATTTAACAGGTTAATTACATGCAAATTGGTCATAAAAACGATAAAGAATGGACTCAAATTAATTAGAATGAATTAATTACTAATTTTGGCTAACATAAATTAATTAGATTTGCTAATACGATTTAAATCAGGTTTATTTACACAACGAGTTAATTACTAATTGCAAATTTTGGCTAACATAAGTTAATTAGGTTTGCTAATACGATTTAAATTAGGTTTACTTACACAAATTCAATTAGATTAGGTGATAATGTATAGACGAAAATATACAAAAGATGAATTTCAGAGACTTGATATGGACGAATCGAATCTCTAAAACCCGGATTTGATTTTAATGACGATAACCCGCAAATATTGGTTATTTGGGATTTAAGTCGGAAATTTAAAGGATGAGAAGCTACTAATTATATGCTAAAATTATTATACGAATGAATAATGAAGAAAAAATAAAGAAATCGAATAAAAAAAGACGAATCAATTAAGAACAAAGGAAGAAGAATAAAAACAGAAACAGCGGCAACCTCAGGAAGAGGTGCAGCAGATGTTGCGACTCTTCGAAGAGGCGCAGCAGTTGCTGCGTTTCTTCTCGACGTCTGCCCTCTGTTAATCCGAAAAAAAGGTTTAATAAAAGGTTTTATAAATCAGTTTTAAATATGTTTTCGACGTAAATCTTATAATAATTTATACAATAAAAAGGTACAATAATAAAACATGGGATTTACACCCTCAGACTTACATCTTTGACGAAACGAGATTGACTAAGTTAACGATTAGCGATTGCTCGACTCGAATGTACGACGAAAGTGCCCTCTTAGGAGGAATTAAGCTAAATTTATTAAGTTGATTAAGTGGACTTGGTCAAATTAGTCGGTCATGCAAAATGAGGTTGGTACTCAGAAGGATCCGAGCTTACGTGGTCGAAAGTTCAAGCACGTAGACGCCAATAAGCAAGAGCACGGTCTTAGAATGCAAAGGGAGAAGAGAAGGGCGGACACTCGCATCAAAAATATGAGGAACGAAGGTCCCTATTTATACTAATCACACGGAGGAATTAGGGTTTCGGTAAAACCTTGGAAACAAATCTCGAAAAGATCTTAAAATACGCAGAAAGGAGCTGGGGAAGAGGCGGAGCAACCACTGCGGCTCTTGGAAGAGGCGCAGTAGGTGCTGCGTCCTTTCCCCAGGAGTTTCCTCCTGCGGAAGAAAGGTTTTCCGCGTTTCTGTTATGGAATTGCGGTAGATCTCAACTTCCTTATTGCTTAAATATAATTTTGGGATATATTTTATCAAAAGATTAAAAGATTGAAATATGAAATAGAAAAATCCGGAACATTCTAGAATATTCTGACTCGGCATTTTAATGGTTTATTAGAAAATGAAGCGGTTTTTTACCCGGACTCCAAATGAACTCTAATTACTGTCAAAACGACCGTAATGGCGTGTAGATGACGACCAAGTGGTAGACACAAGTATTTGAGCTATCACTTGACGATAAACTTACGAATTGTCATAAATCGTTCCGTGTACCAAACATGCGGCCCAATCATCACCGGGTGGCTTGCGGGAGGTGCAGAAACGAGGTATCTACAGAGCCCCCACTTTGAATGAGGCTTGGACAAGGCGAAAGTCAAAGTATAGCCATCAGGTCAATCGAAGATTACAACCTGACGACTATGGCGACGCGAGGCAGCTCAAGGGGTCTGAGCCAAGGACCTGTCGTCGGGAACATTTTAGAGTCTATCGACTATCGGGGAGGGTCATTTAAAGTCCATTAGACTAAGTAAGTAAGCTCGCCAGCCATAAAAAGAGATCATACCTGAGACTTCTTTCTTTGAGGGGAAATAAAACGTAATATTGAAGGACAGCAGGACGTCGGTAGAAACTGCTGGATGGAAATTTGCTTGCGTCGGTCTCAAGCGAACTCTGGCAAAATTTGAGGTTGAATCTGCTTACATCAATCTCAAGCTAACTCCTTGTCTCGAGAAGAACAATCGGCTGTCATGAACTCTCGCTGGGGAAATAATTGAGGTGTGTCAAAACACCGTCAGAGAAAATCCGCTTGTTGTCGCAAGCGAAGTCTTGATAAAGTACTGTGACAATTCACGGTCTACTCGGAAGTACGGGTCCGGACGAGGAATAAATATCAAACGGACCAAATATACGATGTATGGCGTTGAAGAAGAGGCGCACCAAATATGGGCCCACAAATAACGAACTTATAACGAATTTTTGAAAATCGAATTGGAGGGAAGCCGAGGAAGCGGCGCAGCAAGAGCTGTGACTCTTGGAAGAGGCGCAGCACCTGCTGCGTCTTTTCCTGGGTTCATGCATGTCTGAGTAAAAACTCGACAGAACCCGTGTTATTCATTATAACAAAACACAAAATTCTCTAAAATTCTCTCCAATTCCAATCGTTTTCCGCCAAAATTTGATCAAACGCTTGCATTAATTATGAATAATTGAGGTATGTGTCCTATTCTTGCATTATCATCCGTATTTTGCTTGATTTGAGTCGAGAAAATTAGGGTTTTCAACCCAAATAACTCGAAAATTTGGGGCTTTTCCCCAAATGAATTCTCCTTGTGAAATTGACATTAGAAATGAATAATTGGCAGTGTAAGGAACATAACCATGCGTTAATTTTCATTGAGTATTGAGCATTTGAGTAGAACTGTGACAGTTTCACAGCTGTGTCGTAAATTGCTTCGAAAATGGCCTTATGATTGCCCATTTGCGATGAAACTTGATATTTGGAATCCTTGTGTGATGGGTAAAGATCCTACCATCTCGTATTTTTTATTTTCGACAGCCTTTTCAGGACACTTTTCTAAGGCATAATTGCCGTTATAACGAAATGCTGCCGAAATTTCGACTCAAACCCATGATTAGGCTCGAATTTAGACTTTCCTTGACCCATTTTACCACATGAGCGATCGGGTTTCGAAAGAAATGGCCAAAGATAGCGAGAAAACGGCTATTTTTAGTGCTCGAAAGCTTGAAAACACCTTGACTGAGGCTCGCCATCACTTGACGCAGCCTAATTCACTCTAATTTTGCAGGTGACGAGGCTTCTACGTCGGGGAGGGCTCCCATGGACGTTGATACTGACTTCGACCCGTCTCTTACTTTCGAGGAGGTGCTAGAGGCTTCTACGTCGGGGAGGGCTCCCATGGACGTGGAGGCTGTTGAGCAGGAGGCTCCGAGGCGGGCCAAAATCGAACGAGGCAGCCACCAGCTAGCGAGGGCACCCCAGTGGGCTGAGAAATGGGATGGTCGACATCTCATCTGGGCAGCGGAGAGTCACCTGTCCTATAGGACGGTGAAGAGCTTGGTAAATATTTAAGCTTGTTATTCTCTCATCATCTTTCTTTACTTATTCATTTGCCGTTTCATTTCTCTTTCACTTCGGGCTAAAGATAGCTTTTGCGTTGAACTGATATAGGAGGCTGGGAACATGTGGACCTTTTCTGGCTACACGACGATGATGGAGGCTTACGGGAGACTGTCGTAGGTGGAGCAGGCCATCATCGAGCTTGGAGCTTTTGGAGCCTTGGTGCAAGCGTGGAGGGAGATCAAGGAAATGAAGCTTCAGCCTAACCTGTGCCTGATTCGAGCCTTCCTTGATCGGTACTGGGACACGACCTCGACCTTTCACATGCCTTTTGGTGAGGTTAGGGTCACGTTGGAGGATTACGGTATGATTTCTGGTCTGCCGTGTGGAGCGGTGGTTGTGGCGTGGCCGTCGACGGCCATGAGGGTGGAATCGGCCAAGGTCGGGAGGATGATCGACTGGAACCTAACGGCGAGTGCTGCTACGGTTCCCGGGTTAGTGCCGAGCTCCTACGTCAGGGATTACTTTGCTGGTAAGTTCCCGACGGTAGTGATGGTGGATGGGAGGGAGGAGGCTCCTCCTCCTTGTACGGCGGATCAAAGAGCTCGCGTATGGCTCTGGTGGTTCTTATCTTCGCTTTTCCTCGAAGACAAGGGGAGAGGCTGTCGATGAAGATTCTTCCCTTCCTTTCTGACTTTAGTGACCTAGGTCATTGGGACTTGGTTACTCCTGGCTTTGCGGTCCTCACTCACTACATGAGGGTCATGGTTCGTCACGAGCTGCTGGAGAAAGGGACTTCTTCTGCTACTGTCGGCCCTGGACTAGTGTTGGAGGTATGAACCTTCATTTCGTGTCATGAAAGATCATTTGTTCTTGTTATCGAATAGCAAAAGATCCTCATTTATCATCTTGTTTTGCAGGCGTGGGTGTACTCCTACTTTCCGGGCTTTGCGCCCAAGAGGACGGAGCCTGGGCCGCGAGCCTATCCTGTCGTGAGGGATTGGGTGATGTATCGTAGGAAGAGCCACCGCTCTTCTAATGAGGTCTGTCGATGGGGCGTAAATGCCCTGAAGCTGAGTGACGTGAGTACTTCTTAATCACTTTCCTTCACTTGCTTATTCATTACTCTTTAGAAACGATCATAGAAATGACCTCTTGTTTCCTTGTCTTAGTGGGTGCCTAGGCCTTGAGCGGACGACCTTGACGCCCCTCCTTTCGTGGCTGAGGTCCTTCGACCTAGGAGCTCGAGTCGGTTGCTGTTGAGGACGTCAATGGGTCCAGTGTGGTATCTGGGCGAGCGCTTGACTCGTCAGTGCTCTCGTGATGCTTTCACGGTTCCCATCTATCCTCCTCAGATGATGTTTAGGTAGCCTTCTGACGCTGAGAGAGAGGCGGACTTAGCAGACATCGGTGGCGACGCTCTTCTTGTTCCTGGCGAGGATTACTCTGCATTCATTCGCCGGAGGCTGGGGTACTGGCCGGTCGTGGTAAGTGCTTCATTTTCCTTATTTGAGTTGACTTGATAAAATGATGAATGATCATCAAATAAAGACTTCATTTGAATTTTGCAGGAGGTTGAGGAGTCGGGCGTCGAGCCCTTAGCGTATCCCGAGACCCTCGAGTACACTCACGCAGCGGTTATGACGACGATCTCTGAGCTTCGCGACTTTGGCGAGGCGGTGACAGATGTTGGCCTAGAGAAGTGGCAACACTTGGTTAGGAGGGTAAGTTCCTGATTCAGTTAGCTTTTGCTGTTGTATAAGAATACATTCGTCCATTTTATTGAAAACCTTTGTTTATTGAAATGCAGGTGGTGCCGTCTCGGCACGTGGCTTTGTGGAGATTACCAACCGGCTACGGGCTACTTCCATTGAGGTACTTCCTGGCGGTCGAGGATGACAGGTATGAACCTTTCGTTTTACTTCATTTTGAATTTTGTAATTTTCTTGTATTTGAAACGATTGAAATAAGGCATTTCTTTGTCATTTGCAGAGGGAGCGCGACCTGGAGCATGAGCTTGCGCAGTCCCAGGAGGAGACGGCTCGCCTGTTGAGGGAGTTGGAGGTCCGAGACGCCGAGATAACTGCTCCTGAGGCCAGGGTCACTGAGTGGGGCGACCAGGAGTAGTTTGTCTTTTTGTTGCTTTGGTTGCTTGTACCGCACACATTTTGTACACTTTTAGGACTTCATTTTGGACTTAGGACTTATTTTCGGGCAAGAGCCCCCCAGTTTGATGTATATAAAACATTTTAATTGTATATATGACGGCCTGAGTGCCTTTGCTGTTGAGTTGTCTTGTTTGTTCCTGCAGGTTAGCTTTGAACATGTTTGGTAGATGATGGTTTACACCGTCATGCGGCCGAAATTTACATAGAAATCGCACATAAAACACATATGGGCTAAACTAGCGCAAAACCAAGAAAAGACCTAAAAATTTGAAAAATTGCCCAGAAATGAGCGCAAAAATTGCCGAAAATGACCGGACGGTAGGGAGGGCTACCCCCTGAAAAAAACGAAAAAAAGAAACGTATAAGTTTGAAATGAAATGTGAAACGGAAGTGAAATGATTCCCCCAAAAAAGAAAAATAAAATGAAATGGTTAGGTTGGAAGTAAGATGTGAAACGGGAGTGAAATGATTCCCCCAAAAAAAGAAAAATAAAATGAAATGGGTAAGTGTGCTTATTTGCCGAAAATGTCGATTTTGCCTCGAAAAGCGTGCCCGAAAAATTAGGAAACAACATATATGGTAATTTGACGGAATTACCAAAACAATAAGCTATACGAATAGGAAATTATATCAAGAGGAATTGGGAAAGATCCAACGCGGAAAAAATCACAGAAACCTTCAGAGGAAGAGGCGCAGCAAGTGCTGTGCCATTTCCTCAGTTTGCCAGTTCTGACGGATTTTAGGAAACAGCTTTTAGAATAAATATAGAGGTAGAGGGAGCTTTTATTCACACAATTCTTCCGTCCTCCTTTTGTCTATAATATAAAATTCTCCTATTATACAAAAAAAATTACAGGTCATGGATGCCTTGGAAAACCGTCTCAAAGAATGGACAAACGAATTTACAAATGTCGAGAAGCATGATATGGGTGCTTTCAATTAGGGGTCAATCTTGAGTTTGAAAGTGGTGAAGGTTGTTAAACCGTTCTGGGATGCTTGTCTCGAATATTGGGACCCTAATTTCCATGTTTTTGCCTTCCCTGGAGGTGATATCTGTCCTTTTCCTGAGGAGATTACTGCAATTGGAGGATGGGATCTGGAATATATGTTTGCCATACCCTCTAGCTCTCAAGGGTACAAAAACAAGTTTAGAGATTTGCTTGGACTGACTAAGGCTGAGGTTGACCTCCTTGTGACCTTAAAAGGAGTCCGTATGCTTGACTTTATCGATCGATTTATAAGTAGTTTTTCGATTTCTTATACGGCGAGGCGTAGGGCATTCAGATTTTGCCTATTGCATGGTTATGTCCTCCAGGGGCATGTCGATAAAGAAATGAGAGGAGAT
Source organism: Silene latifolia (assembly GCF_048544455.1). Classification (NCBI taxonomy): domain Eukaryota; kingdom Viridiplantae; phylum Streptophyta; class Magnoliopsida; order Caryophyllales; family Caryophyllaceae; genus Silene; species Silene latifolia. Next base: position 86,224,763 of record NC_133527.1, on the reverse strand, counting down.
CCTCGTTATTTGAGCTTGGTTGAGCAAATGGAGCTGCGCAGGAGCTCAGCTTGTCTATGCCCAGGAGAGATCATTTTTGGGGCTGGATAACAGGAAAGCCAACCGCGATCTTCCTTATTTGGGAAGTCCAATCATTTTGCAGGTAAGAACGCGACCTTGGTTTTCTTTTTCTTTTCTTTTTTTGCCGTTTTCTCTTTTTTTCGTTTTTTTTTTGTTGTTTTTTTTGTTGTTTTTTTTGTTGAACATTTATCCCTGCCTTTAGTAGGTTTGGCTCATGGAGCGTCTGCGGTTGATCGAGCCCCCAGCTAATGTTCCAGGATATCGTGCTAGATCGATTGCGATGAGGACCAGACTCTATATGGTAGATTTCACTCGGGTTTGCAACTATTGGGAGAAAAAGCTCAAGAATGAGGATGGTCCCTTGATCAGATGGGTGGTGCCGTGGTGGCATCTCAAGTCAGTTACTGGAGTTTCGTCTTTGGATCTTACTCAATTGGTGCACATTCCCGGCTTGGAATTCATGGTATGCATCTTTCCGGAGAGATTGATGAGGCAGGTGGGCTTTAAACAGACGATTCCCAAGCTTGATACCGTCCCTCAGACTGCAGTGGCACATACTGCCGAGAGTCGTAGAGAATTGGCCCTCAGGTGGGCTCATAGAAACATGTGGTTCCTACAGTCTTGTGTTAGTGGTCTGTGGGTTTGGGATTCCTATTTGCAATGGAGGAAGGCTACTACTACCGAGGAGCGCGAGAAATTAAGGAAACGCGAGCCTGTTGACTACAAGATTCGTGAGGTGGCGAAGGAGAACGAGAAGCATTTGACTGAGGGGGAAAAAGAAGCCGGATTTCGAGTTGTTCATCCATCGAAGAAACCGAAGGCTTCTCCTGCCGTAGAGATGGTGGTTGATCGAAATGGTAAGGCTAGACCGCGAGAGAGACCTTTGGTGATTAGGTCTGAGATAACGCAGGAGCACCCGGCTCATGGTCGGGAAAAAAGTATGATAAAAATGACAAAGGCAAGGGAAAGATGGAAGAGTAGCCTAAGTCGTAGTATTATTTATTATTATTGTTATTTATAATAAGTGGTAGGGTTTTTAGAATCCTAGCCTTTTTATTATTTTTATTATTTATATTATGTGGCGTACTATTATTATTTATGGAAAAGTGAATAAAAGATTAATTAGTTATGAAACTTATGTGATTTTTCTTTTATTCTTGTCGAATTTCAAATGCAAATGCAAATGTCCTTGTATTTACATTTAAAATAACGGGTTGTATCCTAGGAGGAATTGCCTATGTATTCATTTAAAAAATAAAATCAAATCCTTGCACGTAGTTCGAGTAAATGTAAAAGAATAATTGTTCTAAGCAAGAGCTTGTAGCGAACTAGAAAATGAGCATGAGCTTTATTTACTCCTAAAACACAATTCAATTTATTTGATGATATGAGGATGATGAATTGTCAAAATGCAAGAGCAAGGTGACATGAGCTTTATTTCAGCGGGCCAGGGGCCGTTTTTATTTCGTGTCGCATGAGCGGCACGTGGGTTTTACGCGAGGCGCGTTTTAGTCCTATTCTAGGCATAATATCGTTTTAATTGGTCGAGGTTAGTTGGGTTAGAAAATTCATTCTCATCTAGGTCTGTGATTCTAACCGCACCCCCGGGAGTATAGACTTGACCAAGAATGGTCCGGCCCAGTTGGGTTTGAACTTTCCTCGTGGATCGACAGGTAAAAGAGCTCTAACTGATTTGAGGACTAAGTCTCCTTCTTTGATGTTTCTAGGCTTAACCCTTTTGTTGAAGGCTCATTTGATACGTGCCTGAAATGTTTGCACATTATGTAATGCGCGCAATCTTTGTTCATCCAAGAGGATGAGTTCTTCATATCTGTCTCTCTTCTAATCAGCTTCTGGAATTTGACTTTCGAGCAGGATGCGTAAGGATGGGATTTCTAGTTCAACTGGTTGCACGGCTTCCATGCCGTAAGTCAAATAAAAAGGGGTAGCCCCAGTAGGCGTTCTCACGGATGTGCGATATCCCCATAAGGCGAATGGTATCTTGCTGGGCCAATCTCGATAATTATCGATCATTTTCTTGAGGATTGTGACAACATTTTTGTTGGCTGCCTCCATTGCGCCATTAGTTTGTGGTCTGTATAGCGAGGAGTGGTGGTGCTTGATTTTTTACTTGGCTAGCAATTGTTCAGTCTCAGCCTGGGAATGTGATCCGTTGTCACTGATGATCTCATGTGGGCAACCATATCGACAGATGATATTGGTTTGTATGAACTTTGCCACGTTTTTGGCTGTAAGACTGGTGTAAGACACTGCCTCTACCCATTTGGTGAAATAGTCGATATCCACCAAAATGAAACAGTGACCTCCTGTTCCAGCTGGAGTGACCTTCCCGATGATGTCGATTCTCCAGGCAGAAAATGGCCAAGGAGATGTCATAGTGTAGGGTAGTGAAGGAGGGACGTGTTGCACATTCCCGAAGATTTGGCAGTTGTGACAATGTCTAACATATTTGATGCAATCAGATTCCATGGTGGTCCAGTAATATCCCAGGCGCGTGATTTTATTTTCCATCATTGGTCCACTCTTGTGAGGGCCACATTCTCCATCATGGACCTCTTCCATCACCTTCTGTGCCTGTGAATGATCAAGGTTACGCAAAACTACACCAAGAGGTGTTCTTTTGTACAATTCTCCTTGCATAAGGACATATTGAGAGGCGAGTAGACGTATAGCACGTTGTCCTCTCTTATCCATATCCGGCGGATAGGTGCCATGGAGCTTGAAGTTCAGAATGGCCTGAAACCAAGGCTCCCCTGGGTTTTCCTCTTCATCTGTGATTTGGTGTACATAGGCTGGTTTTGACCGTCATTCGATGCATAAAGGCATTTCTACCATATCGTCTGACATGTTAATCAGAGATGCATGTTTTACAAGAGCATCTGCAAACTAATTTTCTTCTCGAGGTAGATGTAGGTAGGTCACTTGATCGAAGAATTGGGCAACTTGGTCTATCTTGGCCTGATAGGGTGCTAGACTTTCACTCCGAATTTTCCAAGATCCCGTAATTTAGTTGATGATCAAGGATGAATCTCCGTGAACTCGAAGATTCTTTATGCCTAAACCTACTACCGCTTGTAGTCCAATGAGGCAAGCTTCGTATTCTGCTGCGTTATTTGTCACCTCGAATTCGAGTTTAACAGAGAGTGGTGTATGCTCGCCTTCAGGAGCAATGAGCAATACCCCATTCCAAATCCTCTTAGGTTCGATGCCCCATCAAAATAAAGGTCCCAAGAATCTACATCGGTTTGAAGTATGTCTTCATCCGGAAATGACCATGTGTCTATTGCTTAGGTGTCGTTGATGAGATTATCTGCGAAAAACTCGGCGACGGCTCGCCCTTTTATAACCTTCAGAAGTACGTATTTGAGATCGAACTCTGAAAGCATTAGGGTCCATCTTGCCAAGCGTCCATTGAGAACGGTTTTTTCGAAGAGGTATTTGACAGGATCCATTTTGGAGTATACCTTGACGGAGTAGCTAAGCATGTAATGGCGTAGCTTCTTTGTTGCCCACACAAGAGCGAGGCATGTCTTTTCGAGTGGTGTGTACTTGCATTCATACTCTAAGAACTTCTTACTAAGGTAGTAGATAGCTCTCTCTTCTTTTCCGACGGTTTGCGCTAGCATAGGCCCCATGGCTGGTTCGGTCACTGTGAGATATAAACCAAGAGATTGATCTCGTTGAGGAGGCATGAGAACTGGTGGTTTGGCTAGTATCTCCTTGATTTTTTCAAACGCTTTTTAACAGTCGTCATCGCATATGGTGTGATCTATTTTCTTTAGCTTTTTGAAAATGGGTTCACAGATCATGATAAGTTTCGATATGAATCGACTTATATATTGAACCTTGCCTAAAAATCCCCTTACCTCCTTCTTTGTCTGAGGTTGTGGCATTTCGAATAGAGCTTTTATTTTGGAAGGGTCGATTTCTATTCCTCGTTGACTGACGACATATCCTAGAAGCTTGCCTGACGTCACCCCAAATGCACATTTCTGAGGGTTGAGCCTCATGTTGTACTTTCGTAGTCTTAAGAAGAATTTGCGAAGGTTATTAATGCGCCCCTCTCTATCCTTGGACTTGACAATCATATCATCTACATACACCTCGACTTCTTTATACATCATGTCATGTAGGAGTGTAGTTGAAGTGCGTTGATATGTAGCTCAAGCATTAATTAATCCGAACGGCATAACAGTATAATAATAGGTGCCCCATTGAGTAACAAAGGCAGTCTTATGCATGTCTTCTATGGCCATCTTGATCTGATTATATCCCGCGTACCCGTCCATGAAAGATAACAACGCGTGATCTGTTGTATTGTCTACCAATATGTCGATATGTGGTAGAGGAAAGTCGTCCTTGGGACATGCTTTGTTCAAGTCTCTGAAATCAACACAAACACGGATTCTCCCATCCTTTTTGGGTACGGGTAAAATGTTGGCTACCCAGTCTGAGTACTCGAAAACTTTGATGAATCCGGATTTGAATTGTTTATCGACTTCTTCTTTGATCTTAAGAGCCCATTCTGTCCTCATTCGACGAAGCTTCTGTTTAACAGGTTTGAAACCTGGTTTGATCGGAATTCTGTGTTCGGCAATATCCCTGTCGATCCCTGGCATGTCTTTGTATGACCAAGCAAAAACGTCTTTGAACTTGTGTAGGAGGTCTATGAAACTAGCCCTTTCCGTTGGGCTCAAGGTTGTCCCTATCCTAAGTTCTTGGGGTTCTAGTTCACTTCCTACGTTGATGGGTTCAGTGTTCTCTATAACTGGTGCCCCTTCCCCCTCTTGTAATATATCTTTGGCTATGTAGGGAGGTATTTCGATTGAGTCTGGGTATGGGTCATCCTCATTATCATCGTAAACAGAATTGCATTCAGAATAACACAAAGAGTAAGCAGAATCTGATTTATTCATATTAAAATTTGAAAATAATTGAAACAAAGAAGCCATCTGTTCAGTAGTCAGTGGCGGCAAAGGGACAGCTGTTGGGACATTTCCCGAACTACTATTACTACTTGATGCTAATCTAGGAGAAACAAGGGGATTGGGAATGACGACAGGAGGAGACTCTCTAGGAACTTCTATAGACCCCGACTCTGATTCCGACTCCGACTCCGACTCTGACTCGAATTCATGGTCTTCTGGTTCTCCTTTGAACATCTATCCTTCTCCAGTGGTGAGCTTGAAGAGTCTTCCTTGGTTGTTTGTCCATTTGATCGACTTTCTCCATCCTTTTTGCTGATTCGAACTGGTTTCAGTGATTAACGCGGTAGGGTTGAAGTGGTCATCCTGAAGTATCATGGTAATGATCTCGTTCTGCGCGGCTCTAACAAATCGATATTCTCCAAATAGAAGGCTAACGGCCTGTTCGTCTAAGCAAGGTGCTTGACGAGTCTTGACGTTAGGAACAGTTTCTGAAGGAATGAGGTAGCAATCGTGAAAGATCTCGATTCCAGCTAGTTGCCTTCCTTTGTAGTGCCAAGGTTCGGGGAACCCATGAAAGTATTCTTGACTCCCTTATCTAACAAAGTATCCATTTAGGGTAGGGAGGTAGGGTCGCATTTAGATTCCCACGTTCTTACGGTTTTGGAACTGTGTGAGCATCTCTAAAGCTTCTTCTTTCGTGGGTTTCTATCCCAATCCTAATGGTATCCTTTGAGAGTTTCCTTCTTTGTAAGGTGCAAAGGTATTTATTCGGACAGGATTCAATGGCATCCCCGGGAAGTATCCCTGAGATTTGAGTATGTGGTTGACCACTAAATTGGAGTAGGGATTGAAGTACAAGGGTGCCAGTTCACTCTCTACAAGGTTTATGCTATGGAAGCCCTCAAGCTCGTATACTGGATCCATAACTACTTGGTTTCTTGTCATCTTTTCTATTACTGCCTTAATAGGTGATGAAGTGATCGTCACCACTTTGCCATCTAGTGGAATCTTGATTTTCTGGTGGAGGGTGGATGTTAGCGCTTTGAAAGCGTGAGTCCAAGGTCTTCCCAGAAGTATGTTGAATGATGCTTCGATGTCCACTATTTGAAAGTTAACCTTTCACTCAATCGGTCATGTGGCTATGGTGAGATTGACTAGTCCTACCACTTTAAGTCGTGTACCGTCGTATGCGAGAACACCTTGATTGGTAGGGGTCCAATCTGACTCTTTCATGCCTAACTTATATGCTGTCTTCAATGGTATGACGTTGACTGCAGAGCCATCATCCACCAAAGTCATTGGCACGTTCTTCTTTAAACAAATGACAGTAATGTATAGATCCAGGTTGTGACTAGTGCCGAAAGGTGGAAAATCCTCATCCGAGAAAGTAACTGGGTTACTTAGCTTAGTTGAATCTTGGAAGACCAAGTTGACTACGTCATCAGGTGTAGAGTTGTGTGCCACATTTAACTTAGCCAAGGCTTGCAGTAATGCTTGGCGATGAGGGAATGAGCTTGCAACTAGTTGCCAGACTGAAAGATCAGCCTTTGTCTTCTATAGTTGTTTTAGTAAGTGGTCCGCAGATGTATCTTCGCCATCATTTGGCATGACGACTTTAGTGTTAGTAACTGGACCATTAGCTATGGGACCATTTTGAGAAACATTCTGATATGGACGCCTTGAACGAGTAAGGTGGTCTATATCTTGGTCTTCACTATTTTTGACTATGTCCTCACTAATCTTGACTAGGTAGTGCTCGGTGAGTTATTGGTCTTCAACATCATCGGCCCATATTCCGTTAATGGTAGCAAGTTCTCTCAATCTTATGATTTCAGCTTCCAAATGGATGATTTGATCGATTAGGCCATCGACCACATTTACCACTTATTGCATTGTAGAATTTCGAGAGAGGTTTAGTAGCGCACTTTCCTTAGGTGTAGTACTTGGATTACGGAGGGATGCCCCTACATTTTCTAGTTCTAAGACTTGTCTATTCACACTTCTTGCCCATGCAATAAAGTCAGTGATAGTAGAAGAAATGGTGGAGTATCTCCCTTCATTTTCTAATGCATGGATCTCATCTTCGACTGGAGAAATGAGGTGTGAACAATCTAAGGTAGATTCTTCATTTGTAATCATCAGAACTCCAAGAGGATTCTGATTATTGTTAGGCTTACCTCCAGGTGGTATGGGTAAGCGACCGTCTTCGATCATGTCCCGAATGACATGATTTAGCTTGTAACATTTCTCTGTATCGTGTCCCTTACCTCTATGATATTCACAGTATGAATTTTCATTCCAGAATTTGGACTTCTTTTCTGGATCAGGTGTAGGCCCTATGGGTTGGAGCTTACCCCGTTTCATCAACCTCTTCAAAGCATTGGAGTATGTATCGCCAATGTTTGTGAACTTTCTTTGTGGGTTATTCTTCTTTGATGATTCGAGAAGGTTAACCTCATAAGTCTTGCTAGTGGAGCCGTTGGAACGACTTGTTGAGCCTTGATATCCACGACCTACCGTTTTGGACAAGAGTCCTTTACGGATGTCATCTTCAATTCTTGTCCCTAGTATAGTTAGATCCTTGAAGGTCTTAATGTTTTGGTACCTCAAGTGATTTGAATAAATGGGCCTTAAGTTGTCCACGAATTTTTCCACAAGGGTAGCTTCATCTGGATGTTCGACAAGTTGGATACTAGTCTTCCTCCACCTACTTAGGAAGTCGGTGAAACCTTCTTTCTCATTTTGGGTAAGAACCTCTAGAGTGCGCATATTGACTTGGATTTCAGCATTATCCGCGTATTGTTTAGCAAACTCGATTGCGGCATCGTCCCAGGTGGCAATCTTCTTGTATTCTAGGGAGTAGAACCATTGCTTAGGAATGGTGTCGAGAGATGAAGGAAAGATTCTTAAGAACATCTCGGGTTTGATGCCATTGATAGACATATAGTCTTTGAAAGCACGAATGTGGTTCAAGGGGTTTTCATGTCACTTGAATTTTGGGATATCAGTCATGTTAAAGTTGGTTGGTAATTTGGCACTCACGACCTCATACTTGCGATTGTTCTCCCTATAGATATCATCTCCTTTGAGGTACATCAATTGCTCCTCCAAGTATTGGAGTCACTTCTCAGCTTCAGTAAGACCTACTGGAGGGTTGGTTTCTGGTTGTCTAACATAAGGTGGAAGGTTGTCATTTACACATTGGCTGGGAATGTCATCTTCTGCAGGAGGTAGTCTGGTTTCTACCGCAACAATTCGGTTCTCGATAGCATTAAGGCGTTCATAAGCTTGTTCTTGAATTGTTTGTAGACGAACGAGCGCAGCTACGATTAGATCATTACCATTCTAGCACACTTACTCAAAGAAAAGACTCGAACTGTGAAGTGGGAGTGTGCCACTTGTGTAAGTGAGGTTTGAAAATGACAAAGTTTTGAAATGTTCGTCCTAACCAACTGTAGTGTAGTTGTAGGAGTGTTGACTCGAAGTGAGGTTTTAAAATGGGCTTTTTGAGGCCCGATTTTTGACTCGATATTTGGACAGAGTTTCGACTCATTTGGCGCTAACTTGGGCCTTTTTCAAAAATATTTACATTTTGAAAGGGTTTTTATTTTATTTTACAAAATTCGTCATGGTCTTATTTAGAAAATGGTGATCACATATGATACAAACATTACAATAGGCATTATAACGGTATGTGGAGTGCAGTTAAAAGGGTTTTGGTTTAAAGGGTGGGTTGCCATACCGAACAATCAAACCCGGGGTCTGTTGAGAGGCTCGTACCAAACAGGAGTAAGGCCGATTCCTAGTCCATTCCCTCGAGTAGTAAAAGCCCTTGATACAAACAGAAGTAAGCATCATGGTATGGTTGACGTCAATCGCTATCCATCCTTAGGCCCAGATAAGAATTTGGATCGTCCAGACAGGACGATTGGTCGAATTGGTGGGGTTGGACCTAAGAAGGCCGACTAAAACGATCTAGGAAAACCGAGTTATGAAAACCGACAATTGTCTCATATAAACTATTCCCTAACCTTTTTCAAGTTTCACCCTTGGCAACACATAAGTTTATTACTCCTCAGCGGAGTCGCCAAACTGTGGACACGAGGGGCCTACGGGGTCGCTTAGGAAAACAAGCGTTTGCATTTGTGGAGTCGCCACCAATTTATTGTGGAAAATTGGAAACCGTTCGAATACTTCGCGTCATGTCAAGACACAAAGTAATGACATAGACACTAAGCACTTGTTACCCTTAGCATTCTATGTCTAGAATGACTCTCGTGGATGCCAATGAACACGGATGTTCACAGAGATCCGGAGTAAGGGGTGAGGGTACGTATTAGGAAGCTCTTTTGAACGAACACCTAATCCCGCCCGCCTCGATAGCGGCCTCTACTAATGATTAGGGAAAATCATCTATACTTGATATGTGGTCGATTATATGCATGCAATGTAACATCCAATAAATTAATCCTAGCATGTGAAGGTTAACTAAGTCGGTGAACACGTAATTTAACATACAATATGTCGAATTAGGGTTTAAGGTTGATTACATGTGAAAACAAACAAACGATAATAAAGATACAATAAAATACAATAAAATTACAATAAATTACAATGGTTTGATTGATTTACGTCGAAGATATTAGATTCATTAATCTCATTAATTTACATATTCATATATGAATCAATTTATTAGGTCATAAAATAAAGACAAGATCTTATGCATGCAAACTATAATAAAAGGAGATGGAAAAATCTATTTCTCACCATCTTATTTTCGGCCATTTGGGCACAAACAAGATCTCCTTCTTGTTAGTTCTTGAGCTTTCCTTATAATGGATGAACAAGGTTCAAATTAGAACCTCTCCCAAAAGCATATACCCAAGGTGTTACTCTTAATAATTAATAATATTATGAACTAGTAATATTATTAATCTAGCTTAAAAATGACCGAAAATATTTATTTTGTATTCCTCTATTTCGGTTTAGAGGAGATAATTTTTGTGGTTTTTCTTTCTCTAAAATGTCTCACAAATTATAGAGAGTATTCATTTTCTTACACTAGAAAATATGAGTTGAAGTTGTGAATGAATGATAGAGGAAAAACTCTATCCTTTCTCTTGGAAAACCGGTGGTGATGGAGGAAGGGTGCCCAATGCATGAGCTTGTTTTTTCTACCCAAGAAAAATAGACATGCAAGGCTACAAGCAAGGTTTTATCATTGTGTTTTCCACTTAAAAATAATTAACACAATTTCAACCATAATCCCCTCCTATTTTCGGCACATATATAAAATGGGAGGTCCATTTTGTTTTGTCATTTGTCAATTGTAACATATGTGACATGTTACTTGACATATGAAATTGCAATGTATTTTTTAGATATTAAAAATCAACATACTCATAAAATATGTCATATACAAAATCGACTAGTAATTCATAATTACTTGTACCAAAACGGTTTATCAAATTATAAATTACAACGTCTTGTATTTATAATAATTGTTCATTCAATTTCATATCCAAGTAATAAAACAATTCGATTACTTAGACCGTATCTAATTTAATCGAATTACAATAAGACATGTTAACTTTACTCACAAAATCATCCGTCAATTTTAAGCAATTTAATTAACTCGTATCGGCATACGATTAACTAAATAATCAATTAAGAGCGTCACCCTATAGGTATGACCTAAGGGGATCAACTGATCACCACCGTCGCACGACAGTAATGTCAAACTCTAGTCAACCAATCATTACCGATATGTGTGGACCAGTTGACTGTAAAATATTACATCCCACATGTATTCTTAAAAATGAGATTTGAACATGTGATCATTATGATCAATAGTTGTGATCGCATTATTGTCGAAGGACACTAATTCCAACAATCTCCCACTTGTCCTCGACAAGTGTGCGTCACCAATTCTCTTGTCCAATTACTATCTCCCACTCAATACAAGGTGTCTTTCAGGTCGTACTTGCAAGTGATCATATCGAGAGTGGTTTCCTCGATCTGGAGAATAACTGATTGACCGGAATTATCTACCATAGATACCTTCCGAGCGTGGCCACGCATTTCCAGTTCATTACTCCTCGAGTGGCCCTGAGATATTGTTTTAACCCTGACAAGGGGTGGACAATTCCTATCGCACTTATTCCCTTCCACTAGCCACAACCATCATAACCCAAAATATGCCCATTTGACCCCATTTACGAAGGTCATAGTAACATAAATCAAAGTTAATCTGAAACTGTGCCACCTTAGGCGAAAAGTCTTTAGTCAAAAGAATCGACTCATTAGAATACTATAGTAGCTCTCGCCACGACCAGGCTATATAAATTTGCCAGAACTCTATAAGAGGTCATTAGCCCGACAAAGTGTTCCTAACTGTCTGCCTATGTGATCGACTAGTCATTCTCATATGACTCTATGGCACTTGAACTTGCCATCAATCACATCACACTATAGTCACTTCGAGACGTCACCTCATACAAGTGACTATGGGCGATTACTATGTCAATTTAGTTCACTTTAATGGGGTTCAATCTTGTCTCCACAACCCATTTAAATATGACAAAGTAATGGAAAAATAAAAGACAAATGCGATTATGCATATGAGCAAATAAAATAACTCTTTTATTTCATATCAAAATCTAACATAAAACTGGCATGCGTTTAAGTCCCATGGATGCAACATGTCCATCATGCTTAGCCTGGGATAAAGGCTTGGTAAGCGGATAAGCTATGTTATCATCCATCCCAACCTTACATATTGCAATTTCCTTTCTTTCAATGAAATCTCTAATTACATGATATTTTCTAAGTACATGTCTAGATCTATTACTAGACTTTGGCTCTTTGGCTTGGAAGATCGTCCCACTATTATCACAATAGAGAGTGATGGGATCATTGGCGGTAGGTACTACTCTTAGACCTTCCGTGAATTGCCTGATCCACACAGCTTCCTTGGCGCTTCCGATCGCAATGTACTCAAACCTCCGTTGTTGAATCCATGATCCTGACTTCCTTGAAGCTTCTCCCCTAACAAAGACCACCATTGAGCATGAAAACAAAACCAGCTTGTTATTTCATGTCATCTTTATCCGTTAGAAAACTTGAGTCTATGTAACCATTAACACGGAGCTCGGTGTCTCCTCCAAACACTAAGATAGAATCCTTAGTTCTTCTCAAGTACCTAAGGATGTTCTTGACGGCTATCCAGTGACCCTCACCTGGATTTCCTTGATATCTACTCATCATGCTCAAGGCATACGATACATCAGGACGTGTGCATATCATGGCGTACATGATTGATCCAACAGCGGAAGCATAAGGGATCAACTTCATGCGTTCAACATCATGGGGTTCGGTGGGCGATTGAGACTTGCTCAATATTGTCCCACTTACCATAGGTACCAATCCCCTTTTAGATTTGTCCATGCTGAAAGGTCGAAGAATCTTATCAACATAAGATTCTTGACTTAGTGCCAATATCCTCTTGGATCTATCTCAATGGATCCGGATACCTAATATGCGTTGTGCCTCTCCTAAATCCTTCATTTGGAAGTGGTTACCTAACCACTTCTTAACCGAAGACAACATTGGAATATCATTTCCAATGAGTAGTATGTCATCGACATATAAGATTAGGAACACAACATTGCTCCCACTAAATTTCATGTATAAATATGGTTCCTCAACACTTCGAGTGAAACCATTCTCTTTTATCACATGATCGAATCGATGATTCCAACTTCTTGATTCTTCCTTAAGTCCATAAATGGATCTCTTTAGTTTGCATACTTTGTTAGGATTTTTAGAATCAACAAAACCTTTAGATTGTATCATGTACACCTCCTCTTCTAAATGCCCATTTAGAAAAGCGGTTTTGACATCCATTTGCCATATTTCATAATCATGAAATGCGGCAATCGCTAACAAAATCCGTATGGATCTTAGCATGGCTACGGGGGCGAAGGTTTCATCATAATGAAGACCTTGGACTTGGGTAAATCCTTTTGCCACTAGCCTAGCTTTATAGACATCATCATGTCCTTCAATGCCATTCTTGACCTTGAAAATCTATTTGCATTGAAGAGGTCTTGCCCCTTTAGGCAAATCCACCAAGTTCCAAACTTGGTTTTCATGCATATAATCCATCTCGGACTTCATGGCTTCAAGCCATAAGGAGGAATTTGGACTAGAGATTGCGGCTCTGTAGGTGGCGGGCTCGTCATTTTCTAAAAGCAACACATCGAGTGTTCCATCTTCTTCGATAAGTCCCACATATCGATCGAGATGGCGAGTAACTCGGCCCGTTATTCTAAGTGGAGGAGGGACAACCGCGCTAGACGACGAAGGAACATCTTCTTGCGTCTCTACCTCGGTTTGTGGCTCTTGAACTTCATCAAGTTCAAAATTTCTCCCACTCTGTCTCTTAGAAATAAATTCTCTTTCTAAGAAGACAGCCTCGCAAGACACAAACACTTTATTTTCTTGAGGTTTGTAGAAGTAATATCCTCGAGAGGTCACGGGGTAACCTACAAAGATGCATTTTTCGGATCTTGGGGCAAGCTTTTTGTCGGTCTTTGCCTTGACGTAAGCATCACATCCCCAAATCTTCATATAGTATATTAGAAACCCTACCCGTCCACATCTCATATGGAGTCTTTTCGATTATCTTTGTGGGACTATTATTCAAAGATCTAATTGCGGTTTGGATCGCAAATCCCCAAAACGAGTATGGTAGCTCGGTTTGACTCATCATTGATCGAACCATATCAAGTAGGGTTCGATTTCTCCTTTCGGAAACACCATTGAGTTGTGGTGTTCCGGGTGGAGATAGTTGTGATATTATGTCACAACCTTTCAAGTGTGAATCGAATTCATGGCTAAGGTATTCTCCACCACGATCGGATCGTAGTGCTTTTATTCTTTTGTTCAATTGGTTCTCTACTTCTTTTTGAAATTCCTTTAATTTCTCAACAGCTTCACTCTTATGCTTCATTAAATAGATATACCCATATCGACTCAAGTCGTCGGTGAAGGTTATGAAGTAGTCATAATTTCCTCGAGCGGTGATACTCATTGGTCCACACACATCGGTATGTATGAGTCCCAATAGTTCATTAGCTCGTGTTCCTTTACCGCTAAAAGGATTACGAGTCATATTGCCAAGAAGGCAATATTTGCATGTTCCATATGATTGTTAATCAAATGGTGTAATCACATTAGTCGAAATAAATCTTTTGATGCGATTCTCGTTTATGTGCCCTAATCGACAATGCCAAATGAACGATTCATTTGGATCACTTGATTTGAGTTTCTTTGATTGAATGTTGTAGATGTCATTAGTTGGATTCGAGGTTTCTAAAATGTTAATGCCATTAATGGAAGGAGCTTGGCCTATAACCAAGTCGTTCCTTGAAATAATACAGCGATTGTTTTTAATGACAAAACAAAAACCGTCCATGTCTAACATGGCGATAGAAATAATGTTTTTAGAAAGTGTAGGCACATAAAAATAATTATGTAAATACAAATCAAATCCATTAGGCAAAGATAATACATAAGTCCCCTTGGATTCGGCCGCTACTCGAGTTCCATTTCCAAGGCGTAGATCCACATCTCTTTTGCTAAGCCTCTTCACGTCTCTTAACCCCTATAAATGATAACAAAGGTGAGAACCACAACCGGTATCCAGTACCCATGTCGTAGTGGAAGTATAATTTACATCAACAACATAAATTTCCTTAGGAGTTTTACCTTTTGGAACGATGATTCCTTCCCTTATATTTCGCAAATATATAGGACAATTCCTAAGCTAGTGTCCCATGCCATAGCAATAATGGCATTCATCTTCAACTTGCTTGAAGTTTTTCCCTTTCTTTCCCTTCTTCTTGAACCTTTTGCCCTTAGAAGCAAGAGCTTGATTGCTTGAGCTCCCACTAGTTTTGGCATCTTTCTCTTCCAAAGATAAAGATCCTATAGATTTTATGAGGCGGTCTTCCTGAGACCGGCTCACAAGAGATCTTGTAGTAGTAGGCAGTCTAGAAGAAGTGATGAAGTTTATGTTTTCATCCGAACCTATCCCAAAATGAAGTTCTCTAGTAGTGTCGAAATCATTGTTGAAGCAAACGTCGTCAAAAACATTGTGGCAAGACTCAATAGGTATTGGTGTAGTAGTGTTTGATGGATTCATTGTAATGAACTACAAGTATGGAGGAAAAGGAAATATTAACATTTGTCTTTTTAATCATACATGTAAATAATTTTAACAAGATATGAGCATTTATATAGTGACCTCTACCCAACTATTATAAATGATTCCAAGACCCAAATTCATATTAACTTGGGCACGGTGTAGCCGATTCATCCCTCATCAATATAACTCGGTGGATTAACTCTTTAATCGATTCTACTTTTAGAACTCTTGGTCGATAAAATTACATTTAACATTTATCTTTACCCCAAAACACATCCGACAATGGTCGAGAATACTTTTGTTGAGTTCAACCCAAATTTCGAATAAATGTGTCCATGATCCAAAACCACATTAACTTGGGCACGGTGTAGCCGATTCATCCCTTATCAACATGAATTCGGTGGATAGACATTTATCACCCACTTCCCCTATGTAACAAGGTTTATAGCCCGGTGTGGCCGAGCGCACTCCCTCACGAAATAGGTTTTCATGGTTTCTACTTTTTGGTAAGGCTAAGTCTCAATTGTTTATTTTAGCAAGAGGTCATGTCAATTTATTATCTATCACGTTTTAAGTGAACTAAAGCGGTGAACTACGATAATTGTAATTAACATGGTCGATAAACTCGATTTAAAATGCATGTTTAGTTATGGCGATTTAGCGATGCATGCAACATATAAATAAAATGCAAAGCATAAAAATAAAATCCTAGTATGGCCTTCGTAAAATAGTAAATCTAATAAACTATTACTGTGACACCCCCATACTCCAAGTGCCTTACCAGGACCACTCAGGTATAGGAACGTCACCATCTCGGTTACCCGAGGCAATGATAATCATAAGACAATAAAGAAACGTACTTTAAAAGTAAATATAATTTAAGTGATTACATGTCTCAAACCAAAACTGTTAAATGAAATACAAGGTTCTCAGACGATCTACTGATAAAACTATCAAAGCTATAAAACATCGTCTGACAAGACTTCTAACTGCCACGTGATGACTCATCCCGAATAGATCACCACAGTTTTTAAAACATTTAAACGGGGTCAGTACTAATTACACAATTAAAGCCACACTGAAACAATTATACAAACAGTTCACACACAATCCCAGTCTCCATCTCCAATCTCCACACAACTGACTACACACTAAAATGTGTAGCCCTGACAGAGTACCCATCGCAACAGGAACTCCTCGCCGTCAGTGGGGGACCGCAGCCGTTCCCACCTAAGCCCCGCTCATCTCTATCGAGCGATAAACCCATGTTCATTAATGTGCACATCCCTCCTGTGGTGGGTTCCACAGAAGGCGAATCAAGGGCGTGAAACCACTCCCGCAAGTGACTCCACTCAGCCAGGGACGCAACCCGAAGATCACAGACAGTTAAACAGTAATCACAACACAACCTCAACAACCGTCTGAAACATTCAACAACACAATATCACAACCGTCTGAAATAATCAACAATACAATATCATAACCGTCTGAAACAATCAACAATTACTATCTACAACAGAATCACCACACACATCATGTAACTAATACTGAGTAGGGAAACCCTACCTGAAATGCGACACAAACAGCAGACGATCTAGCAGTTGTCTCAAAATCTTTCTTCTACGAATCCTCCTCCTATTCACATAATCATACAATCACTACTAACACAACAAATCATAAAAACTCCCAATTCCCAAAATTAGGGTTTAAACAAAGTCAACCAAATGCTATAAAAATGGTACGTGGATCTTACCCTTGACGCAAGGATCACTATGATTCAAAGAACAACGAAATCCGACCTCTCTAGCTCCGGGATTTGCCAATAATGCGAATGGGGAGAACAACGTAGTTTGCAATCTCTTTTTGAGTGTATAAGGTTTATAAAACTGTTTATGAAAGATAACGGCGTATTATATATACTAATTTGCATTATTAACAAAACCCGTCAAAATATTACCCGATAACCAACTTACTCGATCGAGTAAGTAACATACTCGATCGAGTACCGCTTACTCGATCGAGTGCCAAGGCTACTCGATCGAGTACCCTACAGACAGAACACTGTTTCATATACCAAAACATGCTTACTCAAAAGAGTAAGCTCCACTCGATAGAGTACCTGAGACTCATAAAACCGTAGTATTACAGTCTTCCCTCCTTAAAAAGAACTTCGTCCCCGAAGTTCCACCCATACATAAAAACAAACATACTAACTCGGCCAAGACACAACAACATAGCTAAGAACTCAAAACAAAACCCCAACCTATAAAACATGAAACCATGAACTCTTAACCACTAGTCACAAACCATATGATACCATTGTCCGGACATCAAACCTCTTACACTCATCTCTAAACATCACGATTTCTTTCCTATCTTTGGTTAACATCCCAAAAAACGAACATCAAATCCATCAACAAAATTACCTCAACATTCTTCCCAATACTATCCTTAATTGTATCATCATCTTACTCTCCACCAAAATCTTATATCATGTAGATATTCTACCAACTTCTTACTTTCCTTAATTCCTCAAAACTCAAGACTAATCATGTTGTCCCGAAACTCCTATATAACCATTAACTAACATCCTCATGATTGGTATCACACATCGATGACTCCTTACCTCTATATCACATAACTCCGGTCAATATTTTCCTAGCTTTACTCCCCTCATTCTTTTCTTTTACACTCGACAAAATCAATTAACCATAAAACTCCTTATTACTTCTTCCTAACTCTTTAGTGCTCCGATCACCTTCTCGTTGCTCCAAAACTCAAATCCCATTATTTATTATCGATATTATCTCACTCATCCATACCATGGATCTTCTCTTATCATGCTATCACTCTCACTTATCACCAATCAATCTACACGGTCAGTTAACTCCATCTCGTTTTTGTTTTTTTTTTTTTTCTCTTCAATCCCAAACTCATTTAATACTGTTAACTGCCTAAGAAAATCACACATTAGTTCCACCTCTTGATAAACCAAATTCCCAAACTCACTCGCTATCTGCAAACCCACATCGCTGCATAACTCAATCTAAGCTCTTTATACCCCATTTCTTTCCATTCACCTATAACGACCTTTACATTACATATATTCTTAACCAACCGAGGGATAACTACCTCCCTTCATAATCCTTAAACATCCAAAGTTACCACCATATGCGTCTCTCATTTCAATCTTTCATTCTCACGTTCCATAAACTTACATCACCCTTTTCCCATATTCACTTACTTTTACATTAGTCAACGCACAATCATATCACTCATCTCGCCTCACAAAACATGCTCTATGCCTCAATTAAGCCTTGCCAATCGTCCTTTTCTTTTCCACTGCCTATCACAACCGCATATCACTCATGTCCTCCCCACCGAACTCACACTCACCTCAAGTGCCACTCTTTACATCATAAGATTAGGTAACTTACGCATCAGGACCATTACATACGTAAAACAATGCATAACGAAGCAAAATAACACATTTGAATCAAACATAATATGCAACGAAGTCAAAAGATAAGCATATGACCCAAAACAGGGGTCACTAGATCGAGTACAGGTCGCTCGATCGAGTAAATGACTTACTCGATCAAGTAGGTGAAGGTCAGAAGCACGTAAAACAAATTACCAGGACTACTCGATCGAGTAAGGGGTACTCGATCAAGTACCAAGGTGCACTCGATCGAGTGAGGGCCACTCGATCGAGTACCCTACGCATTTCTCAGCACTGTCCAGGTTTCGTAAAACAGTCATAACTCACTCGTTTCTTGGTCGTTTTGGGCGTGTGACCTATCATTAGAATCGTAAAAGAACAAGCTATCACCTCCAATTGGAATTATATTAAAATCATTTATGAATATCAAGTTATAACAGTTTAAAGACAACATCTCTATAATCGAAAACACAACTACTTGATTTTACTTCCAAACAACTTAAACGACAACAAGGTAAACAAAAACAACTCGATGCTCATAAAATTAGTATCCCTAACCACATGTTACTATCTTCAAAAGCCAAGCAACAACGTCCATTATGCACATGCATCATTCAACTTACCAAGCATGTATTACCTATATGTTTTTATTCTATAACTTTACGTAAACAAAATCACAAATATATAACATCAAGTCCCCTATTCACATGTTACTAGCATAACAACATTATAAAATCTCTTGCATCATACAACATGATTTATCAGAAATCATATTATCATACAACGATTATTCATCTTTTTCCACCAATTCATCCATCATACCACATATTTATCCACCATATTCGTTCAACATATTCACCCAACACATGTTCAATTCACACTCCCAACTTTATATACTCTTACACAAAATGATAACAACAACATATATACTTACGCATTGCTTTATATATAAAAACAAAACAATTTCCTTTCATAATTCTAACATGTCACATTATATATATATATATATATATATATATATATATATATATATATATATATATATATATATATATATATATATATATATATATATATATAGAGAGAGAGAGAGAGAGAGGCGGGATCCGGTGAGGACGGCTAAATATTTGAGGATTGAGTACGGTATGAAATAACACACTTTATTCAATACAATACCACTCGCAAAAAATCAAACAACAAAACAAAAAAACGCGCAAAAAATCAAACACAAAAATTAGACGATTCATTTTTCATATTCTACTTCAACTTTATCTCTCTAAAAACTGAAAAAAAAATCGAAGAAAATACTGATAAATTGTTGAATCAATCAAGATTACGAAGGAATACGAATCATTGCTGCATATCATCGCATTTTTCTTTGAATTCAGGTACAATTTTTGATCTAAAATTTTCCTATTTCCCATTTTAGGTATATTTTCCAGAAATAATTGATCAATTGGTTTAAGTAATCAATATATTTGCTCTGAATCTTTGGTCGGATGTTTTTAGAACATAGACATGCATATAATTTGGGTAAAATCCGAAAATGTTCATTCTAGGGTTTCAGAAAATGTTGTGCAATTGTTTTAACATTTTCATGCAAAAATTTTCGCATGAACTAATTGATAAAATCGATTATTTTTCATCTACTTTCATATTATTGATCGTGTTTGTGTGTCTTACTGCTTCGCAAATTTTCTCAAATTCATTTAATTTGTGTTTGTATGTAACATCACAGATAATAGATGAAGAACACGAGAAAAACGTATTGTATTATATTCTGATATTGTATAATGTATTGTAAATCTTGTGATATTGTATTGTAAATGATGTGAGATTTTATTATGTATACTGTGTAATACTATAACTAGTTGTGATATTGTATTGTAAATGTTGTGATATTGCAACTAGCTGTGATATTGTATTGCATTCTGATATTGTATAATGTACTGGATGAAATATAAAACTAGTTGTGAAATTGTAATAGATATGTTGTGATATTGTATTGGATATATTGTGATATTGTTTTTGTAGACATGGAAAAAAATTCATGTTGTATTGAATTTTTTGTGTTATGCAAAAATTGTTTTGTACTGACGTAAATTGTCTCAGTTTTTTGAAGAAATACAGTCATGAACACGCTGGCACTCACAGAAACTCCAACAGAAAAACCTTGCAAAAAGAGAAAAGCTATGAACGATAATAAGTCCCAAAAAAACTCCACAAAAAAAAAAACAAACCAACAAAGGGAGCTCCAAATGTGGTGACAGGAGATGCCTCTGATCATAACAA
Organism: Silene latifolia; assembly: GCF_048544455.1. Taxonomy (NCBI): domain Eukaryota; kingdom Viridiplantae; phylum Streptophyta; class Magnoliopsida; order Caryophyllales; family Caryophyllaceae; genus Silene; species Silene latifolia. Next base: position 86,203,810 of record NC_133527.1, on the reverse strand, counting down.
AATGATTGTGAAAAAGAAAATGAGGATGGTTTAGAAATTATGGACGTGATTGAGCAAAACAGAAAAGGAACTGGTCGACATGAAAGTGAGCACAAATTTGTAACAAAATGTAGGCCAAACAAGCTGTTTGAGCTTATTTGTGAGCTTAATGATGAGCAAAAGAAGGCAGTGGAAGAAATTGGTTTTGGAGGCTTGTTGCATTTAAAACTTATTAAGAAGATTCCTAGAGGGATTGTGGAATTGCTTATAAAAGCTTTCAAGCCTACCAGCTACATGTTTAGGGCGAAAAAAATCGAGTTTTTGTTAAGCAAAGCTGATGTGCATGATGTATTCCTGCTTCCTAGGGTTGGTGCTAGGGTGCAGAAAACTATGACTGGTAATTGCAAAGTGACTGCTGATGATGAATTGAAAGTTGAATGGCGAAGAAAATTTGGATTAGAGAGTAAGGCAGACCCTATTAAGTTGAACATTGTGCATGATAGATTAATGAGTTGCAATGAGTCGGGTGATGATTTCAAGAAGCTGTTTGTTTTATATAGCATGTCTATTTTCTTGGCACCTACAACAAATTACACACTGGATTTCAAACGCTGCTTAGGGTGTTGAAGATGTGCTAAACATAAAAAATAGTGATTTGGAGTTTGTATGTTTTTGAGATTGGTAGAGGTGTTGGTAATTTTAAGGAGGGGACCAAAAAGACAAGTACTATTCTTTGGATGCATACTTGTGTTAATGATATGCTATTTCCATAGGGTGAATTTTAAAGGGGATGTGTTAGCCCACAGCCTATCACTTATTCGACACTGGGATCATAAGGAGTTGACAAAAAGAGCTAAAAGTGAGTTGGCGACAGGTGCATTGGGGAATGTTGTCCCGTCTAAAATTGTTTACCCTATCTGTGAGCAGCCAGGTTATCAAGAAGATCAGCGACCTCAAACTCAACCTCAGACTGAAACTGAAATACCAAAGGGATACATGTTGATCAAATTGCCTCCTGGGATACAAAGTGACGAAGAAATAAGAGGAAGCGCATTAGATGTAAGACAAACTTTATAACTGTGTTACCTTTTGAGATAATTTTATGATATTCTTAAACCTTATTAGTATTACTACTATTACAATATTAATTGATAGATGTGACATTGATATTGTATTATGATTTTTAAAAATGCTAGGAAATTCATGAAATTTTTTGAGAATGACGAGGATTCAAACATTGTTTTACAAAAGATACACTCGATAATATGAAAGAGTTCAACTCAAAGATAGTTGGACCTATTGGAAATGATACAAAATCAGATGAACTAGGTAGTGATAAAACCGAAGCAAATTTGAATGTCCTCCCAAGGAAGATATCTTGTAGAAGAGACGGTGACAAAAGCGTTGATGGCAATGATGATAAGGTAGAAGAAAATACAATCGAAAAAGATCAATTTGGCACCAAATTCATCAAACACTACCTTTTATGAAAGATCCATTCTACCATAGCTTTATCGACGGTTTGGTGCGAGGGCAAAAGAAATGTATGATTATTCACAAGGGGATGCCATCATTCGACGTATGGACTGATATGTTGAAAGCTCGTAGAGAAAGAATTGGACAAGTCCTACGGTGGTTGACTTGATAAAGACCTCCAAACGGATTCTCAAGTGATCATTGATGACATGATTTATGGGGATATGAAACAAAGTGCCTAATTTGGATGAGATATTAGATGATGTGAATGAACAAAATGAAGAAATTAGTGAGGAAGTCGTATATTCCCGGAGAAGAGCTGCACAGGCAAGTGACAAAAATGAAAAAAGCAAAACAACAAATGTTCAAAAAGGAGGAACCACTGAGTCAAGGAGTTTACTTAGTGACTATTTTCTCCACTCAAAGACTATACCAGAATGTGCATTGTTGGTATCTCAGAACTTAGGTTGTACCGAACAATGTGGACAACCAGATAAGCAAATGAGACTACTGTCAGAATTCTTGCTGGGAAATAGACAGTTGTTTGAATCAGTTTTGAAGAAACGGAAAGAGGTCATGGATTATTGTTTCATTCATGATCATACAATTGAGAAATCGTAAGTCCATTTTCAAACATTTTAAAATTTAAAAGGCTTACTGCTATATTAAGCATATTAGTAAATTGATCTTTAATTTGGTTGATAATGTACGACAGAGAAACACTTGCAACATATGGGACTTACCATGTAATTTCAAGATCCGATATAGAATCATTATTGCGATGTGAAGACGAGTAAATCGTGATTTAATCGTGGTCAATTTTGATAAATGAGTTGTCAATAAAGGAACAAGAAGCACCAGTACCAAAAAGGATTTTCTTTGGGCTTGCACATGCCGTAAGTTCTAATTCTTAAAAGGGTGATATTTTATTGAAAACTGTGTATTATTGGGTGAAAAATTTAATTCACGACTGCAAAAGAAATTTAAACCATGACTAATGAAGATTGTTTCAAGAATATGTGATATTGTAATGCAATATTTGTGATATTGTAATTTAAGTCAATTTTTTCTTCAGTGCAATATTTGTGATATTGTGATATTGTAATGCAATATTTGTGATATTGTAATGCAATATTTGTGATATTGTAATTTAAATCACAAAAATTTAATTCAGGACTGCAAAAGAAATTTAAACCATGACTGATAAAAATTGTTTCAAGAATATGTGATATTGTAATGCAATATTTGTGATATTGTAATTTAAGTCAATTTTTTCTTCAGTGCAATATTTGTGATATTGTAATGCAATATTTGTGATATTGTAATTTAAATCACAAAAATTTAATTCAGGACTGCAAAAGAAATTTAAACCATGACTTATAAAAATTGTTTCAAGAATATGTGATATTGTAATGCAATATTTGTGATATTGTAATGCAATATTTGTGATATTGTAATTTAAGTCAATTTTTTCTTCAGTGCAATATTTGTGATATTGTGATATTGTAATGCAATATTTGTGATATTATAATGCAATATTTGTGATATTGTAATTTAAATCGGTTAGTATGATATTGTATTGAAGAGTTTGTGTTATTGTACTGTATGACAGTTGTTATTGTAATATTGATTAATATTGTATTGAAGAGTTTGTGTTATTTCAATTAGTGTGATATTGTATTGTAAATGTTGTGATATTGCAAGTAGCTGTGATATTGTATTACAATCTGATATTGTATAATGTATTAGATGAAAAATAAAACTAGTTGTGAATATGGATATGTTGTGATATTGTATTGGATATATTGTGATATTGTATTTCTATTTATGGAAAAATTCAATTAGTTTGATATTTTATTGAAGAGTTTGTGTTATTGTAGTGTAAGACAATTATTATTGTAATATTGATTAATATTGAAAGGAACCTATTGTGTTATTGCAATGTTACAGACACCTCTAGAACAAATCTTAATGCTAAATGGAGAAGAATTTGATAAGACAAAAGCACTTACTGAAGAAATAGCTGGAGCATGGGATATATGGCAAAATGTTTGCGGCGACCACTAAACTTAAATTCAGATCCGGTAAGACACTAGCATTGTCAAAATTGTTTGTGTTATGCCATTTATTTCCGATTAAACGATAAGAATTTTTCATGCAAACTTTATTAGGTGTTCCTGCCTTTTTTGATAAGTGAACATTATTTACGCATATGCATCAACTTTCAAAACGAGACAGTGGACTACTTAGACAATAGGCTCTATGACAACTTCAAGATTCGAGTTTTTTTACCTTCTTGAGTTGGTGTAAGTCTTAAACTCAAACTTTCTTTGCAAAACTACAATTGATGTGTTTTATTAAATTGGAGGAATTTTCTTTACATTAATGAGATTCTTAATTGTTGTCAAAAATGTATAGGCAAAGACATTTGGGAGTTACATGTGCAGTAAAGGTTTAAAGCAAGGAGAAAAAGTGCAAATGTTTCCCTTAGTTAATAAGAAATTCAAGTGGCAATCAAAGGATTTTAACTTAGACTGTGGGGTATTTATGATGCTGCACATGATGTTTTACAATGGGGAAATATTTGATTGTGAGTTGAATGATGAAATGAAGAGGAAATTATATCGAAAGTGAGATAGCGGCGACATTGGTTTTCACCGATTATAACCATACGAGGATGAAACAATGGATATTTGTAACAAACTTCAACACACTAAAGGAATCGTTGGAACCAATCCTGTTGGAAAAAAGGAGGCTGAAAAGAGAAGAGGAAGAAAAAGAAAAAGCAGACAGTCTGAAGAAAGTTTGTACACCAAAGTCAAAAATCAAAGGTTACTTACTTTTACTTAAGCGCTCATTTTTTCTTAAACAACATAATTTTATTTGGTACTAAAACAGTCGCATCACCTGAACTGTTCTTTAGGGTTGAAAATACCAGATGACAATGATTGCAATACTATTGTCTTGGGTAGCCGTAGAAAAGGAAATTCAGATGGTCTTGGGTGCACATACAACTGTGGCAAAGCTGGTGATATGCTGGTTGTATCCAAATTTATAAGGAACAATCAAGCACTTTTAGCAAGCTTGTTGAAAGTAAGAAAAGAAGTACTTGACTACTGCTTATTGGACGACCACACATTCTCTATAGAGTAAGATTGAAAACTATTATGATATCCTCAACTATTTTAACTGATGTCCATCATTTATTTAGTAGCATATGGAAAGAATATTTCAACTAATGCTCATCCACTACAATTGCTTGTAGTGAATGTGTTGCTGTCTATGGCGAAGAAGCAAAACTCCTCAGAGAAGATATACTATCAATACAACAGACCGTGAATGTCACGAGCAAAATGATTGAATGTTGGGCACACCTACTGAATGACATTGAGTACAAGGACCACAACACAACAACTTTACTGTTTCTCGGACTTCGTCACATGGTATGCAATATTATTTACAAGTAGTTCAGATATTTGATTTTAAAATATTGTAAATTTAATATTATTACAATGAATATGTGTTGTTATTGATTAACAACTATTTTGCAAACAGGATGCTGTTCACGCATTATATCAACAAGGAGGTGATGAAAGTCAGGATGAAACTCATAAAATGAGGATTTTTGAAGCTTGGGATACTTTTATTACCGCAAACAACGGTACATGCAACTTGACAGCTGAGATTGTTTTCGTGCCATTGCTATTTGAAGACCATTACTTTTGTGTTTGTATAAACTTTAACAAAGAAAAGGTTGAAGTCCTAGACAATACATCCTATGATAAATGGGAAGATACAAGTGTTTACAAACTGGCAGATGTTGTGGTAAGTTGAATGCTTTAGTTGATAATGGAAATCTGAGAAATTGTTGGATAATATATGTGGGTTTAATCCGATGGTTGTCTTGAAATGTGTCAAGCTTCATGCATGAGTGACTATCTGGAAGCAAAGAAAAGGCCGAAAGCTGAAGAAATAATAGGATTTAACATTGTTAACGTAAGCTTCAAATGGCAAAAACCGGAACTAAAGAACAATGAATCCGGCACTTTTCTGATGCTGCACATGATAAGGTATGAGGGAGAAGTATTTGAAGCAGATCTTGATGGAAAGGTTGGCCGCAGATACTATTGGGCACAAATGGCAGCAGCATTACTCTTGGCTGACATAAATGGAATTAGGGATCAACTCATTCAAAGAGTAGCAGAGTTCACAGCAATAAAGGAAGAAGTAGGAAGAAGTCTGGCCTGAACTGAAACTGAAAAGAGATGCATCAATGAACAAAAAACCTGTAAAAGGAGGCAAGGCTGAAGATGTGCAAAAGCCGGTGAATACTGAAATGCCTGTTCTTCGTAGTTCGCCTAAAAGGTAAATTAAAGAAAATAAAAAAATGGATAATCGGATATAATAATGTCAGTACTTTGTAAAGATATTCGTTGCTGTTTTATTTGAATATGGAGATATTTTAATCACTGCACATATTTTGGATTGCAGTGGTACTGTCAATGGGCAAAACACAAGTGGTGGTCAGAGGATCAAAACAGTTGCACAATATGCAAGAACAAGAGGCCGAGGTAGAGGTCGAGGACGAGGCACCAATGTAGGAAAATAGAAAGTGTGTAATCTGACTTAGGAATGAATGCATTGACAGATTGATTTGTAATAGGTAGACAAAAATGGGTTTGGAGTTTGATTTGTAATAGGTAGACAAAAATGGTACAATCTAGATCGTTTGATAAGGTTTTGTAATGAAGATATATCAAATTAGTGTTAATGTGCTATTTTAAAAGGGTTCATGCAGCTATTTGTTGAGCAATCAGGTTATCTTACAGGTGTGATATTGGAATGAATGCATTGTGAGATTGTATTTTGTAATTCTTGGTATTTAAACTTTAAATCGAACAGTAGGTGAAATTGGTACTTTAACAGCATTCAAAATGACTGAGAAATAGTCACGCTTGACTGAGAAATCTCTTTATTAGAAACCGTGATATTATGTAGAAGAACAGCTGATATTGTATTGAATATGTTGAAATTTTGTATAACATGATGCGTCTAATTATGTGGTATTGTATTGAATACGTTGTGATATTGTAAACAATACTGTAACCTATCACCGTTACCTCAGAAACCTCCTTATTAGAAACCGTGATATTGTATAGAAAACAGCTGATATTGTATTGAATAAGTTGAAATATTGTATCACATGACACGTCTAATTATGTGGTATTGTATTGAATACGTTGTGATATTGTAAAGAATACTGTAATTAATGGGTCAGATGTGGTATTTATTTAAGACAAGTATGATATTGTATTCCCTAACTTGTGATATTGTATGGACTTAAAATGTCAGGATAATAATTATTCACACTTGTGATATTTATTTTAGACATGTATGATATTGTATTCGATATCATGTGATATTGTACAAACTGCGAGGATAATAATTATTCCCCAAAAAGTAAAATTTTGAATTGAATATTGTGCGGTATTGTATTGAACAGACTGTGATATTGTAAAGAATAATGAAATTATTGTCAGACGTGTTGTGTTTATTTGATCCAAGTGTGATATTGTATTCGGTATATTGTGATATCACATTATACTCAAATGCAATATCATAGTTCTAACTATGAAATATCACAATATGTACATTTAAAAACCCATCGTCATCAAAATTCCACCACATTCATTTTAATCTGCAAGTTCAGAACATGGACATTGAAACATCAGACTTCTGATAATACATTTTGGAATCTTTATTTAAGAAATACCACACACCTGACAATGCAATATCACGACATGTACGGTAAAATACCAGATATCTGATAATACTGTTTCAAAGCACTATGGAAGAAAATATCACCTGGCTTACTATGAAATATCAGACGTCTAACAATGAAATATCACACTTATATCACTAAGTAAATCCTAACGTATGGAGTGTAATTGCTATAATAGTAATGAAACTATGACATGTATATCCTATATATATTGAGCTTCTTCAACAAAAAATCCTCCAACTATATATATTGAGCTTCTTCAACAAAAAATCCTCCAACTATATATTGAGCTTCATCAACAAAGAATCCTCCAACCAAGAGACGACGACACAAAAAATGTTTTGGATGGCCTTGATGACCATGAATCAGTATACAAGTCAATCATCATCTGAACTCCCCTGAAAAATGCAAAACAGAACAACAAGTAGTTGTCAGCAAATGAACAAGCACAGTTGATACAGTTTTTGGAATTAAGATCATAAACAGGACAAGGAGTAGTCGTCAGCGCTCAATATCAAAAGTATACAATTCCAAAAATAAAACTCATAAACAGAAATCGTATGGCATCTTACTTATAGAATTAATGTAAATAGAATATATTTATTTAGGTAGCATACCTGATTCTCGATGTCAGGTACAAAAGGATGAGGGCAGTTACGCTTATCATGGTTAGCCAATTGTTTGCAATTTTTGCAAAGCCTTTTTGGCTTCTCTGCTTTAGCAATGCATTGTTGCTTTGTCGATATCATTCTCTTCCCACTACCCTTGTTCTTTGCCTGACGAGGCGGTAGAATCCTCACCTCAGTTGAGGAACTACATCCAAGAAGCATTTATAAACTCCTGCTCTTTTGTCATTGATTGTGCTTATGGATTGAGTTTGACCCGAAATTGCCTCAATGTGTCAGCAAGATCAGTGATCTGATTGTTAGGCATAGTTCTCAGCAAACTGATAGTTGAGTAGAACTCTGACCATAATTTGCACATCTTCAGCTTCCTTACATCAGTGGCATCAAAGTCGTCAAGTAACTCACCATGTGAACCATATACAGGGATTTTTTGTGCATTCTTTGTCCAGCGCATAAGTGTAACACCCCGATTTATGAAGGAGCCTTTAGCAAGACATTCCCTAATAAACCGAACTGTTACCATCTCGGTTTCCCGAGGTAGTGAATAACAAATTAAACTCCAAGGCGAATTATATAATTTCTTTAACTTAATTTTTACAAAACCTCTTTTACATCAAATTGCAAAGAACTAACATAAATAAAAGTGAAAGTCTTCTAAATGATGATCTAGCTACTAAGTCTTCTGATCCAGTGTCTCACGCCCATCAAGCTCCCGTCCTATCTCTTAAACCTGTCAAGTCTGCTCGCCAATATTTGGGTCATCACAGGTGTTCACGAATACACAGGGTCAACCACGAGGTTGAGTAGGGAATACAATGAAACAACAAAATATGATATGCATGCTCCTCCGTCACCTCCACCTCCATCTCAACTCTTATCTCATAACCCGTACAACCCAGCCATACCGATCCCCGGTAGACTATATATCGACCGTAGCCGATCCGCACCTAGCGGTGAGGACACCAGACAAGTCCTGTGAGAACCCGCTTTGGGCCTTATCACAACATCATCATCACCACACCACGTCACCACAACATCCTCCATCTCCAATGCATATGAATGCTCAAGAAATTAATGCAACACAATATGTATATCATTGAACCGGTAAATCATAGAATCATCATGGTTCTATCGAATGTTATGATAATATACTCAATACGATCAATTGATCAAGCACATTCCAGGATATGAATCATAACATGAATCAACAACCACGAATCACGTCAACGTTCACATTTTGGTCATATGAAACACAAACAAGTCAACACAATTCAACAACAACGATAATAAGTCAAGTGTATTTCCCTACCTTTTCGCAATCCAAGCACACAAGCAATCAATTATGATCCTTCACATATCCATCACCTACATAACATAATTATGTATAATTACCACCTACTCAATCAAATAATCATGCACATAACCTAGACTCATCATAACTTAATAGGAATATCAACTTAAAGAACAAACACGATTTTTCCTGATTTTCCAGCACATGACAGACTCGGAATAAAATACATAACTAATTCCAGAAAAATCAAATTGATACAAGGCCAATTGGATTGGAACCCCCTGAGTCTTAGCTACAAATTACATATAACGTGTTTTTCTCAAATTCCAAACTTATCAAGAGTTTTCAGACTGATTTCCAAAAACTGACAGAAACCGTCGCATAAAAAGTATTGATTCATAAAACGAGTTTAAAACATTATTTTGCAGTAATTCAAAATCCTATTATCATCTAGACTATACAAAAATGATGTATTAAGAAGCCTCATAACTGAATCGACATAAAACTTAGGGTTTCAAATCATTTTCCACAACCAAATCAGATTCTCGGACTTTTCAGCGACATGTTCATAAATAAATCACCTAGGACAAACCATAAAGAATTTGACTACGAGATTTTATATGCATAAACTAGACATCAAATAAACAAGACTCTCTTTTCAAACTTTTTGAAGACGAACACTTTAAAACAGTATAAACAATGGAATGAAATCGACTTACAAACAGGGAAATCGAATTAGGTTGGAATCGATGAGAAATCTTCAATCAAATGAAAGGCTCGACAATTCTTCTTCCTCTCCCTTTCTCTAGGTTTAGAAATGGTTTTATGAATGATAAAATGAAAAGAGGGGAGAGGGAGAGGGGCTCTTAGATTAGATTTAGGGTAAATGGTGGTTACATGTTCCGGGTAGGGCAAATGGGTTAAACGGGTATGGTCGTTGGGTAAATGTAGATGGGTAATTCTTGACCCAAAAGACAAAATGTGATGTAGCCCGACTCAACATATACGATATAAACCCGACTTAATAACATTCACGATATTACGATGCAACCAATATAAAATGTATAATACTAATATATAATAATATCCGTTTAATCGATTATATAAAATACGGGGTATTACAGTCTACCCTCCTTAAAAGAAACTTTGTCCCGAAGTTTACCCTCTCTACCAACCAACGCAAACGAATTATGAAACACATATACAAAAGTATGTAAGGCACCCACCAAATTGAATATTAAACGCAGTATTACATTCCACCCTCCTTAAAATAACTTCGTCCCCGAAGTTTAACCATAACAGAAACACATCATGTAACACTCCAACATAACCCACACAACGCATAACCAATATAGCCAAACTGAGAAATCACACATGAAAGTATAAAGATTTTACAATCCTACCCTCCTTAAACGTGGTTACGTCCCCGTAACCTTCATTATTATAACAAAAGTTCTCAAACTACTGCTAACAACTGAAAGAGGATAAAAGATTCACAACTCACACTCAAGTTAACTAATCCCTACTAAAGACAATCAATATACAAGCTCTCTCAAGATGCCTAGGTGCTCACATATGGTTCATGTCAAATAACATCGTTTCATCAAGGTTACTAAGCAAGATCACTAACGTAACATACCACGATAATCCTATCCGGCGTATTCTCGTGCAAAGATATTTTCCAAGAAATATTGGTAACATTTATTCATGTGAATAATCAAATTATGAATGGAACAATGCTTTACAAGGTTACCAGTAAAAATCGTTAGTAATTATTCATTTCACTAATCATTGTAATCTCATACCTTAGGAACATAGGGAATCAATCAACATAGAAAAGAATTAGGGTCAAAACTTAATAAATCGATTTATGAAAATTTGTAACCTAATAGGTCCAGCCTGACTTTCCTTTACATAACTGTTTGATTTAGGTCAAGACACAGAATCACCAATAAAATGAAGACAACCAGTTTTAAAGACTTATCATCCTAGAAATATTTTTAATCCTCGTAACAAAGGGTTTGGGATTTATTCACGAATGACGAACGCACATTGATTGGCAAATTTTACAAACTTATTGGTCGAGTCAATCAAGCGAGTAAACAGCGATATTGGAAAGTTAACATACAAGACTATCATACATAAAATTTCGTTCTTGGTGTTAAATATATTTAAACTGCACCCAACACAATGACATAAAAGATTAAATGTATTTAACTACACCAATTTTACAAATATTCATTACATATTATTCTAATATCAACATACCATGTTAACACATAACTCACTTAAATCACCACATTACATTTCCCATTTTGACATTCGTAACTAACCACAACCCACCAATTCACTACATGAACGAACAACATGACCAAATTAACCCACTAATTTGTGACTCCGTTCTAGCTTCATTCCTCCAGACTAGCAAATATCATGAAATCATACAACCGGACATTAATCGGCCGGAAATCTCATTCGAATTTATACTCACACGACAAAATTTAACTTCATTTTCAAAACTTTTACTTTCATCTTTGGACGGTGAATAACTTTCTTAACATAAATCTTATAACAGAGCCGTCCATAGAATCCATTTACAGCTTACTACGAAACTCAAAATCAGATAAACTTAATTCAATTCCTTCAAACAATACAAGCTTAGGTGTCGACTCATATTTCATAATTTACAGGTTCATCTTATTCATTTCAGTCCTATCTTTACTAATGAACGACTATTACCTCAACATCAGGATTTTAGTTGCACTTCTTTACTCAGTTATATTCATGGCTAATACGACTACAGCATTTAATCGGAGACCTTTTAGATAGTACACACTTACTAACCCATACATGTCCATACAACCATTTACTTACTTACTAACCCAGGTCAAGAATTAGGCCGATGAATACAACACTCAACAACATACTTAGAACTCATAATTTAGATTATCACACGGTTTCCACCACATCGTTTATGAGACATATCACACCTCCCAAAGAAAAGAAACAGACATATGATTCCCAATAACAACAAAATTACTTCCATATCACACATATGTTTAACATTTTAGCAACCATACCATTCAATTGTATCCATCAACTCAGTATAATTCATTTTCAGCAAAAAACAAAAAAAAAGATATCGCATAAACAACTTAAACATGTACATATACCATCATATAACTTGTGAAACATTATCTATGACAAAAGATTAGCAAGGTGAACAAGCTCTCTGGTTTGCACGGTTTGAACAAATAGGCAACTCGCGGCTCAATTAAACGTAACTATAACGACTATCATTTAAACATACGCATGACATGTGAATCATCAAAGGGTTATCTCATTATAATTCGACGGTTCGAGAATATATTTCAAATATCGTAACTATATCAACTATATTTCAAATATCGTGACAATTGCAACAATCACCTTAGCATTTCATGACAATACAACTATGAACATATCTAATAAGGAACAACAACACTATTTTATTATCATATCATAAGTTTAGGTTCAACTGAAATAAATTAATGCAATGAAAGTAATAAGTATAACTATAGGCACACAGACTCACATAAAAGACATGAGAACTCAGATGACATCCTACATGTGTGAACATTTAGACATACTCATTACTACCATCCATGTGTAAATATTTAAACATAATTATTATAAATATTCACGCGAGTATATTAGAACAATCAAGTTAACATTTAACGCCACCAACTTTACCAAGATATGACAATATGGTTTTATATTTATATATATCCGACCACTATACAAATATGATGAACACACCAGAGATATTACAACATGCCAAACATATATAAAATATGCAACAACTGGACTCGTATAAAATATTTCACCCTCGATTCAGGATCAGATTAAGCTATTCAATTTCACACATACTATCATGCCAACAATGTTATAAACTAAACTTTAATTTTTTTATCACTTGTTAAGATACATAACCAATGAATATGTGTGCTACTATCATCATATAAGGTCACTATAATTTCACATTAATAAGGCTCATGAAATAATCGAACAACTGTATGAAAACTCAACATAGAATTCACATTTTAAAAGTTATGATTCACGTTGTAACTTCCAAAAATCACGAATAAATAACCGTTCAACGAAAACTTGAGTTATATTACTTTTTATAACATACAGAGAGTTAATAATTTGTGAGAAAAATAATGAGGTCCAAAGCTCAAGAATTCCATTTTTAAAGAATTTTACAACTCAGTTGGTCCAAATAAGTATGTGACAGCAATTGGTCCGAAACTTGGGTCAGTTTGCAAAACTTACCATTTAATATAGAGACATCAAGAATTTTCGTGGCTTATCAATTTGAAAACATATGCGAATCTTCTGATCGATGGAGTTAGAATTATGCAAAAATTATTAATACAATTTAAATGAGGATTTTTACAAAATCGTTGGTCAAAACATCACTGCACAGGAACTTCCTGACCACAGCCCACTAAAATATTTATTACTCCTAATACGTATATCCTATAAGCATGAAACCAACGCCAAATGAACACTAACTCCGGAGGCTATCTCGTATAAAATTTTCATCTATAGGCAATAAACAGAAAAGAAATGGCAGTAAGGTCAATAAAAGAGTAAAATCAAACAAAACGAGTTTCAGCACTAGGTCATTCTTTACTATGTTACAAGCTCTTATGAACATACTATGTATACTAACCCATCCCAACTTAAATCTCACACTTTGTACTTACGTAAACATCTATCCCATAGAATCCCTTCGCATCTCGATCTACTCCTTACATCTAAACCACGATTGCTATGACTAGAAACATGCAATTCAATAGTGTTTCTGATTACTATCACAATACTATACTAGCATGGCTTCGGGATCACATAACCGCATATCACTAGACATAATAGTACTATCGACACATCATTCAACATCCATCCAGATAAATATCATCAATTCACAATTATTTTCACGCTCACGATTGCCACAATCCAACACTTCATTGATTATCAACCTGAACACGAAAATTTTATTTCTCATCTCCACAACATCATATGATCACGTCATCATTCATACAAAATACTTACCGCAACGTTATCCTGCAGCATGGTTAGAATATATGGGTCTCAAGGTGTACATCCACTCGATTATATCCAAGGTTTTCCTTCTAACTACCCCATTCACTCAATTTCTCTCGGGTTACCTGGTTCAAAACTGAGAGGGCAAAAAAACACGCATTAAGGGCGCCTTCTTAACCGCACTGTGAGCTCCTAACAGTTTATTCCCAGGGGTTCATTTTATTTAGACACATCCTACGTTCATTGGGTTCATTGGTTTAGGCCGAGGATCGTTTCTCCGATACCACTTTGTAACACCCCGATTTATGAAGGAGCCTTTAGCAAGACATTCCCTAATAAACCGAACTGTTACCATCTCGGTTTCCCGAGGTAGTGAATAACAAATTAAACTCCAAGGCGAATTATATAATTTCTTTAACTTAATTTTTACAAAACCTCTTTTACATCAAATTGCAAAGAACTAACATAAATAAAAGTGAAAGTCTTCTAAATGATGATCTAGCTACTAAGTCTTCTGATCCAATGTCTCACGCCCATCAAGCTCCCGTCCTATCTCTTAAACCTGTCAAGTCTGCTCGCCAATATTTGGGTCATCACATGTGTTCACGAATACACAGGGTCAACCACGAGGTTGAGTAGGGAATACAATGAAACAACAAAATATGATATGCATGCTCCTCCGTCACCTCCACCTCCATCTCAACTCATATCTCATAACTCGTACAACCCTGACCCATACCGATCCCCGGTAGACCATATATCGACCGTAGCCGATCGCCCACTCGCTTGTTGAGGACACAGGGCAAGTCTGCGAGAACCCGCCCTGGGCCTTATCACAACATCATCATCACCACACCACGTCACCACAACATCCTCCATCTCCAATGCATATGAATGCTCAAGAAATTAATGCAACACAATATGTATATCATTGAACGGTAAATCATAGAATCATGCCGGTTACCGAATGTTGTGATAATATACTCAATACGATCAATTCAGTCAAGCACATTCCAGGATATGAATCATAACATGAATCAACAACCACGAATCACGTCAACGTTCACAGTTTGGTCATATGAAACACAAACAAGTCAACATAATTCAACAACAACGATAATAAGTCAAGTGTATTTCCCTACCTTTTCGCAATCCAAGCACACAAGCAATCGATTATGATCCTTCACATATCCATCACCTACATAACATAATTATGTATAATTACCACCTACTCAATCAAATAATCATGCACATAACCTAGACTCATCATAACTAAATAGGAATATCAACTTAAAGAACAAACACGATTTTTCCTGATTTTCCAGCACATGACAGACTTGGAATAAAATACATAACTAATTCCAGAAAAATCAAATTGATACAAGGCCAATTGTATTGGAACCCCCTGAGTCTTAGCTACAAATTATATCTAACGTGTTTTTCTCAAATTCCAAACTTATCAAGAGTTTTCAGACTGATTTCCAAAAACTGACAGAAACCGTCGCATAAAAAGTATTGATTAATAAAACGAGTTTAAAACATTATTTTGCAGTAATTCCAAATCCTATTATCATCTAGACTATACAAAAATGATGTATTAAGAAGCCTCATAACTGAATCGACATAAAAATTAGGGTTTCAAATCATTTTCCACAACCAAATCAGATTCGCGGACTTTTCAGCGACATGTTCATAAATAAATCACCTAGGACAAACCATAAAGAATTTGACTACGAGATTTTATATGCATAAACTAGACATCAAATAAACAGGACTCTATTTTCAAACTTTTTGAAGACGAACACTTTAAAACAGTATAAACAATGGAATGAAATCGACTTACAAACAGGGAAATCGAATTAGGTTGGAATCGATGAGAAATCTTCAATCAAATGAAAGGCTCGACAATTCTTCTTCCTCTCCCTTTCTCTAGGTTTAGAAATGGTTTTATGAACGATAAAATGAAAAGAGGGGAGAGGGAGAGGGGCTCTTAGATTAGATTTAGGGTAAATGGTGGTTACATGTTCCGGGTAGGGCAAATGGGTTAAACGGGTATGGTCGTTGGGTAAATGTAGATGGGTAATTCTTGACCCAAAAGACAAAATGTGATGTAGCCCGACTCAACATATACGATATAAACCCGACTTAATAACATTCACGATATTACGATGCAACCAATATAAAATGTATAATACTAATATATAATAATATCCGTTTAATCGATTATATAAAATACGGGGTATTACAGTCTACCCTCCTTAAAAGAAACTTTGTCCCGAAGTTTACCCTCTCTACCAACCAACGCAAACGAATTATGAAACACATATACAAAAGTATGTAAGGCACCCACCAAATTGAATATTAAACGCAGTATTACATTCCACCCTCCTTAAAATAACTTCGTCCCCGAAGTTTAACCATAACAGAAACACATCATGTAACACTCCAACATAACCCACACAACGCATAACCAATATAGCCAAACTGAGAAATCACACATGAAAGTATAAAGATTTTACAATCCTACCCTCCTTAAACGTGGTTACGTCCCCGTAACCTTCATTATTATAACAAAAGTTCTCAAACTACTGCTAACAACTGAAAGAGGATAAAAGATTCACAACTCACACTCAAGTTAACTAATCCCTACTAAAGACAATCAATATACAAGCTCTCTCAAGATGCCTAGGTGCTCACATATGGTTCATGTCAAATAACATCGTTTCATCAAGGTTACTAAGCAAGATCACTAACGTAACATACCACGATAATCCTATCCGGCGTATTCTCGTGGCAGCATATTTTCCAAGAAATATTGGTAACATTTATTCATGTGAATAATCAAATTATGAATGGAACAATGCTTTACAAGGTTACCAGTAAAAATCGTTAGTAATTATTCATTTCACTAATCATTGTAATCTCATACCTTAGGAACATAGGGAATCAATCAACATAGAAAAGAATTAGGGTCAAAACTTAATAAATCGATTTATGAAAATTTGTAACCTAATAGGTCCAGCCTGACTTTCCTTTACATAACTGTACAGATTTAGGTCAAGACACAGAATCACCAATAAAATGAAGACAACCGGGCCAAAGACTTATCATCCTAGAAATATTTTTAATCCTCGTAACAAAGGGTTTGGGATTTATTCACGAATGACGAACGCACATTGATTGGCAAATTTTACAAACTTATTGGTCGAGTCAATCAAGCGAGTAAAAAGCGATATTGGAAAGTTAACATACAAGACTATCATACATAAAATTTCGTTCTTGGTGTTAAATATATTTAAAAAGCGCACCCAACACAATGACATAAAAGATTAAATGTATTTAACTACACCAATTTTACAAATATTCATTACATATTATTCTAATATCAACATACCATGTTAACACATAACTCACTTAAATCACCACATTACATTTCCCATTTTGACATTCGTAACTAACCACAACCCACCAATTCACTACATGAACGAACAACATGACCAAATTAACCCACTAATTTGTGACTCCGTTCTAGCTTCATTCCTCCAGACTAGCAAATATCATGAAATCATACAACCGGATTAATCGGTGGAAATCTCATTCGAATTTATACTCACACGACAAAATTTAACTTCATTTTCAAAACTTTTACTTTCATCTTTGGACGGTGAATAACTTTCTTAACATAAATCTTATAACAGAGCCGTCCATAGAATCCATTTTGACTTACTACGAAACTCAAAATCGATAAACTTAATTCAATTCCTTCAAACAATACAAGCTTAGGTGTCGACTCATATTTCATAATTTACAGGTTCATCTTATTCATTTCAGTCCTATCTTTACTAATGAACGACTATTACCTCAACATCAGGATTTTAGTTGCACTTCTTTACTCGTTATATTCATGGCTAATACGACTACAAAGACATTTAATCGGAGACCTTTTAGATAGTACACACTTACTAACCCATACATGTCCATACAACCATTTACTTACTTACTAACCCAGGTCAAGAATTAGGCCGATGAATACAACACTCAACAACATACTTAGAACTCATAATTTAGATTATCACACGGTTTCCACCACATCAGTTATGAGACATATCACACCTCCCAGTAAAAGAAACAGACATATGATTCCCAATAACAACAAAATTACTTCCATATCACACATATGTTTAACATTTTAGCAACCATACCATTCAATTGTATCCATC
Organism: Silene latifolia; assembly: GCF_048544455.1. Lineage (NCBI taxonomy): Eukaryota > Viridiplantae > Streptophyta > Magnoliopsida > Caryophyllales > Caryophyllaceae > Silene > Silene latifolia. The sequence goes on along the minus strand of NC_133527.1, from coordinate 86,185,348 downwards.
AACTCAATATAATTCATTTTCGCAAAAAAAACAAAAAAAAAGATATCGCATAAACAACTTAAACATGTACATATACCATCATATAACTTGTGAAACATTATCTATGACAAAAGATTAGCAAGGTGAACAAGCTCTCTGGTTTGCACGGTTTGAACAAATAGGCAACTCGCGGCTCAATTAAACGTAACTATAACGACTATCATTTAAACATACGCATGACATGTGAATCATCAAAGGGTTATCTCATTATAATTCGACGGTTCGAGAATATATTTCAAATATCGTAACTATATCAACTATATTTCAAATATCGTGACAATTGCAACAATCACCTTAGCATTTCATGACAATACAACTATGAACATATCCAATAAGGAACAACAACACTATTTTATTATCATATCATAAGTTTAGGTTCAACTGAAATAAATTAATGCAATGAAAGTAATAAGTATAACTATAGGCACACAGACTCACATAAAAGACATGAGAACTCAGATGACATCCTACATGTGTGAACATTTAGACATACTCATTACTACCATCCATGTGTAAATATTTAAACATAATTATTATAAATATTCACGCGAGTATATTAGAACAATCAAGTTAACATTTAACGCCACCAACTTTACCAAGATATGACAATATGGTTTTATATTTATATATATCCGACCACTATACAAATATGATGAACACACCAGAGATATTACAACATGCCAAACATATATAAAATATGCAACAACTGGACTCGTATAAAATATTTCACCCTCGATTCAGGATCAGATTAAGCTATTCAATTTCACACATACTATCATGCCAACAATGTTATAAACTAAACTTTAATTTTTTTTTTTCACTTGTTAAGACACATAACCAATGAATATGTGTGCTACTATCATCATATAAGGTCACTATAATTTCACATTAATAAGGCTCATGAAATAATCGAACAACTGTATGAAAACTCAACATAGAATTCACATTTTAAAAGTTATGATTCACGTTGTAACTTCCAAAAATCACGAATAAATAACCGTTCAACGAAAACTTGAGTTATATTACTTTTTATAACATACAGAGAGTTAATAATTTGTGAGAAAAATAATGAGGTCCAAAGCTCAAGAATTCCATTTTTAAAGAATTTTACAACTCAGTTGGTCCAAATAAGTATGTGACAGCAATTGGTCCGAAACTTGGGTCAGTTTGCAAAACTTACCATTTAATATAGAGACATCAAGAATTTTCGTGGCTTATCAATTTGAAAACATATGCGAATCTTCTGATCGATGGAGTTGGAATTATGCAAAAATTATTAATACAATTTAAATGAGGATTTTTACAAAATCGTTGGTCAAAACATCACTGCACAGGAACTTCCTGACCACAGCCCACTAAAATATTTATTACTCCTAATACGTATATCCTATAAGCATGAAACCAACGCCAAATGAACACTAACTCCGGAGGCTATCTCGTATAAAATTTTCATCTATAGGCAATAAACAGAAAAGAAATGGCAGTAAGGTCAATAAAAGAGTAAAATCAAACAAAACGAGTTTCAGCACTAGGTCATTCTTTACTATGTTACAAGCTCTTATGAACATACTATGTATACTAACCCATCCCAACTTAAATCTCACACTTTGTACTTACGTAAACATCTATCCCATAGAATCCCTTCGCATCTCGATCTACTCCTTACATCTAAACCACGATTGCTATGACTAGAAACATGCAATTCAATAGTGTTTCTGATTACTATCACAATACTATACTAGCATGGCTTCGGGATCACATAACCGCATATCACTAGACATAATAGTACTATCGACACATCATTCAACATCCATCCAGATAAATATCATCAATTCACAATTATTTTCACGCTCACGATTGCCACAATCCAACACTTCATTGATTATCAACCTGAACACGAAAATTTTATTTCTCATCTCCACAACATCATATGATCACGTCATCATTCATACAAAATACTTACCGCAACGTTATCCTGCAGCATGGTTAGAATATATGGGTCTCAAGGTGTACATCCACTCGATTATATCCAAGGTTTTCCTTCTAACTACCCCATTCACTCAATTTCTCTCGGGTTACCTGGTTCAAAACTGAGAGGGCAAAAAAACACGCATTAAGGGCGCCTTCTTAACCGCACTGTGAGCTCCTAACAGTTTATTCCCAGGGGTTCATTTTATTTAGACACATCCTACGTTCATTGGGTTCATTGGTTTAGGCCTGAGGATCGTTCTCTCTGATACCACTTTGTAACACCCCGATTTATGAAGGAGCCTTTAGCAAGACATTCCCTAATAAACCGAACTGTTACCATCTCGGTTTCCCGAGGTAGTGAATAACAAATTAAACTCCAAGGCGAATTATATAATTTCTTTAACTTAATTTTTACAAAACCTCTTTTACATCAAATTGCAAAGAACTAACATAAATAAAAGTGAAAGTCTTCTAAATGATGATCTAGCTACTAAGTCTTCTGATCCAATGTCTCACGCCCATCAAGCTCCCGTCCTATCTCTTAAACCTGTCAAGTCTGCTCGCCAATATTTGGGTCATCACATGTGTTCACGAATACACAGGGTCAACCACGAGGTTGAGTAGGGAATACAATGAAACAACAAAATATGATATGCATGCTCCTCCGTCACCTCCACCTCCATCTCAACTCATATCTCATAACTCGTACAACCCAGCCATACCGATCCCCGGTAGACCATATATCGACCGTAGCCGATCCGCACTTGTTGAGGACACCAGGGCAAGTCTGCGAGAACCCGCCCGGGCCTTATCACAACATCATCATCACCACACCACGTCACCACAACATCCTCCATCTCCAATGCATATGAATGCTCAAGAAATTAATGCAACACAATATGTATATCATTGAACTGGTAAATCATAGAATCATGCCGGTTACCGAATGTTGTGATAATATACTCAATACGATCAATTCAGTCAAGCACATTCCAGGATATGAATCATAACATGAATCAACAACCACGAATCACGTCAACGTTCACAGTTTGGTCATATGAAACACAAACAAGTCAACATAATTCAACAACAACGATAATAAGTCAAGTGTATTTCCCTACCTTTTCGCAATCCAAGCACACAAGCAATCGATTATGATCCTTCACATATCCATCACCTACATAACATAATTATGTATAATTACCACCTACTCAATCAAATAATCATGCACATAACCTAGACTCATCATAACTAAATAGGAATATCAACTTAAAGAACAAACACGATTTTTCCTGATTTTCCAGCACATGACAGACTTGGAATAAAATACATAACTAATTCCAGAAAAATCAAATTGATACAAGGCCAATTGTATTGGAACCCCCTGAGTCTTAGCTACAAATTATATCTAACGTGTTTTTCTCAAATTCCAAACTTATCAAGAGTTTTCAGACTGATTTCCAAAAACTGACAGAAACCGTCGCATAAAAAGTATTGATTAATAAAACGAGTTTAAAACATTATTTTGCAGTAATTCCAAATCCTATTATCATCTAGACTATACAAAAATGATGTATTAAGAAGCCTCATAACTGAATCGACATAAAAATTAGGGTTTCAAATCATTTTCCACAACCAAATCAGATTCGCGGACTTTTCAGCGACATGTTCATAAATAAATCACCTAGGACAAACCATAAAGAATTTGACTACGAGATTTTATATGCATAAACTAGACATCAAATAAACAGGACTCTATTTTCAAACTTTTTGAAGACTCATCCCTGCCCGGACTCCAGCTATAAACAACATCAACACCTGCTAAGACCGACTGCTCACCATAAGGGATCACGGCACACACAACAAACAAAACAACCACACAAGGTCAGTACAGAGATAAGATACGACAAAAACAACATAACTATCAACACGACACAACGCTATCAATCTCACACACAATCACACTAAACCAATCAACCTCATCACATCGATCATCCCTTTGGACGACCACCCGATGGGGGACCGCATCCGTACCCACCAAATCCCCGCTCATCATACCAAGCGATAACCTTGTCCATTAATGTGCACATCCCCTTCCGTGGCGGGTTCCATGAAGGGTGAAACTAGGGCGTGAAGCCACTCACGCAAGTGACCCCACTCAGCCGAGGACACGCCTCGCGAACCAGAGACAAACATTCACAGACAACTGCAACGTAACAACCAACAAACTGTATGTACTAACCGACTACAGTATAAATGCTGCCACACAACGCAGTCACAACACAACAACAATGATACGACAATCGACACACTAGACTATCCACAGAGACTGAGTAGGCGAACCTACCTTTAAGCAACTGCAACCAATCCATGCCAACATATGACATATCCAGCAATCAAGCAAAGCCTATAACCACAACACAACATCTATTACTACCAAGCAAACCCTAACTGCAAAGATGAGGATACGGATGATGATTATGACATACCTATAAGGAGAAACCCGGCAAAAGACCGCTACCTGGCTCAAGTGACGCTCTCCTAAGGCACAAGGATCTTCAAAAGGCTTCCATGGAGGTTTTATGGTGAAGGGAAGGGAAAGAGGCGACTAAAGGATAGGAGGAAAGTGGCGGAAATGATTTGCGGAGTTAACAAGACGCGATTAAAAACCCTCGCTGAAAACTCGATACTCGATCGAGTACCCCACATACTCGATCGAGTGACCCCCTACTCGATCGAGTAACCACGCTACTCGATCGAGTAGCCTCTACTCTATCGAGTACCTCGCGTAACTCGTAATCCAAGACAGCTTTGGCACGCACTTCTAAGAACTACTCTCGCTCCCAAGGTCAGTCAACGCTGGTCAAAGAGTCCCTAAAAGGGCGGGTATTACAGTCTTCCCCCCTTAAAGAACTTCGTCCCCGAAGTTCAACTCACCTTTCCAACACACTCGACACGGAGATACAACCACATCACTCCTCTTTCGACACTACTCTCCTGAAATACCATCCCCCATGTCATCATCATCACTGTCTAACGCTCTATTCATACATATATATCGACTTTTGCAACTATCATACAAACATTATCATCATCAACTGTCACTCTATATGTATAGATCAACTTTTACAAACTATCCTATATAAAACATTAACCTCATAATACGAACCAGCACAAACAAGGATCACCCATCATATGGTAACAACTATCAACCCGAAACATATTTCATATCAACTTCATGCTGCACAACCAGCACAAAAAGTCTAATTATGCTTTGGATGTGAAGAGTATTTATAAGAAAAGTCTAGGGAATGCAAAACCTTAAATCCTAGCTACCGAAATGAAGGAGGCAAGGTTTAGGTTTAAAAACCCTAACTTATTTTTTAAGAAACATATTTATCTTCCCTTTGTTTATTGTTGAGAATATCTTTTAGAAACCCTAGGTTTGTTGCATGGAAAATAAATGTCTCCTAAGAGGCCTTCCAACATACCACACGAAACCCTAGGAAGATTTAGGTCAACAACAAAACGAGATAGAATGTATTAGAAACCCTAGGTAGCATGACAACTCGCAAGTTGTATTACTAATCAATAGGAATATTCATAGATACATTAATCAATTTAAACTCTTGATAAATATAACTAAAATACTCTTTTATCTTTTGAAAAACATTTGAAAGATCTATTTCCAAAGACATACATCATTTGTGTCATTCAAAGTTATAGGTGAAATAGCTATAAAATTGAACTTGATTAGTAAAGTTATAAGTGAAATAGTTATAACTTTACTACTCAAAAATCACTCTAAATGGAATTGTTACCAGATGACGACCTATACTATCTAATCTTCACAAAGATCTTCAGTATACAAATAATCTCTTCATCTTGAACAGAAAACTCTTCATCTTGAATCTTGTGTTACTTGATGTAGATCTAGCTTGAATTATTCTTCAAAGTTGTGTCTCCTTGAGTTATAACTTTGATCTCACAACTTGTAATTGGTATTAGCTATAATAAGACTTAAACACATAATCACATGCATATGATATATAACATTTATAGAACATTTAAATCATCACTTATCACACTTGTCATTATGAAAACTATACTATAGGTCCAACACCTAGGCTGTCCAAAGCCTACAGCTTGCATCAACCGTCGTTCTAGAAAGCCGAAAACAACCGAAAGGAAACCTGGGAGGCATCAAAGGGTGGTTTCTGATTTAGGCATGTCTTATGCCGATGCTTTGAAGAGACTCTCTGCCCAAGGTAAGCTACATCCAATAGATCCGACTCCAGATCCACCTTTAGAGAAGCAGGTGAACCTCTGGAAGGGCAACAAATATTGCCTATATCACCAAGGTAGAGGCCATGATATTGAAGAGTGTTTTCTCTTGAAACACACCATATATCCAAGATATGATCGAAGAGGGAAAGCTTCCAGTGCCACCTTCTGTCGGGCAATTCGAGAGGATCAACCCTCTTGGGTCTAGCAGCATTAAACATGATGGAGAATCATCCCTAGACTGTTCTCATCTCCTCGATCCTCGTGACTACGAAGAGATCAATGTGCTTGAGGAAGACGATATCCAAAATTGAATGCTCATGCTTTCCATTGCCTTTAACAATAAACTTTCCAAGGGAGAAGGAGCCATTGATAACCTAAACTCTCGGCTTTTCAACTTAGAGAATCAATTTACTGAAATGGGTAAGAAGTTTGAGGCCCAACCTCTCAAGATGAAAAGTGTCCAGATAAACCTTCAACCTGACAGTCCTAAGGAGAACGCAACAAATGACCAACTTATTCCTAGCTCTTCTTATCCAGGAATCAAAATCAACAATGACAACCTCATGGAGCCTTCATCAAATAAACCTAACAACTCTCCCAGGTCATTCACAAGTCTAGGCATACCTTATGCCCTGGCCTTAAACAAATTATCCTCTCTAGGTATTCTTATACCAATAGGGCCTATCCCAGATCCGGAAAAGAAGTCTAAGTTTTAGGATGGCAATTCATATTGTCAATACCATAGAGGAAGGGGGCATGACACCGAGGGTTGCTACAAACTAAAAAATATCATCCAGGTTAATATCGAGAGCGGCGAGTATCATGTATCGACCTTTGTTCAAACTGATATTAAGTTTGATAGGGCTAAACTCATGGAAGCTCCACCCAGAAGACCGGGACGGACTCCTAGAGCATTCTCTAACGTTGGCATCACTTATGCAGCAGCGCTACAAATGCTAGTATCACAAGGCCAATTACACCTACTCGGTCCAACTCCAGACCCTGAAAATACACTGCCTAGATGGAACGGTAATGCATATTGCCAATACCATCGTGATAGCTAGGGGACATGATACAGAAGCATGGTTGTTTTTGAAGCATATGATCCAGGATATGATTGAAAGTGGGAAATTGTCCCTCTCAACTTTTAACCCACAAGGCAGCTTAGACAATCCTTATGGATATACCACTTATCGGAAAACTCTTCTTGACTGTTATCCTTCCAGTGTTCCCAATGATGAGGACGAGGTGCTCAAATGGGTGAATGCTCAAAGTCAGATGCCAAAGCCAGTTGCTGGAAAAGAAAATGTTCAAGTGTGGGCCGATGATTACGAGTCTGGACCTAAGATCGAGTCAGAGTTCAAGTCCCATAATTATTCTAGTATGTTTCTTTGTGTCCATTTCCATTTCTACTGATAACCTGGGGGCTGTCCCACGAGTCACATGTCTTCTCGAGTCTATGTTAAATACATTCATTACTCATTTCAATAAAAGTACAATTTTCAAATCCACTTATTGTTCTTTTCCTTTACCATTTCCTGTGACAACAAGAATTGGTTTGAGACATTTTAAAACGAATAACAATAACACATGACAGTCGATGTGAGTGCACTTAAATGATGTTCCATTTCAAGTTGTAGAAGACCCGAAACTCGGTGTCCATTTTCTTACCTATTCCATGTCTGGCAATAGAAACCTCGCTATACCCCAGTTTAGGACGATCCTATCTCAAGAGATTCTCGGACGATTCCAAACCATCTTCCTTGTTAACGATCCATGACGGAAGGCAAGCCCATTCCCCACAATAAACAACTCGTGTTACTAAAGACCAACCTGTTTCACACCAAAGGTGCTAGTCTAACCCAAATCCATGTTATGAAAGCATATCTAAGATGATACGAGCCATGATCAAAGACAAAGGCTCAATTAAGAGAAACTGGTGTCAATATCCAAGGTCGCAGTTATGCCCGTAATCCAAGACAAAAGAGTCAAAATATGAAGGCTCAATCACGAAAGTCAATGTCAATATCCAAAGTGAAAGTTATCTTCAAAAACCTGAATCAAGAATCTGAGCAAAAGTCGAGATATATTCCAGACTAAGAATCTGAGTCTGAATCAAGAACGAATATGAAATCAAATACTGAGCAGAATAACGTTGAAGTCTATATAGAATCAAGTTACATGGTAGAATCAAGACATCAATTAAGATGGTCAACTAGCACCCTCACTTAGCCTTTCACACATCATACACCCTAAGTCCTTCTCGAGACCATTACAAGGAGATAGTTAAAAATTTTGAGAATCCTCTCAAGCTTGTCAAGTATACCTATCCTTTAGAGCCAAGACATAGAAACTTGATCCCACGTTATTTCAACCTACCTTTATGTGCTCAGGCTACATCAAGCCAAGAGACTCCATTTCCAAGCCATATTACAAGCCATAATCCCATCGAGCCTCAACTCCACAAAATCAAACCTCTAGAGATTTGCTCATCAAAGCCTCTTATTTCCGAGCCCCATATTCCAAATATCCAATCCAGTTTCACCTTGACCCAGACACGGAGTCTTCAAATACATTGCTACTTAGGACGGGACGAACCCATATCCCACCTTAGGGTCCACTTTTGAGTGCGCTCACACGACAAGGAAGTTTTTTACAAAATTAGTTATACCTCTTTGGTCTATGATCAGCGGGAGTTATCTCAAATTGATTCTTCGAGTCACCAAAGGAATATACCCTCGTGACCCATGCACTTAAAGGCCCTGACCCAATAGCTTAGGCACACACTCAGAACTACGATCTGGTTTGATTTCACTTTACGTGAATACGTAGGCAGTCCTCAAGTACACAACCATCCCCACTTTTAACTTTCGACCTCAATCCCCACTAGCTCAGAACTACGATCTGGTTTAATTTTACTCCACGTGAATACGTAGGCAGTCCTCGAGGACACAACCATCCCCACTCATAAACTTTCAACCTCAATTATCGACACCCATTTTACGACTATCTTTTTCCATTTCGTAACCCTCCAGCCACAATTTCTATTTATACCTATTTACTGGGGGCTCCTTCTTGTCGCCCAGTCTCCCTTTTTACCAAATTCCAAAGTCATGTTCTCATCCTGGGGGCTTCTCTTCCGAGATGCCACCCTTCCTTTATTCCTCTCTTATTTTAAGTCAAACTAGTGCTTGGTCCGGACAATCGCAAGATCTTAGATCAATTCTCCAAGTTATCATGCCTCAAGAGAAGTCTCGTTGTGACACCCCGCGATAACGCGGAAAATATAACTAATAAAATGCGGAATTTTAGGGAATTTTTGAAACTTTTAAAATTTAAAGCGCGGGTTCACCAAAATCTAAAACATAAATAAAGAGTGCGGAAATAAAGATTTTAAATTATACAACGTGATAGTCGAGGTGAGGGAAAATATATCCCTCGAATGACAATACAATAAAAGATAGGTCTTAACAATCCTAATAAACCAACTACTAGGCCGAAGTGCTCGCTAGCTCACACATGTCTTCACCCCATGAATGCATCACTAATACATGTCATTCATGTAAACATGAACGCCACAGTCAGTGGGGAGTAACTCAAGGTTCTCCCAGCCACAAAATATCGAAACGAACATAACAAAGAACTAAAACAGGTAAGTCATGTAAGACTCTTACAAAAATATGGATATCAAGTTTATGTTTAAACATGGTGATTAAATGAGATAGAACAAGATAGATCAACATTAACATGAAAACGGTTAAACTATTCATGTGAGACAATTAAATAATATGAAAGACAAGAAAGCAGACACGGCCACTTAGCCACGAGCACGTATTTCAAGGAGATATGACCAAAGTAACCATCCAAATAATGCAAGACATTTATCGCTCTTAGACTATAATTTCCCCGGGTAGGACTACGATAATAATACGGTCCTAGTCTAAATCTGCAGATTCTCGGGTGTAAATCCCGATTCGACGTGCGCCAGCACAGCACGCACCCAAGACTCGACTACTAAGGAGACCGAGTACCCCAATCGCCAGAACAACACGAAAGTGGCGGAAAGACTAAGATAAGACTCACTTGCCGAACCAAGACAAGTGGCCAAAAGCCGTACTTGCCAGAACAGCACAAGTAGGCCAAAACCATACTTGCGGAACAAAGCACAAGTAGGTCAAAACCCGTGCTTGCCAGAACAGCACAAGCAGGGCAAAAATGTGTGTCAAGCACATACGATGGTAATATGGCATTTCTACAAGAATACGACTCTTACAAGTAATTATTCATAATAACCTTTTCATGCTTGTAACATATAAGTAAACCTTTCATTTCATAATTATACATGTCGGTTAAATAGAATAACCAAGTACATCAGACAAGTACATGGGACGGGATTATTAATGTCACACTCATACTTATGGCTTGCATCTCACCATAAGTACGGATGGGAACATCAGTCCCGACGATCATATCGCAACTAGAGGGCCTATGGCTCACCCCTAGTATCCGATAAGACCAAGACTCTTACAACCGAACAAGTTGAAGGGTAATATCCGTATAAAACCCATTAAATTTAAGGATTATAACGTAAATTTTATACGTGATTAATAGTCATAAACGAAAAACACAATGAAACGATAAAGATTAAGTAATAACCTCCGGTCCTAGTGCAATTCGGCAATGAGAGATCAAAGTAGATCTCCTCCTAAATGATGCACCCAAGATTGTCCGAGAAATGCCCTTGTGCTAGAATGAATCCTCTAATTGCCTTGCAATATTAAGAGGATTGTTTTGTGAGTTTTCGTTGGATGAGAGATCCGAATTTTGAGAGGCAATTTTCTCAAAACCCTAATTTTTTTTTGCAAATGACAATTAGGTTACAAAAGAGAGGAGAACCTCTCTTTTGTTCTCTCTAAACCGGCCGGCCATGGGCTACCTAGGGAAGTGGGCTTCCACTTCCTTTTAGTTTTAGCTCATGGTCTGGTTTGCAAATCGCTAAAATGTATATGACGCGGTTTTGTTATAAATCGTCATCGGTTATCGGTTATTAAAGCATCAACTAATAATACGGATTAGTTGAAACATTAATACATGTCCGACAAAGACGATATTGTATAATTATATTCAATATACATTTAATTAAATATAAAATGCTTATATTCAATTTACGAATTAACTGCTTAATTCGCCTTAGCCATTATTATTTAATCCGTATTAAATAAAATATCTCAACATCACATTTTGACTAATTATTAGTCAAATAACTCGACTAACCGGTTAGTCAAATTTGGCATCTACATGACTGTATTTTCATACCGTCACATCTCTCAAACGTATCCTATAGGTGTGACTTTTAGGGACCAGTTGATCACCGCCATCTGTATGACAATAACGTCAAACTTATCTAGCAAGCCAACCGTTATTGATAAACGTGGACCAACTGATTATGATACAAAAGTATACCCTTTGATCCTTTTAGAGATTTATAAGTCCTTGCACTAACTGTAAAGGACACCAGCCCCAACAAGCTCCCACTTGTCCGTACAAGTGTATGTGCAATGACGTTATCCGCACTAACGGAGGACACGGCTCAACAAACTCCCACTTGTCCGTACAAGTGTATGTGCGATAACCGATTCTCATATTCATTTAAAATTTCTCCCACTCAATGTAAAACAATTTGCGATTCGGATCCGCAAAGGTCGTATTTTACAATCGATCCGTATCTAGAGTGGTTTCCCCGACTAGAGAGTAACTTAACCGATAAAACGAATTCGTATTCGAGCATGGCCATGCATTTCGATTCTGACTCCTCGAGTGGCCCCGAGAAATATCGAGAACCCGATAAAGGCTGAATATTTCCTTCAACTCGAAATCCTTCCGATCTAAGCACAAAGCATGAAATGACCGAAACTATCTACTTGGCCCCTGTTACGGATGACCGTGAGAAAGAAACCAAAGTCACCCAAAATCTGCCTTAGTCTCAAGAGACAGTCGATAGTCAAAAGAATCGACTCTTAGGATCACCATGGAGGTCCTATCCACGACCGGGCACCGAATGTTATAAAACATTTAGGACTCCACGTTGATGTCACAATTGTGTCCTACGTGATATCCGTATAACACGCCTCTGTGATTGGTCAGTCAACCGGTTGACTTATGGCTCGTTGAACCCACCATCAACCAACGTCACAAAATAATTACCTTGAGTTATCAGCTCACGTGGGTAATTAAGGACCATAAAATATAATGTTTGTTCAGTTCACTTTGTGGTGTTCAAAATTTGTCGTACAAATCCACATGAAAAACAAAATATATAAAAATTATCAAAACGATGATGTCGTATAGAGTACAAAAGAGAATGAATCTAATCCATAAAAGAGTACTACAACTTAGGAACACGTTTAATTCCCATGGAATTAACATGCCCTTCATGCTTATCTTGTCGTAATGGTTTAGTGAGAGGATCTGCTATGTTATCATCTGTAGCAATCTTTTCTATCACTACTTCCTTTTGCTCCACGTAATCTCGGATTAGATGAGCTTTCCGTTGTACATGTCTAGACTTGTTGCTAGACTTTGGCTCCTTAGCTTGGAAGATGGCACCTCTATTGTCGCAATAGATGGTGATCGGGTCATTCGAACTAGGCACTACAGATAGTCCATGTAAGAATTGACGCATCCATATCGCTTCCTTTGTAGCTTCAGACGCGGCATAGTACTCGGACTCAGTCGTAGAATCTCTTTATGTGATTTGTTTGGAACTCTTCCGGTGATCTGCAGCGCCATAAAAGTAAAAACGAATCCAGACCGAGATTTCGAGTCATCACGATCCGCTTGGAAGCTAGCATCTGCGTATCGGTTGCGCATAGCTTTTGATCGCCTCCATAAGTCAATGCCCAATCTTTAGTCCTCCGTAGGTACTTAAGAATGTTCTTGATAGCCATCCAATGTGATTCACCTGGATCTTTGTTGGAATCGACTTGTCATACTCAATGCATATGCCACGTCCGGACGTGTGCATATCATGGCATACATGATTGATCCTATAGCCGAGGCATAAGGAATCCGTGTCATGCGCTCTTTCTCTTCCGGTGTCTCTCGGTGGACCGAGACTTTCTCAAATGCACCCCCTGGAGCCATAGGAAGAAACCCCTTCTTGGAGTTAGTCATCTTTGAATCTCTCTAGGACTTTGTCTATGTAAGACTCTGATCGAGAGATAACATCCGTCGTGATCTATCTCGATAGATACGGATGCCTAGAATTCTTTGCGCCTCACCCAGATCTTTCATCTGGAAATGGTTTTTCAACCATACTTTCACCGAAGTTAAGAGAGGTATGTCATTCCCAATCAGGAGTATGTCATCGACATACAATATTAGGAAGACAATCTTGCTCCCACTCGACTTGATATAAAGACATGGTTCCTCGACCGATCGAGTAAATCCATTTTCTTTAATCACTTGGTCGAAGCGATGATTCCAACTCCGAGATGCTTGCTTAAGTCCATAAATGGAACACTTAAGCTTGCACACTTTCTTAGGATGTTCTGGATCGATGAAACCTTCGGGTTGTACCATGTACAACTCTTCCTCCAAAAAGCCGTTTAAGAAGGCGGTTTTCACATCCATTTGCCAAATTTCATAGTCATGAAAAGCGACAATCGCTAAGATAATCCGAATGGAACGCAACATGACTACGGGTGCAAAAATTTCATCGTAGTGCAAACCTGGCACTTGGGTGAAACCTTTAGCAACTAGTCGTGCTTTATAGATATCTTGTTGACCTTCCACAGAATGCTTTATCTTGTAAAGCCATTTGCATTGAAGGGGACGAACCTTAGCAGGTAAGTCAACAAGATCCCATACGTTGTTCTCATACATAGAGTCCATCTCGGATTGCATGGCCTCAAGCCATAGCTTTGAGTCGGAACTAGTCATGGCACCTTTATAGGTTGCGGGTTCACTACTCGTTAAGAGTAGAACGTCATCTATGTCATGTTCCTCGATCATACCAATGTATCTGTCTGGAGGAATAGAGACTCTTCCCGACCTCCTAGGTTCCTCAGGAATATTCACCGCAGCCGGGATTGAAGGAATTAGTTCCTCCAATGGTTGCTCGGTATTTGGTTCTGGAATCTCCGACAGGTCGAAGGTTCTATCACTCTTTGCATTTTCGAGAAATTCCTTCTCTAAGAATGTCGCACTAGCCGCAACAAAAACACGTTGTTCGGTTGGCGAATAGAAGTAATGACCAAGTGTTCCTTTAGGATAACCTATAAAGTATGTCTTGACCGATCGCGGGCCGAGCTTATCCTCGTGTCTCCACTTGACATAAGCCTCGCAGCCCCAAACCCGTATAAAGGACAAGTTAGGGACCGTTCCCTTCCATAGTTCATATGGAGTCTTGTCAACAGATTTAGACGGACTTTGTTAAGTATTAGAGCGGGCCGACAAAAGAGCATAACCCCACAATGAGTCGGGCAACACGGTGTGACTCATCATGGATCGAACCATATCAAGTAGTGTTCGATTTCTCCGTTCGGACACACCATTGGTGAGGTGTTCCGGTGGAGTTAAGCGTAGGGCAATCCCACAGTCTTTAAGGTGTTGATCAAACTCGTGAGAAAGATACTCGCCACCACGATCCGAACGCAGTGTTTTAATCTTCCTACCCAATAGGTTCGTACCTATTCTCGGTATTCCTTGAATTTCTCAAAGGATTCACTTTTGTGCTTCATTAAGTAGACATAGCCATATCTACTTAAATCGTCCGTGAAAGTGATGAAATACCTATAGCCTTCTCGTGCGGTGATTGACATAGGACCACATACATCCGTGTGTATGAGTCCTAATAGGTCGCGAGCCGCGCATTCCAACACCTTTTAAGGAAATCCGAGTCATCTTACCGATGAGACATGATTCACACGTGCCAAATGATTGAAAATCAAAGGCCGAGATAGCTCCATTCTTTATGAGCTGTTTTACGCGTTTCTCATTAATGTGTCCCATACGGCAGTGCCATAGATACGTTTGATCTTTGTCACCAACCTTTAACTTTTTATTCATTACGTGTAATATTTCGGTGGTCTGATCTAAAACATAAATTCCGTTCATGGAGACTGCCTTGCCATAAATCATATCGTGTAAAGAGAAAATGCAAGTATTATTCTCTATTACAAATGAAAAACCAAGTTTGTCAAGTGCGTAAACTGAAATAATGTTTTTCGAAAGACTGGGTACATAATAGCAGTCATATAATGACAACTCAAATCCGCTAGGAAGCTGGATCACATATGTCCCCTTTGAGACGGCAGCCACTCTTGCTCCATTCCCAACACGCAGGTCCACCTCACCCTTTACGAGGGGTTCGATGTTTCGGAGCCCCTGCACATGATTACACAGATGAGAACCACAACCAGTATCTAGTACCCAAGTTCCGTAACTTGCGTGGTTAATCTCAATCATATGAATAAAAGTAGAAGAGAGAGAAGACATACCAACAGGTTTAACGCGACCCGCTTTTATGTCCTCATGATAAACAGGACATGTACGCCTCCAATGCCCAGTCTTGTGGCAATGATGGCATTCCATGTTTTCATTCTTGCTCTTTGTCGCGCCTGATGAGGTGCTCGACTCACCAGGCCCACTCTTACCTGAACCCGACTTCTTAAACTTCGGTTTGCCTACTGCTAGGCCTGGCTGAACCTTGCCCTTACCCTTGCCCTTGTTTGACATAACGAGAACATCTTGTTTCATGCTCCCACTGAACTTCATGTCCTTCTCGGTCTGTACGAGAAGGGAGTGCAGTTCGTGGGGACTTTTCTTCAAATCATTCATATAGTAATTCGCTCTAAATTGCGAAAAACCATCGTGGAGTGAGTGAAGCATGCGGTCAATAACAATGTTCTCGCTGATCTTACAATCAAGCGTCTCCAGCTTCTCGACATTCTCAATCATGCTGAGAATGTGTGGGCTAACTGGTTGGCCCTTCTGGAGTCTCGCATCAAAGAAGCGAGTGGTATGCTCATAGGTCACGATTCTCGGTGCTTTCGAGAATTCCTTGGTGAGCGTGGTGAAAATCTTGTTTGCACCTTGGGCTATGAAGCGTTTCTGCAAATTGGGTTCCATTGCAAAAATAAGTACGTTTTTAATCGCACCCGCTTCCATGGCGAAATCGTTATACTTGTCGATCTCGTTAATTCCAGCCGTGGGGCCTGGGTTTGACGGCATGGGCTCAAGCAGAAATTTGAGCTTTCCGTCAGCAGCGGCAGCATTCCGTAATGCCGCCTCCCAGTCCGCGAAGTTTGATCCATCATTCTTCAGTCGAGTAGACTGATTCATCTGATTCATGAAGATCCGGAAGCCGGGACTCTCGGTCCAATGTGACACTTGGCATTGGGTCGTTCAAGTGACCGACCATATTGTTATTAGCGAGTTTATGTGAACGTGATCTACACCTTTGAAAAAGAAAGAAAAACAAAAACGAAATAAGCAACTCATCGAGGTGATTTAAGTCTATTTAAAATTCATTTTAATCGTGTAGACTCATTGCACTTGTATAATTGATCTCCCTCAAGAATAATACAAGTGATCCCAAGACTCAATTTCCGTAAATTGATAAGCCAACTGTTTAGCTAGTTCTTCCGTAAAAACTCTTGGTCGATAGATTTCTGGAAATCCTATCTATAGTCCACTATAATCACAGGATCGTACGAGTGACCATAGTGTTGAGATAAAATAAGTCAATCGGTTCCAACTTACCCGACGTAGAAGGGGTCATATTATGCCTACCGACGAAGAAGGGATTCATTGGAGTTTGACCTATAAAGACCGTTCTCAATTTTTGTTTATACGAGGAAGATCCCATCAACTAAGTTTCAATTCATTTTAAGTGAACGAATAACTAGCAACTGCGTGAATGAATTAATTTAGATGATGGCTTTAAATCGTGTGACATAAGAATGTCATAGAAAACTAACGCGTGACCTCTACATGAGTCAGTTTTCATGCAAATATTAGGTGGTTTGGTTTTTAGGCGGAATATGATGCATACTATCGTTACGATAAAATAAATAAATGAATGCAATACGTAAATAAAATTCCTAGTGTGGCCTATCCTAGTAAAAAAGGACATAATACAACTTTGGAATCCACCGTTGGACCCGAAAAGCTTGTCTTGATGTTCCATCTTTGTCCATGTAGCGGGAGTGAGCATCCGGTCTCCTTCTTTAGTCTTCTCAAAATTACAATTAAAATTTACAAAATATAAACCTATTTACATTCTAAATAAAAACTGTAATTAAAAGAAATAAAAGGAGATACGAGATCTCAAAATACAACCAAGACCGTGTTCCATCATTACGGTAACACGTTCTACTAAGGCCACACTAAGTTACAACCGTTTGCAAAAATAAATAAATACGTAATTAAAAGCATTCAAAAATCAAAACGATAAATAAAATGCATCAACTAAAATTTAAATTTATTCGTGACATAATTCCGTAATTATGTTAAATTTATCCAAACCATCAAAAACAATTAAAATTATATGACAAAACCGCTTCAGTCAAGTTAATTTTAATCCGAGATAATCCGTTACTATAAATCGTTTTAAAGTAACTTAATTTTACGTGGGTGAACCGTTTCACTATCAAGCGAGAGCATAAATCCGTTTTATGCAACAAAGGCCGAAAAAAAAAAACAATTTTTTTTTTTTCTCACTGCTGGGCGTGAACAGTACCACGAACAAATTTTTTTTTTTTTTTTAAATGTTGCTGAAAACCGTGAGCAACAATAGGAACAAAAAAAACGGCTCAATCAAGAAAAGATCAAACAACAAAACGATTTGTAAAAACCCAATTGCAATTTAATCTAATCCGTATAGAATTGAAATTACAATTGATACATCTTTAACATATTGCAATAATGATCGATTAAAATTACAACATGTAAAGAATGATTGAAAACAAGAGATCGAACGATCTAAAAAATTGTGTGGCACGCATAACGATGCAAAACAAAACAGGCCGTGTACATAAAAAACACACGGTTTCCAGAAAAAAAATTTCCGAGACAAAATAATGCCACACGAAATTTTATGCAATCACTTTGATAGATCTTTTACATATTGCAATGAATATCGATTACAATACAATATGCAAAGATCAAAATGAAAACAAAGAACAACCAACACCGTGTATACAAGACACGGTTCCCAACAAAACAAAAAAAACGCAGCATTAAAAAAAATGCCGAGAGGGAAAAATTTTCAGCCGAATGAAAATTAATCAAAAATACATCGATTCAAAGATCGTTTGATGAAAATCACATAGAAAAATTTACGTGGCCTCGCTCTGATACCACTTGAAGGGTAATATCCGTATAAAACCCATTAAATTTAAGGATTATAACGTAAATTTTATACGTGATTAATAGTCATAAACGAAAAACACAATGAAACGATAAAGATTAAGTAATAACCTCCGGTCCTAGTGCAATTCGGCAATGAGAGATCAAAGTAGATCTCCTCCTAAATGATGCACCCAAGATTGTCCGAGAAATGCCCTTGTGCTAGAATGAATCCTCTAATTGCCTCGCAATATTGAGAGGATTGTTTTGTGAGTTTTCGTTGGATGAGAGATCCGAATTTTGAGAGGCAATTTTCTCAAAACCCTAATTTTTTTTTGCAAATGACAATTAGGTTACAAAAGAGAGGAGAACCTCTCTTTTGTTCTCTCTAAACCGGCCGGCCATGGGCTACCTAGGGAAGTGGGCTTCCACTTCCTTTTAGTTTTAGCTCATGGTCTGGTTCGCAAATCGCTAAAATGTATATGACGCGGTTTTGTTATAAATCGTCATCGGTTATCGGTTATTAAAGCATCAACTAATAATACGGATTAGTTGAAACATTAATACATGTCCGACAAAGACGATATTGTATAATTATATTCAATATACATTTAATTAAATATAAAACGCTTATATTCAATTTACGAATTAACTGCTTAATTCGCCTTAGCCATTATTATTTAATCCGTATTAAATAAAATATCTTAACATCACATTTTGACTAATTATTAGTCAAATAACTCAGACTAACTGGTTAGTCAAATTTGGCATCTACATGACTGTATTTTCATACCGTCACATCTCTCAAACGTATCCTATAGGTGTGACTTTTAGGGACCAGTTGATCACCGCCATCTGTGTGACAATAACGTCAAACTTATCTAGCAAGCCAACCGTTATTGATAAACGTGGACCAACTGATTATGATACAAAAGTATACCCTTTGATCCTTTTAAAGATTTATAAGTCCTTGCACTAACTGTAAAGGACACCAGCCCCAACACAAGTAAAACCAAATGAGCCCAACATAATAGATATATAAAAGAACGATACTTAACGAGTCACATTATATAAAATATGAGACGTAAATTAAATAATTCAAGCCCTGTAATTAAGATACGACCAAACATAAGCACATGTAAGGTCCAAACAATTCAATCACATAGGTCCAACAAAGTAAATATGGTGAGCCCGACAAAGAAACATAATGAGTCCAACATGTAACAAATACTGAGTCCAATATGTAACTTATATTGAGCCCAACATGTAACCTTTATTGAGCCCATCATACAACCTATATTAGGTCCAACAAATAAGTAGTAAAGAGCCCCGAAATATAATTCATAAAAAAATTTCTCTGTGGACAAAGAGGAACGCAAGAGGAGGCCATTGTAGACCATAAAGCGAGAACTAATGACCCAGAATACGAGAAATAGGATGTAATACAAGACGAAAACTACAGGCCAATTCATGTAACAAGTCACCAAATTTCGATTATGTCGTCCCAAGCAGAGAATCAGGTAGCACTAGACAGTAGACATGGTATAAAACCGAGTTCCAACAGTCCAAACCCGAGTTTTTACAACCCCAAACCCACGGCTCAAAGGAGCCACCACCACTCGACTCCATTAGACACACGCCGGCCCAAAACGACTAGCAATACCACTACTGAGGCAGAGTCAGAACAGGCCGTGACGGCCACCCACAACCGCCATTCACACCCGTCCCGAAACAGTCCTATAACCTTCCTTTCCACTACCCAAAAACAGAGCTCAAATAGCCCATTTCCCGGCTCCAACACAGACTGCACTCCAGCGAAAACTACCTCCGACCAGTCCTCAAATTATACAGAAAACGTTCCCAAAACAGGCTATTTTGTGACCATTTTGAAACGACATTGAAGTTTGGTAAAGACGGAATTTGTCCCTCAAAATTGACCCAATATGAAACCAGGCCCTAAAAGCGAACAAACGACCATGTAAAACTAACCACAACCCTGCAAAATTTAATAACATACAAGGGGAAGGCAAAAGGCTCAAACTTTACCATAAACCAAAGTGAAAATTGAGTAAGAAGGGTGAGATATCGACATTTGTCGAGTAACCTATCACCGTTACCTGTTTATGAGCTCTTAAACGTCCAAGGAACCGCCCAAGGGTGATTCTAAACCAAAAATGGAAGAGATTAGCTCCAAAAACCGCATCTTTGAAAGACGGCCGAAATGAAACCGGATGAAAGGTTGGCTCTTTTTTATATAGGAAGAAGGAGAATGAGGAGGGGAAGCTAATGGTACAAAAATAATGGAGTTTGGTTGAGAAATGGAGGAGGGATCTCGGGTTGAAGACGAGAATGAAAATGGCGATGGAGTTTCTGTTTAATGCTTGTTGTTGCCGTGTTTTTAAAAAGAAGGAAGGAGAAGGAGTATAAAAAGGGGGGTGGGTACACGGTAATACTAACAATATAATAATAATAATAATAATAATAATAATAATAATAATAATAATAATAATAATAATAATAATAATAATAATAATAATAATAATAATAATAATAATAATAATAATAATAATAATAATAATAATAATAATAATAATAATAATAATAATAATAATAATAATAATAATAATAATAATAATATATAAATATATTTAAAAGTAGAGTGTGGGGTGGATAAGGGTGTGTGTGTCGATTTTTGGTTGGTCCGGCCTAAAGTGGGTACAAATGAAATGTGACGGTCTAAGGTTTACACGGAGATATGTCTCGAGTCTATATTAACTTGAGACGGAAATTAATATTATTACTGTACGACTAAAAATGTATACATATATTCTTATATAAATTATGCCTCAAAAATATAATTTAATAATACGTATTTTTATATAAAAGAGCTTTTATATGTATTACTTTTATAAAAATCGTGTTTGACATAAAATTAATTAAATTGAATAATTCAAAAATATATAATAAAGTAATTAAACGGTTTAATAAATTTTAAATGTCAAAGTGGGAAATTCGCGGGTGTTACACTCGTTACGCAAGACGGTATTAAAATACATCCAAGTAGACAGCTGATCCATGACTCATGCCTTGCCTTTATATGCCGTCATCATTCTTGCAATTCTTCTACCTTTGGAACTGATAAGCATTGTCTGTTAGAGTATGTGTCCTCAACAATAGTGCGATCACGTATTTAAACCTCATGATAAGAATACATAAGGGATGATACATTATATAGTCAATTGATCAACATTTATCGGTAACGATTGGCTGACTAAAGTTTGACGTTACTGTCGTTTGACGGTGGTGATCAGTTGATCCCTTGAGGTCATACCTACAGGATGGAACCCAAATTATTTTTGATCAAATGTATTCGATACGGGTTGATCAATCCACTATATATATATATATATATATATATATATATATATATATATATATATATATATATATATATATGTATATGTATATGTATATGTATATGTATATGTATATATATATATATATATATATATATGTTCGTTGAGGTCGATTTTAGAACTCGAGTCAACGCAAGTTTATTATTCAATTATGCGATGATTGACTAATGAAATTTTATATCTTATTGTAATATGATTAAATAAGATTTAATTTAATGATTAAGCGTTAATTCATTAAATTAATCGAGGTATTGTATTTTTAGAGGTAGAGGTTATTTGTTGATTATATTTTACAGGCTTGTAAATTAATTAAATTGGTCATTATAATACTCATTATATTTTCATATAATGACATAATTATCACTTAAGAGTTAAGTGTATATTAATTAATAGTTTATATAATTGTTATATGATCAAACTAATGTATATTTATGCAAGATAAATAATTAAATAATTCTTATGTTTGTGTGACAAACATTACAAAATCAAAATGGTCCATTTTATCTCATGTTGGCCGAAAATACAATGTTGTTGGACAACATTTTATTTTTGTCTTTTATTTAATCAACTTGTTGCATGTAATCATTTTCCTAATCGCATGCTTATGACACAACCTACCCTAATATAATCATACCTACACTTTGCATGCAAATAAAATAAGAAAAAGTAATAGCCCATTATGGCCTCCAGGGTGCCGGTTTTGGGGCTCTTAAAAGAGCAATTTGTAGCTCATTTTTCTTATTCTATTGAGCATGCCTCTCTCTCTAAAACACACAACCACATTAATATTATTTCCTAATTACTAGAATAGTAATAAAATTAATATTAAGGGATTAATATTTCTTGTAATATCTAATTAATATTACTAGAAATTATTTGGGTAAAATCTTAAGTGCAATCGATAGGAGTGTTTCTATTTTGAAACTTTGTAGGATCATCCTTTTCTTAATAGCTCAAGAACAACGTTGGAAGGAGTTCATCCTTGTGCCCATATTTCCGTTTCATTCGTATGTAAGGAAAAACCGTTTTCTCCTTTTACTCTTATTTATATGTTTGCATGTAACTAGATCCACCACATCTAATTAATAAGTAAATTAGATTTATATTAGATAAGTCTAATAAGAGGGTTTATGAACCTAACAATTGGTATCAAGGGCTTTGGTTGTTGCATGCAAATCGTTTTATGTATTTTACGAGTTATTAGATAACTAAAATAAAAACCAAAAAAATTGTGTAAGTATGATAAATACACGAAATTTTTGATGCATATTTACATTCTGGTCTTAAAATATTTTAGGTCATTTTAAACGGTTTATGGAAGTTTATTGCTCATTTTTATGATTTTTAGTATAATAATTATATTTTAGTGAGTAAAATGATGGTTTATTAACTAAAAATATTTAAACTTCGATTCTGACCATGAAATTTTAATATGATCTCACATACATATTTTACTTATTTTATGCAAAATTTGAGATTAATTCGATTAAGTTTGCATGATTTATGATTTTAATGGTTAGAATGGAATAAATCGAGATTATATGAGCTAAAAATAGCTAAAACGAATTTCATTGTAACACCCCGGCCCAAACCGGGTCGGGAGCGGTTACTTATGATAGCTCACCAGGCTGTGTATGGCCCACAGATCAACACGGGTCCGTTATAGCGCATTTTGTCCTCACTCATGCGCATCCCGAGAACCTTCCCAGTAGGTCACCCATCCTAAGACTACTCCCAGCCATGCACGTTTAACTGTGAAGTTCTTTTGCATGGATGACCATAAAAGAAAATGCACTTTATTGATATGAGTAGTATTTCCAATCCCTTTAAGCAATAGTCATTTAAGGCTATCACTTGACCTCTTCAATTACCGTGGGGTGTTACATTAATGGCATGAGAAAATTATTTTAAGTTGAATTTATGTCTTACATGTCAGATATAAGATTGGAAAATTGATTAGATTAATTTTCATAGTAGTTTATTTGATAAAACCGATAAATCGCAACTATATTTTTCTCTAAATAAATTCGAAAATTTTAACCTATAATTTTGACATTATGAGGGTCATGGTAATATTACAGAATGTTCAAAAATTTAAATTTCAAATTTTAAATTATGGTAATGAAATTTGGAATTATTTCATAATTGTTATGATAAATGGGGTTAAATATGAGCAATAATATAAAATCAAGTTAGATTATTGTCAAATTTTAGTGGAGACTAATTTTTGAGTCCTAAAACAGTTAGGACAATTAACTTGGCCTTAAATTTGATTTAAGTATTAATTAGTGATTTTAATAAGTTAAAGATCACGCATTTCCATAAAAACCGAGCTATATACGATATAATCTAGTAAGGCGATTTGACACATTCATTTTGCATGTTTGAATACATATATTTTGTTGCATAATTTTAGGAATAAATGTCATTTAAATTTATGTAATTTTGAATAATGTAATTTGTCTTAGTGTGGCCTTAGTTTTAATTGGTATTTCCCGTAATGAAAGAGAATATCGATTTGGTTGTAATTTTAATGTGATTTCGCATCACCGTTTTGTAATTTAATAGATTTATTTTATTACAAATGTATAATAGGAATAGCTATGTATTTTATTATTATTTTGTAATTCCGGAGTTTTCTAAAGACGGAGCCTTTCGGAAAGGAGTTCCGATCAAGACGGTGTTTCCTTGGGAGGCGTGTCACATGAAGTTCAAGGGACCAAAGGAGTTGGTTTCCGAATAATTAATAGATTATTAGATTTTCTATTTTAGGAAGGCCATACTAGGAAATTGTTTTTCTTTACATTTTCTTTCCTTATATGTTTGCATGCATGTCAAATCACCATAACATCACATGCATATCTTTTTATATCGTTTAATCGACCTTGTCAATTATAATTATTGATAGATTACTAATTTAGTCACTTAAAAGAGATAGATAATAAATTGACAAGACGTTCACATTTTATAAAATTGAGACTTAGGTTTACCAAATAGTAGGAACTCATGAATCCCAATTTCATTAGAGGTACTATACGGCGTTGAAATATTATACCGGGGTGCTTTCTTTTAACGTTGGATAAGTGGGGTAATAAGATGTTATTACACTTCGAAATTTGGTTGATCTCAACGAAAGTATTAGAGGGACCGTTGTCCCAATAGGTTTGGGCTAAAGATGAGCTTAGTGCAAATTCATCGACCAAGAGTTCTAAATATAGAATCGGTTAAATGAGTTAACCCACCAAATTGTATTAGTAAAGGTTGTAGAGGGACCGTTGTCCCACAATTGAGCTAGTATGAATTTGGGTCTTTGAATCGTTTATATAACTGGGTGGAGGTCATTATCTAAATGCTAAAAACTTGTGTAATATATTAACAACTCTAATTTACGATAAATGTTAATTTTTCCTTCATCTCATATTTTGTTGTCTATTGAAATATTACAATGGCATCCACTAGCTTGTCCGCACCGCCTCTCACTACCGTTTCATGGCTTCGATCCTTTATGGATCGTTGCAAACTTGAAAAGAATGGTTCAAATTTCACCGATTGGGATGCGCAACTTCGCTTAGCCGTGGAAGGTGCGGACAAGCTCAAATATCTTACCGAGGCTCCTCCCGCTACTCCTAATGCCAGGTCAACACCCGCGGTTAGGGAGGCCTTTGAGACCTACCAAAAAGAATCCACCGCGGCCAAGAATGTCTTTATTTTATCCATGGAACCCGATCTTCAAAGGAGTGCCATAAAGATGAGCACCGCCTATGAGATATATACTAGACTTGTGACCATGTTTTCACGAGCTCCTAGGACTATTCAATATGAAGCGGCTTCCTAATTCTTTGACCTCAATATCAAAGAAGGACAAAAAGTGAGTCCTCATGTGCTCAAAATGATTGAGTATGTTGAGACCCTCAAGTTCCAAGGGGTTGACATCCCCGAGCAGCTTGTGATTGACCAAGTGCTTCACTCCTTAAGTCGAATAAAGGGCTATGTTCAGTTTAGAGTAAACTACAACATGCAAAACTTGAAAACCGATCTTCATGAGTTACACAAAATGCTTGTGCAAGCACTAGCAAGGATGTGCTCAACATCAATGCAAAGAGTAAGGGAAAGTTTAAGAAAAGTGCTAACAAGGGTAAGAAGCCCACTTCCTACAAAGGTAAGGAGAAAGCTATTGAGAATAGCTCTTCCAAACCCAAAAGGAGAGTCAAACCCGATGATAAGTGCCATTATTGTAATGGCATAGGCCATTGGAAACGCAATTGCCCCAAATATTTGAATGACATCAAAGCTGGACGTGTGACTCCAGTAGGTAATATTTCTTCCAAAAGTTTATGATATTGATATTAATTTTCCAACTCAACTTTGTATTAAGATACTAGTTGTGTTTCTCACCCTTCATATTGAATTTAGGGAATGAGAAGAAAGGAAAAGCTAAGCAAGCATGAGGAGGATCTCCAAAGGGAGCTAGAGTAGCTAGATGGAGACCTATGGACTTGGCTTGGCGTTTCATTTTGAATATGTCTTCATAATAGTCTTATGTTTAGACATTGTCTAAGAAATTTATTTTGTTTCCATGTTAGACATGGAAATTTCTTTATTCTGCATTTCCGAACAAGTATTGTATTTGGTTTTAAATGACTTGGCTTTCAACCCAAGTCATTTCGGTTTATGGCATTTTAAGTTCTAAGACATCTTTCATCTTTCTCTATTAATATCTATAACATAAATCAACTCAACTCAATCGATAATATTGAAAGATGATGATTTATTCAATATGGTTAAGACCTAAGTTGTGAATTTGATTCCCAATTATAAGATTCATGGAAACATGACATTTCTTATGTAATGTAAGATCGATCAATTGAAAGTTAAAATGACTTCTTGAACTCATATTTGGGGATTTGATGACATATATTTGCATGAATTGTTTAAAGTGAAAATGCGCAATATGAATCACAAACGAGACTCCATACAAGATATGGAAGGGTTTAGTCTCTAAAATGTCAACATATATTTATAGATAACTCAACGATAACATGTGTCTAATGCTCCTTTGCATTCAAAAGAACAAAATTGTTTGTCGCTCTTAAAGCTATCTTCTTGGAAATTAGGTGTATTTCTAAAAAGATAGAGTGGGAGAAAAATCGCTACAAACTTGTTTTGTAGTATAATGACATAAGAAGATGTTCTAAAAGTCATACACATGTTATAAATAGAGTTGCTTTTATAAAGTAATAGAACTATGATCCATTGAGTGAATTGTTACTAGTGATCCAAATCGGTAGAAGTCTTAGTTTTACAATTCGTGTTAGATTCTATACGCAAAGTTAAGAATGATTACTTTAAGATATTATTCTCTTTGAAGAAAAGCCTTCAAGTATAGAATAGCATTGATGAACATGGTGATGTTAATCCAATTAAATCATGTTAGTAATTGCCGTATTTTATTTTGATGAAACATGGCAAGTGATGTTAAACCGGTCTTCTAAATAGATATTTAGAAGAGGATGGGTGTGTGACACTGATCTTAGGTTTAAGTCTGTGAATTCTAATATGCTAAGTAAGCTTAAGGGATCCATATGTGGTTTAAAGCTAAGCATTAAGAGATTGTAAAAATCATCCTTCCCGTCCATGTGATAATAGAAAATGGTTGCATTTGAATTTTTCAAAAGAACCATAATTATACATGAAGTTTAGTGGGAGCTTATTTTGAGTTCATGTGATAATAGAGAATGGTTTCACTCGATTTGTCGAAGAACCATGTTTATACATGAGGTTTAGTGGGAGCAAAGTATGTCTTCACATATTTTTCATTGGGAATGATGTACCGATGTTTACCTCCGTAACGTTGGGAAATCATTTCTAGATGAAAGATTTATGTGAGGCACATCGCATATTTGATGTCCGGATCTATGGAGATAGTCCTAAAAGGGATATTGGCATTATGTCAAAAGTCTTGTGTTGATAATACTCTTCGTCTTATGTTGATAAATAAATCCAAGAGGGATTCTATTCCAATGGGTTGTGGGATTACTTTGAACGATTCACAGTTACCCACTGAATCTGAAATTGTTGAACGAATAAAACCGATTCCCAATGTTTCCGCCATTGGATCGACCTAATGTCCTAAAATATGCGTAAGCACTGATAAATTGTTTGCTTTAAGAAAGACAAGTCAATTCATGTGAGAGTCAATGGATAGCCGCTAGATACATCCTTGAATTCTTGAGAAGGAATAAGGATTCATTCTTATGATTGATAAGAACATGGAGTTTTGTAGAGAGGGTTTCAAAAGCTCGAGTTTCTTAGGCTGATCTTGTTGTAAATTGTCAGAAGTGCGAATAGCGAGAACAACCTTGAAAGGTTAGTCATTGTGAAATCTACAAATAAAGTCTGAGTACTTTGTGGTAACGATAAGATGGATAGTAAAGGAAGTGAAAATAAATCCTTTAAACCATGGATCATATCACATGTTATTTGATAACAGTAGGAGCATCTTTCAAGCAAAGGTACCCAAACCTGGATTCAAGTCTAGACATGTACTTAGAAAATTCATGTAATTATGAGATTACATCAAAAGAAGGAAATTACAGTTTATAAAGTTGGGGTGATGGTTATATTGTATAATCTTCAATCAAGTTTTCATTACAGGTTTGATGAAACCGCCATGAAGTATCATGGATTTTATAATCGTGAGATTATGAGATATGAAGCAATAATATTGTATTGATTGTTCATATATGATAATCGCATTTATCGTTTAAGTTTTATTTTAAAACTATTTTATTACTTTGTTATATCCAAATAGGTTGTAAGGACAACATTGAACCATATTAAAGTAAACTGGATTAACATAGTATTGGCCCCTATTCACTTATATGAGGTGACGTCTCCTAGTGACTAGAGTGTGAGTTGATTGATGGCAAGTTCAAATGCCATAGGGTCATTAGAGATGACTAGTTGATCACATAGGCAGAGTATATGGGACACTCTGTCAGACAGTGACTGCTTATAAAGTTCTGGTAATTTCTATATAGCCTGGTCGTGGCGAGAGCTACTATAGTATTCTTTTTTAGTCGATTCTTTAACTAGAGACTATTCGCCCAAGGTGGCACAGTTTCTGATTGACTTTGATTTTTGCTCCACGACTTCCGAATATGGAGTGCAAATGGGCATCTTTTAGGTTATGATGAGTTGTGGCTATTCGAAGGGAATAGTGCGATAGAAATTGTCCACCACCTTATCAGGGTTATTTAAATCTCAGGGCCACTCGAGGAGTACTATACTGGAAATGCGTGGCCATGCTCGGAAGGTATCTATGGCAGATAATTCCGGTCAAACAGTTACCCTTTAGATCGAGGAAACCACTCTAGATATGATCACATGAAAGTACGACCTGCGAGACACCTTGCATTAAGTGGGAGATAGTAATAGGACAAGAGAATTGGTGACGCGCACTTGTCTCGGACAAGTGGGAGATTGTTGGAGTATGTGTCCTCAACAATAGTGCAATCACGTATTTAAATCTCATGATAAGAATACATAAGGGATGATACATTATATAGTCAACTGATCAACATTTATCGGTAACGATTAGCTGACTAGAGTTTGACGTTACTGTCGTTTGACGGTGGTGATCAGTTGATCCCTTGAGGTCACACTTATAGGATGGAACCCAAATTATTTCTGATCAAATGTATTTGATACAGGTTGATCAATCCTCGTTATTTATATATATATATATATATATATATATATATATATATATATATATATATATATATATATATATATATATATATATATACAGGATCTGTACGAACCAAATTAAGTTAAGAACCGTACGAACTGACTTAAAGACCTTAGGTAGAAACACACGCGCTATTTATAACTCAGGCACTCCACTATTTTGTCATTTACTTTCTAACACAACAACAATACTCTTTCTCAGATCTTCTTTCTAACCCACCCACCACTGTTTATCATCTGCCTCCCTCCGGTAGTCCACCATATCACCGGTACGGCACCGTCGTCATCACTGGAGAATCTTCTCCCTCTTTACGTCACACACAAACACCACTCTCACCGCTGGGGGAGCCACCGGAGCGCTAACAACGTGACTGGAGCATCACCGGACCACCGTCGACACCACCAAAGCACCGACGTCTACTTCTATCTCTCAGAACCCTGCACTCATACCACCAACGACATCGTCAGTTGACTGATGACCTACCCTGTGCACCACCGGATCCCATCTCTCTGGCGACAACAGGCGCTCTCACCTGCTGATACCCCGCCACGAATCTCCTCTCAGCACACAACAACGGCGACCTTTTTCCTTCTCAAACGCCTTTATGTTGTTTTTTACACAGATCTGGTGGTTTTCAGATTTATTTCAGTGTTTTTGATGAGGTTAATGGGAACAGACAGTGTCGGCGACGTGGTTAATGGTGGCCGGTGGTATCACCGGCGTGCGTGAAATCGGAAGTTATGGTGACAGAGGTCGGGGGAGTAATTGTTTTTGTCCGATTTGTTAATTTATTAATTAATATTATGAATATCAAATGAGCAAATAAGCCCTCCTCAGTCCGCCACCCAACCTCCTTTATTTACTTTACAAGCATTATATATTTGGAGGTTTCTTTGCTAACAAAAGCCAAGAAACAAGAAAGCCCACTTTGAATTCATCGATAACATCAGCCTAAAAGGTTTCAGAGTTTAAGCTTGTGTTTGGTGG
The DNA here is from genome assembly GCF_048544455.1 of Silene latifolia. Classification (NCBI taxonomy): domain Eukaryota; kingdom Viridiplantae; phylum Streptophyta; class Magnoliopsida; order Caryophyllales; family Caryophyllaceae; genus Silene; species Silene latifolia. The sequence goes on along the minus strand of NC_133527.1, from coordinate 86,154,544 downwards.
CACTTCCTGCTGCTGCATGATTGCATCTTACACTTCCTTTAATTATTCCCTGCAGCTTATTTAATAAAATACCATCACCTCCAACTTGTATAATTGTATTGCTATATAGCTAGCCCTTCTAATTCTAATGGGAATATACTCGTCACTTTCCTTCAAAGTTTGACATCAGCTTGTTGGTGGTGGGTGTTTATGGTGGTGATGGGTGAATAGAAGCGGTGTTTGTTAGGGGTGGGAACGTGTTATTTGGGTCATTAGTGTGTGGCAGTAGTGATATTAGTCATTAATTTGTGGCGGTGGTGGTGGTGGTGGCGGTGGCGGTGGCGGCGACAGCGGTGTACTGGTGGCGGCAGTGTAATGGTGGCGGCAGCGGTGGTGGTGGTGGCGGCGGCGGTAGTGTACTGGTGGCGGTAGCGGTGGTGGTGGTGAAGGTAGGGTAGTGGACACAAAATACCACGACGGATACACTTCGTATTACCACCGGATACACATGTATTACTACCGGATACATGTGTATCTAGTAATAATACCATGTGTATCCGGAAGTATGAACGTGTGTATCCAGATGTATTATACTGTGAATCTATAAGTATTATACCACCCTAGATACACATGGTATTAATTCGAGATACATGTGTATCCGGCAGTATAACCATGTGTATCCAGAAATATTATAATGTGTATCTGGCTTTAATGTCATGTGTATTCGAAAAAATATAAAATGTATTCGTAAAAAAATTAGTTTAAAAAAGTGTAAAAGTGCATCTATAATTTTAGTGTTGAAAATTTTGTATTTACATATGTAATAAAATGTATCTAATAAAAAGTGTATGTAGTAAAGAAATAAATAGTATCTGAAAAAAAAAAAGTTTCAAAATAAGCCAGTTCGTATGGTTCGTACGTTAAGGCAGTTCGTCTGAACCCGCCCCTATATATATAGAGTAAAGATCATTTGAGTCCTCCTCTTACATTTGAGTCCATGAGTTCTCATCCAAGCCATTGGATGAGGAAGATGGGTGGTGGAGATCAAAACACAAAAAGGTGATTAATTAGCCAAAAAAACACTCTCTCTCACTACCTTAACTAATCCACCCTAATTATCACTAATTTCACTATATATAATTTATCATCACACCCATTTATCTCTCATCTCACACAATTCATTCACCTTCTCTATCAAAAAACCCAATAAAATCAAAAACCCAATAAATTCAAAACCTAAAAATTCAAAAAAAAATTCCCCCTCTTTTCCTCACCAACCCACCTCCTCAGCCGACACCACCTCCTCGGCCGCACCACCACCTCACCCACCACACCGCCGCACACCCCACACCTCACAGCCACCACCGCCGCACGATCTCCTCCGCACAGCAACCACCACAGCCCACACTCCCCTCCCTCACCAGCCACGACCGCCACCTCCATCAGCCAGCACCGCACACCCACACGACACCCCATACCACCACCACCCGATATACTCTCCACTGTCGTTGTCACCACCACCCAACCACCATTGTCCTGCCTCACTCCTCCCTCCCTCACGCCCTACTCTCCACTGTCTTTTTTTTTCTTCTTTTTTCTTCTTTCTTCAATCCCACGTGAATGTGGGTTGTTTTGTTGTTTTTTTTCTTTTTTTTTTTCTTTTTTTTTCTTCTTTCTTCAATCCCACGTGAATGTGGGTTGTTTTGTTGTTTTTTTTCTTTTTTTTTTTTTTTTTTTTTTTTTTTTTCTTCTTTCTTCAATCTCACGCCCCATTTTTTTTTTCTTGTGACTTTTCTTTGCTTTTTTCTTTTTTAGATCTACTTTTTAGAGGTGGGCTTTTGTGTTTGTTTATGGGTGTGGACGTGGGGTTCTTTTTTTTCTTCTTTTTTCTTCTTTCTTCAATCTACTTTCTTCTCTGTTTTTTTTTTTTTTAAATTTCTTATCTATTTTTGTAAAATAGGATGGTGGTGGTTATTGTTGTAAAATATGATCCTACTATCATTTTTTTAAAAACGAGATGAGGGAGGAGGAATTATATCATTTCTTTGGTATATCTTCAACAAATGAAGATAAATACTAAAATCTGAGTATATTGGTGTTAAAATTACAATTTTCTGTTAAAATTACAATTTTCTTCATTAAAATTACACTTCTTGTTGTTAGAATTACACCTTTTTCTGTTAGAATAACACTTTTTTAGGCTAAAATTACACTTTTTGTTGTTAGAATTACACTTTTTTCTGTTAAAATTATACCTTTTTCTGCTAGAAATAACACTTTTTTCGGCTAAAATAACACTTTTTTTGTTGTTAGAATTACACTTTTTTCTGTTAGGATTACACTTTTTTTTGTTAAAATTACACTTTTCTTCATTAAAATTACACTTTTTTCTGTTAAAATTATACTTTTTTTTTGTTAGAATAACATTTTTTTCGGCTAAAATTACACTTTTTGTTGAATTACACTTTTTTCTGTTAAAATTACACTTTTCTTCATTAAAATTACACTTTTTTCTGTTAAAATTATACTTTTTTCTGCTAGAATAACACTTTTTTCGGCTAAAATTACACTTTTTGTTGTTAGAATTACACTTTTTTCTGTTAGAATTACACTTTTTTTCTGTTAAAATTACACTTTTCTTCATTAAAATTACACTTTTTTCTGTTAAAATTACACTTTTCTCCATTAAAATTACACTTTTTGTTTTTGTTAAAATTATACTTTTTTCTGATAGAATAACAATTTTTTCGGCTAAAATTACACTTTTTCTGCTAGAATTACACTTACTACTATTGGACTAATGTTACATTCTCCATGGACTTGGTCATATTCTCATATTCTCATTGGACTAATGTTACTCTCAATGGACTAAAATTACATTCTCGAAGTGGGATTTGAAATTATACTTTTCTGGACTAAAATTACACTTTTCTGGACTAAAATTACATTCTCCTTGACTAAAAATAACAATCTCATTGGACTGAAATTACACTTACCTGGACTAAAATAACACTTTTTGTCATTAAAATAACACTTGTAAAATGCTAAATTACAATAACTTGTGATAAAATGACAAAAATTCAAAATATTATTCGTTAAAATCACTCGGAAAAGATTGAAGTTAAACTTGTAAAACGCTAAATTATCGAAAATATTCCTTAAAATTACACTTTTTCCTGTTAGAATTACACTCGTAAAATCCTAAAATGTCGAAAACTTGTTTCGAAAAAAAAAAACGAAAAAAACGAAACAGTCGAAAACTTGTCTCGAAAAAAAAAAAAAAAAAACCGAAACAGGAAAAATTTTAACAAAATTTTCATAAACTTTGAATTATAAGACAAAATATGGTGTTAATTGTGTATGATAATGAATTAGTGAATGTATTATTAAAACTAGAGAGAGAAGTGAATTAATTAGTGTTAAGTGTTTTTTTTGCTTTCAATCTCAACCTTCCACCATGCATGATCCAAGGGTTGTGGGAGGGACTTATGGACTCAAAAAAAAAAGAGACTTAGAAGAACTTTGCTCTATATATATATATATATATATATATATATATATATATATATATATATATATATATATATATATATATATATATATATATATAGTTGTGTGAGTTTGTTGAGGTCAAGCTTAGAACTCGAGTCAATGCAAGTTTATTATTCAATTATGCGATGATTGACTAATGAAATTTTATATCTTATTGTAATGTGATTAAATAAGATTTAATTTAATGATTAAACGTTAATTCATTAAATTAATCGAGGTATTATATTTTTAGAGGTAGAGGTTATTTGTTGATTATATTTTATAAGGGTTGTAAATTAATTAAATTGGACATTATAATACTCATTATATTTTCATATAATGACATAATTATCACTTAAGAGTTAAGTGTATATTAATTAATAGTTTATATAATTGTTATATGATCAAACTAATGTATATTTATGCAAGATAAATAATTAAATGATTCTTATGTTTTTGTGACAAATATTACAAAATCAAAATGGTCCATTTTATCTCATGTTGGCCGAAAATACAATGTTGTTGGATAACATTTTATTTTTGTCTTTTATTTAATCAACTTGTTGCATGTAATCATTTTCCTAATTGCATGCTTATGACACAACCTACCCTAATGTAATCATACCTACACTTTGCATGCAAATAAAATAAGAAAAAGTAATAGCCCCCTATGGCCTCTAGGGTGCCGGTTTTAGGGCTCTTAAAAGAGCAATTTGTAGCTCATTTTTCTTGTTCTAATTAGGCATGCCTCTCTCTCTAAAACACGCAACCACATTAATATTATTTCCTAATTACTAGAGTAGTAATAAAATTAATATTAAGGGATTAATATTTCTTGTAATATCTAGTTAATATTACTAGAAATTATTTGGGTAAAATCTTGGGTGCAATCGATAGAAGTGTTTCTATTTTGAAACTTTGGAGGATCATCCTTTTCTTAATAGCTCATGAACAAGGTTGGAAAGAGTCCATCCTTGTGCCCATATTTCCATTTCATTCGTATGTAAGAAAAACCGTTTTCTCCTTTTACTCTTATTTATATGTTTGCATGTAACTAGATCCACCACATCTAATTAATAAGTAAATTAGATTTATATTAGATGCGTCTAATAAGAGGGTTTATGAACCTAACATTATCACCCACACTTGGCTAGCGGTTGCGCATACTTAAGAAAAGTTTATCAAATTCATCCCCTGTGTCGCGTTAAATCTAAGTTAGCATTGCGTCAGTCTATCGTCTTACATCCTAGTGAGTGGATGTCGTGTCAAGTCATGCATCTAAAGCCCATTGGATATGCATAATGCATTACAAGCAACAAATTTCATGAAGAAAAGAGCTTTCAAAACATGTGTGTTTCCTTCCTCATTTGAAGTCCATGAGCTAATTGCGTTTTCTCATGTGCTATTTGCCTATTAGATTGCGTTCTTGTGTGGCTACTAACCATGCTGGTGAGTATCAGAAGCAGTGCTTGCTCCAACTGGGGGATTTGCTCAAGTCTTCATTCTCCCCAGCGACGGTCAAGATATTCCTTAGCAATATTCGCAGTATTTTTCAAAGGTTTCTTCCATGACAATCAAGTAAATTACAAGAATTCATGATCACTAAATACAGTTCATGAGCTTCTCCTCTTTATCGTAATTTCGCTTGCGACGACCCGAGCGGATTTTCTTCTCAGCGGTGCCAAGGGCGCGTCGTTGTCAATCCAACATTCTTTTCCTCAGCGATGCCAAGGGCGTGTCATTGTCGATCTATTATTTTCTCCTCAGCGGTGCCAAGGACGCGCCGTTGTCGATTGGACACCTTTTCCTCAGCGATGCCAAGGGCGTGTCATTGACGATTTATTTTCTCCCCAACAGTGCCAAGGGCGCGCCGTTGTACACTCAACATATGATTTTTCCCCAGCGGAGTCATCAATGTGTTCCCCAACGAGAGTTCGTTGCCACTTACAGCCCACGTATTTCTCGGAAGCACGATTCGCTTGAGACCGACGCAAGCAGATTCAACCTCAAGTTTTGCCAGAGTTCGCTTGAGACCGACGCAAGCGGATTCCTCAGCAGTTTCTACCAATGTTCTGCTACCCTCGATATTATTGTTTCCTCATGGAGTTCGGCAAAGGTGTCGTTCTCCAGAAGTTCCCAAACCAGAGCCTCAATGCCAAATGTCCTTAGGTTCATAAACCCATAAATCCTTTTGAAGTTCCCATACCATAGAAAGCTTGGATGCATGTGTCCGAAACCAAAATTAATATCCTAATAGCTCCTAAACTAACCCTTAGGATCCCATATCCTTTTAGGTTCATAAGCCAGTCTTTTAGGTTCATACACCCCAACTTCCCTAGAGTTCATACACTTCTACCCTTAGGATCATAATCCTTTAGGATCACTTTTTCTTAGAGTTCCTACAGCCAAATCTTGGTTACCCCTTAGGTTGAACTTATATTTGACCTCCTTCCCATCGATGTTTTTCTTTAGGGCCCCACGCCCGAGCATAATCCTTACATATCTTTTAGGTCTCACCCTCAGCTCCTACGCAACTCCTGAAACATCTCGGGAAAGAAGTCTCAGGTATGATTTCTTATTATGGCTGGCGAGCTTTCCCACGTAGTCTAATGGACTTTAAACGACCCTCCCCGATAGTCGACAGACTCTAAAATGTTCCCGACGACAGGTCCTTGGCTCAGACCCTTTGAGCCGCCTCGCGTCGCCATAATCTTCAGGTTATAATATTCGATTGACCTGAGGGCTATAATTTGACTTTCTCCTTGTTCAAGCCTCAGTCAAAGTGGGGGCTCTGTAGACACCTCATTTCTGCACCTCCCGCCAAACACCCAGTGATGATTGGGCCGCATGTTTAGCATATGTCGCGATTTTATGACGTTTCGTAAATCAGTTAATAAAAGGTAACTCGTACACTTGTGTCTACCCCTTGGTTGTCTTCTAGGTGTCATTATGGTCGTTTTGGTAGTAATTAAGTACATTTGAAGTCTGGGTCAAAAACCGTCTTCATTTCTTAAAACCGTCAAATCCCGAGTCAAAAAGCAATGTGCTTGTCTACCTAAGGTTAGATGTCATAAAATGTTGTGAGTATATCTCATTTTGAGTCCCATGTCACTTCTTTGGGCTAAGCTTAAAGTTTACATTACAAAATGTGCATTTCATTTAGCTAAAATGACAACCCGACATTTAGGCCCGTTTTACGAGGTGATAATAACTTGTTTGGGTCTGGCCTATTTCACAGAAAGTTCTATATCTTTCTCTTAGCTTTCCAACGCCACCGAAATCACCTTAATCCGAATCTTTTAGAGAAAGTTATGCCTAAATTACGACAGGCTGTCAAATACGTTTTTCTGTGCAGAAGAATACTACCCGAGAAAGGACGCAGTAAGTGCTACGCCTCTTCTAAGGGTCACAGCACCTGTTGCGCCTTTTCTCAAGGATTTCTTTTTGTCCAAGTTTCCGTGTTTCGACCTAAGTCGGGTGTTTCCGGATCTTTCTTTCCTATTCCTTTCTAAATTCTATCCTTACCATAATTCCTCCGTGTGATTAGTATAAATAGAGACCTTCGGCCTCCATATTTGGCTTCGGGTGTCCGCCCTTATCTTCTACCTTTGCATTCTAAGACCACGCTATTGCCTTTTGACGCCTACGTGCTTGATCAATCGACCACGTAAGCCAGATTCTTTTGGGTACCAGTCACGTTTGCATGACCGACCAATTTGACCACTACACAATCAATTAATCAATATTTTAAATTCCTTTTTCAAGGGCACTTTCATATTTGCATAGATCGAGTCGAGTTACCACTAAAAAACCGTTTTAATTAAATCTCGCGACGCTAACATGTAAGTCTGAGGGTGTAAATCCCATTTTATTTATTGTGCTCTTATTTTGTATCAATTAATGTAGATTTATAGCAAGAGCACGTTCAAAAAACCGATTTAAAATCCATCTTTTAAAACCGTATATACAAAACAACGGAGGTCAGATGTCGAGAAGAAATGCAGCAGCTGCGCCTCTTCGAAGAGTCGCAGCACCTGCTGCGCCTCTTCCCGAGACTGCTCGCTGCTCCTGCTCTTCTTCTTCTTCCTCGACTTCCTGTAATTTTTTTTCTTATTTCTTTTTCTTTCGTCCTTTTGTAATTTTCAGTACATAAATCATGTTTTAATAACTCCTTTTTTATTACAATGCTTAATTCGTCCTTAATCCAGAGTAATTCAATACTTGCGGGTTTTCGACGTTTTAATTCAAATCGATTCTTCTGGGTTTCGACTTGTTCATGTCGAGGTTCTGGAATCCTAATTTGATACATAAGTTTTCTTATTTGTCTAGTTTCATTAATCTACTCTCAAGTTTTGTTCTTTCGTATTTCCGACACGAGTTCATCATTAATTATGTAAACCGCTGTATTTTCTCGTTTTAATTCGTTTTATGACTTGCCCAGATGCATGTAATCAATTAAAGCACTTCAACTTGAGTATAATATCAATAATCGATCTTAAATCTACCAACAAACGAATACGATGTTGCGGTTCTGACTTCACGGCCAGAGCCCAGCTCTAGAACAAACATAGAGATTGTTGCGCCTCTTCCAGAGGACGCAGCGGATGCTGCGCCAGTTCTGAGCTGGCTTTTATCTCTGAACTCTTTCTCGCTTTGACGTAGCTTCTAATTACAACTTAAATCAACTATTATCCGTATTATCACTTCTAATCTGACGTATTTCCGTATTTTATTTCTAATTTTATTTTCTTTTATTTTCTTCTTCAAAATCCCGTTTTTGAGTGTGCTTCTGACGTAGATCAAATAAACTTTGTAATTATTATAATTTTAATTATTTTAATTCATTTATTATTATTATTATGTATGGTTTATTTACTTGGCTTTCACATGTAATTAATCTAATTTCCATCTTCGACCAAATTGTTTGCTAAAGTACGTGTTAACTGACATAGCCTAATTTCACATGCTATGATTAATCTATGTTTGTTGCTGACAGGCTAGTCGTATACCTATCAAAAATAACCAAATGACTCTAACTAATATAGCTAGAGAAGTCGGGTCGATCTTCACAGGGAGATGGGAAAATGTCAGCTTTAACTAAGTCTGTCACGGTAACCAATTTGGGGTTTTGAATTTGTTTGCTGTAAACTAATAAGATTAAGGAAGAGGGGAAAGGCGAGAGAATAAAGATTAAGCAAATAAGGAGAAAATAGCTAAGACAGTCGGTTCACTATGATCATTCAGTCAAGCAATCTAAGTCTCAGGTCAATGCAAGTAAGGTTTATGGGGCAATGAATATCTCCTTCCGGTCTCAATTCGCTCTAAAGCACAAATAGCTTAGCTTCCGCCCTCACTACGGTGCCCTAATGTTCGCTACGAGTCTCATCCTTTCCAACATTCCGGTCCAGGTCAAGGTTTACTACGATTAAATGACTAATTGCGTCGACTCAATTAGACAAAAACAATTAAATGTAACGATTAACAACATAAACTACACAAGCATTAACCCTAATATATCAATTTACAATTCCTTCATAATCATGGATCCGCTAAGTCTTAGCAAAAAGAATTAGCTATGCATTATCATCGGATTAACAATAACCATACATAGACAAGAAGAATTAAACATGATAACAATGAACAAGAGAGATTTGAATAAAGCAATTGCAAAAATAACAGAAGAGAAGAAGTAATAGCAATAAAAGAGATTAAGAATAAGAATTAAAAGAAAGTATAATACCGATTACAAGGTTCGATCCAAGGGAAGAGTATGAGAGATTAAGAGTGAAGAAGAGAAGAGGGAAGCAACGTAGTCTGTAGTGTCATTTTCTAGTCGAAAATCATACTACTTAACCTAATAACAAAGCCCATACGAAATAAGGCAAGAAACACGGCTACAGCACAAAACCTCTCGATCGAGTAGAATTAAACCACTCGATCGAAGAACTAAGCAGCAATTCCACTCGATCGAATGGAAAAACCGTTCGATCGAGGACTTCTTATAATGGCCTTCTCGATCGAGTATGAAAACAACTCGATCGAGTGAAACTTCAAGAGACAAAGCATTCGATCGACTGAAAAGAGATCGATCGAGCTATATTAGCGCATAAGGCACTTTGACACCTTCCGAAATCAGCTCACGCGTCTTCAAAGTGATGGATTCCGAGCTCCGATTCTTTGTTCTCCATAAATGTATGCAAATGGGACAAGTTTAGGCTTGATTTATCTTCTTTCCGGTCTGTACCTGCAATATACACAAGACAAACCAAAGTAGACTATTCGGGGGTATTTGTAGCTAGATGCCACGTAAAATAGTACAGAAATGCGTGTAAAAATGAGGTAAAAACTCTATATAAAATACACGCATCAGTTGCGTTGTATGCATTACATCGACGACATATTAAATATGAATAATTTACCTAATCATTAGTAGAGGCCGCTATAGAGGCGGGCGGGATTAGGTGTTCGAATTAAAGAGCTTCCTAATACGTACCCTCAACCCTTACTCCAGTTATCTCTGGACATCCGTGTCCATTGGCATCTCGAGAGTCATTCTAGACATAGAATGCTAGGAGTAACGAGTTCTTAGTGTTTATGTCATTACTTTTTGTCTTGACGTGGCACGGGTATTCGAACGGTTTCCAATTTTTCCACAATAAATTGGTGGCGACTCCACAAATGCAGGCTTATTCAACCTTTCACCGGTTTCAATGCCTCGCCAATCGGTAACAGCCCATGACGTGCTTTGACAAACCAAGGTTCCGTGGGAAAGTGCCGCCGCCTCGAAACCAACATGCGGGTGCGCGCGGCGCGGGTGGCCCATGTCCACACCTAGACGGCTACTCCAGATTCTTTCAGATACCTATTCACCCTGACGATCAGGAAAAGGCTACTTTCACATGTCCAAATGGTGTATTTGCTTATAGGAGGATGCCTTTTGGTTTGTGCAATGCCCCAGCTACCTTTCAGCATTGTATGATGGCTATATTTTCTGATTACATAGAGTCTACTATAGAAGTCTTTAAGGATGATTTCAGTGTTTATGCTACTGAGTTTGATGTTTGTTTGAGAAATTTTACTAAGGTTTTACAACGGTGTGAGGAGAGCAATCTGGTGCTGAACTGGGAGAAGTGTCACTTCATGGTTACTGAAGGGGTGGTACTTGGTCATTTGGTTTCAGGTAGAATCCAAGTGGATAAAGCTAAGGTTGAGGTGATTGAGCGACTACCGTACCTGGTTAATGATAAAAGTGTGCGAATTTTTCTTGGTCATGCAGAATTCTATCACCAGTTTATTAAAGATTTTTTAAAAACTGCTCAACCACTAACCCAGCTTCTCCATAAAGATGCCTCTTTTGTGTTTACTGATGAGTGTGTTAAGTCTTTTGACAGGATTAAATAGGCTCTTATCTCAGCTCTAATAATCCAGTCTTCAGATTGGAATTTACCTTTTGAGATAATGTGTGACGCCAGTGACTATGCGGTTGGAGCCGTTTTGGGTCCAAGAAAAGATAAAGTGTTGCATGCTATTTATTATGGAAGTAAGACTTTAGATGATGCGCAAATTCATTATGCTACTACGAAGAGGATCTTGTTGCAGTTGTCTATTCTTTAGACAAGTTTAGAGCCTATCTTGTGGGTTCTAAGTTGATAGTTCATACTGACCATGCAACATTGAAGTATTTATTGCTAAGAAAGAAGCCAAACCGAGACTTATTCATTGGATTTTATTGTTACAAGAATTTAATTTGGAAATTCGCGATAAGTCGGGTGTAGAGAATGTAGTTGCAGATCATTTATCTCGTCTAAGATTTGCAGGAAGATATTTATTGCCCATTGATGATTCTTTTCCAGATGACCATCTACTTGCTATTACTACGGGCACTCCGTGGTTTGCTGATTATGCCAATTATTTGGTTGGAGGTATTCTTCATTTTGATTTATCTTATCAGCAGAAGAAGAGATTTATGCATGATGTGAAGCGGTATTTCTGGGATGACCCATATTTATTCTGGGAGTGCGCAGACGGTCTATCTAGGACCTTTGCTAAGGTGATGCAGTCGGGTTTCTTTTGGCCAACTATCTTGAAGGATGCTACTAGTTTTGTCTGTTCTTGTGATGCATGTCAAAGGATAGGTAATATTTGGCAAAGGCACGAGATGCCTCAAAATGGGATCTTGGAGGTGGAGATTTTTTATGTTTGGGGTATTACCTACCAAGGGCCATTCCCTACATCTCATGGGAATCAGTATATTTTAGTAGTTGTTGATTATGTCTCTAAATGGGTGGAAGCCATTGCTACTCCTAATTGTGATGATAAAGCACTTGTCAAGTTGTTTCAGAAGATCATCTTTCTGCGGTTCGGAGTCCCTCGTGCAGTTATTAGTGATAGGGGTAAGCACTTTAATGAGCGTCGTCTTAATTCTTTGTTGAAGAAATATGGCGTTACATACTATAGAGGATTGGACTATCATCCACAAACTAGTGGGCAAGTGGAAGTTTCTAATATAGAGTTGAAGTCAATCCTGAAGAAGGTAGTGAGCAAGAATAGAAAAGATTGAAGTCGTAAGCTTGATGACACCTTATGGGCTTACCGTACTGCATTAAAAACCCCGATTGGAGCATCACCGTACCGTCTAGTTTTTGGCAAAGCTTGGCATCTATCTGTGGAGCTCGAGTACAAGGCTATGATGGCCATAAAGGAGCTAAATATGGATCCCTCACTGGCGGGTGAGAAGAGATTGATGCAGTTGAATGAGCTTGATGAATTTCGACTGCATGCCTATGATAGTGCTCGAGTATACAAGGAGCGAACCAAGAAGTGGCATGACAAGCACATCTTGCAACAATAATTCCATGTAGGTGAAAAGGTATTATTATTTAACTCTCGTTTGCGTTTGTTTACAGGTAAGCTAAGAACTAGATGGTCAGGACCATTCACTGTTGCTGAAGTGAACAAATTTGGGTCAGTTACACTGCAAGTTGACAAAGGTGAGACTTTTAAGGTGACTGGGCAACGCCTGAAGGTATATTATGACGGTGTCTATGTTGGGGTGATAGAGACCGTTTGTGAACCCCGCAAAAACGCTAAGAAAATATAATAAGAAAATGCGGAATTTTAGAAAATTTTTGAAACTTTTAAAGTTTAAAGCGCGGGTTCATTAAAACCTAAAACATAAATAAAGTAAGCGAAAATAAAGTTAAGTTTATACAAAGGTGATAGTCAAAATGGCGAAAATATATCCCTCGAATGACAAGACGATAAAGGGTGAGTCTAGGCAATTCTAGTAAACAAACTACTAATCCAAGGTGCTCTCTAACTCACATGTCTAACCCCACAAATGCATCTTCAGAAACCTGTCATTCATGTAAACATGAAAGCCACGGTCAGTGGGGAGTAACTCAAGGTTCTCCCAGCCACAAATTGTCAAAATAAACATAACAAAGAACTCGATTAAATAAATCATGTAAGATACTTACAAAAGACATGAACATCAAGTTTATATTTAAACACGGCAATTAAATGAGATGGAACAAGATAGATCAATACTAGCATAATCAAGGCTCAACTATTCATGTGAGATAATTAAATAATATGAAAGACAAGAAAATGGTCATTTATACAAAAGCACGCATTTCAAGGAAATATGACATAGATGTGAGATTAGAATTAGAATCATATGAATTAAATAAATAAGGGATCAATCAATAAAAATTACGAGAATGGAAACCATAGTCATTACTTTGAAAACCTTTTTAACAAACATTGCACGGGATGTGGCTACTAACGTCGAATTCATACTTATGGTTTTTATCTCACCATAAGAATGGATGGGAACATCAATGCCAGCGATCATATCGCAACTAGAAGGCTTGCATCTCACCTCTAGTATCCGATAGGACCAAGACTCTCACATCCAAACAATGACAATATCTATAACTAAGCAAGGCCTTTACTACACATTAAATATAATTCCCCTGGTAAGACGAAAATGATAATCACAAAGACTCAATCCTAGTCTAAATCTGACCAGACTCTCGGGACAGAACGGTTCCCGATTCGACATGCGGCAGAACGGTCTGCATCCAAGACTTGAACAACAGATCGGAAGTCAAGAACCCACAATCGGCAGGACAGTCCGAAAGAGGCGGAAGATATGAGCTAAACCCATACTTGGCAGATCGGCACAAGTAGGGCGTAAAGATAAGTCAAGCAGTAAGGTATAGCATAAAGGCATTATCCTAAGAATACGACTCTTCACAAGTAATTATTTGTAAAAAAATGTTCATACTTGTATTATGTCGATAAGCATTTCTTTTCATAAATATACATGCCAGTTAAATAAAATATAACAAGCAGTAATGAATTATTCACGTTATGTAAAATACGAGATAAAATGTAAACAACCATCAATGGGTTATTCTTAAATATTCACCATGACAATGGGTTGGACTAACCACCAAAGGGGTGCATATAAGCCCAACATTGCAAAACACAACACAATATGGCCAAATAGCATGAATGTAAATAAGCCCATTTTGGATTCTCATAAACCCATCCCAAGCACCCATATTGGATCCAAAATTAAGACGGAGAATTATAAGCATGAGTAAGATGTAAACATTATAATACACACAAGAGAATAACCCATTTTATACATACGGACAATCATGTAAACACGAGGATTTCATATGTATACCTAAGACGGGAAAATAATTAAATAACGAAATTCCACAATTATAAATCATGAGAGAAGCATATATAAATGAACGATATTTAACGATTTTTGTTATATAAAACACGAGAAGGAATTTAAATAATTCAAAAGAATCGCATTTGCGCCAAAACAACTCAATCCACGACTCAGAGGAGCCATTGGACAACCCTTTACACGTCGCCAAACAACCAGCCGTGACCAAGGCCGCAACTAGCCAGTCATGGACACGCTGCCAGGCTACAACCCGTGCCTAGCCAGGCAGGCCATTGCCCAGGCCACACGGCCCCCAATACCTAAAGTCGTGACCAACCCTGCAAAACAGGTCGCCACTGACCAACTAGCCAATCCCAAAATGCAAAGCAAAACCGTCCCAAAAAACACTCCCGAAAGACACCATTTTCACGCCCAGAACGGTCCCGAAGAACTGCATCAAACCGTCTGATGCGGTCGTTTCTACACCAAAAATAAAATACCTAGGTTACTGCTAACAGAAGTCAGCGGCAAGTAGGGTCGATCTCCACAGGGAGGCGGTGTACTATCTACTTGTCTATTTATCTGTCTAAATGTCACAATTGGGGGTTGAATTGATTCGGCTAAACTAGAAACTAAGGCAAGGGAAAAGAATTAACAGTAAGAGAAAGAAGTATGCTAGGAGTCGGTCCACCGTGGCAGCTATCAGATCTATTATATCAGGAATATTAAGGCGATTAGACTATTGATAAGAAGAGCTATGGTCGTCACCTTTCGGTCCTTAAACCGCCCTAGAGTGTAAACAGCTTAACTTTCGCCCTCACTGCAATACCCTATTGTAATTAAGCAAGCCTTCCCTTCCAATCTTTCGATCTAGGTCGGGGTTAACTAAATTTATGGTCTCCTGCATGCATACATTCGACTGGATAACAATTAAATTGCCTAATACAATTCCTATCGCAAGGCTAATCTATTTAATACAGTTAAAGCATCGCTACCACGGCTTCCCTAATCCTAACATACTAGGGGAATTAGCTAGACATGGGAATGGGGAAAATAAGAGTAAAATAAATAATAACAATAAACATTAAATTTAAGAGAGGAAGAGAAGAAGGAATTACTAGATTAAAGGATCCGGAAATGAAGAGAAAGTAACAGTGTATAGAGAAAAGAGAAGAGTACGTGATCCTCCGATTATTGGATTCTGGATGATTACAAATGACATCCCTAACTCCTATTTATAAGAAATTAGGAGTAGGATTAAACCTAATTGACGAATTAAAGCTTAAAAAGCCCAGCCCGCAGCATAATCCACTCGATCGAGTAAAGAGACCACTCGATCGAGCAAACTCAACCAGAAAACAGCTCGATCGACCAAGGAAAGTGTTCGATCGAGTAAGGGCATAAAGAAACTGGTCGATCGACTAAGCATACAGCTCGATCGACCAGTTATTCAACCTAAAAACCACTCGATCGACTAAGAATGTCTTCGATCAAGTGATAATTGACTTCAGCAGCTTGTATTTCTCGTTAATTTGCCTTTGACTTGTCCTTTTAGCTCTCGAAACACCTTCACGCATCCCAAGACAGCAACATTTCCCGCTCCAAATCTACTCTTCCTCCAAATGCATGCAAAAATGGACGGTAAATAGCTTGATTTCACTCCTTTCGGGTCCATACCTGCAAATAAGACATAATAACCCAAAGTAGCATATTCGGGGCATTTCGTAGCATAAAACCACGATAAAAGCATAGAAATACGTGCATAAAATAGGCTAAAAAGACTATATAAAATGCACGTATCAAATCTCCCCAAACCAAACCTTTACTCGTCCCCGAGTAAACTAAAATGCAACTAAAGGAACGGAAAAAGATAACTCAGAGCCAGCTACAAATGCCCACTTAAGCCAATTTAATGCAAGCAAACTAACACTTATAGCTAAACAGTCAAATGCAAACGAGTTGTAAGATGTTTATAAAAGTAGCTGAACCGTCGACCTTGCAAGACCTTTAATAGTGGACTCTCACGGGTCACTCTTCTCTCATGAAGCAAAGGGTGAACATATATAAGTAAAAGAGAGGAAGGGGAATAGTCGCTCACCTAAACTACGACCCACATAAACATGCATGCAGCTAATATGATAGACAATTCTAACTACCATACATACATTCCAACCAAACAAGGTCCTGTCACAGCCGAGGGCTTACAAAGATATGGTAAAGTGAGGCAATGGGTAAGAAAAGGCAAAACATTTATGGGAATGTGGAGGTATAGGTGATCAAGCTAGTACCTAAACAAAACCATATATCAACATCCGATTCTTAAGCAATTATGGGATTAAGCACATGCCCTTCAATTGGCACAAAATCTCACCAAACCAAACTGAACATACTCCTCAAATGATATAAGATAGAACATAGGAGTGAAACCGTCAACCAAACGACATCTTTTTTTTTCAACTTCTTTTCTTTTTCTATTTTTTTTTCGGTTTCTCCTTTTTCGAATTTTTTTTTTTTTTTCTTTCTCCGAATTCCTTTTTTTTTCATTTTTCATTTCTTTTTCTTTTTCTTTTTCCACGTCTTTTTCATCAACCTCCTTTCTTCATAAGTTACCAACTCCAATTCAATAGAATATGCGCCAATATTTGATACAATAGACAATATACCGCAGAACAATCTAAACTAGCTTGACAAGGCAGGCTTAATTTGGAATGTAGTTAAGGGTCAACAGGCAAATTTGGCTAATGTGGAGTTAAATGGGTAAAAATGAAAGAAAGGGAAATTGTAAGCACCTCCCTGCATGTGACACCAACCACTAACCCGAATGTATGACGGCAAAAAGCAATTGAATTTCATATACGTGCAAATTAATGATACATGATATGCAAGGAGTATCTACTCACAATCCTACATGAAACTGGTCACAAATGACACCAGTTTATAAGGCTCTAAATCTTAGAAATTGTAAGTAGGTTGCCAAAATCTCAGGTCAAGTCTATTCGTTCAGCTAAATTTAAACATTAACTCGTAGATTATGCAAAAGACAAAGCTAAAAGATAACAGTTTAATGCAAGGCTTAAGCAAAAAGACAGATATAGTGCAATTTCATCATTGAAATCAACCGTTCCGACTCAACCTATATGCTAAATTAAACGTGAAATTTTTTGAATTTTAACAATTTTCTGATTTTTAGGGAATTTTATGCATTTAAACAAAAATAAACAACAATGCAAACATAAATAAAACGTGATAACAGAAATACATTAAAAACAATATGCAGACACAGATATGGATGCATAACCTCCCCAAACCAAATCGTACAATGCCCCCATTGTACCAAAACAAGGAAAGGAAATGCAAACTGAAAGAGAAAGAGAGAGTAAAAAGCGGAAAACTCACAAAATGCGCGAATAAGGGGACCCTCCCCAAACCGACCATGAAATGGGAGGTTGCTAAGGGCCCGGAAAACCGTCTCAGGAAGCTAATCCAAGTCAAATACACTCGATATACGTCCAACAGTGGTCGATCGAATGAATGGGCGCTCAAAAACTGCTCGATCGAATGGTGCACCAGTCGATCAAGTAGTTTCCTTCCTGCAGGCACTCGATCGAGTAGTCCTCTAATCTGCAGGCGGTCGATCGAACAACATCTTCACTCGATCGACTGGATTCATTAGCAAAGGTACTCGATCGAGTAGAGAAACTACTCGATCGAGTGGATCTCAGCGTGTACCTGCAAAACACAATGAAAAACAGCCCGTAAACTAACTAGACAAGCAACTGATAAAGTCTATGGTTCAAAAACCATTTATTACAACTGAAATGAAATAAAAACAAAAATAAAATCGCCGGGTTGCCTCCCGGGTAGCGCTAGCTTCAGTCAGGTCCCAGCTCGACCTTCTTTTTCTTCGAGCCTCTATAATTAGTTACAATCAAAGCAACTCAAAGCGCGCAGCATCAAATCATACATCTGCGCATGTGCTACACAAAAGCATAAGTAGCACAAAAGTGGAATAGCAAGGTAGGAAATAAAGATATGTAGACATTTAAGTCTAACAAATTTCCTATGGGCGCTCCTAAATTTATCCACCAAATAAAGGAGCGCGGGAGCAATTGTCAATAATTTAGGGCTCCAAATTAGATTAACAATTTTAAAATGACAAGGATGGTGAGAAATTGCTAATTTATGCGTCCACATATGAGGGGGTATAGCTTTGAAAAAGGAAGCATGAATAAGACGAGGCAATTTACAAATAATAATAAAATTACCGTTTACTACCTCGGGTTGATCACTCTCAATGACGGAATCATAGATAAAAGAATTCATTACCTCTTCCGTGCTAGGAGTAATTACCGACTTAGCTGCTTTTTCATCAACCTCCTCAGTGGAATCCATCCCGTAGATTGCAGCTTCGAGTGTATCCGACTCGGCTGTGAATAAGGGAGGTTCACCGTAATCATCGTCAGATTCGTCATCCATATCAAACCAAAATGACGAACCAAAGCTCCCAATGGCCAACTCAGTCGATCGAGCAGAATAATCACTCGATCGACCAACTTCCTCCTGAATTCCACTCGATCGAGCAGCAATCTCACTCGATCGAGCTGTTTCTCCTGGAAGATCACTCGATCGACTAGTATAAGTCACTCGATCGAGTGATTCCTCCTGTACAGCGCTGAAATCCTCGTGTGGGGCAATGAAATGTGATAGAAACTCGTCGTCCGAGTCATAAAAGTCATCCTCAGCATTGGGCAACACGGTTTTTTCATGGGAAAAACCGTTCTCAGCAAGGTATACCTCTTCTGGTTGCCAATTATCCGACTCAGCTGTTAACTGAGCAATTTTAGACTCCAGCTCAATGATTTGAGCATCCGCACGTCTATCACTCTCTTGCCTCACTCGATCATAATTCTGTATTTGAGATGCAAGTATCTCCATTAAAGACCTCGATTCGCAACCTCTTCTTCTTGTATCTCAGTGCTAAGCGAGCAATGTCGATTTCGAGCTTTTCAAGTCGCGAAGAAGTGCGTCTATCATGATCTTGCCTCTCTCGGTCACGATCTTGCAATTGAGATGCAAGTGTCTGCAGTAAGGATTTCAGCTCCGCAATCTCTTCTTCTTGTATATCAGGAGGATCTTGTTGCGGTGGCCATTGATAGGGTGGATGTGGCGGCACAACTACAGCTGCATTGTGCTCAGCAGAACCACATCTCCGTAGCGGATCACCCTTTGTTCCATATAATGGGACATCGGTGATGGGTCAAAGGTACTCAAGCCTTCCCTTTGATTGTCTTTCACCTAGAACTGTCTAGGTAGTACCTGTAAGGCCTATCAAAACAAAGACTCAAGGAAAAAGATCGGAACGGCCTCAAGGGAAAAATCCCCGAGGCTAAAACCGATAAAATTAAACAAATAAATAAATAGATTGCCTCCCGGCAACAACGGCGCCAAAATTTGATGCGGTCGTTTCTACACCAAAAATAAAATACCTAGGTTACTGCTAACCGAAGTCAGCGGCAAGTAGGGTCGATCTCCACAGGGAGGCGGTGTACTATCTACTTGTCTATTTATCTGTCTAAATGTCACAATTGGGGGTTGAATTGATTCGGCTAAACTAGAAACTAAGGCAAGGGAAAAGAATTAACAAAGAAGAGAAAGAAGTATGCTAGGAGTCGGTCCACCGTGGCAGCTATCAGATCTATTATATCAGGAATATTAAGGCGATTAGACTATTGATAAGAAGAGCTATGGTCGTCACCTTTCGGTCCTTAAACCGCCCTAGAGTGTAAACAGCTTAACTTTCGCCCTCACTGCAATACCCTATTGTAATTAAGCAAGCCTTCCCTTCCAATCTTTCGATCTAGGTCGGGGTTAACTAAATTTATGGTCTCCTGCATGCATACATTCGACTGGATAACAATTAAATTGCCTAATACAATTCCTATCGCAAGGCTAATCTATTTAATACAGTTAAAGCATCGCTACCACGGCTTCCCTAATCCTAACATACTAGGGGAATTAGCTAGACATGGGAATGGGGAAAACAAGAGTAAAATAAATAATAACAATAAACATTAAATTTAAGAGAGGAAGAGAAGAAGGAATTACTAGATTAAAGGATCCGGAAATGAAGAGAAAGTAACAGTGTATAGAGAAAAGAGAAGAGTACGTGATCCTCCGATTATTGGATTCTGGATGATTACAAATGACATCCCTAACTCCTATTTATAAGAAATTAGGAGTAGGATTAAACCTAATTGACGAATTAAAGCTTAAAAAGCCCAGCCCGCAGCATAATCCACTCGATCGAGTAAAGAGACCACTCGATCGAGCAAACTCAGCCAGAAAACAGCTCGATCGGCCAAGGAAAGTGTTCGATCGAGTAAGGGCATAAAGAAACTGGTCGATCGACTAAGCATACAGCTCGATCGACCAGTTATTCAACCTAAAAACCACTCGATCGACTAAGAATGTCTTCGATCAAGTGATAATTGACTTCAGCAGCTTGTATTTCTCGTTAATTTGCCTTTGACTTGTCCTTTTAGCTCTCGAAACACCTTCACGCATCCCAAGACAGCAACATTTCCCGCTCCAAATCTACTCTTCCTCCAAATGCATGCAAAAATGGACGGTAAATAGCTTGATTTCACTCCTTTCGGGTCCATACCTGCAAATAAGACATAATAACCCAAAGTAGCATATTCGGGGCATTTCGTAGCATAAAACCACGATAAAAGCATAGAAATACGTGCATAAAATAGGCTAAAAAGACTATATAAAATGCACGTATCACCGTCCCCAAAAACTATCCCAATTTGTATCTTAAAACAGTCCCGAAAAACTTACACAAAGCCATCCCATGACAAACACACACCCAAAGAAAATCTTTATTACCCTGATTAATTACAAATTCTTTTGACTCTTACGACTGCTTCCAACATTTCTTGACTACCTTCACAGGCGCAAACTTTAACATACTAACAATTAACAGCCACCCACATAACACCCACGGCCAGCCCTATTTCATGGCTAAAATAGACCCACCGTCCAAGAACAACCTGCAAAGCGACCACCGAAGCAGAGTATAAAACGTCCCAAAATAGCCCAAAACCGGGTCATTTTAAGACAACCTTTAAGACATGAACAAGGTGAAATTTAGCCAACTAAACTACCACTTTCATACGAAAATAAGGCGAAAATTACATAAAGGATGAAACTTTACAACAACTAACACTACAACAAATCCCTTGCATTTTTGACGCTTCCTCATCGACGCTTTAACGGAGCGTCGAAGCCAATACTCACTCCCCGTCCCTTTTTGACGCCTTATACTGTCATGTTAATAAACGTGACACACGGTATATACACACGAGCACAAGATTTGCTAATTAATAATTACACGAGCGCAATTTTTAATTAATTAGCCTAAAAACAATCCACCGCCAACATTTTCAACTTCACCCCTTAAAACTTTTCATCTCCCATATCATCATCATCTCACTCCCATTATCTCTCCTCATCTGGCCATCTCCCATCTCCCATTTCAATTTCATCATCTTCCAACGACTGCTGCACAGTTTGCATCTCACATTTCTATCGATTCACCTCGCCAAAACACAATCAAATTCAAATTTCGATTTAATTGGGATGATTCATTCAAGTTACAAATTTTAATTGACCAAGCAAGGTTAGTTTCTAATTTTAAGCATCAATCTACTTGTTTTTAGTTTGTTTCATCATATATATATCATGATTTTGGTCATGGTACATAATAATATGTAATTTTAACCTTACGATTCAAAGAGTATGGTTGTTTAATGTTCGTGTATTTCTTAACCCTAATATTGAATTCCTTCGTAAGTCTGAAATTGTTTCATTGATGTTTTGTGTGAATCTTACTGTAAATGTTTTTGGGCTGACTGATATTTTATTGTCGTCTGATGTTTGTGCGAGTTTCTTGTTATTTTGAGTAGCTTTAGTACTCCGTAATAATCATCCTAATTTCATGTGAATCACCAAAAGTGTAAAGTAATTGGTGTAAAGCGTTGTTGAGAGTCTGAATTAGTTGATACGATGGGTGGGTATCCATAGAGGAGGCATGAATATGTGGAAATAATTTCTCTGAGATGGATAGGAATATTCATAGAGGAGGCATGAATTACTTGAAGGAAATTAGATTGTTTTACAGCAAGAAACATAGGAAGTATTTTGTTTGGGGACCTCATATTAACTTTTTGAAGCGGTCTTTAAATTCATTTAGACAGTCTTGCTTATAAATTGACTCAGTTTTAACCAAGAGCTGACACAACTTCTTCTATATATGCTTTGTTTACCATCTAAGAACAATTAATTTCTGGTTTTAGTCTGACTCTTGTCCGTGCTTTCGAATAAGTACTTCGTATTTTTATAAAGTTTTATTGAACCCTGCCCTGT
The DNA here is from genome assembly GCF_048544455.1 of Silene latifolia. Classification (NCBI taxonomy): domain Eukaryota; kingdom Viridiplantae; phylum Streptophyta; class Magnoliopsida; order Caryophyllales; family Caryophyllaceae; genus Silene; species Silene latifolia. The sequence goes on along the minus strand of NC_133527.1, from coordinate 86,131,914 downwards.
CTTGGAAAACCAGTCGTGAGACTCGTGACCAACAGCCATCAGCTGTCGGCTCGTTGGTAAGGCCGGGAAAAAGCATAAAATTTCAGTATATGTGATACCTGTCGAAGTGAGTACCAAAAATAATATTTATAAAACCAAACTACAACTAGCAAGTGGTAGTGAGGGTCGATCCGCAGGGAGGTAGGGAGATAATAGTTGATTTATATTCTAGTCTATCGGGTAACAGTTGTGGGGATTTTGATGAGAATTATAACTAAATCTAATGACATAAACTAAATAAACGAAAAATAGTAGCAGACGATGTAAACAATGATAAAAGAAACGCTAAGACGGTCGGTTTACTATAGCTGCGATGGCACAAAATCCTAGGTAAGTCCCAAATACAGTCGTGTAGGATGGGTAAAACAAGTCCTCTCGGTCCAAGTTAACTAGTAGCTCCTTTCGGCCTATGCTACTACTCCCTAAGTCTCACTAATGCTAGCTCTCGCCCTGAAAAGTGATTCCTAAAGCCTAAATTACATTATCTCTCGATCTCAGCAATTTAGTCGTCTCAACTCGTTAATTAATGCCCTTCCCTATCTTTCGATCTATGGGTCGGTCAAAACCAAGCATCTAACAAGTCTCCTCTCGGTCTCATTTTTAAATATTGCACTTAACGAATTATACGGTGCTAATCAGACACGAAGTCAGTCGATCGACCACCTACCCCAGTCGATCGAACAACCGGCTCAGTCGGTCGACTAGTTAAGCCAGTCGATCGACCAAGCCCTAATGCGGAGTTACCTATTCTACTGCCATCTACGCCATAGATCCCCTACATCTTAGCAAGGTTATTTAGCTGCTCATACTGAAGGTAATAACAACGATAAAATTGACTAATAAAACAGACGAATTCATGATTAAATTAACTGAACAAAAGACTAGCATAAAACAATAATTTGGCTTATGAGAAACTATTCTAGCAATTCTAGCTACGAATGAAATAAAGCAATAAAACTGAAATTATGGAACAAAAGAATACCAGTAGAAGAATTGAAGGCATAAGATCAAAAGCACGAACGAAAGGAATTGTATTGAATGATTAAACTCGAAAACCAAACCCTAATTATTTCCCTAAACTAATGATAAGAACTTAATGATAAAAACTTCATGATTATTCTGAAAACTAAAGTTGCGTTATATAGGAATACAACGTAGTTCTTATTTCCAAACCTAAGAATACATTGGGCTTTCTTATTCTCGATCTTTTAACTTGCGTATCAGCTCGTGGAGTGGTCGATCGACCACTGAGGCCAGTCGATCGACCACAAGCGTTGTACAGTAGCTTCTAATAATTCCTGCAGCGCGCACCGATCTTAAAACAGCTGTCATTTCTTCGTTACTTGATCAAATCAGGCGTTCTACGCGGCGTTGGAAAGCTAAGAGGATAAGCTTTCACCTCCATATGGAATCACTTGATTATCAAGTCTATAACTCGAGATATGGCCATCTGAATAAGGCTGCAATGTCGAGAAGCATTCTGACGGTCTATAGACCATGTAGGTCAGTCTGAATATGGCCATCTGAATAAGGCTGTAACTGGTAGTTCGCTTCTAAACTCTCGCAAATATGTCTTTCAGGCCTTGAAATGCGCACCAAGTTCTCTTCCCGAGTGTGGACAACGCCCGCGGGAACTGCGTCCGCGGGATCCACACTAGGCATTATCGACTCGAGGTTCTTTCGAATCTAATTAAGACAAATTAGAGTCGCCACCAAGTTTTATGGGAACTTGGAACTGTTCAAGTCAACTTTACACCTTTCATCGAAAAGCATAAAGCCAATCGACTACGAGTGATTAAAGATAAAGACTTGTACCCTATATCACTCGATTTGAATGACTCTCGTTATCCAATGGTATTTAGACGGATCCACAAACCATAGATTTTGAGTAAGGGGTGAGGGTACGTGTTAGGAAGCCCATAAGGACACCTAACCCCGCCCGTCAATAACGGCCTCTACTAAGTCAAGTATCGGATTTCAAACAAGGTCGTAGCTACTACGATATATGATATGCAAACATCGTTTTAAAACCCTAACATGTGACAACAATTTCTATGTCGTTTAATGCATGAATACTAACTTTGTCAAAGTTGTTTTAGCATGTTGGTTGATTTGAAATAAAAGATGCGCAAACACGACTTAGGAGGAATGGGGGAGCCGTTGGGATCTATCCTATTACAACCCAGGCATTTCATGCTGACACAACGAGAAATAAATTACAACTCGATCTAATTACAACAACTATCGAAATTATTTTGACTCAATTAAAATAAAACCTATATACATGATACAAAATTACAATACAAACTAACAAAAAACAACTTAAACTATTATGACTTAACAAATAAAATAAATGTAAACAAAAAGGCTAAAACTAAGTTAGATTGGTTATTGATGTTAGCCGATTTATTAATTAGTAAACAAATTAGACTAGAATTAAACTAATTAAATTAAATTAAACAAATACAAGGGTTTGAAATAAATTAGGTACAACTTATTGATTAAATTGAACCCAACTAATTAAAATTATTCACCAATCGATATTTATTAAAATAGGATTAATAAACAATTAAAGAAACAAAAGAAGAAAAGAAATCAAAACTAGCAGACCCGTGCAGTGCACGGATCAGAAGTCAGAACAGACCCGTGCAGTGCACGGATCAGAATTCAGAACTGACCCGTGCAGTGCACGGTTTTTGTAGAAAACAAAGTTAATTGCATTTTAATTTCGAAATCAGCAAAATAAATTACGGAAAAATTCACTAAATTAAATTTACATATTTTAAACCTTAAAAAATAATAAAAACAAAATTTACAATATTATAAACAAGTAAAACAAATTAAAGGTTAATTAATTATAAATTAAATTAAATAATTACGAACTAGGTTAAAAACAATTCTAATTTGTCAACGAGTGCAAATGGAAAGGTGTTAAGCACGCACTTCCATGCTAGCGAGAAAATTAGTGAATGGGAAGATGAATTCAATTAAAAAATTAGAAGATTGCAAATTTCATTTACAATAATGTTATTTTAATCCTAAGATGCCTAATGAATTAACGAAGTAAATTGAGGTGTTAAATTAGTTGAAAGAATTGTGTAAAGGTGGCCTACTATTACGATGAATGAAAAGATCGAAGTTAAAACAAAGGTACAAATAACATACTACGTCAATTAGATTGATTTAATTAAATAGATTCCAAATACGAGGATATGTAAATGAGAAGGGGATACGACCGACCAATCTGGCGGATTTCTTTCCCAACTCAAGTCAACGCGGGTATTCGGAATGGCACTATAACTTATACTCATACTATACTAGTGTTTCATAGTTAACGATCTTAGACGATGTATAATATATAAAACTAGCTTAGGACCCGTGCAAATTGCACGGGCATAAATAGAAAAATATATAGATAATGTTTAAAATTATTATAATAGTCCCTAATAATGGAGAAACTTGTAGTTTTCCTTCTTAGACTTAATTTTCTATTTTGGTTTTTTTTTTTTGCGAGAATTGTGGTTTTACTTGTATAAGTCTGATTTTCACCGAGTGAAGTACAATGTGCGTCAAAGAAATTAAGAAAACGTTGAATAATTTCCCATAACTACCTACATAAGCACGGAGGATAAGAAAACGTTGAATAATTTCCCACCGAGTGTTTGTAAAAAGTTATCTTTTTTTTTTGTTCTGAACTTCTTTTTTTTTTTTGTTATTTTTTATCAACAATCGGGGGCTATGCTAATAGTTTAGACAGATTTATCAACATTAAACCATATCACGCACACTTATTTCATGTTCTAATCTCGCCTAGACCCTATTTGGCGAAGTCATATGTATGTAACTACATTTACCTAACTTTTACTTGTATGGAGTTAAAATGCAGTTTGGTTGTAGACATGTAGTTAGTCATTATTGTCCGATTTCAACACGGTATGCAAGATAGGGTAATTTTGGTAAACTTACCAAATCTCTCTTTGATTTTCCGTTGAGTTGTTGAAAAAAGGTAGTCTAAAACAACAAAAAAATAATAAAAGGTAGATTTTGCCAAAAAAAAAAAAAACCAAAATTATGATCTACATTTCTCATCAACAATTTGAAGTGATTAAGCTAAGCTCCATAACAACTCGAAGTAAAAGCTCCGAATACATTAACATCATAAATGATAGGCGACACCCTTGTTTAAGCACCAATTCGGTGCCCTATAGATTTACAAAATCAGCATTAACAATATTTCCAACTGTGCTAAGCTTGAGTATAGAATAATTAGCTTGAGTATAGAATAATTTCAAACTCAAGTATTACATTTGAGTTCAATCAAAGAGGACATTCTTTGTCAGTGATTAACCTGACGAAACCTTGATCAAAATGAAGCAAGCCTTGATTTCAGAGGCCAATTTAATGGAAGAGCTTTTCTGATTTTCTCATAGACCTATCTGAAAGTAATAGTCATACCAATATATAAGAAATATGACTGACTAAGTTAAATCTGGTACTCATTTAATTAGTTGCACGGGATATGAGCAAAATCATTCAAACATTACACTGTATGTCATACCACTCTTTTACTTAGATTTATAACGTTCTATACAAACGATCAGCAATTTGTTATCAACAAAAGATTTATCGTCAAACAACAAAACCGATGTAAAGTTACAATTGCATTTTTTCATTTATATAAGATAAAATATTGTTTTTAAGTTTAGTGGCCATGCAAAATACACAAACATATTAGTGACATGAATTAATTCAAAATAAGATGCAATACAAATTTAGGTAAATGTAGAACTTGTCTATAATTTCAATTAAAAAATGGAAACCTTGAAACCCAATATTTTTTATTCAACAATGCCAACTGTTGTCATCAGCACATTTTACAAGACTTCCACATACAGCCTGTATCGGCTAGATGACATATGAGTATTTTGGACAACCAAAGGTTACATAGTTTGTACGGCCAATAATCAGACATTCCAAGAACACTAATCAATGCAAACAAACTGAATAATAAATCTAGGGTGAAGCTTTTGAGCATGTAAAATTGGAAAATATCTCGTCGCTAAATAATCCAATATGACTATATGAGATTGTGTAGTACTCGTATACGAATGTTGAGTACTACCAGGCAAGATAAAAATGGTAGAATAAGTAGCATGGTGGAAAAATATCAAATTCAAGGAAAATGCATATGTTAGAGGGAGACTAACATGTATACTTTCAGATCATTGTAAACTTGCTAGTTGAAACAAACAATGAAACAAACTATGTTTAATGAAATTGATAACAAAGGTTTAGGAAACTACATACTAACTCTAATAGCTTATCAATAGCTGTCTTATTGTCTTGACGCTAATGTGGGATCTGCCCAAGGATGTACTGGTTTAGTAGTTAGGTAAGTAGCTAATGCGTTCTGTAGGAGTTTTTCCATAAAAACTAAATGATTTATTCATTATTATCAAGTATAAGAGTAGTGATAAAGAAATTTAGCGTAATTGTAGATAAAAAGAAACACTTTATAGAAAACTGACCTTGCGGAATGTCAACTATCATAGAATTGCAACTCTGTGAGAATCTCTCAAAGAAGAACGACCTGTACAAACCCTCAAATATGGGGTTTTAAGAGTGATAACAATAAAGTGAACACATGTAATCACAATTCCGAATAGAGAAGGAAGTAAATTAATACAATACTATTAAACATATCTTAACTGACATTAAAAGTTGGAGTAGTACTCCTCCAATTTATATATAAAAAAAAAATCAAATCTAAACTTGCTAGTTGAAACAAACAATGAAACATACCAGGGAAATGATACAATCAACTTGAAACTCCATCGCACAAATCAGACTGTTAGATTCGTCCCAAATCTTCGATGTTGTAGCCTGTTGCAAATATTACAAATTGAATAATAAATTAACCAAAATAATAGAACAACAGAAAATTTACCTATAAATGAGTGAATTTCTCTATCAAACCCCAATAATTTTAAAAAATAAGTTAAATCGAAACGACAAAAGGGAACACACCTTCCCTACTTAAAATTCAGAAAAATTAAGTAGAAATAAAACGATAAAGATGTTTTATTGAGAAATTTGTTACCTCAATGTTAGTGTTCTTGGATCATTGCTATAAACCCACGGAGAAGCTACAATATTCAAGAATTACTTTCGCAATTAGTATCGAAAAATCGAGAGAAAAAGGGCAAGGGAACCGGTTCATGGGGGATCGTTCGAAGGTGTATGTTATGGTTGGCTGATCTGAGGAGAAAATGTAAAAGCAAATAGGTAGAAATTTTTGTGTTCTTCCATGGATGATAATTGAGATGAATTCATCCAAAATAATTATAGAGTAGAAGATAGTGGAAGGCGGCTAAGAAGATGTGAGTTTTTGTCTTTGGACAATTTTAGGGTTACATGGTCACACATATACCGTAGTGTTAAGCAGTCAGGCGGGAAAATTTTGCTTGAGAAGTCGACACGTGTACAATATAGTCTATAGTGGTTATTCTTTTATAAGTTAAATATAGATAAGCGATAGAAAAACAAATAAAAATAACGAAATAAAAAGGGAAAGAAGGAGGATTTGATGCACCCTTAACCTACATGTATCGTTGACACCGTCTTGGGTCGTAATCGATCGTAGATTTTATCTCGAGGGACCGTCGTCGACGAAGATAATTGAAATTGAATTTTGAAATCACGAAACAACACGTTCAAAAGGCAGACTTGAGCAGCGATTTTCAATCACTCACCACGACTTCGTTTCTCAACGATTTTTCAATCTGAAAGATGTTTTGGAAACTAGAAAGACTGAATTTTGTGAATATGGAAATAAACCAGAAGTTATAATAGGATTTGTGCACAAGAATCAAGGCCAAAGACCACGACAGAAACTCGAAAACAAGATTTGTGTCCCTGTTTTCAAGCGGCTGTCACGGCTTTAGTTTAGGGGTTTTTTGGATGATTGATGGTTGTTATTTGCAGTATGATGTGGGGAGAACTTAGAGGAATGAAATTATGGCAGAGGGGAGGTATTTATAGGGAGTTAAAGTAGGGTAAAAGAGAGCAACAAGCAGTCGGGCTCCCTGTTTCGCTGCTGCTGTCCAGCAGCTTTCGTGAGCTCGTGTAGGATTTTGGAGGGGTGTTTCTTGGTGGTTAAGCTAAGCTAATATGGGTAGGATAGTAGGGTATGGATTAGGGTTAATGGGCACGGGTTTAAGTGGTGTTTGGAGCGGGTTTGGGGCTTGGCAATGCTGAACACGGGTAAGGGAAAGGGTTGGTTGTGCGGGCTGTTTGGGGAGTGTTTAGGACGGGTTTGTGGAAGGGGTTAGGGCCTGGTTATTAGGGTGAGTAATGGGCTGGGTTATGGGTCAAGAGTTGGCTTGAGTTTTCTTCGAAAATCGTGCTCAAATCGAGTTAAAAACGAGCTCAAAATCGCATACAAAACCCTCGTAAAAAACGAGTTCTTCAAATACGATTTATAAATTGATTTAAATTGATTTTTCAATTCAAGTAACTTAAGAATGATTTTTCAAATCAAATATCTATTTTATTTTCAATAAAATAAACTTAAGAAAATAAATTCAAATTAAAACAATAAAATGAATTCACTTTAATAAAACCAACATTAATTTAAATATCATTTTGATGGGGCATATTCTGCACCGCTGACCAAGTCAACATATTGAGCAAGGTCAAGGGTATCCACAGCAAAGTCAACGACTTAGACAGTCTTGCCGATGGAGCCCATCGGCCTGTCACCTGGTCTCGGCGGACAACTAGCCAGCCGGGACACAAATCCGCGTACTCATATCCAAGACCCTCGGCGGGCCTGCCACAGGTCCATCGGCCGAGGGTACAACGGTCTTTTCACCTGATAGCCACTTGGCCACTTGGCCACTACGTGACAAAAGGTGAATGCCTATAAATGCTCCTCAACCTTCATTGAGGAAAGGATCCACAAATTGACCTAATAACCACTATTCATCTGGCAATATCTTCCTTATCTCTCTACAATATACTCTTAGCCAAGTTACAACAACTTCTCTCTAAGTTCACTGACTTGGGCGTCGGAGTGAGTACGCTCGGCCAAAGCCGAGCCCTCAGTTTGTTCATCGTTTGGGAGGCGCAAGGAGGATTCAAGCAAGGACATCATTCTACTAGCTACGAGTGGTAACAAACATCCGCTCCGGAATTACACCGGAACAATTGGCGCCGTCGTGGGGAAAGAGACACTAGAAGCTAGTCACATTCATTCCCAAACAACAAAAAAAAAAAAAAAAAAAAAAAAACCCACCCAAAAAGCTGAGAAGATGTCAAAACAACAAGTAGTCGTGACCGACGAAACCGAGCTACACCAAGATGATACATTTCACCATTCTGGAGTAGTGCAACCCTCCACCGGCGGAGTAGTCCAACCGGAATTCGGAATGCCGATGTACACGGACACGCCGCCTCCCGCCAACCAGGTCACCATCATGGGACAGGTGGTTGACGTAGCAAAAGCGAAGACACTCCTGGACCTGGTGGGAGTACACCGGCTCACATAGGCACGCCGACACGAGCGGCGGAAGCCGTCCCGGGAGACCGGGGCCTTAACGTGACTCAAGAAACTTGAACGGAGCACCGGGAGAAGCGGACCCTACCAAGACGCCGGAGGAGCCCAAAGTGGTCGTGGTAAACGTAAGTCCTTCTCGCACTCGGGAGAGGACATCGCCGCCGCAACACCGACGAGGCACACCCCGGGAGAACGGCGGCCCGACTCGGGAGAGTCGGAGAAGAAGCCCGAGCCGGAGAAGAAGTCCTTCCCGCTACGAGGAGAGAAGCCGGACTAGGAATGCGAGGAGTCGGTCGCCGCGTGTCATCCGACACGTGGTCAAACACCCCTCGGTGATTATGTCCTAGACACCGCCGTGCCAACCAAGCCGAAGTTGCGGCGTTCACATACAAAGGAGATAGTGACCCAACCGACCACGCCGAGGCTTTCGAGTCTTACATGTCGGTATGGGAGCACTGATGAGGTCCGGTGCCGAGTTTTCCCAACGACTCGCACGGGATGGCTCAAAAGCGGTACAAGGGGCTTCCCGACGGTTCGGTATACTGTTTCGCCGACCTAAAGGACGCCTTCTTAGCCCAGTACTCTTGCAACAAAAGGACGGTCGTGGAGACATCGGACCTCCTAACTATCAAGCAGGAGGAGGGCGAGTCTCTACGAAGCTATATGAAGAGGTTCGACGGCAAGGTCCAGCAGATTCGGGAAATCAACCCCGAACTGGCGGCTTTCGCACTGATGAAGGGCCTCCCAAAGGGAAACTTAAAAGACGAGCTCATCAAGCACGGGGGCCTGGGCCTAGACGCCGCGAGGAAGATGGCCGACCAGGCCATCAAGGTGGAAGATTACCACAAGACCTGGGTAGGCCCCAACGAGGCCGAACCCTCAGAGAGGAAAGGCCGCCGGGGTGATAGCCCGGATGAGAGGCGCCGTGACAATAACAGGCCACGATCCGATGATAAACGCCGTGACAATAACAGGTCACGGTCTGATAGATCTGCCAAGAAACAGGGCTCGACGGGCGCCGGCGACAGTTCGGGAATGTTTTACCAAAGGCATTACCATGACAAAACCCCTCTGGTCGCATCGGCCGCCAAGGTCTTCGCCCTAAGCAGAAGCGAGGGCCAGAAGTGGGAACGGCCTCCCAAGCCAAAAGGAGACGGTGACTCGAACCAGTACTGCGAGTACCACGGCTGCGCCGGCCACCTCACTGACAACTGCCGGCATCTGAAGAATGCCATTGAAGAGCTAATCCGGAAGGGGAGCCTCGACAAGTATGTGGCCAAAGGCCAGAAGACTGACGCCAGCGGCTCAGATAAGAAATCCGTTTTTCAACGGATAGGAGTTATCCATGTAGTCATCGGAGGTAACGAGAACGGTGGGTCGGCTCATGGGCACAAACGGCACCTGAACGAGCTGTATCAGGCCATCAACTTTGTGCCCAACGCAGCGACCACCGCCTCCAGCATTCCCGATATGACTATTGGAGGGAAGGACTACGAGGGAGTCATCGCCCCTCACAGCGACCCACTCGTAGTCAACTTGGACATATCCAACCACCTAGTGAAGAGATGTCTGATAGACACAGGCGCCTACATGAACATCATGTTCGGGAGTGCTTCCACGACCTCGGCCGATAATCAAGGACTTGAGCCCCCGCACCCATCCACTATGACTTCTCCGGGGCTGGCCTGGTACCCCTGGGTTCAATCAGACTACCGGTGATGTTCGGCGAGGGGAATGCGGCCAAGAATGTCCTAGCCGAGTTCGTCGTCATCAACGGCTCATCCGCCTACAACGCCCTAATAGGCCGAGTTACTCTAAGCGATGCCGACGCAGTGATGTCCATCCGGGCCCTGACACTAATGTATGTCTCGGACCGGGGGGAAGCGCATAAGCTCGTCTCCAAAGACGAGAAGGACGAGGTGGTCAACATCCGGATATACGCGGAGGATGCAACATGCAATCCCTCAAAGTGGCGAAGCGATCGGAGAAGGCAAAAAGCTCATCCTCACAACCGAAGGGCGACCTTATGGATGCAACCAACGCCGACGGGGAACAGCGCCTCGATGAGGCATTAGGAAACCGATAGACCTTGTATAGCGCCGGAGGTGCCCAAAAAACATTGTGGGCACCCCGACGCATGTTAATATCAAATGTAAAATCAACCAAGTCTCCCATGAAGATGTCCATTTTCCCCATAAATCACTTTGGGGGAAGAAAGAAGCCGACGCGCCGTCTCATGCTTTGTCGATTCGACAAGAGCGGCGATCGTTATAAGCCGACGCGCCTCTCATCTGTCGATTCGACAAGAGCGGCGATCGTTATAAGCCGACGCCGTCTCATCTTGTCGATTCGACAAGAGCGGCGATCGTTTATAAGCCGACGCCGTCTCATCTTTGTCGATTCGACAAGAGCGGCGATCGTTATAAGAAGCCGACGCCGTCTCATCTGTCGATTCGACAAGAGCGGCGATCGTTATGAAGAAATGTAGTCTTTGTGGCAGTCACCCCAAATAGTAGACGCTTGGCGATCACTTAAAGTGGTAGACGCCGCGTAACACGCTATCCGGACACCACTCACACTTTGTCATAGACAAGAGCGGTGGTCCCCATGAAGAAATGTAGTCTTTGTGGCGATCACCCCAAATAGTAGACGCTTGGCGATCACTTAAAGTGGTAGACGCCGCGTAACACGCTATCCAGGAACAGACGCCGACTCTTCGTAAACCGACAAGAGCGGCGATCTCCATCGAAAGCAGACACCGCGACGATCGCGGCCAGCGCGATTGATAAACAAATCAAAATGCCTTAAAAGCGTTAAAAACAGTTGAGATGCACACTCTAAACTGCCTCGGCCAAACCAAGGCTCAAACAAAAAGAGACGCTCAATTAATAACGTAGGAGGGCAACTCAGACAAAAACGAGAAAAGACCTCGGCCAAGCCAAAGGCAAAGTGGAAACACTAAATACCGTTGAGACGCTCAAAAGAAATAGGGTAAAGACCTCGGCCATGCCGAAGGCAACAGAAACGAACTCTTATTAATAATAACAGTTTACAGGCAAAGAGAACGGAGATGACAGCCGTCCCCATTGGGATAAACCAAAACACAACCTACCAAAGCGGTACAGAATACAAGGAGAAAAGCAAAAACTACAATTATGTCATTTGAAGCACAAAAAAAAAAATGGCAGGGAAGAAGGGATTAATGATCGGCCCCCGAACAGCTGAAACATATCTGCTGTAAACATGTTCTCATCAAGCAAAGCACATGATGGTGTGTGAGGAGTGAAGCGAGATCTCTTTGTAAACTTGTTCTCATCAAGCAACCTATGCGGCGCCGCTTACCATCGAGCGGTAGCCGCATCTTCTTCAATAGGCAACCCCGGCTTTCCTAGCGGCCTCGGCTTTGGCCTCGGCGTCATCGGCCGCCCTCATTCTCTCAGCTTCCTCCTTGGCCGCCTTAGCCCTCTCAGCAAGAGCTGCTTTCTCCGCGGCCGCCTCCTTCTCAATCTTCGCCCTCACCGCCTCCTTGGCCTTCTCCACCATGGCGTTCTCCTTAGCCTCGAGCTTGTCATCAAGCGACTTGTCATATCCGCCCCACGGAAAGGAACCATCAAGAGGGAAGAGCTCCCCGATCACTTCCCTAGCGACTCCTTCGGCCAAGTCCGGAATTCGGCGCACAGATTGGGGGAGCATGACGGTTTGGAGCATCTCAATGTCCGCCTCCTTTCGCTTGATGATGGCCTTTTTGCCCCGAATCACCTCGCCCGGGCCTTAAACAGGCCCTCGGATTCGTTCCTCTGCTGGAGATAGAGGTCGGCACGCCCCTGAACATGGTTACACTTCTCCAGAGACTTCGCAGCCTCGGCTGCCGCAGCCTCGGCCTTGGCTCTCTCAGCAAAGACCTCCTTTTCGGCGTCCTCCCGAGTTTTCTCTCGGCCAAGCCTTCTCGGCATCTCCCCCGAGCTTCCGCTCATTGAGGAGATCCGGCTTCGCCGACGCACCCACCGCTTAGTGGCATTACGCTCATGGACGGCTCGAGCCACGGCCTTCTCTGCTCCATGAGACGAGCGGCGGTAACCACGTTCCACCTTGCAAGCTCCCTAATTAGCTTCGTGCCTTCCTCTATGAGTTGGGAGACGGAAGCCTTCTGGGATGAAGGGACGGCGGGAACAATTTGACCACCAGCCTGCGGCTGGGAGAAGGATGCCCTCTGGGATGAAGGGTTGACGGTGGCACCTCGATCACCAACCTGCGCAGAGGTCCCCTCCACCTGCAGCCCAACGAGAGCAGAAGCCGGCTGCGGCTGGTCTACAAAAATTTAATAAAGACGTCAGTATCAACGTATATCGACATGTCAGGGAGCCTGTCATCAGGAGCACCCAATGACTCGGCTAAATTTAAGCCACGGAATGAATAGGTACCGTGCTTCGCCTTCTTGGCCGGAGGAGGCACTTCCTTGCCAACGAGAGGCGCCTCCTTCCTCTTTCGGATAAGGGGAGATTCCTCCGCATCGGAGTCCCCCTCGGAAGGAATATCAACAACCTCCACCGTCTCCTTTTTAGGAGGGGGGTGGGAGTTGGAGCCGGTGTCGACGCCCTCGCCGCCGAAGACATTGTTTTCCGCGTCCGACGCACAACGCCGCTAACAACCTTCGCCTGAGCCTCCTCCACGCTCAAGCCCTTCAGCCCATTTGCTCCATAAGATCACTCGGCGACTTCCTACGGTCGTGGGTTTGAGCCTTGGGATGCAAGTTGGCAACGGTTCCATCTTTGTGCGCCCCATTCTCGGAGAATATCCTCGGACAAGCCCGATCCAAAGTGGTCTCTGCGAAAGAAACAAAGCAAGAGTTTAGAGGAAATAAACCGAAATTCGAGGAGCAAGAGCATTAAGAACGGCGATGGGCCTCACACCGACCCCACTCACCCTGTGCTAGGGCCGGTATGAGGCCGACATGGCAGAGCGGCTCATCCCGAAGGATGATCTCTGCGTCGGGGAATCCATCTTTTCGGCACCCCACTCTTGTCCACCTCAAAGAGCCTCATTGCCAACCTCTCATCCTCCTTGAGATAGACACTGCTGGCATCCATTTTGAGCTTCTTCCGGGAAACCCATCTATCGTGCTCGCCCGAGTCTCACACCGCAAGTTAACTCGGTCTTTGGAAAAATCGGGCGCGGATAGTCATCCAAGCACCTTAACGTACACCCACCGGCCTTGCCGATCCTTGCAAGAAGAAAGTTTGTTGACAGAGACATAACCCGGCTCCATCTCCACCTTTGTACCATCCGACGCGCCGAAAATGGTTTGAGATGGTGAAGCCGGCGGAATAAATTCACCGTTGGGGCCTCTCCCTTGAAGAGACAGAGCCAGACAAAGCCGATTATGGTCCTCATAGCCAACGGGTGCAGTTGTGCAACGACAACGTTCATGGCTCTAATAATGGCCATAACGTGCTCATTCAACGGAAACCGGAGCCCATACTCCAAATGCCGCATATACACGCCGGTGTGGCCCGGTGGAGGGCAACAGACGGCCTGACCCTCCTCAGGGATAACAATTTTGTATCCCCTACCGAAGAAAAAATGGCCCTCGAAAAATTTCTCGCCTGAACAACTGGCGAGCTTATGAGTCCAAGCACGGTCAGAACGGACCTTACAGGCGTCGCCGTGATCCATAACATACTGCCTCCCTTCGTTAGGACGAGGCCTTTCCACTTCATCACCGAAATCATCACCAAAATCACCATAGGAATCGTCATCCTCCCATTCCTCCGAAATTTGAGGGTCAACTTCAGGAGAAGGAGACCTAGGACCCCCCGACGCAGGTTCACTAGGTCCAGCATCAGCAGAAGACATGTTCACAACAAATTATTAGCAAGATAAAAAAGAATTTGTTTGTTTACCTCAAAGAAAAACACTCGCCGGATCGAAGACCGAAGATTGGAAGAAAAGAAAGCCCTTGAAAGTTTAGAGAGATGAAGATTTTGGGAGAAAATTTTCGAAAATTTGAGGAAATGAAAGTAATGGCCAAAATCACGGAATAACTGCCCTATTTATAGGGAAAAGCCCATGAAGCGTCAACCAATCAGCGAACAGACACGTGTCAGACATGCAACCACGGAATGTCAATCGTTGCAACAGTTGAATGTCAATCAATGCTACAGTTACCAAGCGTATTCAACACGCCCATTCACATCTCTTCGCCTGTTCATCTCCCTCAACAAATTCCTAGGTACCTGCTCTCCGCCGGCCACATAATCGACCAAGCCAGGAAGCACCGGCCGGGGGCAATAAAAAATAACCGGCACTCTCAGCCCTGGTCTCGGCCGGCGTCACCTTCTTTTCCACATCGGATGCCCCTTACGCATCCATGTGGAGGGGGGATATGGTACGGCCTAACAAGAACCACGCCGATGCTTCAGAAGAAGCCGATACCAGAAATTTTGCAAAAATACTTACGCAGAATATACGCTCAACATACATCGGAGCCCATACCACGGCATAGACTACGGCTGGGGCAAATTGATGGGGCATATTCTCGCACCGTGACCAAGTCAACATATTGAGCAAGGTCAAGGGTATCCACAGCAAAGTCAACGACTTAGACAGTCTTGCCGATGGAGCCCATCGGCATGTCACCTGGGTCTCGGCCAGACAACTAGCCAGCCGGGACACAAATCCGCGTACTCATATCCAAGACCCTCGGCGGGCCTGCCACAGGTCCATCGGCCGAGGGTACAACGGTCTTTTCACCTGATAGCCACTTGGCCACTTGGCCACTACGTGACAAAAGGTGAATGCCTATAAATACTCCTCAACCTTCATTGAGGAAAGGATCCACAAATTGACCTAATAACCACTATTCATCTGGCAATATCTTCCTTATCTCTCTACAATATACTCTTAGCCAAGTTACAACAACTTCTCTCTAAGTTCACTGACTTGGGCGTCGGAGTGAGTACGCTCGGCCAAAGCCGAGCCCTCAGTTTGTTCATCGTTTCAGGAGACTGCAAGGAGGATTCAAGCAAGGACATCATTCTACTAGCTACGAGTGGTAACAAACATCTGCTCTGGAATTACACCCGGAACACATTTAAATTGATAAAATATTTCGTCGACAACGCTCATTCTACATCGTAAAACGAACCCAAATAATGACAATGCCAACTAAATAATACATGTGTCCTATCATCATCGGGTGTTTGTCGGGTTCTCTATAAATTCCAATATCGACGGATACGGGTATCTACAGAGCCCCCACTTTGACTGAGGCTTGGACAAGGCGAAAGTCAAAGTATACCCCAGGTCCCTTTCGAACTGAGGATTCCGCGGGTCGTTTATATTCCATTAGACTTGCGTATATAAGCTCGCCAGCCATAAGAAGAGATCATACCTGAAACTTCGTTGGGGATTAACTCTTGCTTCTGTTGCGTCAAATTATCATCGTTGGTCGTCGACCCATAAAATTGCATATATGGTGGATTGAGCCTTATCCTTAGGCGCCTACGTATCCGTTTCTGACGGAATCAAACCCGCGTCGTAGTTCGGCAACTGCTGACACATGCCCAAAGTTTATCATCTGCTGGCGTTTGTCCAAAATTCATCATCTGCTAACACTTGCCCAAAATTTATCATCTGCTGGCACTTGTCCGAAATTCATCATTTGCTTTCAGCTACGGATTTCTTCCATTTCGTACTCTTGTATTGAATTGAATTCTTGGTGGATATCATCCTTTACATCTTGATAATAGTCTCTGAAGCCAACGGCTTCAGAGCCCCCAGTTTGTGGTGGCTCTAAAGTTGAAGACTTTAGAGCCCCCAGTTGAATCATATCCTGCTATATTTGAAACATAGAAAATGTACAAGCAATAATCATCACATAAGCACATTTGGATCATCGATCTTAAAATTGGATCATTTAAAAGATTGGGTCATCGACCCGAAAATTGAACACGTTGAAAGTCTTGAATAATTGGGCCATCGACCAGAATTTTGAATTTTGACATCACTTAGCATGTTGGGCCATCGACCCGAGGTTTGAAGTTGAAGTGTTGGAATGCTGGGTCGTCGACCTAAAATTAAATTTGAATGACTGGGTCATCGACCTGAAATTTGAACAAGTTGAAAATTTTGAATAATTGGGCCAACGACCCAAATTTTGAATTTGAAATGAATCCCTTGGATGTTGGGTCGTCGACCCAAAATTTGATGCAAAAAGTTTTTGAAATTCCGGAATTCTGAAATATTTGGCATTTTGAAATTGAACCTTGATAGGTGAGCAGGAAATACGACTCAGACACTCTGTATGACCCGTAAATAACGTGGGCGTAGCCCGCTACAGTAAAACAAAAAAGAAAATAAAACCGTAAGTGTGCACGGGTTTTAATTCGATTATTGACTTGTTGGGGGTAGAAATGTAAATTGGCCATTCTGGCGCCAAAAGATGGCAAATGGGAATCACAAGGTCGTCGGACTTAGGACGGAGATATCGTATGGCATGGGCGAGCTCCCGAGGACACATGGGAATCAAGATCACTTGGCATTGACAAGGTGGATTAAACTCATGGAGCAACAACGTTGGCTTCGCCTAGACACTAAACACAGACTGATTTTATGAGAACACTTAGACGTCACACATGACTTTTGTTGGGAACATTCTGTCACTCTTCTCCTCGCCTCCTTTCTTTTCAGCGGGTTTTCATCATTTCTTGTCACCGCCTTCTTTCTTTTCAGCGGGCTTTTACACGCCTTCTTTCTTTTCAGCGGGTTTTTCATATTTTCTGTTCCCAACACAAACCCACGTCTATGTGACTCAGCATCTTTGCCTAAACCATTAGATAAAGCTCATTCTAAGACTCGATACTATTCATCCGAACCTATATCCTCATCCTAGCCTACATCGAGTGCTAAGACCGACTCAAACAAAGGTGGCTTCATTTGGACTTGGTTAAGACCCATAGGAAACCGGCAAGATGACAACTTGGTTGATGAGTGGATTGAATCTCTTATTCTGAAGGACTGCCTACGTATTCGCGTGGAGCGAAATCAAATCCGACGTAGTTCGATCATGGTGCATAAACATGGCATTTTGATTGTGTGTACACACTCGAAGGTTTCACCTAAGGTATCATGTCATATCCCATTCTAGCCTGTAAAGTATCATTAAATCCCGTGTTTGGGGTTAGGTGTAAAAGGCTTGGATCTTTTGGGATGTGGAGCTTAGTAATAACAAGTTGGAATGGTTAACCATCATTCTGAAGGTTTGTTTTGTGGTGCTAAGGCCAAGGGCTATGGCTGCTGATGTGGTTGGAATGGGTGTCTCGGGTTTGATGAACCACGAGTGCAAATGGGTTGAAAAAAGATGTGGGTTCAAATTTCCATGTCTGGACCCTAAAGGCTGGGTGTAACAACACAAGCATAATAATTCTCAAAATTCCCGACTATCCCCTTGTAACTGTCTCAGGAAGGACTTAGAGGGTAAAGAGATTACTACTTACGCTTTTGGGCTTCGCCCATTGAACCTCAACTATGGGTACTTGACTTGAATTCTGGCTTCCGTAACTTCGACATTCAACCAAAAAGCATTCCGCAATAACTTCAACATCTTTTTTTCTTTTTTCTTTTTCTTTCATCTTTTTTTTTCATTTTTGTTTTTTTTTTTCATTTTTTTTCCAATTTTTCTCTTTTTGAAAATGATCTTCTATTCATTCTCTTAGTCATAAATGAATACACCTTGAAAACTGGGCTTTGCCAACAAATTTGGGTAAGAACTAACAATTCCTAGTTAGAACGGGTTGATATCTTCTCTCTTCGAGATGGGATGATTTTGTTGGGGAAAGGCTTGTCTTCCGTCATCGATAGGGGAAATAAGGAGCTAGTTAGGGTTCGTCATAGAATCATCTAAAAGCTTGTCATAAGCACTGGTTTTGATGGAGGTTTTCTACTGCCAGACATAGAATAGGTAAAGGAATCAAACACGGGATCCTATTGTACCTTACATTTGGAAACGGGACATATTTCTACCCCAGGGATGCCTTTGAGTGTGTTGTGCATTTTATCATGTTTTCGGAATGATTGAGGATTGGAAACAAGATATATTTGGAAATGAAACTACAACTTTTATTGGAATGACAAATGCTTAACAGACTCGGAGGAACAATTCCTAGGACACATCCTAGGTCATCGTGGAACAAACGACTCAACTTCAAGAAAAGAAAGTCCTAGACTCGACCCGACTAAGATAAGAAAACAGATCCCGACTCATAATTTTCAAATCTGGTCTTGAGCTTTCTCTTGTTCAGCTGTCAGCTTAGATGCTCGGCTCTTGGCCTTGATCCCTTTGATGGTCGGCCTCTATCCCGAGGTAGTCCTCTGAGGATCTACGCCAGTGATGAAAGTTGGTGAATCGAATTGTCTTTTATTAACTTCGTTAACGAGAGCAGTACATTCTAGAGCAAGACTCCCGTCTTGAATTTCATTCTTCGGGTTTGGCAAGAATTCAAAGCAATCCACAAATATCTTCCCGATAAACACCCCTTTCAAGTGACATGAGCGGATAAGATGGGAATAATCGACATTGTCTTCGACAGAAACAAAGTTGGCGAGATCGCCAAATGGGTTGGTGATGTTATTGGGTTTAACAGTTGGGATCGGGAGTGTTCCACTCTCAATCATGTCTTGAATTTCGTGCTTCAGTCGATAACACCTTTCAGTATCATGGCCTTTCCCTTGATGAAAGGCACAGTAGGCATTTGGTTTATACCATTTACCTTGTTGATCAGCGGGAGGGTCCGGAGTTGGACCAATAGGCTTTAGCTTTCCTTGGGCTATGAGCCTTTGGAGAGCATATGTATAAGTGCATCCGATATCGGTGAATGCCCTAGGTGTTTGGCGCTGCGACTTCTTCGATTGCCCTTCTAAGAGATTGATGGCTTCATCAATATGGGCGTTCTTTGGGGCTTTGCCCTTAGACGATGAGGCCCCTTGGTACCCTTTCGGCTTTTCAGCCTCTGCCCTTATGACATCATCTTCTACCTTTATCCCAATTCTTATCAATTCTTTGAAAGAACCGAAATTCTGGTATTTCAGAGCATTGCGGTAAACAGGTCGTAGATTCTTCACGAACTTATCTACCATTTCAACTTCATCAGGCTTCTTGGCTAATTTCACGCTTTCAGCGCGCCATCTTGCCAGGAATTCAGTAAAGCCTTCTTTTTCTTTCTGTGTCATAACCTCTAGCGTTCTTATATTGGTTCGTCTCTCGACATTATCAGCATAGTGCTTACAAAACTCCACCGTGATATCTTCGAAAGTAGGGAAGTTCTTAAGGTCCAGATTGTAGAACCACGCCTTCGGGTGTTCATCCAGGGACTGAGCGAAAATTTCAGAGAGCATGTCGGCAGGAACTCCCTTCAGTGCTAAGTACCCCTTATAGGCCTTAACATGGTGGACTGGATCTTCTGTGCCCTTAAACTTTGGGATATCAGTGAGTACCATGTTCGTGGGCAACTTATCCTGAATTGGGGCATAGGCCCTAGCATTTTCGTAATGGATGTTCTTCCCCTGGGAGAGTTTTAGACGGTCCTCAATGAACTTGAACCGTTTCTCCAGATCTGTCAGAGGTGGGGTAGATGAAGAGGAATCTTCACCCAGCTTGGATTCGATCACATCCATTCTGGCCATCATGAGGTTCACGGCCTCAGTGAGTTTGTTAACAGCATCTTCCATTGCTTGAAGTCTGGTTTTTGGTGGCCTTTCTACAAGAAAACCCCGAACCGAGTCAATATTCAAATGTAAGAGCCCCTGCACACTTAAGGACACGACACCAACTTGACTCAAACAAAGACTCGACTTATGACCGACTAACCAAAAGGTTCGACTCACGGTTGGATTTAGACCTCGATTCATTTTAGACTCGACAAGACGACATGACTCAAGCTGTCATAGCTCGATTCTAAACTGGACTCGGTGTGACTAAACCCGTGATTGGACTAACATAGCCCATAGGTTTAAGTGAAACACCCTAAATGGCCTAGCTTGGACGTTTCTGTGGACTATCCTAGACCAATTGGTCGACCCACATGACTCGAAGCCCAAGAGGTGAGCTTGGGTGACCCAACAAGGTCGTGTTCTAGACTCTCGGGGCAAAACACGCCTAGCCTAACACGGCCAGGACCCGGACACGACTCGACGCATTTCATGCTTGGTTAAGGTTCGAGAAATATTTTGGATTGAATTTGAAAAAAAAAACGAATAATCGATTTGAAAATGAGATTTAAAATGGGCAACATCCGGCTATAAAAGCTTATTTTGGGCCGAAAAATCTAGTCCTACTTGGGCAAAGCATTCGCGTTTTTAAAACCATGCTATTTTGAAATTAAGTTGTTCAAAAGTTCGGTTTTGAAATCGATACGGAAAATTTGAA
The DNA here is from genome assembly GCF_048544455.1 of Silene latifolia. Taxonomy (NCBI): domain Eukaryota; kingdom Viridiplantae; phylum Streptophyta; class Magnoliopsida; order Caryophyllales; family Caryophyllaceae; genus Silene; species Silene latifolia. The sequence goes on along the minus strand of NC_133527.1, from coordinate 86,110,897 downwards.
AAGACTCGGGAAATTCATTTCGCACATTGTCATTCTCATGTTATAAGGATGTATGCTCCTAGACATCTCTAAGTCTCGGCAAGTCTTCTACAAGAAGGTCTATGCCCTCCATCCTTTTTGGGTCTTATAGAGCAAGGGCCTTTAGGTAGAGTACCTAGAAGAGCATCCCCACCATCAAGAACCATGATGAGGCGGAGCGGAAGCAAGCAATGTGCAAGTTCCTGGCATAGTGGGACGTCGCCCCCCACGCGTCACAAAGAAGCGCTGGGACGGCCCGGGAAAGTCCTTAAGGGTTTATGCATGAATCGTAGCACTACGAGTAATGTTTTACTTTCCAATACTTTCTTTTCAAGTTTCACCTCGGAGGAAAAGACCCTAGAAACAAAGTGTAACTAGTCCTCTTTTCCCCAGCGGAGTCGCCAAACTGTGGAGAACGCCCGCGGGAACTGCGTCCGCGGGATCCACACTAGGCATTATCGACTCGAGGTTCTTTCGAATCTAATTAAGACAAATTAGAGTCGCCACCAAGTTTTATGGGAACTTGGAACTGTTCAAGTCAACTTTACACCTTTCATCGAAAAGCATAAAGCCAATCGACTACGAGTGATTAAAGATAAAGACTTGTACCCTATATCACTCGATTTGAATGACTCTCGTTATCCAATGGTATTTAAACGGATCCACAAACCATAGATTTTGAGTAAGGGGTGAGGGTACGTGTTAGGAAGCCCATAAGGACACCTAACCCCGCCCGTCAATAACGGCCTCTACTAAGTCAAGTATCGGATTTCAAACAAGGTCGTAGCTACTACGATATATGATATGCAAACATCGTTTTAAAACCCTAACATGTGACAACAATTTCTATGTCGTTTAATGCATGAATACTAACTTTGTCAAAGTTGTTTTAGCATGTTGGTTGATTTGAAATAAAAGATGCGCAAACACGGCTTAGGAGGAATGGGGGAGCCGTTGGGATCTATCCTATTACAACCCAGGCATTTCATGTCGACACAACGAGAAATAAATTACAACTCGATCTAATTACAACAACTATCGAAATTATTTTGACTCAATTAAAATAAAACCTATATACATGATACAAAATTACAATACAAACTAACAAAAAACAACTTAAACTATTATGACTTAACAAATAAAATAAATGTAAACAAAAAGGCTAAAACTAAGTTAGATTGATTAATGATGTAAGCCGATTTATTAATTAGTAAACAAATTAGACTAGAATTAAACTAATTAAATTAAATTAAACAAATACAAAGGTTTGAAATAAATTAGGTACAACTTATTGATTAAATTGAACCCAACTAATTAAAATTATTCACCAATCCATATTGATTAAAATAGGACTAGTAAACAATTAAAGAAACAAAAGAAGAAAAGAAATCAAAACTAGCAGACCCGTGCAGTGCACGGATCAGAAGTCAGAACAGACCCGTGCAGTGCACGGATCAGAAGTCAGAACAGACCCGTGCAGTGCACGGTTTTTGTAGAAAACAAAGTTAATTGCATTTTAATTTCGAAATCAGCAAAATAAATTACGGAAAAATTCACTAAATTAAATTTACATATTTTGAACCTTAAAAAATAATAAAAACAAAATTTACAATATTAAAAACAAGTAAAACAAATTAAAGGTTAATTAATTATAAATTAAATTAAATAATTACGAACTAGGTTAAAAACAATTCTAATTTGTCAACGAGTGCAAATGGAAAGGTGTTAAGCACGCACTTCCATGCTAGCGAGAAAATTAGTGAATGGGAAGATGAATTCAATTAAAAAATTAGAAGATTGCAAATTTCATTTACAATAATGTTATTTTAATCCTAAGATGCCTAATGAATTAACGAACTAAATTGAGGTGTTAAATTAGTTGAAAGAATTGTGTAAAGGTGGCCTACTATTACGATGAATGAAAAGATCGAAGTTAAAACAAAGGTACAAATAACATACTACGTCAATTAGATTGATTTAATTCTCAATAGATTCCAAATACGAGGATATGTAAATGAGAAGGGGATACGACCGACCAATCTGGCGGATTTCTTTCCCAACTCAAGTCAACGCGGGTATTCGGAATGGCACTTTAACTCATACTCATACTATACTAGTGTTTCATAGTTAACGATGTTAGACGATGTATAATATATAAAATAAGCGATAGAAAAACAAATAAAAATAACGAAATAAAAAAGGAAAGAAGGAGGATTTGATGCACCCTCAACCTACATGTATCGTTGACACCGTCTTGGGTCGTAATCAATCGTAGATTTTATCTCGAGGGGCCGTCGTCGACGAAGATAATTGAAATTGAATTTTGAAATCACGAAACAACACGTTCAAAAGGCAGACTTGAGCAGCGACTTTCAATCACTCACCACGACTTCGTTTCTCAACGATTTTTCAATCCGAAAGATGTTTTGGAAACTAGAAAGACTGAATTTTGTGAATATGAAAATAAACCAGAAGTTTTAATAGGATTTGTGCACGATAATCAAGGCCAAAGACCACGACAGAAACTCGAAAACAAGATTTGTGTCCCTGTTTTCAAGCGGCTGTCACGGCTTTAGTTTAGGGTTTTTTTGGATGATTGATTGTTGTTATTTGCATTATGATGTGGGGAGAACTTAGAGGAATTAAAGTATGGCAGAGGGGAGGTATTTATAGGGAGTTAAAGTAGGGTAAAAGAGAGCAACAAGCAGTCGGGCTCCCTGTTTCGCTGCTGCTGTCCAACAGCTTTTGTGAGCTCGTGTAGGGTTTTGGAGGGGTGTTTCTTGGTGATTAAGCTAAGGTAATATGGGTAGGATAGTAGGGTATGGATTAGGGTTAATGGGCACGGGTTTAAGTGGTATTTGGAGCGGGTTTGGGGCTTGGCAATGCTGAACACGGGTAAGGGAAAGGGTTGGTTGTGCGGGCTGTTTGGGGAGTGTTTAGGACGGGTTTGTGGAAGGGGTTAGGGCCTGGTTATGAGGGTGAGTGATGGGCTGGGTAATGGGTCAAGAGTTGGCTTGAGTTTGCTTCGAAAACCGTGCTCAAATCGAGTTGAAAACGAGCTCAAAATCGCATACAAAACCCTCGTAAAAAACGAGTTCTTCAAATACGATTTATAAATTGATTTAAATTGATTTTTCAAATCAAGTAACTTAAGAATAATTTTTCAAATCAAATATCTATTTTATTTTCAATAAAATAAACTTAAGAAATTAAATTTAAATTAAAACAATAAATTGAATTCACTTTATTAAAACCAACATTAATTTAAATATCATTTAAATTGATAAAATATTTCGTCGACAACGCTCATTCTACATCGTAAAACGAACCCAAATAATGACAATGCCAACTAAATAATACATGTGTCCTATCATCATCGGGTGTTTGTCGGGTTCTCTATAAATTCCAATATCGACGGATACGGGTATCTACACCGAGTCTTTACTCATGTCAAATGCAATGCTAAACACTTAGGGACGGATTTGGCTCATTTTCCGCTGAAATCTTCATATTTCTGCAATATCACACAAAAAGGAAGAAATACACGAAACAAGGGAAATAGTAGCATAAACTACTCAATTGAGCTCTGAAATGCGTGTGAAATGAGGTGCAAAACATCATATATTAGACACGCGTCAAACTTCCCCAAACCAAACCCTTGCTTGTCCCCAAGCAAGAACTAGACTCGATCCTAAAACCTAATGGAACGAGTTCAATCTCAGAGCGAAATGCAACATGTAAAGCCTAAACCAATTTAATGCAACAACTAACAATCAATTAGTAATATGAATCATGCAAACGAGTTATATAGCCGTTAAAAATAAAGCTGAACCGTCGACCTTGCAAGACCTTTAAAATTGGACTCTCACGGTCGCTCAAATCACACAAAAGCACAGGTGAGTATATGTAAAAGATAGTAAGAAGTAATTTTGTAGTGACTCTCACCTAACTACGACCTATAAGAACATGCCTGCATTCTAATATGAAAATAATCTCTACAACCGTACATACGCATTCCAACCAAATAGATGACCATGACACATGCCGAGGTAAATATGGATATGTGAGGTAATGGGTAAGAAGAGGCAAAACATTTATGGGAATGTGGAGGTATAGGCGGTCAAGCTAGTACCTAAACAAAACCATATGGCAACATCTAACTTCTTGCACAACATTAACAACAATAAACCCGGTGCTATTTAGAAGCATAAATCTCGCAATCTCCATAATTAATCAACTCCCCAAAGAATATAAATGATAACATGGGAGTGAAAAGCACCAAATCATAATAACTGAAACATGTGATTTTTTTCGAACTTTCTTTTTCTCGGGCTGCAGTCGATCGACCAAAGGAAGCAGTCGATCGACCACCCTCTTCAATACAGCACACTTTTTTCTTTTTCGAATCATTTTTTCTTCTTCTTTTTTTTTTCTTTTTTCTTTCTTTCATTTTTCAATTCTTTTCCTCCTTCATTCTTTTTATCCATCATCATCTCAAAAATGAGCATATAACCAAACCGCAATAAACATATTCCCGAAAACTAAGGCTACTAGCTTGACAAAGGCAGGCTAAATATAGGATGTAGTTAAGGGACAAAAGGCTAAATTTGGCTTTGTGAGGTTTATGGGCAAAATGAAAAAAAAAAGGAACCTCTACCACATGTGTCAACAAACCACAAACCGAAAGCATACAGGTATTAAGCAGATTAAGTTCATATTTATGCAAATTTATGTAACATGCCTCATAAGGAGTAACTACTCACATCCTAGATAAACCGGTCATGAATGTCACCAGTTGTAAGCTCTAAACCTCGGAAAATGATGTAGTTTGCCAAAAATCAAAGTCAAGTCTCAAGTTCAGCAAGAAATTTAACGAAAACTCGTAGACTATGCATATATGATTCTACTAATAACATGTCAATTAAGCAAGGCTTAGGCATATACAAGTGCAAATGCAATGTCATCATAGAAATACTACCGTTCCGACTCAACCTATATGCTAAAATAAACGTGCAATTTTTTTTGAATTTTTTTATATATAAGGGAAAATAAACAACAATGCAAGATAAAAATGTAAACGTGAATGCAAGCAAATGAAATGCACCGCAAAACCCTTCCCCAAACCAAATCACACAATGTCCCCATTGTGCACAATCATGTAATGAAATAAAAGGGAAAACGGGAATTTGCGATAAATTAACTAAATAAGACATGAAGAGGACTTGGAAACTCACAAGACTTTAAGCGCAGCAAAAGGAAACCTCCCCAAACCAGCGTGAGCTAGGAGGTTTCAGTAACCAGCAGTGCTACCAATAGGTACCTGAAAAGACAACAATACCACGCATAAAACCAAGAAAGCAACGTGGAAGCGGTAATTATGTGCAAAAGATGAAGAAATGGAAGAAAACATAAAAATGTCAGAAAATAAAAGGGAGGAAAGACTCCCTCAATTCCGCAAAACGACCAAACACAAGAAAGAAAAGGTCGTGAACAGTCTAAAGAAGCGACAACGGTCGATCGACCATAGCAGCACGATCGATCGACCGAATGAACAGAACGAAGCTCTGAAAGTCGCACCTCGGTCGATCGACCAGGGTAGGCAGTCGATTGACTGGAAAACTCACTGTAACTTTCTGATTTCTTCGAATTAGCTCGAGAACTTGAGCTAATATGGTCTATAAACCTGCAAACGCACAAAATACCGCGCCCAAAATTGCGCAAAACCCAAAGTAACAGTCTAAAGGTCTTTAAATCCTAAGCAAACCAAATTAAAGAGCGAAGTCTCGCGCACACGAAAAACGATAAATAGTCTAAAAGCAATAAAATAGATCAACGGAAACTGCGGAAAATCTCTGACCAAGGCTTCTGCCTACATGAAGTAGCTTCCGCAGTGCTCATCTCAGAAGCTGGACTCCACTCTACTCCGACTGGAATACTCAATGGGTCATCTCTAGCATCTTCCCAAGCATGGCTATCATCTTCTAGCTCCTCACACTCAAGATCTGACTCCGAAATCTTGACTGGCTCCTTCTTCTTAGGCTCCTCATCAAGCTCCTCGTCAGTGCCATAGCTAAGACATCCTAGACCGCCTCTCTGAACAATGGGTTCCTTCACAGCTGGAGCAATGAGCGGCTTCTCTTTCCCCAAACCAGTTCCTGCAATATCCAAAACAGAAGAATCTTCCTCCAATTTGCTCCCAATCTGGGGCGGAGGTGTCATAATAGGAATAGGAACAGGCAAGGGAGTAGGAGTGTCAGTAATGACAACATAAGACTTACGAGTAGAAATCGCATTACAAGTCACAGGACACGTAGCATATTTCTTCCTATAAGTTTGGGCGAAACTAATGGACTGCTTCCCTACTTTAAAGGTCAATGTCCCTGAGCCAACATCTATAACTGCACCAACAGTGTGCAGAAATGGTCTACCCAAAATGATAGGAATATGAGCATCCTCGGGTATATCCAGTACAACGAAGTCAACAGGGAAGAAAAACTTTCCTATTTGCACAGGAATGTCTTCTAAGACTCCTATAGGGTGGACCGCGAACGATCACCATCCGATCTTTGTCATACTAGTAATCGCAAACCTAGTCAATTTCAATTTTCTAGCTAGACTCAAAGGCATAACGCTAATCTTTGGCTCCTAGGTCACATAATGCCTTCTCAATTGAGAAGGTACCAATATTACAAAGGGGTGAAAAGCTACCCGGTCGCCTAACTTGTGTGGAGTAGTGCGAGTCAAATAAGAGCTAGATTCTTGATTAAATTAACGGACTCGACCCTATCAAGTTTCCGCTTCTTATTTAAAAGCTGTTTCATGAATTTCATGTAAGCGGGAACTTGATTTACCAACTCAAGAAAAGGTACTTGCACATTAAGACCATGAATGACATTTTTAAATTTTTCAAAGTATATGTAACACCCCGTATTTTATTAAGTTGGATAAAATTCTTTTAATTGCTATTTTGAATTTAATTACATCATTTAACGATTTATATATATATGCTTAGCTAATTAATTAATTTCATCATAATTCGATACGTTAATTTTAATAATCATTAATAAGTTTATTTAAAGTTAGTTCGAGTTTATTGAAGTTAGTTCGAGTTTATTTATTTAATAATTTCCGTTTCTTTACGAGTCCTTATGAAAGTTGTTTTAAGTGAACCCGAGATGGATTTTGGGAACAAAACCGTCCAATTAGCTATTTTGAGCTTATTTCACTAAATTAGCAATTTTTATAAATATTCGTTAGTTTCGTAAAAATCGATAATAATTCCGATTCAAGCTGATATTGTATTATTTACGTTAACTAGCTGAGTTTATTTTATTTTCACTCACTAAATTTATTTATTTTGATTACGTGTCGTTTATGAAATTGTTACTAAAACCAGTTTAATTTAACTTGAACCGATTTGTAGAAACTAGCTAGAATTCTTAACGATGAAGAAACGTACGTATAATAAATAGCAGGCAGGCAGGCTGCTCCCTCATTTCTCACGCAACATTTCTTCTTCTCCCTTCCTTTTTCTTCTTTTTCGTTCTTTTCATTTTTTTTAATTTTAAACTAGTTTTGTGGCCCGTGAAATTCACGGGATGTTTTGTTTTGAGTATGATATTTTTAGTGTTTTTATTAATTGAAATTTTATAAAATATCAAAACATATAGTAAGCTTACCTTATGAATAATTCATCATTGATTGCGTACTAAGATTACGGGCATTTACATGTTAACATAAAGATCAAAATCGATAAATTAAATAAGCCAAAGTAGGTGAATATTGCTATTTTTTCGAAGGTAAAATGATGGGGAAAAAAAACAAACAAATACCAAAATAAAAATATACATTTGAAAAAAAAAAACTATTAGTCATTCACATTGATGTCGTCAATCTTGTAGTTAGTCTCCAATATATAGTTATTTAAGCTATCATAGTATTTTACTTCTTCATATAGTCTTATTTTTTCAACGAATTGACCCTTCAACCAACAAAATTGTGAAATTTGTTTTATACAATATTATCGTTGTTAACTTAAGTTTCCTCTTACATGGTGAAAGAAAAAGGGAATGAGAATGAAGTCGTAGAGAATGAGTATTACCTTTGAATAGCTCAACAGCACAAATCTTGATATCCCCTAAATGAGAACAAAACAAACACAAACGATGAAATTGAAAATGTGATGAACATTTCATAACCCAATAGAACTTACATAAAAAGTAAATAAATTAGTTAATAATTTTAAAACCTTAATACACTTGGCTTGATGTTAATAGAATAATAGGAAAGTTCAATGATACATTTAGTTCTACTTACGATTAAGAAAAATTTTGGCTTATAAATTTTGTCTTCCATCAAAAATATATAAAGAATTGAGGATGCGTTTTATGACTTTTGAGCATCCTTTTTTCATTATTATTAAAATTAATATAGGCATAAATATCAATCAAGGTTCACGACTTTTAAGCATCATTTTTCATTATTATGAAATTTAATATAAATATTAATAAGGAATAAAGCGAAATGAAATGTATAAGTTTTGCTTGATTATTATTATTATAATTTATTTTTTTACAAGATCCACTTTACATGAGAATTATTTAAGATGTTGTCTTATTATGTAATTAAAATATGACATGTAAATGATGATAGTTAGTTTTGCTTGCCTTTTAATTAGATTTATATATTTTATATTTAGATTATTGAGTTATAGATTTGTCTCATTATTATGAAATTTAATATAGACGTAAATATGGAGGAAATGAGAAATGGAATGTAAAAGATTTGATTTATTCATATTCTTATTTTTTTTTATTTTTTATTTTTACAAAATCTACTTTGCATAAGAGTGGTTTAGAAATTATCTTATGAAATTTAAAATATGACATTCAGATGATGGTAGATATTTTGGCTTACTTTTTAATTATAAATTATAGTTTTATAAATTCAAATATTATTCCATGCATGTTATATTGTCAATATAATTAAATAATCAATAAAAATGAATAAGAATTAATGGGGTGTGAAAATGTCATGTGAAATGAAATTGAATGTTCTAAGGTACCCTTTTAATTAGATAGTATAAATTTCATGCAATGTTATTGATAATTGAGTATGTCATCTTCCTGAAATTTCAATACAAACACAAAAACAATAACTAAATAACATTCTTACTATTAATAAATTTAAAACATAATAAGGATAAAAAGCGAAAGAATTCATTTAATTATCTATGTATGTATACTTTACCTTCCAACTTTTTGAATAAAAATGAAAATTAGGATTGTTATAATAGTTATATAGGAAACTTTTTGTTATTAATCATTGATTAAATTCAACAATTTATTCAATTTATTCGAGGGAAGAGAAACGATTTTGTGAATTAAAAGGGAGATAAAAAAAATTATGATAACTACAAATTATAATGATGGTGAGAGAAAACCAGAAAACCATCCTATTAAATAAAAGAAATTAAAGGTTGAATAAATAAGTAGATTAATAACCAAATTTATGAGAGGAAAATAAAGAGTTTGTATTAATTTATTTTTTGTGTTTGCAATTAATATTTTTTTTTAATTTTTTTTTTACTTATAAGCATGTGACTGTTTTAAATATAACTTTTTAATACATAATCTAGACTTTTATAATATTGTATAAATAAATAATCAAGTAATCAATATAGATGAATTAAAATTAAATGTTTTTAGTAGCCTTTTAACTATATTGTATACTGTATAGGTACAATTTTTTTTTTTTTTCAACTTCATTTATTCTTCTTCGTTCTTAATTTCATGTATTCGTTTTTATTTCAAATACATATAATACTACTCCATATGAAATATCTTGAAATTATTAACTTATAATTAATGCGTATTTTTTTATTGTAGTTTTTTTTAGTTAATTAAGTTTTAAACTAATGGAATATGGATGGATTTGTAAAGGAAATAAGTGAATTAAATTAATGTAATATAATAATAAATTGATAATCCATGTCATATTAGTTTGCCAAGTCACATTGTTATTGCATACATGGCTTTTTTTCATCCCATGTGGCATTGTCTACGTGGCTTTCTTAGACTAGCCTTTTAATAATGTTATATAGATTGATTCTGCCACTCCGTTTGTCATCCGTTATCAATGATTTTCGTTCCATAGTGCTGCTTTCATCGTTCCTGTCAATCCGTTGTAAGTAAAATTCATTTTCGTCATGTATTTTTACAAACCCCTTTATATTTTCAGCTTTATTTATTATAAGACGGTTGTATGTACTAAAATAGACGGTCTGGTAGAATATTTGTTAGTCATGAAGGACTAGTTCGATCGGAAAAAGGTAACGATAACGGATTACTAAATATTACTTGTAAAATATGTTTATTTCGAATGCTGGTTAGTCTGTTTTATAATTGAGACGGTGTATAATTATATATAGGGATCCTTATGGATGTTAATTAGTCAGTTGTATAGTTGAGACGGTGTATCCTGATATGTGGAGATGATTGAGTGTATATCGACCTCTAGGGATCATTTGGGAGGCTAGCTAGTAAGTGGTATATTTAAGACGGTGTATATCTTGACATGTAGGGATCGTTTTGGGATGCTATTTGGGATCTTGTTTAGTTGTGGTATTGTGCGATAGAAATTAGATTTGTTTTTGAGTCAAAACTGCGAGTACTTTGGGACATTTTAGACTGTTTTGACTCGGTTTAGGACTGGTTTAGGATTGATTGAACTCTGTTTTGGTACCGATTTTGTGCGGCCTTGACAGATTTTGGGACGATCGAAATGGAGGCCGTGTGGGCTGTTTTGGCCTCGGTTTTGGGAGCCGTGACAATTTGGTTTGGGCTCGATTTTGGGACGGATAAAATGGTGCTTTTTATGGGACTGTTTCTAGGGCGTAAAAGTTGTGACAATTTTCTTGGTATGCCTGTCAAAAGGGAGGGTCATAATGGTTTATGAACATAAGACAGTAGCTAATGAATATGTTTACATGTTTTAATTTAAATTAATTTCCGTCTCATATTTTATATAACGATAATTCGTTAATATCGTCCCTTCACATAATTATTTTAGGTGACTCATATGTGGTTGAAGATGAAGAGTAATTTTGGGTTTTAGAAGCTTTCTCAAGTTTATTGCTTGCCTTTTTCTAGCTTAAGGTAACTATTCCGAGTTACTCGACGAATTAATGTCACATTAGTAGTTAATGTTGTGCTGGTTGTTTGTTAAGTGTTTAGGTGATTAATAATGTGTTACTTTCGTTTTTCACATGATAGAAATTAGAAATAGCATGAGAATTATATTGTGATAAATTTTATGATTTGGGCCAAAGTAGGCAAAGACTCGAGTGGGCAGATTGACCGAAACGAGTTTGGTCAAACTAGGTTTAAACCATCGGCCTCGATTTGACCGATGACCCATCGCGGGACTCGGGTCGAGGGTTTGTCTTTGAGGTAAGATTGGTTGTTATTGGAGGTTTTATGTTATGCCTTGATATTTGTAATTATCATTTCACATGTTGGTTGTTGGATGCTTTGGATGCCTTATGCTTGAGTCTTGTTTGCCTTTAGCCATTGTAGTTTATTCTCATGGACTATGATATTGATGGTTAGCTATAATTTGGTTATTGATGACATTGAGGATATGATTGGATTGTCTGCTGAATAGACCTTTATATAGCCTTTCACATGATAGAATGTTAGCATTTATGTTGGTAAGTTGGACTCTTTGCCCCTCTTATGGTAAATTGGGTATCCTACTTGTCTTGTGTGGTGTGGGCTAAAGTATTCAAGCTGGGAGTAGCTGGGACTAGGTCCTAGGTGAGTATTTCGGCCTTCATCATAGATAGGCCATTATAGTCTTTGACGAGTGTGTGTTCACTGCTTAATAGCCTCTGTGTTCCTGACTTGGTGGGTTTATATCCAAGTTGGGGCATGACCTCGTTACTTATTTTGAGAGTAAGTGGTCAGCTTAAGTACTAGCCAACCCTTTGGTGGACTCCTTAGGGTACTCACTTTGTTTTAGAACAATTGTGGGTCTTGGGTGCGGTGGTGTGTATCCGCATGTCTAGGTCTGCGCAGATTTTAGGCTAGGGTTGTGTTGTGTCTTGGCCATGTTTTGATAGAACCTCTGAGCCAAGATACCGGTTTGATTACCTTCCCTACCTCGTGGTATAGACTCGAGTTACAGAGTGACTATTGACGGGACTAAGAACTTATGCCTGTCTTTGATATATTGTCCTTTCTTGTTTGATGATTCTATGAATCATAGAAGGTGAGATGCAAGCCGGCTATGGTTGATAGAGTTTGGATTCCTAGATGTTATGTGATTCACATGATAGTGTAGAATGAGTCGGTCTAGTATTCACATGCTAGGACTATGTGGCGTTATATTGTTGTTCACATGATAAGCACGATTGTCTAGCATCTATATGCTAAGGCAGTGTGTGATTCGTATTCATATTCTTATGTTTACATGTTATATTAATTATGACATTTCGTGGCTGGGAGAACTCGGAGTTACTCCCACTTTGACCGTGGCTTTCGTATTTGTGTAAAATGCGAATGACAGGTAGGTGATGCATATATGGGGTACATGGACGAGCTAGCGAGCAAAGTAACCTTGGAACCTAGATTGGCTTTATTTTATTGTGACCCTTAAAGACTTTTTATGTCACATACATTTTAGGGACATATGTCTCCCTCTTTACATTTGGTTGTATAATTTGCTATTCGCGACTTTAGCGATGGTTATGTTATGACACTTCTAGTTAGACCTTGTATGTTTGACACCTTCCAATTTGGATATCTTTATAACAGGTTCAGGTTTTAAAAATTACAGGTTTTTACTATAATGAACCTATTACAAACATATCCATGCAGTTTTATTCTAGAATTACGTGTTTACTTTTCCGCGATAAGTGAGGGTGTCACAGTATACCTCATCTTTCGTTGGTACCAGCCTCTCTGGATATGGGGCTTGCAAAAGTAACTTAGCCCTCTCCTCTAGGTCTCTCATACCGGCATCGGTGGACTTAGGCTGAAAATCCACCACTTTATCCTTGTTATAGCTCGAACCTTCTTCAGTCCGCCTCATGAATGAACCATTGACCAACGTAGGGTCATACTTTGGAATCGGAACGGCCCCATCAACATCTGGATCTTGCCTCGATAAATTCGGAGTTGTCGTACCCCGAAACAAGTGATCCCTGAAATTATTGGGCATTGGAGGACGGAATGGTTCGTCATCAGCTACTTCCTCAGTCGATCGACCATGTTGGTCAGTCGATCGACTGGTTTCAACAGTACCAGAAGCTATGTCATTTCGCGGACTGGTCGATCGACTGGGTGATGTGGTCGATCGACCGTGTTTACTGATGATCGTCTTTTTCTCGCCCTTTTTCTTCTTCCCTTTTTCAGCAGGTTTCTCGGGTCCATCGAGAGCAGACCCGCTCCTCAGCGTCATTGCATGTACGGTCTCAATACGCTGATTCAGAGAGTGGAATTGACTCGGTATCTCAAATTTTGCATTCTTGTCTAATGTAGCAATTTGAGATATCGGCTTCGTGATTAAGGCCAGATTCGCCGCATTGCTTTTCTGTACCTCCACCATAAGCACCTGCACTAGACTCGTCAACTCTGCAACTTCGTCTTTCAACTCTTGCTGTGACGGAGTGGATGGTGGTGGGGCTTCATAAGGAGGCACATATGGTTGATGAGGTGAACTAGGAGCGCAATTATACGAATTGTCGAGCTGAAGTTGATGAAAAGCAAACATCTTATCCTTAGGGTGCCTGCATGCCTCAGATGTGTGTCCCGCTCCGCCGCATCTCCCACAAAACAAAGACTGCTTTGCTCCCGAGAATGGAACATGAGTGGACTCTCTGAAGTACTGCAAATAAACAACACTAAAGAAGAAGATAAGAACTGCCTCAAGGTACTCAGTCTTCCCTTGAGGCGAACAACAGACTAAAATGAAAAACAACTAAAACTAGCGCTGCCTCCCCGGCAACGGCGCCAAAATTTGATACCTGTCGAAGTGAGTACCAAAAATAATATTTATAAAACCAAACTACAACTAGCAAGTGGTAGTGAGGGTCGATCCGCAAGGAGGTAGGGAGATAATAGTTGATTTATATTCTAGTCTATCGGGTAACAGTTGTGGGGGTTTTGATGAGAATTATAACTAAATCTAATGACATAAACTAAATAAACGAAAAATAGTAGCAGACGATGTAAACAATGATAAAAGAAACGCTAAGACGGTCGGTTCACTATAGCTGCGATGGCACAAAATCCTAGGTAAGTCCGAAATACAGTCGTGTAGGATGGGTAAAACAAGTCATCTCGGTCCAAGTTAACTAGTAGCTCATTTCGGCCTATGCTACTACTCCCTAAGTCTCACTAATGCTAGCTCTCGCCCTGAAAAGTGATTCCTAAAGCCTAAATTACATTCTCTCTCGATCTCAGCAATTTAGTCGTCTCAACTCGTTAATTAATGCCCTTCCCTATCTTTCGATCTATGGGTCGGTCAAAACCAAGCATCTAACAAGTCTCCTCTCGGTCTCATTGTTAAATATTGCACTTAACGAATTATACGGTGCTAATCAGACACGAAGTCAGTCGATCGACCAGCTACCCCAGTCGATCGACCAACCGGCTCAGTCGGTCGACTAGTTAAGCCAGTCGATCGACCAAGCCCTAATGCGGAATTACCTATTCTACTGCCATCTACGCCATAGATCCCCTACATCTTAGCAAGGTGATTTAGCTGCTCATACTGAAGGTAATAACAACGATAAAATTGACTAATAAAACAGACGAATTCATGATTAAATTAACTGAACAAAAGACTAGCATAAAACAATAATTTGGCTTATGGGAAACTATTCTAGCAATTCTAGCTACGAATGAAATAAAGCAATAAAACTGAAATTATGGAACAAAAGAATACCAGTAGAAGAATTGCAAGCAGAAGATCAAAAGCACGAACGAAAGGAATTGTATTGAATGATTAAACTCGAAAACCAAACCCTAATTATTTCCCTAAACTAATGATAAGAACTTAATGATAAAAACTTCATGATTATTCTGAAAACTAAAGCTGCGTTATATAGGAATACAACGTAGTTCTTATTTCCAAACCTAAGAATACATTGGGCTTTCTTATTCTCGATCTTTTAACTTGCGTATCAGCTCGTGGAGTGGTTGATCGACCACTGAGGCCAGTCGATCGACCACAAGCGCTGTACAGTAGCTTCTGATAATTCCTGCAGCGCGCACCGATCTTAAAACAGCTGCCATTTCTTCGTTACTTGGTCAAATCAGGCGTTCTACGTGGCGTTAGAAAGATAAGAGGATAAACTTTCACCTCCAATTGGAATCACTTGATTATCAGGTCTAGAACTCGAGATATGGCCATCTGAATAAGGCTGCAATGTCAAGAAGCATTTTGACGGTCTATAGACCATGTAGGTCAGTCTATAGACTGCTGTAACTGGTAGTTCGCTTCTAAACTCTCGTAAATATGCCTTTCAGGCCTTGAAATGCGCACTAAGTTTGCTTTCCGAGTCTTTACTCATGTCAAATGCAATGCTAAACACTTAGGGACGGATTTGGCTCATTTTCCGCTGAAATCTTCATATTTCTGCAATATCACACAAAAAGGAAGAAATACACGAAACAAGGGAAATAGTAGCATAAACTACTCAATTGAGCTCTGAAATGCGTGTGAAATGAGGTGCAAAACATCATATATTAGAGACGCATCAATATGGATTTTGGAGATGACATTGTTTTATTCCTACTTATGAACTTAAGAAGGTCAATTAATCGACAGTAGTAATAAATGGGAGTGTGTAATATGGTTACTTTAATGGTCTAATCTGGCTCCTGTTTTGTAATTAGCTACCAATTTTTAGAATTGTTTTTGTTTTTCTCCCCTGATTGCTTTATATTCTCTCTCTTCTAGGCGTGGAGTTTCAGCACTGGACTTTGACAAACAAGTTAATTTTTGTTCATTTTTGCAATCTCTCTGGTTTTTACGAGGAGTCTTTTTTTGAAAGTAATACTTGCGGTTCCCTTCTGCAGCTTTATGTTTAACCTTCCGTAATGGTCCAGCTCTCTTGCAAATAATCTCCGACTTAAATTATGCTTATATAAGCTATTACCATTGTTTCTCTAACGAGATAAATATAGAACCATGCTATGAAGCCTTTTAGAAAGTTGAAATTTTTTAAGATTTCGACTTTTACATGTGCTTTTGAGAGCAGCTTTGATGAATTTGGATGTATTTGGGTTTGTAGAAATTGTAGCATTTTGTGTCTAACCTTGTTGATCAGTTGCTTTTAATTATAGAATGGATGTAAAATGGTAGATTGGCTTGCACAGCTGCAATAATCTCGTGTGTCATAAAGTGTTTAGTTTAACCTATGATTGAAGTTTGTATTCATGTGGACATCTTTGTCTGATCTCTCCAAAGTACATGGCAGCGAAATCTTTATTGTTTATTTTTTTCCGGCCGTTTACTAGCTGATACTTATCTCTTGTTTTCAAGTTTCCCATAGCCTTTCGAAGCACTTGCCTTTTACGTTGTCATGGTTTATTGCATGGAATATACTTAGCATCAGTGATAAGATCTGGGTGTTTAATGGTACATGATTTTGAATCTCTATATTGCCAAAGTATCGTAATATCATCCTATAAGATTCTTGCCTCCCACTCAGTTTGATTGAATACAAAATGACACTGTCTAGCTCTATTTAGAGTTCTGTTTCTATGCAAGACGTTCAATTACCTTTACTACAGGGTTCAATGAGGACGAGGCAAAACATCTTTTGCACATTTCTACTTGCAGGCAACTCTTCATATAATTTGGTCCGAGAGAAATTATTCTCCCATGTTATTATCAATTAGGCATTTCTTGAAAGTTGGCAATGACTGGTCCCATGTGTTAAAGTTGAGTTTTTAGCAGTTGTCTACTATGTCGTCCAACTTGTCCTATGGTATCTGTCTTCTATCTTATGTCTTCATTAGCTCGTACTTTTTTTCTTTTGAGCCAGGTGACATCTTTCATGTGCACAGGAAAGATGACCAAATTCAAGCATGGATTCAGTAACCAGTTCCCATTAGCATAACCTTGAATCAGCTCATACTTATTTGTTAATCTTAATCTATGTTCATTTGCATAAGTTGATATTGATATTGATATTGTGGTGAATTTATTTTTTTTTCACGTTTGGCTAAAACGAATTAGTACTGGATTCAATTATTTATCAGTTTGTTTCTTTTTTTCATACAGTTGCGAACGAATTTCGTCCGTTAGTTATAGGAAGGATCAAGTTAACCGCTTCAGCCAAAATTTGCAGGTGAGAATTCAAATTCTTTAAATAGTTGTGTGATTATTTTATTTTCTGGTGAATTCAAGTTAACTGCTTCAGCCAAATTCATTGCTTTAATCTGTTATGTACTGTTTCTAGTTTTTCCTTGATCAGTCGTGCCCTTAAAAGCAATTTTTATAAGTTATATTTATTTGAGAATATGAATTTGCAGTTTACTTGTTCCTTATTAAAGCATATCAGTAGGTTTATGTTGTACTCTTATAAGATATGAACTTATAATTCATGCAGAACTTAGAACTTAGCTTATACTATGTTTCTTGTAAATTTTAACTAAAGTGGGTATTTTTGAATTGTATTATGCTCTGTACATGAATATATAATTTTAATAGTTATGGACTTTTGATCTTATTTTGTGTAGACATGGATACTAGTTGGATAAAATTGCCAAACGATCATGATAGATACATAGATGGGTGTTTGAAATTTCTTGAGTTAGCTAAAGAAAATCTCGTGGAAGGAAAGACTAAGTGTCCCTGTAAAAGCTGTAAACTACGTTGTTGGTTGACATTAAAGGACGTAGAGGAACATATTTTATTTAAAGGTTTTTATCAAAGATATACAAATTAGATATGGCATGGTAATGGGGATGTTCTTGATCATATGCACGGGTTTGAGGTGGGGAGCAGTAGCGTAGGGTCTCTTGTGGGTCGTGACGATATGAAAGGTTTATTAAATGCAGCCTGGGTTACTGATAATCATAATTATCCTGCTGAAGAAATTCAATCTAGTTGTAGTGATGAGTCTAATGATGATGATGATGATAATATAGAAACTGATGATGAGTATGATGATGACTACAATCAAAGCCCAAGAGAAAACAGCATTGAGGAAAATGAAAAATATAAAAGATTGTTATTAGCTGCAGAAGAAGAACTTTATGATGTTTGTCAAACTTTCTCAAAATTGTCATTTCTACTGCATTTGTTTCACATCAAATTTATGTTTCATTAGTCTAATGAGTCATTCAATAAACTAATTGAACTAATGTTGGAAGCATTTCCACAAATTAAAGTGTTCCTATGAACTTATTACGAGGGAAAGAAGATTATCAATGATTTGGGTCTTGGATATGAAAAGATTCATACTTGTCCATTTAATTGCATGTTGTATTGGGGGAAATTCTCATAAAAAGAAGAGTGTCATAAATGCCACACTTCAAGATGGAAAAAAACTCCAAGTCAAGTAGGCAATAACAATAATAAAGAAAAAGGGCACCTAAAGAAAGGAGAACCCGCAAAGGTAATGAGATATTTTCCTCTCATTCCTAGACTACAGAGGATATACGCGTTGCCTAAAACAGCACATGACGTGAGGTGGCACCATAAAAGTCGTGTGAAAGATGGAAAACTTAGGTACCCTACTGATGGGCTAGCTTAGCAAGAATTTGATTCTCATTATCCTCAATTTGCATCCGATCCACGAAATGTTAGGTTAGCTTTGGCGACTAATGGTTTTAACCCTTATCGTTTGATGAATACCACATATAGCACTTGGCCAATTGTTTTGATACCCTACAACTTACCACCTTGGATATGCATGAAACCCTCATCATTTTTACTGTCATGTATCATTCCTGGTAAAACTAGTCCTGGCATTGATATTGATGTGTACATGCAACCCTTACTTCATGAGTTGAAATTGTTATGGGAAGGAATTGATACGTTTGATACTTACGAGGGAAATGTTTTTAAATTAAGAGCGGCATTGCATAGTACTATCAATGACTTTCCAGCATATGCTATGTTATCTGGATGGAGTACTATGGGTTATGATGCTTGTCCTCGATGCACTCATTCAAGAAATTCTGGTAGGTTTGGGGGCAAAATTTGTTATGTTGGTCATAGAAAGTGGTTTGATGAGGATCATCAGTATCGTTTTGAAGGCAATTTGTTTGATGGAACAATCGAGAATGGTACTGCTCCTAAAGCAGTAAGTGGGTCTGATATTCTTAAGCAGCAACAAAGTATAAACTATATTTATGGTAAGTCAAAAGGCGTCAAAAATGAAAAAAGAGGGCTCGAGATATTGGTGCGTCAACTAATCTTGTTAGCAATGACCATAACAAGGATGATGAATGTAATTTGTGGAATAAGAAGAGTGTTTTTTTAAATTGCCATACTGGGAGTTCAATCCACTACGACACAATCTAGATGTTATGCACATTGAAAAAAATGTGTACAACAATATCTTAGGAACACTTTTGGATATGGATAAAATTAGATATAATGAGAATGCTAGGAAAGATCTCAAGAAGTTGGGCATAAAGGAACACTTATGGTTGCAAGAACGACTAAATAAGGATCCGTACATGCCTCCAGCTTCGTACTCTATGTCTAACGAGGAAAAAGAGAGATTTTTGAAAGTCTTATAGAATATTAGATATCCCGATGGATATGGCTCTAATATCTCTAGATGTGTGAATATGAAACAGCGAAAGCTTTATAATCTTAAGAGTCATGACAATCATGTCTTGATGCAAGATATCCTTCCTGTAGCACTTAGAGCTTCCAACGCCACTGGAGTTATTGAGTTACTCGGGGACTTATCTTATTTTTTCAAATTTTTGTGCTCAACAACTCTTGATCACAGTGAGTTGGATTCTCTTCAGTCAAAAATCATACTTATTCTTTGTCGGATGGAAATGGAGTTTCTTCTGACTTTCTTTATAATTATGGTTCACCCACTAATTCACTTAGTAGAGGAGGCCAAGCTTGGAGGACCAGTTCAATATAGATGGATGTACCCGATCGAAAGGTTAATACTTAAACCTTCAATGTTTTAAATGTTGATTTTACTTTTTTTGGAGTTAATATTTTTTCTTATAAAAGTATTTAGCTCACTTAAAATAATATGTGAGCAATAAAGCTCAACTCGAGGGATCAATTGCTGAAGGGTTCATGTTAGAGGAGACCATCACATTTTGTTCGAGGTATCTTGAAGGTGTTGAAACCATATATAATTGATCAAAAAGAAATGATGATGGAATTTCAGACATGGACCAGTACTTGTACAATTCCGGTGGTCGAGTGATTGGCAAAAAGGAAAAAGTACAAGTAGATGATAAGAGTATAAAACAAGCCCATCGTTATATTTTACTTCATTGTGATGAGATGAAAGTTGTTCTTGAGTAAGTAATCATCTATAGTTATGAATAATTAGCCTTTTTCCAACACTTTCACTTAAGTTACTAACTTTTCTATTTTGAAGTGATTTCCTATACCAAAAGCGGCAAGGGTGTCAGTCTAGTAGCTACAATGAAAATGAGTGGATCATCAATGAATTTGGAGAGTGGCTTCAAATTCAGGTTTAGCTCCTTTTTATTTAAAATATTGAACATTAACATAACTTCTTTATGAACAAATTTAAAGTAAGTATTTATTGTTTTAGGTGCAAAATTTAGATGCAAGCACTAAAGAAGGCCAACTACGGAAAACCTTAGCTGGTGGCTTAAGTAATTATGGTACAAAAATGACTGGTTTTCTAATCAATGGGCATAAATTTCAGACGGTTGATCGTGAACGGCATAGAAAAATGCATAATTCTGGAATTATGGTGGAAGCTGACGGGGAAACATATTATGGAAAGCTTAAAGAAATTTATGAGCTGCATTATTTTGGAACATTCAAAGTTGTACTATTTTGTTGTGATTGGGTAGACATATATAGAGGGATAAAGACTAATGAAGACAAGAGTAGTGTCTGTGTGAACTTTTCCAAGTTGATGCACACTGGTCGAAATTTGTCTGATGATCCTTTTGTCTTCTCATCTCAAGCAAAACAAGTATTTTTCGTTGAAGATGAGATACAAAAAGGATGATTACACGTGATTAGGAATAAGTCGAGAGACTTGTTTGATACTGGCGAGATTTAATATTACGTTGTTATTTGGAACACTTGTGCTGTTTTTCATTTTGTGTCATGTAGTATTGTGTTGATATATTGTACTTTTATTTGTTTTCTGCCAATTTTCTATCTAATCCTCTGATTTGTTTTGTTTTTATACTCGTGATAAAAGTGCACTAATTATCTACATTTTTTTAGGATATACCAAGGATCACTTTAATCGACAATGAGTTATCGAAGCAAAAGAACAAGAGCATTGATGACAGAAGATGATGAATCACAAGTGGTTAAGAAGCTGACTTCCAATGTACCAGTTTCGTCGACTACATTGACAGACAATGTCATGAGTGATGCCGATGACCTTGGAAGGGGTAATTTATTTTATCATACACACGTTACAATTTGATCTTTTTACTAATCCACCACTATCTTTTTTTTAAAAAATTTTGGTAAAATGTTCATGTGTCTCCTCCTCCTTATAGCATAATTCACATGTAATCGTAGTATCCACCACTATCTTTAGTTTTTCTCTTATATAGCGTGAGGCATTAGCTCTTCTGAATTCATAACACAGATTGATAAATAATGTGGCACAACTCATTTACTTTTTCTCTTATATAGCGGCAAAAATCAATTTAATTTGTAAGTATATAATAGAGCGGTGATTGATCTATTGTAAAACCGTTGCATGATTTATAACGAACTTATAATAACTTTTTTAAATGTGTAATGCTGGTATAACCATATGGTTGTGATTTGTGAGGTGGCAATATTCAGTTTGTACGTGACTTATTCACTCTTTTGTCTGTGTACCGATCAGCCAAGGAGTATGTTCAATTCGATTATGGGTTCGGTTATGATAGTGTATCCCGAGACTACAAATGTGTAAGAATCATGCAGTGTTTGTATAAGGTCAGCGGGTATTTCATGTGTGAAGTTATTGTTTATAGCTTGAATAGTAATTGTTGGAAAAAGTTACCTGATGTTCCTTTCTATTTCAGTACCCAATTGTCGGATATCGGCGTTTTGCTATATAAAATGTACCATTGGGTTGGAACCAGTAAAAATAATGTGTATGAGTTTATTATTGCGCTTAATTTAAGGGATGAAGCTTTTAGTCGTGTCCCACTGCCAAATTTACTGGAAAATTGTGAGTTAGTGATAATATAAGGTTGTTTATTCACGTTGTCTTCCCTTGCCTTGTTACTACGTGCGTACGAGTATTACTTTGCGTGAGGAGATGCATTATTTGGACTATATAGGACCAACACAAGGAATGAGTAACGTAACACCCTTCATTTTCTGTGAATCCTAAAGGCCTTTGTTTTCTATAATATATTATAGGGGGTCATGAGCTCAGCAAGAGCACAGGTAATGTCGGTAATGCTGTTGGAAGAACTGCTTGCGGTAAACTTCTCTTACTCTCGATCTGTTTTGTCTTGTGATTGTTTCTCTTGTTTCTCTTGGGCATTATTATCTTGTTCTCATCGGTGCAGCTGATGTGAGATGGGGCCTATTTAAACCTCCTATTGGTAAACCCGAACTTGGCACCGATAAATTTTTGAGTAATTGTATGCATGAAGATACATTGAAATCCCATATGTTGAAGGAACCTCAGAATGGCCAAAACCTAATGATTCAAAAACAGCAGAACGTCAATACAAAGGCTACGCTAGCTAACAAAGTCAACCCATCCAGACCCCATAATGGATTTAGTAGTGATTCCCCTTGTAATATCAATGAAAGATCAGTGCTTAAAACCACAAAAACTGCACCCATTTGGAGAAATGCTAAAACTGAAGCATCGAGTAAGAAGTTCTTAGTACTCGGATGTCAGAAATCCTCGCTTGACAAAAATTTTCAAAAGTAGAACTTTCGGTCTGCTACATATCCTCAAATTAATGGTAATTCTTTGTCTATAGAAGTGAGCCCAAAGGATCAAGAATCACCTATTTGCAGAAATGCTGTAACCGAAGCATCAAAGAAGAAGATTTCTGTAATGGGACGGCAGAGATTCTCACTCGATAAAGATTTTGAAAAAAGGAACCCATCAAAGGAACCTCGGCCCATGATACTTCACAATAAGCAGTCTACCACTTCACCAACATTTAATATTCAGTCCATTGCTTGCCCTCAGACACATTCTCACACTTATCAGACGTGTGATCTTGGGCTCAACCGTGAGAACAAAATTTCCAAAAGCCATTCTAATGATGTAGAATTGAGCCCAAAGGATCAAGTATCACCCATCTAGAGAAATCCTATAACTTAAACATCAAACAATAAGATTTCAGTAATGGGACAGCGGAGATCCTCACTCGAGAAAGACTCTGAAAAAAGGAACCCATCATCTAAGGAATCTGATCCAAAGATGCTTCACAAAAAGAAGTCTACTGCCTCCCCCATCAATTGATATCCAACCCATTGTTGGCCCTCGGACACATGATGCTTATTTGCCTCCATGCACTCGTAATAACAAGGCACGTATCTCAAGGTGTTCTCTGCCTCCATCCACTCATTATTCTCAAACACGTGATCTCAGACCTAGTCATCAGAACAGAATTCCCAACAACCTCTCTGATGATGTGGAAGTGATCCCAAAGGATCAAGAATTACCAAATGCACCCAAAGAGACTTCCAATTTAGAGAATGGTCAACAAACTAGATCCAATAATGTCCGAGAACTATTCAAGCCCACGCGTCGTAATTTAATGCCTAAATGGCCGGATGAAGTAGAATTTGACGACGACGAGGATGTTATAACAATAGGTAAGGTTCTCCAACTTTTAGTGTGCTTTTATAAATACTACCTTCGAGTCAATACTTTCAGTTTGCGTTTTATTTTTATTTTGATAATTTTACTGTGCATTTTTTTTTTGCGTTTTATTTTGATACTTTTAGTCTGCATTTTTTTTTTAGATGCTGAAGGAAATTACGATTTGGCCAGTCACTTAGTCCAGCCTAATGAAGTTTGGCATGCTAACGGCGTGAAGTACTTTGTCACTTTTAATGAGTTTTATCAACCGCTGAAAAACGGGGGGCATATTCTTGTAAGATTTATTGGGGATGTTGCAAAACAGGAGCAGTTTTGTCCAATTAGAGAAACAAATTGGCGTCATGTCAAAGAACACTTTTTTTTTGGGGAAAGTTAAGTATATTAGAATCAAAAACTCCAAGTGTGTATATCCTTTTGTATGACAAAAAAGCTATGTAACTCTATACAAGAATAGCAAAACTATGACAATCACTGAATACTCTGAAGCCAACTATTGTCCCTCTGATTCAGCTTACTCAAATTAAGGCGCTAGAATCTCTGCTTGATATCCTTAATCAGCTGCTGCATAACTACCTCAGGCCTCCTAACAAAATTAGACAATCTAGCCTCATTTCTACACATCCACACCTGATACAAGAGAGCAACATAAGCAGCACTAAAAAATCTATTCTGCAACTTCGTGACATTTCTGGCTGTAGAAAACCAGTGCACCACATTACCAGTCTGCACATTCATCCTCTACGAAGACAACAACAACTTGAAATAATATTGCATATAGGAACAAACTTCAAACAGATGATAATGGTCCTCAGGACAAACTCGGCAGATTTCACAAATAGGATCCACATCCATTCCCATTCTGATTAACCTGTTGATACGTGCATTTTATATAGTCTTTTTAGTCTATTCTTGCACGCATCTTTATGCTATTTTAGTAGTTATTTGCTACGAATATGCCCCGAATTGCATACTTTGGAAGTTCTTGTATTAACTGCAGGAATGAGCTTAGAGATGCGGAATCAAGCCTAAAACATGTCCCTACGCATGCATTTAGGAGAGGAGTTGAGTCGGAGCTTGGAAAGTACTATTTTGAGATGCGCATTGGAGTAAGGAAGTTAGGCGAGCCAAGAGAGTGCTTCAATTTGCTAGTTCCTGCTTGTAAGAGCCATATCTCGAGTTCTACAACAGTTATTAAGGTGATTCCAGTTGAAGGTGAAAGCCTATCCTCTTAGCTTTCCAACGCCACCAACCACACCTTATTTGTCCAAGTAACGAAGGAATGGCAGCCGTTTGAAGTTCAGTGCGCGAAGCAGGAATTACGCGCTGAGAAGTGCTCGATCGAGAACTATTTCTATTCGATCGAGAGCCCATTTGCTCGATCGAGAGCTACTTTTTCTCGATCGAATGATTAAAGGGAAAGAAGTCCTCGATCGAGAGGAATTGTTCTCGATCGAGAGGAATACTAAGGAATATCACTCGATCAAGGGCCTTAAGTGCTCGATCGAGCAACAATCTTTTACGGGCTTGGGCTTTTAGCTTAATTTCCGTCAATTAGGTTAATAAATCCTATTTTTCTTATAAATAGGATAGGAGGACGTCATTTGTATGGGCCGATTACTCTCTTCTCTCCTCTTTTTCTCTTGGAACGACACACACTGTTGCATTATTACTGTTACTTTGCTTTTTATTCCGGATCATTATTTCAGTAATATTTCTTCACTTTTCTCTCTTAATTTAATGTTTATTGTTCTTTTAATTCTTGATCTTGTTTATTTCATAATGAGTAGCTAATTCCCATACGCTAAGACTATAGGGGATCCATAATCATGAGGGAATAGTAATCGATTTATTGGGTTAATGCTAGTATAGTCTTTGTTGGTTAAATGCTACAATTAACTGTATCTTTCTAATTGAGTCGACGCAATTAGACCTTTAATTCTTAGTGATCCTTGACCTGGACCGAAAGGTTGGAAAAGGCGAGACTAGTAGCGAACAATAGGGTATTGCAGTGAGGGCGAAAGTTAAGTTGTTTACACTTTAGGGTGAATTAAGGACCGAAAGGTGACATTCGTTACCCCTTAGACCGTATTTGCATTGACCTGAGACCTAGATTACTTAACTGAATGATTATGGTGAACCGTCTGTCTTAGCTGTTCCTCTTTATCTGTTTGCTTCCTTCTTTTTTATTTCCCTCTCCCTTATTCTCTTTAGTTTAGAATATCACTTTTCAAACCCCCACATTGTGACCCGTTACTCATAGACTAAAATTAGACAGATAAATCTCATTTTTGCCTCCCTGTGGAGATCGACCCTACTTGCCGCTGACTTCTGTTAGTTGTATTTAGGTTTATTTTTGATACTGCGACGACCGGTATCAAATTTTGCGCCACGGGGAGGCAGCGTAGTTTTATTTGTTTTTATTTAGTTTATTTCTTGTCTCAGGGAGCTTCGGTTCCTTGAGACCGTTATTATGTCTTTCGTTCTTCTCTTTCCGCAGGAAGAGAACGAAATTTTTGGTACTTATTTAGCCAGGTTTATGGAGTGGCTCGAGCCCAGACGAGATGCATTTTCTGAACTCCAATTGTCTTTGGACTATCTTCCGGGGTATGAATGACCCTACGCGAGCATACCTAGAATCTATTGGTAAGTGGGATTTGGAAGGAATCCCCGTAAATGAGGTATTATAATTCTTTGATTGGTTTTTCTTGAATCTCTTAAACCCAACTTTTCTCTTCATGTTGACTCAAATGAGGGGGTGGGTGAGACCTTAGAAACCAATCTAGGAATTGCTGACGGAGACATAGAGGAGACCACTAGCGTGGTTGACAATCCTTTTTATGAGGATAGTTTAGAACCCCTTTATGATTCTTGCACTGATAGTGAGGGTGATTTGAAGGCTCTCTTTGAGAATCTCCATCTTGACGAGTCTAGCGATAAGGAGAGTGAGGAGGTAGATTTAGACAGTCTTGAGGCCAAATGGGATACTTATGATGATATAGATGATGAGCCTATTATAGAGGACCCAATTGACCCAATTGACTTTACAACCCCTTGCATCTGGGATGATTATCCACCTTCACCTTTAGCCGACGGACTCCTTCACCTCTGAGTTCTTACCCGTCCGAGCACTTAAATTCTACTCGCGTTATTTTTAAGTTGAATCTTTGTTGAGCTCCTTCATTTACCACTGCGATTAACCCGAGCTTTTATATTCCGCTCTTAGCTGGAGGGCAGAATTATTTTGTGAACAATTTTAGGAGCTGTCATAGGAAATTTGTTAGACTTAAACTGTTAAACATTTTTATTTCCTATTTCTGTAATCCACTTTTGTGCTACTTGTGCTTTTGTGTAGCACATGCGCAGATATATGATTTAATGCTGCGCGCTTTGAGCTGTTTTGATTGTGACTAATTAGAGAGCTCGAAGAAAAAGAAGGTCAAGTGGGACTGGTTGAAGCTAGCGCTACCCGGGAGGCAACCCGGAGATTTTATTTTGCATTTTTATTTTATTTCAGTTGTAATAAATGGTTTTTATACCATAAAACTTTCTCAGTACGCTTGTCTTGTTAGTTTGCGGGCTGTTTTCATTTGCATTTTGCAGGAATGCATTGAGAATTACTCGATCGAGTAGTTGTTCTACTCGATCGAGCACTTTTGCTGAGAAATTCACTCGATCGAGTGATTAATCTACTCGATCGACCACCTGCAAGATGAGGAACTACTCGATCGACTGCTATTCTCCTCGATCGAGCAGTTTTTGGATGCCCTTTCACGCTTTTGACTTGGATTAGCTTCGAGACGGTTTTAGGGCCTTTAGCAACCTCCCATGTTCATGGTCGGTTTGGGGAGGTCCCTTATTTCGCGTATCTTGTGAGTTTTCCGTATTTACTCTCTTTCTCCTTCAGTTTGCATTTCCTTTCCATGTTTTGGTACAATGGGGGCATTGTACAGTTTGGTTTGGGGAGGTTATGCATCCATATCGTGTCTCCGCATTTTGTTTTTTCTTTGCATTTTGTTATCATGTTTAATTTCGGTATGCATTGTTGTTTATTTTCGTTAAAATTCAAAAATCCCATAAAAATTAAAACAATCGTAAAATTCAAAATTTCACGTTTATTTTAGCATGTAGGTTGAGTCGGAACGGTAGATTTCCGTGATGAAATTGCACTTTAACTTTTCTTACTTGAGCCTTGCACTTTATTGTGATTATTAGTGAGTCTTGCGCATATCTACGAGTTTTTGTTCAAATATAGTTGACCGTGTAGACTTGACCTGATAAATTGGCAACCTACTCTACAATTTCGGAGTTTTAGAGCCTTATAACCGGTGACATTCATGACCGGTTCATGTAGGAATTGAGAGTAGTACTCCTTGCATAGCATGTTCATTATTTTTGCACTTTTATGACATTCGATTTCTTGTCAAATGCATACATTCGGGTTTGTGGTCGGTGTCACATGCAGGGAGGTGCTTATAAATTTTCCCCTTTTCTTATATTTTTCACCCATATAGCTCCACTTAAGCCAAATCTTGCCTTTTTGACCCATTAGCTACATCCAAAACTCATTTTGCCTAGTTAAGCTAGTTTAGTTTGTCTTTTGTGGTATATTTTTCCGTCTGCAGATTGGCCGTGTGTATTTTGATTGGAGTTGGTGTATATAAGGAGGGAGAAAAGAAAAAAAAAAAAGAATTGGAAAAGAAAAAAAAAAGAGAGAAATTTACGTGAAGAAAAAAAAAATATGAAACAAAATCAAAATCACGTATGCAGGAAACCAGGAAAGAATGAAAAAATCAAAAATTTGTTGTCTGGTTGTATTTTGAGACCGTACGTATTCATTTTTATCTTGTGACGGTCTCACTCCTCCGTTTTATTCATATCTTTTTGAGGAGATTGTGTATTGGGTAGTGAGTTTTGTGCCAATGAAGGGCACTTGTGTTTATTTTTTAGTCAGTTGAGATTCGGACGGTCTTATATGGTTCTGTTTAGGAACTAGCTTGACGCTTTTACCTCCACATTTCCATAACTTGTTTTGCCTTTTCTCACCTGAACCTCACTTTCCCATATCATTTGTAAGCCCTCAGTTGTGACGGACATTGTTGGTTGGAATGTATGTGTAGTACTTGAATCGTCTATCATCTTTGTTGCATGCATGTTATGTAGGTCGCAGTCTAGGTGAGTGACTGTTTTCTCTTTCTCTATTATACATATACTTTCACCCTTTGCTTCATGAGAGAAGAGTGACCACGAGAGAGTCCGATTTTGTTGGTCTTGCAAGGTCGATAGGTTGGCTATATTTCTGAACATCTCATAATTCGTTTGCGTATTGACTGCTTAGCTTAAACTGTTAATCTTTGTTGCATTAAATTGGTTCGAGTAGACAAGTTAAGCTAGCTCTGAGTTATTTTTCCGTTCCATTAGCGTATAGTTTTGAGTTTACTCGAGGACGAGTAAAGGTTTGGTTTGGGGAGATTTGATACGTGCATTTTATATAGTCTTTTTAGTCTATTCTTGCACGCATCTTTATGCTATTTTAGTAGTTATTTGCTACGAATATGCCCCGAATTGCATACTTTGGAAGTTCTTGTATTAATTGCAGGAATGAGCTTAGAGATGCGGAATCAAGCCTAAAACATGTCCCTACGCATGCATTTAGGAGAGGAGTTGAGTCGGAGCTTGGAAAGTACTATTTTGAGATGCACATTGGAGTACGGAAGTTAGGCGAGCCAAGAGAGTGCTTCAATTTGCTAGTTCCTGCTTGTAAGAGCCATATCTCGAGTTCTACAACAGTTATTAAGGTTATTCCAGCTGGAGGTGAAAGCTTATCCTCTTAGCTTTCCAACTCCACCAACCACACCCTATTTGTCCAAGTAACGAAGGAATGGCAGCCGTTTGAAATTCAGTGCGCGAAGCAGGAATTCTGTGGCCGAGAAGTGCTCGATCGAGAACTATTTCTATTCGATCGAGAGCCCATTTGCTCGATCGAGAGCTACTTTTTCTCGATCGAGTGATTAAAGGGAAAGAAGTCCTCGATCGAGAGGAATTGTTCTCGATCGAGAGGAATACTAAGGAATATCACTCGATCAAGGGCCTTAAGTGCTCGATCGAGCAACAATCTTTTACGGGCTTGGGCTTTTAGCTTAATTTCCGTCAATTAGGTTAATAAATCCTATTTTTCTTATAAATAGGATAGGAGGACGTCATTTGTATGGGCCGATTACTCTCTTCTCTCCTCTTTTTCTCTTGGAACGACACACACTGTTGCATTATTACTGTTACTTTGCTTTTTATTCCGGATCATTATTTCAGTAACATTTCTTCCCTTTTCTCTCTTAATTTAATGTTTATTGTTCTTTTAATTCTTGATCTTGTTTATTTCATAATGAGTAGCTAATTCCCATACGCTAAGACTATAGGGGATCCATAATCATGAGGGAATAGTAATCGATTTATTGGGTTAATGCTAGTATAGTCTTTGTTGGTTAAATGCTACAATTAACTGTATCTTTCTAATTGAGTCGACGCAATTAGACCTTTAATTCTTAGTGATCCTTGACCTGGACCGAAAGGTTGGAAAAGGCGAGACTAGTAGCGAACAATAGGGTATTGCAGTGAGGGCGAAAGTTAAGCTGTTTACACTTTAGGGTGAATTAAGGACCGAAAGGTGACATTCGTTACCCCTTAGACCGTATTTGCATTGACCTGAGACCTAGATTACTTAACTGAATGATTATGGTGAACCGTCTGTCTTAGCTGTTCCTCTTTATCTGTTTGCTTCCTTCTTTTTTATTTCCCTCTCCCTTATTCTCTTTAGTTTAGAATATCACTTTTCAAACCCCCACATTGTGACCCGTTACTCATAGACTAAAATTAGACAGATAAATCTCATTTTTGCCTCCCTGTGGAGATCGACCCTACTTGCCGCTGACTTCTGTTAGTTGTATTTAGGTTTATTTTTGATACTGCGACGACCGGTATCACCTGTCCTTAGTAAGCAATCTTTTATGCATAATGGACCAGCTAATGAAAGAAGTTTTTGGAATGTTAAGCTTATTCCAATCCAAGTGACACAATGGAACCACTGGATGTACCCCTCTCAACCAATCATACCTTGCTTTCACTGTATATTTGAGATTAGAATTGAGCCACTTATCATTAGTATAGGCTTGCTTGAATTTTTTGATGATGTGAGTGATTTTCCTCCAAGACCAGCTACAGTCAGGAGGAGCTTGATAATCAGACCAATGCTTATCTTTCATATACACATGATTCACCCACTTTACCCACATATGATCTTTTTTGGAAGCAAGCCACCACACGTATTTACCCAACAAAGCAACATTCCAAACACAACTATCCTTGAACCCAAGCCCCCCTTCAATCTTTGGCATACAGCAACATTTCAAAGAACACTTCAAAGTTGAGATTGTTAAGTTGATTCGAGTAAGAATTTCTCCTAATCTATAAAATTGATCTCTTTTTACGAATTGGTTAGTGCAGGTTCAAATTTAATGTGCTTTACTATAATGTCTTTATTTATTTATTTTATTTTTCTTCCAAGTCCCGTTTTGTTATACCCAATGGTGATTGCTATGACCAAGGAATTCTGAAGCGCACGGGTAAAAGCTTGAGAGTATATATATAAACATTCCTTAAAGAAGAAGATTTTTAAACTTACAACATTGACGAAAGAACAGATATACCAATCTGTGCCTTCTAGACATCCTCGTGACAGTTGGATTGATTTGGTTGATTATTGGTACGGAAAGGGACAGGTATATAGCAAAGAGTGGTGACATAATGGTGTACTTAGCCGCGTATGTGCCTAATGTAGAATTATTTATGATTTTAATTTGGATGCAGAGGTATTCAGATTGTGGAAAAGAAGCACGTGCACTTCAAAATCATGTTCATACATCCGGAGCTAAAAGCTACGCTAATATACGAGCTTCTTTTGTATGACTTCATCCAAATTTAACACATCCATACATTACATTTGTTAGTATAGTTAGCCATATCATCTTGTTGATATTGTATTTCAGGAGGAGAGAAATAATAGGGAAACAAGTGTATTGGAAATGTTTAGGAGTACTCATCAAAAGAAAGACGGGACGTTTGTCAAAGACACAGTAACTGAAGACTTTTTGGTAAACATAAAAACTTATGATGTTGCTAATATATCTTCTTTGAAAATGTTGCTTTAATGAGCTTTATACTTTTGATTTTGTCGAGTATAGGATGATGCAGATGCTAATGTTCAGACAGAAATTGATATATATTCAAGTACAAAGTCTCGTGTACAAATTGAGAATGAAACTTTCAACAAGCTAATGTACGGGGGAGAAATCCCCAATCGTCCCGTGGGTTATGGATTTGGTGTGAAACAAAGTGATGTATTTGGTGTGCGTAGTATATTAAGGAAAGAGAAGTTCGATAATGGTGAAAATGACGGGTTAAAATTACAGATTATGGAGAAAAAAGTGGCTAATTTGACCGAGTTAAATGAAGGGCTGATCAAGCAAAATTAAGATATAATGAAGATGCATAATACGAATCAAGACTTGCTGAAGAAAGTGATGGATGTTCTAAGCACCGGAACAACATCAACTCAAGTCGTAAACCTTGCAAAGAATATCTTACATGCAACTAATACACAAGTACTTTTTACTAATTTCACTGTTTTATCACCATGTGTGTATACAACTGATGTGACCATAATTGGCGCATATTTAGCCCCCGAATTACCATTGTTTCCATGCTTTTTAGTGCCTATTTGGGTCATTTCTTATCTTTAGTTCTTTGTTTTGCATATTCTTTGAGATTTTGATCCCTTGGTAGGAAAGGAGTAAGAATCTTGCATTTTCATGGCAAAACGAGGCTAAATTGATTGTATTCAATGACCAAGCATCAAGAAGAGACAAGACTAGAAGGCCTTTGTACATATCATAGTAGAAGAGCAATGTTGAGAAAGGATCCTTGCGTCCCCAAGGAAATCCCCAAGGAATTTATGAAGAAAAGGGAAGAAAAAGAAGAAGAATTGACGCTGACCAACAATCCGAACGGATTGCGGACAATCCGTTCGTCGGCCTCAACAATCCGAGCGTCCCTCCTTGGAATCCGCTCGGATTCCCCTTCAACAATCCGAGCGTCCCTCTCCCGAATCCGCTCGGATTGCCCAGCCCAAATCCGGCCGTCCCGACTCTAATCCGCACGGATTTCAAAGATAAAGACGGATTTCATTCTTCAAGCTACGAAAAGAGAAGCCCTTCTCTCAGAAAATACCGGCTCCTCCTTGCTCAACTTAAAAAGTGTAATTACTAGTTTAGCCCTTAGTTAACCCTAATGCACCCTCCCTAATTTTCACTATAAATACCCCATTAGTCTAATTAGAGGAGCATGTTCTTCTTATCAATAATTAGTGTAGTTAATATCAATCAAATCTCTCTTCAATATTGTAATCAAGTATTAATCAAGTTTTAATCCAAGTTTTAGTTCTTTAATCTCTCTCTTGTTCTTCCTTTATTTTGGGTAATTGAAGATTATTTGGGTTATTATTGGGAGATTGACAACCTCTCAATCTAGGATTCAAGTACTTCTATTATTCTTGCTTTATTATTGGAATCATTAGTAGGTATAATCTCTTAATCCCTTTTTAATTATTGTTAATTACTTTCATTTATTCATCATGTTTCATTATGTTAGTATGATTGACAACCTTTCTAGCATGATCAACATGATAATGAGTGAGTAGTCTCTTAGCTAGGGTTTAATGGGTGATTAGGGGAAACCAACATGGGGAATGATTCATGCTTAAATCAATATGCTTTCATATCTTATTTGCTTGCTTGTTTTGATCTTAATACATGCACATGTTATATTTGATGAAATGCT
The DNA here is from genome assembly GCF_048544455.1 of Silene latifolia. Taxonomy (NCBI): domain Eukaryota; kingdom Viridiplantae; phylum Streptophyta; class Magnoliopsida; order Caryophyllales; family Caryophyllaceae; genus Silene; species Silene latifolia. The sequence continues at coordinate 86,076,978 of NC_133527.1, read as the reverse complement.
AAGCCTATGAATCCTTGCATTTACTATCATCTTCTATATTTTCAATGAGACTTGTAAGACATAACCCAACTTGAGTCTTGTTAGACCATGCATGTGTTGAGTAGGAAAGATTAAGTCGACTTGTAGGTGTTGTACAATCTAATCGATTCGGCTCCGGGACCCAAACTTTCCTAGGATTGTAAGATATAACCCAACTCAATCCATCACAACAATAATTGCTTGCTTATAATTTGAGATCATGTTTGTATGATCATATCCCATGATTCCCCTATGAACCCATGACACCCTAGTGCTTTTAATCAATTGTTTACACCCCTTTTTATTCATCTTGCTTGTTTATTTTCATTGTTATTCTAGTTTAGTAACCTTCTACATCAACCCAATTTGTGACACCCCTAGACACTACTAGTTACAATAGAATTCTCATTTCAATACCCGTCCCTTGGGATCCGACCTTTACTTGCCTCTTTACTAATTGTAGAGTTGTTTGTGAAGTATAAATTGTGTTTTGTATCGACCATTGACCAACGACCACATATACTTAATTGTGAACACGAAATGGCCTCGATCAAAAATGGGCGCCGTTGCGGGGACGGTGTTTAATTGATTTAAGACTTCTTTTATTGTTATTAGTTGTGTCTTTTTCACCTTGGGGAAGTAAAACTCCTCAAGGTTTGTTCTAATTGTTTTCGAGTTGTTTGATATTTTGCATGTCTAGAAGGTTACAAAGTGATTTGTTACCTTTTGACCGTGAAATCGAAAGAACCTTGACGAATAATAGGAGACTTGTTAGGAGGAATTTGAGAGGTGTTGGTGAAGTTGTTCAACCCACTAGTGAGTTTGTCAATCCTTTCGCAATAGAAGAAGAAGAAAACCCATTAAACAATATCCCACAAAATCCACCTACAATGCCTAAATTCTCGTCACACTCTATACCCACCGAGGAGAATCTACCAAATGGTACTCCTACACCGCAACATCTCACCGGTAATTTTATTGCCAAGTCCGCCTTCATCCAACTAGTTGAGAGGAGCCAATTCGGGGGAATGCCTAGTGAGGACCCTCATTCTCATATGGAAACCTTTTGCGATTATTGTGATGCTATCTCTCAAACGGGCGTGACTCAAGACCAAATAAGATGGGTCTTATTTCCTTTTTCGTTAATCGGCACCGCAAAGCAATGGTTGAAGGGCCTTGATAAGGCCACCCTTGGAATAGATTCTTGGAAGAAGTTAGCTCTAGCTTTCTACAAAAAATTCTACCCACCGGAAAAGACTAACATGCTAAGAGCTCAAATTACGGGTTTTAAGCAAAGGGATGAAGAATCTTTGTATGAAGCTTGGGAGCGGTTCAAAGGTATTTGTCGCTCATGTCCTCACCATGGACTTAGCGAATGGTTTTTAGTGCAACAATTTTGGAATGGTTTATATGAAGATTCAAGGAACATTCTCAATATGGGATCAAATGGAATGTTCACCGAAGTTGATGACAATCAAACATGGAACAAGATTGAGGAAATGACGGTCCATAATTCACAATATAGTAGACCTCGCAAGGCTACTAGAGGAGGAAAGCATGAAGTGGACTCCGTTACTCAATTGGGTGCTCAACTTAGTGCTCACATTGACACAATCAACTTGAAGTTTGAACAAGCTATGGCTAGACTTGAGGAAAACTCAAAAACATCAAAGCATCATGTCAATGCCATGACGGCATCCTCATCAATCCCAAGTGGGATATGTGAGAATTGTGGAACTTTGGGTCATGACCCAAGTGAGTGTAGGGGAACAACCGAACAAGTTAATGCTTTCCAAGTTTACAAAAGTGGTACCCCTTATTCAAATTTTTACAATGAAAACACCAAGTTCCATCCAAATCTCTCATACAAAAGCCAAAATGTTCAAAACCCTCAAACAACATACACTCCACCACCCATGAGAAATCAAAATCAAAGACCCTTTTACAATCAAAACCAAGGTTACCAAAATCAAAATCCATACAATCACCAAAATGACCAAGGTTTTGATGTCCAAAAAGCGGTCCTCCAAATGCAAAAGAATCAACAAGAATTTTTCACTCAAATGCAAAAAGATAGCCAAGCAAAAGACACCACCATCAACAACATTCTAGCTCACACCAAGATGTTGGAAACACAATTGACTCAACTAGCATCTTCAAGCTCACAAAGACAAAAGGGGCAATTACCACCTCAAAGTAATCCCCCTAGACATGAAACGGTTAGTGCCATTCACTTGAGAAGTGGTACAAGATATGAGGCACCGAAGAAGCAAGTTGAGGATGAAGTTGTGAAAGCTAGTAAAAATGAAGTTGTTGTGCAAAGCCCCAAAGAAGGGGAATCATCAAAAGAAGAAAGTTCAAAAAAAAATGAAGACAAAGCCAAAGAGAAGGAGCCCATTGTGATTAGACTTCCTTTTCCAAGTCGTCAAGCCAAGCCCAAATTTGATGATCAACTTGGAAAGTTCATGGAGATTGTGAAGAACTTAGAAGTCTCAATTCCTTTCACGGAATTAATCAATCACGTACCGGCCTATGCAAAGTACATGAAAGATATCCTCACAAAGAAGAAGTCGATCCGGAAACTTGAGACTATCGCCTTCACTAAGGTGAGTAGTGCAATACTTCAAGGGAGTTCACCTCCAAAGTTAAAGGATCCGGGAAGCTTCTCAATACCGTGTACCATTGGCGACACGACGATCAACAAAGCCTTATGTGATCTAGGGGCTAGTGTGAGTGTCATGCCGTACTCGGTGAGTAAAAGGTTGGGAATGGGAGAGCTTAAATGCACCAATATCACACTCCAAATGGCCGATAGATCGACGAAGACACCATTAGGGATATGGGAAGATGTCCCCGTGCGAATTGGGAAGTTTTTCATCCCGGTGGACTTTGTCATTGTTGATATGGAGGAAAATTCCAACATTCCAATCATCCTAGGAAGACCTTTCCTACACACCGCGGGTGCGGTGATTGATGTGAAACATGGAGAGCTCACTCTAGAAGTGGGAGATGAAAGCATAACTTTTAATCTTGACAAGACCATGAGAGCTCCTCGTTTGCATGAGCCATGTTTCATGATTGATCATTATATAGGAAAGATGAAAGGAAGAAATCGGAACTCAATGGAGGAAGAAAGTTGAAGATGCTCCATTCAAAGAGCAAGTGAATTGTGACAAGGAGAGCTTGCAAAGCTCATCAAAATCAACCAAGGAAGAAGAGGATGGCCTCATTGGCCAAGAGAAGAAATTGGGAGAGTTGTCTCCATCTAAGCAAGAGATTTTCAATGATCAACTCAACGAAGTTTGTGGTCTTTGGGACGACGAATTTGAAGGGATCTTTAATCCCTACATTGGGCATGTCATCGATCATGATCAACAACAAGGGGCACGGTCTATTGAGGACCTCTACCATAACAATGAACAAGCTTTTGACTACTTCTTCAAGGTGTTGAGCAACATCAACAACACCTTGAACATGCCCCCTTGACATCTCATCAAGAATGAGAGTTTGGTGGAGTCCTCCCTAAACCACCACTTGTAAATATTTCTAACTCCCTAACTTACATTTCAATTCTTGTATTGCATTTTTGTCATTTTTGGATTTTTATTTACTTTGATCAAAATAATTGTCATGTAAGAGAGAAGTGAGGGAGGGACTAACGATTTCCATTGATGTGTAGTGCTTTACCTTAGTGTGGGGATGGGAATTGCCTAGGCTATTCATGCCTTAGTAGTACCCCCACAATGAAGAACACAAGAAATGAAGAAGAATGGAAGAATAGTAAAGGGAAATGCATTGTGCACGAATGGAATGAATCCGGGTACACAGGACCAGAATCCGAGCGGATTGTACCAAATCCGCCCGTCTCCAACAATCCGAGCGTCCTGACCAAAAGACGCCCGTCCGAGTGAGCTGAAATTGAAAATTTCTTGATGTTGAAGAATCCGAGCGTATTTCGGAAAAACGCCCGTCTCATAGAATCCGTCCGTCTTGTGAAGAAGACGCCGTCTTTTTGCGGTGAAGAAAACAAAGAAATTTCTCTCGGACTAGAATCCGTCCGTCCCGAAGCAAATCCGCCCGTCCCATCATAGAAGAATCCGAGTGGATTCCCCAGAATCCGCCCGTCTTTAGGCGAGCTTTCGAAAATTTTGAAGGCTGCGAGAATCCGCACGGATTGGGCCTAATCCGCACGGATTGCCCCTGCGTTTTCGAAAATTTCGACTTCTTCAAATACCCTCCCACCTTCATTCATTCATTCATTCATTCATAAACACTACCCTAAACATCAAAACCCTCATCCTCTCCATCACAAAAACAAAAACCCTCAACAAAATCCACCAAAATCAAATCAAACCATCCTTCAAACAACAAATCAATCACTCCATCTTCAATAACAATCAAAACCAAGAACAAAATCTTCAACCTTTGAGTCGACTTTTGATTTCATAAAGGCAAAGCCTTTCACCTTCAAATCGATTTGGGCATTCTACAAATTGAAGATTTTTGATTCTTTTCTTGGTTAGTTCATCAAATGGCAAGGACAAAGGGTGCAACAAAGGCAACAAAGGCACCAAAGGCAAAGGCTCTCTCTCAAAGGCAAAAAGCTCTCCAAACAAAGAAAGCTTTGGCAATGGTGGTAGCAACACCAAACTTGGAAGTGCAACAACAACAACAACAACAAACTTCTATGGGAGCATCACCTTCTACTCCGGTAATCGATCAACTCTTGCATTATCCGGAGGTAACTTTTATTTCCGATACCCATAGAAAGACATTTGCCAAGTTTGCTATGAAATCAATTCAATCCACCAAACTCATATGTAAAGATGCTTTGGAGAAATTGGGTGTTCTTGAACAAACAAAAGCCTTTTTCAATGCCATGGGTTTGAATAAATTGTTTGAAACAAAGGAATTGACATACCCCTCCCTTGTCTTGGAATTCTTAAGTTCTTTAAAAGTCACCAAAGTTGAGAATAGGGAAAATCTTGAGTTTCGTCTAGCTAACATTAGTAGACGCATTACCTTTAAGGAATTGGGTGAAATTTTGGGTCTTAGCGATGAATCGAGATACTTTAAGCATTATGGAAAGTATGACCCCGAGCCTCTTTGGGAGGCAATCTCCGGGAAGAAATTTGATGATTTTCATGCTTGTCGTGCTCTTTTGGTCCATCATCCGGGCATAAGAGTATGGCACAAAGTTGTGGGAAATACCATAATTGCTAGGAAAGACACCAATCATTTCACAAGACTTGATTTTATTCTCCTTTAATCGGCTTTGAATATCGGAAGAATCCATACCAAGCCTTTCAATTCTTTGAGGCTATTGGTTGATAGATGGCTCCATGTTGATAGTGGGAAGAAGGGTACAACCGTTATTGTTAATGGCGGCCTAGTCACGGTCCTAGCCAAGCACTTTGATCCTAATTTCAATAAGGATAGCAAATACAAGGCAAAGGAAGGTGGCCATCTTATTGATATGCCTATGATGATTAACAAGTTCAAGTGGGTTGCTCAAAACCCCCTTGACACCAAGTGTGGATGGCTTACTAGTGAGACTCGATCATTCACTTTACCCGCAAAGATTTGTCGTCTAAGTGTCCACCGGACCAACTATGTACTTCCCCTATCTGAAGAAGCCGAGTACATCATTCAACAACAAAAGGGTGATCATGAAACCCCCTCCTCTTCCATTGTTATACCGCCTTACCCCTTTGTGTATGAAGAGTTCAAACCGCAAGGAGTTGAAATTGGGAAAGACTATGTCACTCTTCTTATGCAAGCAATGCACAAGCAAGCTTATGAAGATCGGAAGAATGCATATTTGGCTCAATATCCTCCCCTCTTACATTTAGCTAGGCAAGGACTCCTTGATCCATCTTGTCCTTTGCCTAGTTGGGCGGATAAAGAACCCTTGTTTCCGGGTGCATCTAGGGACGTGGTGGAAGACAATGAGGTTGTTGGAAATGGTGAAGAAATTGATGATAATATTGAGGAAGAAGCAAGTGGAGATGAAGAAAGAGACTGTAACACCCCCATACTCCAAGTGCCTTACCAGGACCACTCAGGTATGAGGATGTCACCATCTCGGTTACCCGAGGCATGATAATCATAAGACAATGAAGAAACATACTTTATTAAATAAGTTTAAGTGATTACATTACAAAACCAACTGTAAGCAAAATACAACTGTCCTCAAACTATAAACCAACTGAAAGGAACTGTTCTAATAAACACAGCGGAAGACTAAAGACTCTGATATGTGATGACTCCATCCCCAACTAGATCCCACGCGTATCCAAGATATACCTCAAGCAAAAGCTCACCACAACCCCGAATGGATCACCACAGTTTTTAAAACATTTAAACGGGGTCAGTACTAATCACACAACTTATATATATATATCAATAATAAGACAAACAGACAGCTGAACTGTCACACACACACACACACCACCAACCAATCCCCATCATCTCAAATCGATCGTCCCTTTGGACCGACCCTGCGAGTGGGGGACCGCAGCCGTTCCCACCTAAGCCCCGCTCATCATACCGAGCGATAACCCTGTCCCATTAATGTGCACATCCCCTTCCGTGGCGGGTTCCACGAAGGGCGAAACTAGGGCGTGAAGTCACTCCCGCAAGTGACCCCACTCAGCCGAGAACGCATCTCGAGAACCATCAACAACAATCACAACCACAAACACAGTACAATCATTATATCAAACAACCAAATACAACACATCACCAATATCCCATTATGGGACTAATACTGAGTAGGAAATCCTACCTGGAAAGCACAACAAGCAGACGGTATCTACAGCTGTATCAAAAAGCCTCTTCTACGAACCCTCCTCCTATCATATAACACATAGAGACTACACATCACATACTACACACAAAACCCCCAATCTCTAAATTAGGGTTTAACCAAACTTAACAAAACACTATAAAAATTATATTAAAAGCTTACCCTCGACGCAAGGAACTTCAACGATACGAATAACGACAAGAACCGACCGTCTGAACTCCGGGAATTGCTAAGAATGCGATTAGGAAGATGAACTGGTTGCTTTCTCTCTTAAACAGGGTTTTAGGTTTTGCAAAAGTGATTTAAAACAATGACGATTATGTTTAAATACCTTAATCGCATAATTAACAAAACCCGAGAAAACTCCCCGTAAAACCGGACACTCGATCGAGTACCCAAGGCACTCGATCGAGTGCCTCCTTACTCGATCGAGTGCCTAAGGCTACTTGATAGAGTACCCCCTTACTATATCGAGTACCTAAGGCTACTTGATAGAGTACCCCCTTACTCTATCGAGTACCTAAGGCTACTTGATAGAGTACCCTACAGTCGAAACTTTTCTAAAACGCAACTTACCCTTACTCGACGAGTAAGGCCTACTCGATAAGTACCCCAAGACTTATAAATACGGAGTATTACGGTCTTCCCTCCTTAAAAAGAACTTCGTCCCCGAAGTTCAACCCATACTCTAAAAACAACCATACTAACTCGACCCAGACACAACAACATAACTAAGAACTCAACAACTCGACCAAACATAAAACATGAACTCTTAACACCCACTCCACCAACTATGTTTACTTCCTTAACATGACTCACGATATCGTATCCACCACATATATATCTCTCACGACACCAACTTCATACATAACCAACCACCATCCACTAACACTGCTAGCTCCATAATATCATCCACTATCAAATCCAAAATCAAGACACTCCTAGACATCAAACGGAATGTTACATTCTACCACCCTTAAAAGGAACTTCGTCCTCGAAGTTTACTCGGACTCATAACATCATCCTTCAATGTCAACACTATATAAAATATTCCCACACTCGAAGCATCACACTACTACAAGCACGGCCATGGCCTTTTATAAGTATTGTCCACAAAACAAATCCCTCCTTTACGCTACGCTAACACTCTACTTCCAATTATATTACCGCATGCACCACCATGAAACTCTCTTTTAATGCATCCTACTCCTCTTAAGACAAATGTTACGTCCTCGTAACTCACTAATACTAAACCCTGAGCTATATTATCTCATTATCCTCATCACCACCATATGTCAAAGATAACTGCCTATAACCTCATTTCTATAATCACGCCTATTTCTCAAGGCTCTCTTACTTCAACAGTTCTCATACTTCAAATCAATCTGCACACCCCTAACCTCTACCATAAGGCTCGTAGCAAAATCACCATACTAACTCTCCATTATCACTGCAAACCAACATACCTCGCTATGTAAAGCACTTATCTTCCAGAAGCATAACTCCCGATCCACACTCGTTACTTATACTCACACTAGATCCTCAAGTTCTTTCCTTCATTACCGCAAAACTCATACATAACTTAATATGACACTAATTCCCCCAACACCCTACACTCACTGTCCCAACAAAAGATTATGAACTACCCGCGCTTTAGGATCATTACAACACATGTTCCACGAATCATTTTCCATTACCATGTCTACTAAAGCCTTATCTAGAACAAGATCAAAATTTGTAACAACCTCTCACAACCGTATCCCATCAATAGAACATCACTATACCATGACAACAACGAAAACATATTCAACTCTATTTCATATCATACTCTACCTCATTCTTAACTTAACCTGGTAAAGAAAATATCAATAAGCAAGACAACTGTCTACATGTTCAACCAAAACTCACAAAGAACAACAGCAAACAAAATAACAATCTATGTATAACTGGTATGCACTTTCGAAAACTCGTATCATAATCATCCCGCCTACTCCACCACAACCGGTGACGGCATCACAACACCGCCACCAACAGCCACACCACAATGCGAAAATACCCGCATCACAATACTAAATACCGTGCCCGGATCACCACCGGAGGCACCACAACCACATCGATAGACATCACAGCTACATACAATTCCATAAATACTGACTCGGAAATAACCTTTCGGACAAGAAAACTTACTCAAATCCACTTTACTCAATCACAACGCAACATATTATATGAATTAAACAGATAAGCATCTCATGAACATCATCTCTACCATTTCACGGTAGAGAGGGGACGACCCTTCTTCTTGTCTAGGCAAGAGGGGGAATTCCGCGATCCTCCAGTGTTTCTAACACCATAGGGAGTCTACTCTTGACAAAAGCATTTAACGATTGAGGACAAAGGTACCCTAGCTTGACACAACTTGGAGGTGATTTATTGGTATCCTTCTAGGCTTAGTAGTTTGAACAAATTGCATCTATGAAGGATTGTGTACCCTTGAATTGCTTCCCTTGTAGATAATTTCCGCCACTTAGATGAGGAAAGTGGCTATTCTTTTTGTAGATGCATCCATTATGTGATTTTATGTGCTTTAATGTTTGGATGTGTCGCCATTTTGGCAAGACCCACCTTGCCTTGCAAGAAGGCATCCTACCTCATGGTTGTCTTGTTGTGAGTTGAAGGGGCGGAGTGAGACCCGCTAATTGTCTCATATCGGCTATTATTATTAGGATAGGTTAGTTTTGGTCCTAGTCTTTGTCACCTCTTTACTCGGGACGAGCAAAGGTTCGGTTTGGGGATATTTGATGTGACCATAATTGGCGCATATTTAGCCCCGAATTACCATTGTTTCCATGCTTTTTAGTGCCTATTTGGGTCATTTCTTATCTTTAGTTCTTTGTTTTGCATATTCTTTGAGATTTTGATCCCTTGGTAGGAAAGGAGTAAGAATCTTGCATTTTCATGGCAAAACGAGGCTAAATTGATTGTATTCAATGACCAAGCATCAAGAAGAGACAAGACTAGAAGGCCTTTGTACATATCATAGTAGAAGAGCAATGTTGAGAAAGGATCCTTGCGTCCCCAAGGAAATCCCCAAGGAATTTATGAAGAAAAGGGAAGAAAAAGAAGAAGAATTGACGACCAACAATCCGAGCGGATTGCGGACAATCCGTCCGTCCGGCCTCAACAATCCGAGCGTCCCTCCTTGGAATCCGCTCGGATTCCCCTTCAACAATCCGAGCGTCCCTCTCCCGAATCCGCTCGGATTGCCCAGCCCAAATCCGGCCGTCCCGACTCTAATCCGCACGGATTTGATGCAGACAAAGACGGATTTCATTCTTCAAGCTACGAAAAGAGAAGCCCTTCTCTCGGAAAATACCGGCTCCTCCTTGCTCAACTTAAAAAGTGTAATTACTAGTTTAGCCCTTAGTTAACCCTAATGCATCCTCCCTAATTTTCACTATAAATACCCCATTAGTCTAATTAGAGGAGCATGTTCTTCTTATCAATAATTAGTGTAGTTAATATCAATCAAATCTCTCTTCAATATTGTAATCAAGTATTAATCAAGTTTTAATCCAAGTTTTAGTTCTTTAATCTCTCTCTTGTTCTTCCATTATTTTGGGTAATTGAAGATTATTTGGGTTATTATTGGGAGATTGACAACCTCTCAATCTAGGATTCAAGTACTTCTATTATTCTTGCTTTATTATTGGAATCATTAGTAGGTATAATCTCTTAATCCCTTTTTAATTATTGTTAATTACTTTCATTTATTCATCATGTTTCATTATGTTAGTATGATTGACAACCTTTCTAGCATGATCAACATGATAATGAGTGAGTAGTCTCTTAGCTAGGGTTTAATGGGTGATTAGGGGAAACCAACATGGGGAATGATTCATGCTTAAATCAATATGCTTTCATATCTTATTTGCTTGCTTGTTTTGATCTTAATACATGCACATGTTATATTTGATGAAATGCTAAGCCTGTGAATCCTTGCATTTACTATCATCTTCTATCTTTTCAATGAGACTTGTAAGACATAACCCAACTCGAGTCTTGTTAGACCATGCATGTGTTGAGTAGGAAAGATTAAGTCGACTTGTAGGTGTTGTACAATCTAATCGATTCGGCTCCGGGACCCAAACTTTCCTAGGATTGTAAGATATAACCCAACTCAATCCATCACAACAATAATTGCTTGCTTATAATTTGAGATCATGTTTGTATGATCATATCCCATGATTCCCCTATGAACCCATGACACCCTAGTGCTTTTAATCAATTGTTTACACCCCTTTTTATTCATCTTGCTTGTTTATTTTCATTGTTATTCTAGTTTAGTAACCTTCTACATCAACCCAATTTGTGACACCCCTAGACACTACTAGTTACAATAGAATTCTCATTTCAATACCCGTCCCTTGGGATCCGACCTTTACTTGCCTCTTTACTAATTGTAGAGTTGTTTGTGAAGTATAAATTGTGTTTTGTATCGACCATTGACCAACGACCACATATACTTAATTGTGAACACGAAATGGCCTCGATCAACAACTACTTAAAATCTTCCTTTTAGCAACACCTGCTCTATCTATTGTTTGTTTGCTTATCAATCAAGGATAGAACGAAGCAGTTAACATAGTTGTTAGCTGCAAATCCCTATTCCCAGTTACAATAAGAAACTCTAATTATACGAGGAACGTTAGAATTTGGGAACACTCGAAAAAAAAAATGTATGGGTTAGTATCGACTGTTTGACTTTTGAGAAAACGCATTCACAATTTCACATAATCATACGCCTAAAATCTTCACTCCTAGTGCAAAATGCCAATAGTCAAACGCCTAAGTAGAATGGATCCCAACTTCCCATTGGATTTCAGTAGAATTATTGCTAGTACCTTCACCTATTGTCTGAGCAAACTAACTGATCAACAAGTTACTCTCAAAACTCGGGATAATTTGATTTTAATAACTTTTCCAGCATTAGTTTTGGTAGTTTTTCGGTGAAAGGTTGTCGGAATATTATAATTGGGTCTATTTGCACATTGACCAAAATATATGGAACTACATTCTAGGGTTATGATGCTACAATTGAAATTTCACTGCTTAGAATGGTAATATATTGCCTTCAGTTAATGCGCGTGTGTACCCAACCTAAGTTTTGCAACTAAGGGTACTGGGGTCATGGCTTCATTTGCTTGTACAACCAATCTATGTTAAATGTTGTTTTTGTATCTATGAATTTGTTCTCATGGCTTGATTTATTGTCAAATAACATCAATATTTCGGTGTACTACAACACTAATGTTTAGGAGAAATGAGTCACTGACTTAACATTGGCTAAGTCATTTAGTTTGCTATGTTTCAAACTGAATTATTACCTGATACTAAATCGATGCGCTCATTTGAAATTTGTAGGTTTCAGATTCTTCGGATGGTCAAGTCGCGCCGGAATAATGAGACGGAATGTTATCTGCTACAACTATCGTGTCGAATTATTTTATCAAGAGATTTTTTGTTCTAGTACTATTTGATAACTTGAGTTTTAATACTCCCTCCCATCCATCTTTTTTTTCCCCTTTGAAGTGGGCACGGAGATTAAGGGTGGGGAGTATAATATTGATAAAGATATGAGTGGGGTTTGGTAATTGGAGAGAGGTATGAATAATTATGATTAAATATTAATAAAGGAGATGAGTGGGGTTTGGTTATTGGAGAGAGGTAGGAATAATTAGAATTAAATATTAATAAAGTATATAGTGGGGTTTGATGAGTGGAAAGAGGTAAGAGTATAATATTAATAAAAACTTTCTCAAAAAAGAAAGAGGAAGAAAACCTGAATAATCCGTTTTAGGAAATAGGGAAGAAAAGAGTGGATAGGAGGGAGTATGTATTTTGGATTAAGTTCAGTCAACACTCTTTCTATTTTGGCATGGTTGAATAATGTAATACTTGAATTGTAGTAGTAACTACTAATTTAATTATATTATGAGTATTTTCTAGTTTTCTTGGTTATTAATTATGAGGTTTTGTTACAATTTAATGACGACCCCTATCGACAATAATGTAAGAACTTTGATTAAATATATGTCGTGATGTATGTATGTGTGAAACAAAATTGATGCATGCAATAATTCGTTATAGAGAAATCAACAGATGACGCTTAAAAGCGTCATGAATATATAATTTTAGCGTCATGATTATACCATAGAGTGACACTTAAAAGCGTAGTTTTTTTTATTATTGACGCATAAAGGCGTCAAAATTGGAGACGCTAAAAAGCGTCAAAAAATACTGACGACAAAATTTTGACTCTTTTAAGAAGCGTCGAGAATATAATTATCGACGCCTTTTTTGCGTCGAGAGTTGGCTTTATAAGCGTCAAAAATGCAAGGGATTTGTTGTAGTGTAAACATCCAACACGCAAGTTTAGCACACAAAACGACATAATAACAAGTAATTTCGACATTTTGTCGAGTAACCTATCACCGTTACCTCAAAATCTCTCTAATCTTCAAATAAACGGTCCACAAAGCTCGAGTCTTCCTCCGGGTCTTCGAATTCTTCACCTAGCAACCATAATACACGAAATTGGCTACCAAAAATGCAACACCTTTAAGACGGGTCGAGATGAAAACTCAACAAACTGGAACTTTCTTACCTAAAAAGTTGAAGGATGGAAAGGGGAAGCTAATGGCGCAAAAATCAAAGGAAACGGTTGAGAAATGGAGGAGAAATCGGAGTTCGAAGGCTTGAATTTTAATGAAGGTGTTGTTCTGTATATTGAGCATTGTTGTTTGTTCGAATAAAAGGAAAGGAGGAGGGAAGTGACTAGTTTATGGGAGTGTGAGAGTGAATAAAAAAAAATGGTTATTTAAATGAGTGTGTGTGAGGGAGAGAATAATAAATAATGAGGGTATATGGTGAGTTGTTGACTTGTGATTGATCCGGACTAAACCTAGTCTTAAAAGTAAATTGTGACGGTCTTTTGCTAGACGGAAATACGTCTTAAATCTACTATAACTTAAGACGGAAATTATTATTATTATTATTATTATTATTATTATTATTATTATTATTATTATTATTATTATTATTATTATTATTATCACTATTATTACTATCTGACTAAATATATTTATTTTTTTATAAGGTAAGTTTTAAAAATATAATATTTATAAAAATCATACTTAAAAATAAAATAAACTAAATAATTTAAAAATATAAATAAAACAATGGAATGGTCAAATAAATTATAAATGTTAAAATGGAAAATTCGTGGGTGTTACACCGTTGACCTCTTCACCATTGATTCCTCTTACTGATGAGGTAATACGGTCGTACGGGACCACTTAAACCACCACTATCGGGAGGCAGCCCAGAGTTTTAATTGTAATAATTTTGTAATTTAGGATTTTAGTCATATTTAATTTCATTTGAATTGTTATCACATTGTGTGTTTCGAGTGGAGTAAGGGAGAGAATTTAACGTATTTGTGAAGTATTTTTGCAGAAAAGACGGAATATTGGCGAAAATTGACGTGTTGAGAAAAGAGACGGAAAATTTTGAGCACTCGATCGAGTCTGCTGGAACTCGATCGAGGAACCCGGATAATAATTATTAAATTGCAAATGTCGAGAGTTGGACTTTTCTTATATTGGATACTCGATCGAGTCTGTGTATACCAGATCGAGTATCACCTCTGAACCGGGTTCCGCTTTTTTTATTCATTCATACTCTACTTTTTTTTCTCAAACTTTTATTGTTCTTTGTTGCTTATTCCGTCACATACTTCCTCATTTTCTCCCTCAATCTTTCCTCTAATTCCTTCATATCATCATCAAATTTCAAATTAATTGTGCTAAGCCAATTTCTTGCATATTAATTAACTCCTTTGTGCTTGTTTGTGTGATTTATTGTTCCAATTTCGTCAAGTAAGTGTCTCAAACTTGTCTTTAATATGGTCCGAAAATTGCTTATTGTTGCTTGTTTCATGTGTTTCTTGCTTTGAATCTTCCATTGCTCATATGTAATTGCTATTTCCTTGCTATTTAACCCATTAATTGATGAATTAAAGGCCTAATTTCGAAAATTTCAGAATTAGGGTTTATAATTTCGGGACCTAATTTAGCACTAAATTAATTGGTATTTGTGTTTATTTGCTTGGAATCTTCATTATTTGTCATATAGTTGCAATTTCCTTGCCATTTACATAGTTTACGTGTGATTTTCGATTCCAAAATCGAATTTTCCGACTCGCTTTGTCTTAAAAACGTGAGCTATTTTGGCATTAAAATTGGTTTGTAATTGTATGAATGTCTCTTGTAGGTATGTCTAACCAAGAAAAAGGCAACAAAAGACGGAGGGAAAGGCGCGCTCCCGTCCGTCAACCGGTAGTTGTTGAGTCTTCCGAAGAGGAAGAGGAAGGTCTTGAACCAATTCCTGAATATCCATTCATTGAGTTTCGGGATAGTGCACAAAGGGAAAAAATTTTGGAGTTGATGGAGCATCGTCGTATGGCTCCTACTAGGTATGTTGACCGCTCAATCTTGCGTACTTACAAGATTGAGACCACTATGGAGGATATGTTCTTTCAGATTGGGTTGACAGGTTTATTTGATCTACATGAGCTTTCTTATCGTCCGTTGACTCTTGAGTTCTTGAGTTCCTTTGTGTATGATAAACTACGACATAAAATTCGGTTTAGGATGTTCAATGCTGACCGTAGTTTATCATTTGATCAGATAGCTGAGTATTTAAATATTGACCCTCATACTAGTGGTGATTTGTTTTCTGCTACGGACTTGTCTGCTATTCTATACTTCCCTCTATTTACTGGTTATGCTGACGCGGATGTTAGTGCTTTGGCTTTGAGTGATGTTCATCATGTTTGTTTGAGGCTGTTTCTGAGGATGATGAGTTTTTGTATGGGAGGAATGACAGGAGCAAGGTTCATTCTATGGAGGTTTTATTACTTGCTAGTTACTTGAACCCTTTTCAGAAGGCCCCGTTCCAATTTAGCCCTCCTGCTCTTATTGTCAGTGCTCTTGAACGCATGACAGGGAAGCATGCAAGTCTGGATTGTGGGGCCATCATTACTCGGTTTGCTCGTAGCTTGCTTAAATTTCAGGGTGAGGCTCCTTATGAGCCAATGCTTGACTATGAGCCCTTAGTAGATGATGACTATTTGCGATATGATGTCTGCTATATCAACATTATTGGTGGTACCAATCAATACTGGAGGGTAAGGGATGATTTGTGGATGAAGCTGCCAAATGATAACGTGCCACCTATTGCTGCTCTTGAAGAGGATGATTATGCTATTCGTCCTCGACCCCATACTTACTTGATCCCAGAGAGTGCTAGTGGCTTTTCCTTCTTCTAGTACTACCACCACCACAGGACGCCGTAGACGAGCACCATCGATTCATCTTCCTGACTCTTTCCAGCCACGGCCTGCTGCTCCATATTTTGCACCTCCTACGCATTATGGTTACCATTTCGATCCTGTTATCGAGAGGGAGGTGAGGATTCACGAGGGGATTAACACTGTCTTGACTAACACGCGGTTGTGGGAGCAGCTGGAGGCTACTAGTCTGTCTGAGGGGCGTCAGTGTGGCGTCAGTACACTGGCACTGCGCCGAGTTACTACTATACTCCTGGGGATAAGAGACGGGTCTTTCATCTTTATGGTGTTTCTCCAGCAGAGTTTTGTTAGTTTAGTCGGGATTATGGTACTCTTGGTCGTCCTTTCTACACTCCTATCCGACCTGATATGCCTTTGGTGGTTTTGGGGTTCAGTTTGGGGCTTCTACTTCTCAGGGAGGTCAGTTTGGTGCTGGGATCTCAGGGTATGGTGGTCAGTTTGGAGCTTCTACTTCTGGGACAACTGGTGGATTTCAAGGTGGTCGTACTAGAGGTCGTGGTCGACGTGGAGCCGTGCTGGCCGTGTTGATGACCCAGGGTTGGACACTTTGGACACTTTGCTGAGGGAGGTTGATGAGTTTGATGAGGTCGTCCATGGTGATGGCAATGATGATGGTGGTGAGCAGTAGTGACAGCTGGTCACTACATCCCCCACTTTGCAGCTGGTTTGGGGGGGCTTCTGCTTTACAACTGGTTATATCCTTCTTTGTATTTTCTTTTATTGTATCATCTTTAGGTTGTTAGTTGTCTCCCTATTCCCTTTGTTAGTAGTGTCCTTTAGGTTGCTAGTGATTTGTTGTGCGATTGCTATGTTGTGGCGTCATAATGAGGACACTGTGACATTTAGGTTTTAGGGAGTATTTATTTATGTTGTGTGATTTATTTCAGTTGTGTGTTTTTAATTATGTTGTGTGTTTGAAAAGAAATCCATACAAATTAAAAAAATTCAAAAATCCAAAAACATGTTTTACTTTGTTTTAGGTCGAGTCTTAGTGAATTGAGTAGCAGTGATGATAATTTGCATTGATTTTGCATTTGAATCCCAATACAGTTATCCATGTACATTGTTTGACCCGTTATTTTTGAAAACAAAGCTCATAACTCAAGTCTTGACCATAATAGTATGCCTTATGCTAAGTAAATTTGACATTATTATGTTGGTAAACCACTTAAATTTATGAGGTCTATAAAGCTTCCTAGGCCAGGAACATCAATAAACTGGTCTCATTGTCAACTAGGCCAGGAACATCAATAAACGACTTAGTCATAGCGACTGCATGTTAAGTGCAGATCTAAAGGATATATAGTACCGACAAGCCATATAGTCATAGATAGTCAGTCCATGTTAGTTAATTGACCCCAAATACCCTAATTGATATTCATTGTGAACCGGAATCCCTAGACTTGTTTTATATATTTGATATCGTCTTAATTTACAATCGTTTAGTTACTACAAACCAAATAAATCAACTTTGTGACCCAATAGTCTAGAATCTACTCATAGGTAATAAGCAGTTTGTCACGTTTCCTTGTGGTTCGACCCCTGACTTGACTATCTGCATTTTTAGTGTCCGTTTGGGATTATTTTGATTAAGGTGATACGATTTTAGCCTTATCACTAGTTGTAGGCCAAGTCGAGCATTAAAAAAACTACACCAACATCATCATTATAATGTGCAAAGTTCATCATACAGACTGTAAATTAAATTACAAATAACATCGTCTTCAGTTAATGTTTACAAAAAATTACTGCCTGGTCTTGGGTTTCAGTGTTTGCTGCTGTTTTCTGGTTGTTGAACTTGCTATATTTGTTGTTTGGTTGGTTATAGTACTACCTATTTTACAATCAAAATTGATGGTTGGTGTCTTAACTGTCCAAAAAATTTATGATACCTACATATATGATAGGTTTACTGTTCATTATAGAATCTACGAGTTCAGTAATATTACCTGCATTCTACATTCTCAACATCAACACTCTCAACATTATGAACATACTAATGCAATCCTTTATCAAATCAACATCTCCTCTAAATACTGTGGTAGTAGTCCCGCTCTTGCTAACATAGTTAATATACTAAATACTAAAATGTTGACTTAATTATGCAATATGTTATCATTTGTTTCAATAATCTATATATTTGCATTAACAGTGATCACAAATTTATTTGCAACACCAATGGTCAAATATTACAAATTAACCAAAGATTATTACTACAAATTATTTACAACTATTAAATGGATAGAGTGTTGTTCAAATTGCATTAGGAGTGTAAACAAATACTTATCTATTATTTACTCTCAAATGTCAACTCATCCTCGACATGTTATCACTTTAGTAGTGTATACCGTCTTTTTGTCACTTACCCTATATTTTTGCCAGTTTACTTATATAAGTCTAAGTTCTACGATTTTGTGTTTATATATGTACCTATTCGATCCGTCTTTCCCTTAAAACGAATGATATCCGTCTTGAGTAGGGATGGTAGTGGGTTGGGTCGGACCCTAATGGGTCGGCTATGGGTCTCATTTTTTCAGACTCAATGGGTATGGGCCGGGTATGGGTCTTAAGAAAAATTTTCGGGTCCGGCTCCGGGTCTAAGTTATGCGACCCATACTCGACCCTTAGACCATTTATTAAAAAAAAAATTAAAATCACAACTTTTCTGAATTCATACCGGCATACCATAGAAACCAAAGCAACTAAAGTCTCTTTCTCTTCCTTCATCCCATAAAGTGATAAAACCCAACCAAACTCTTCTGACAATACCGCCACTCCACCACTGACACAAGGAAACCACCACCACATCACTGATACGTGACTGGCAACCACCTCTCTAATAGGCGGCGACCGACAACCACCATTAACGGCAGCCAGCGACGGTCAGATGGAGACGGCTATCAAGTACGGTATTGATTTTAGGGTTCCGAGTTTGATTTTTTCACATGTATTTGGAGGTAAAATTAATTTAGGTCTTCTTTGTTTTTTTTTTTTTTTTTTTTTGAAATTGTCATCTCATTAATAATCAACTAGGCGTAGGTTACAATGAAGATAACAACTAGACAAAGGAAAATCAAGATTGCTAACGTAAAAAATACATTCAAAATAACTATCTAAAATCGGTAATGGCTGCCGCTCCAAAATCATAAATTTCTTGAATCTATGAATAATCGATGTCTTTGCATCCTTCTTGATGGAGGGAAACAGTGTAGCCGTCTTGATGTATTCATCCACGAAACAAATCTGATAATCTCCCCGTCGATTAAAACTTATTATATTGATAACAATCCCACGAAAAAATGGAAAAACCCCGAAAGAAGGGACGGAACAACAGATCTCACCAAAAGGGAGACTATTATTGAAAATAAGATAGATCTGCATAATATTAGTTGTTTAAGAAAGCTTTTGTGGGGCTTACCATCGATGGATGATCGATGGAAGCCCCCGAATAATAATGGAGGCTAGGTTTTTAGAGAGGGTTTTTTAGAGAGAGAGATTTTTTTTTTTCTCCTTTGTCTTCTTTGTTTTTCTTAATCTCTTTGGTATGTATATTGGATTTGGTAGTGTACAATAGAGATTAATAAACTCATAAAGTTAAAGTAGTATGAATTTTTTTTAATATTATAGACCCCATAATCGTTAATCCGCTTTATTAAAGTGGTGAAAATCGGACCATGGTAGACCTGCAGACCGACCCTTACCCATAGGGTCCGGGTATGGGTCCTCAAATTTTAGACCCTTGCGGGTCTGGGTCGGATACGGGTTTCTTAGGTCCGGGTCCGGGTCTGGGTGGACCTGACCCATTGCCATCCCTAGTCTTGAGAGAGAATTATTATTTTTTCCCAGGGACAAAAGTTAACAACGGATCCTTGGCCTACACACCTAGATGATGAAGAAAGAGTAGTCGTGAAATT
Organism: Silene latifolia; assembly: GCF_048544455.1. Classification (NCBI taxonomy): domain Eukaryota; kingdom Viridiplantae; phylum Streptophyta; class Magnoliopsida; order Caryophyllales; family Caryophyllaceae; genus Silene; species Silene latifolia. The sequence continues at coordinate 86,056,808 of NC_133527.1, read as the reverse complement.
GCTTGCATGTGTTGTAAATCAACCTATGTCAAAAGACAGTGCCCAGCCTAGTCATCTCTTTTATTTTTCTCCCTTTTGCCTTTTATTTCTTTCTTTACACTCATCTTTTTCTTTTATCCAGCACTTCTTTTTACTAGGAGAGGCTTTTAGAAAACATAATAATTTAAGTAAATTTAATGTTAGTCTAATTTCACGTACTATCACCGCTTTATGAGCAGTTCAGTGAGTACTGAACGAAGCCGCAAAAGTTCGGTGGTTGCGTCAGCTACTGCTCGGAATCCAGCTTCACTTGAGGACCGGGATAGACAATTTGTTTCCACGAGATGGGGTTACAAGCAAGATAGACTATGTAACCAGTTGTAGATAAATAGTCACCCTTGTTGCCTACCCAGTGAGCATCGCAAAAGATGGATATTCAATAAGGTGTTCTTGTGAAGGAGGAGTCCATGGTGGATAGTGCCCTTGAGGTAGAGAAAGAGGAATTTCGAGTTTGTCCAATGTTCTTCAGTTGGGTGGTTTAGAAATTGGGGAAGTTGGTTAACTGGTAACGATATGTCGGGGCAGGTCATGGTAAGGTATTGAAGGCTTCCGAGAATTACATGATAATGTTGTCGAAATATACTACAGTAGAACATAAAAAGGTGTAAGGCACCTTGATGAAAGTATAAACAGCTAGGAGTCTGAGATTGAACTGTGAAAACCATAAGCAAGGATAGAGTTGCAAAGTTCGGTTTACCATGCTCGCGGTGTTTATTTAAGACCATAAATGGCTTTTGCTCAATTTACAGAGATGATTGGGTTTGTAGCTGGTGGTTGGGTCATGTATGCAGTGTCGGTTAATGTGCCTTATAACAAGGTGGCTCACGGCTAAATCACTACATTGAGAGGATGATGGGAATTGTGGTTGGTTTAATAACACAACTAAATCACTACAAGTGTCTAGACTAGTCAAAGCAGACTTGTTGATGAAAGCCTTTCACAACTAGATTTAAGTTTTACATCTCTTTAGTTGTAACAGAACTGTATCTTTTTACTCTGATAAATTAATTAGATTAGACTCTAGTTTTGTCCTTGTTAATTTTCAGGGGGTTGTCAAACTCAATATTTTTGAGAATTTGAATATTATGAAAACCAACTAAAACCGATCCAACAAACAGCAGAATCTACTACTATCCAGAAACATTATCAAAAATAAGACATGACTAAACATGACTTGCTTTCTCTTGATAACTTCATAATGCAAAAAACATTATTCAACTTAAATAGAGATGACTAAACATGACTTGCTTGCAAATGCTATTTCATTACAAGTATTTAAAAAATTGAACTTTGATATATATGTGACCAACAGTAATATGTAAAGAGATTATTACAAGTATTTATAAGCTCAAAAATGACACTAACTTTAATCATATTTTTACCTGGAATGAATTCCTAGTACTAGCGAAGTTTTCTGATGGGCAATGCACGGCCGAAGAGTTTTTCCACCTCGCCCGCCTCCATTTTCAACTCATTCAATACTTCCATCTCCTCCTTGCTTAAATCTCTTAGGAATTTTTCCTCATCTTTCTGTAGTTCTCTAAACCCTTCTACCAGTCTCTGTAATAGTGTCATTTCAGTCTCTTTGACCTTCTCCACCTCTCCTTCCAACAGCTCGACTTCACTTAAAATTGTCTTCTCTCCTTCTTCCACCTTCTTCTCAAGCCTCTCGACAAGCGGAGGCTCAGGACCACAGGTATTATCTGTGCGAATGAAGGTTTTCAAGTCTCGTCCAACACTCTGAGCTGCTTTCTCAAGCTCAGGCAAAATGGATTCCGGCAAAGTTGGACTTCTTGTATATATAACCGCCCCACCATAGCCATCCCATGCATCGTTTCTTCCTCGGTAGTAAACAAATATGTAATCATCAGGTTGATTTTCTATCTTGGACGATAAGATGTACCTATATGAGGAATGACGCTTCAGTTGTGACAGTAAAATGATCACTCTATGCATGTATGTGTTGGCTTAGTTGGTGAAAACATGAATTAATAATTCACGGCCTCATGGGTCTCAGTTTCAAATACTTAAGACAGTAAGTTGACTTGAGATTATGCCATAAGAAGTCGTAGTCTATCTCTCCGACAAAAAGGCCGTCTAAAAGGTTCACGTGGTTTGCACATTATCACATATTCCCTAGGGTAGGGGTGTACCCGAGTCACGAAGAATGAAAATAGGGAACAATTTGGAAAAATATGAAGTTCGAATCAATTCATCATATTTTTTTTTTTTTTGCTCTTTTCAAATTAATTCAAAAAATAACAATTAATTAAATGAATTATTATAACATACTAAAACTAAATTAAAATAATCAACGAGCTTTCATGTCTGATCCATAATGAGCTCGGGTTTGAGCTGGACTGAATCAATTTTTGAGGACTCGCCAAGCGGGTTTACCTCATTTCACCCTAAGAAGGGGATTACTGATTGCGTAACAAATGTAACAGATGAGGGTTCCACTTTTAGTTACAAAATGATCAACAATGGTTAAAAGGGTCACTTTCTACATTTGGTTTACTCTGTTACATGTGACTATACAATATGTAAAAAGTAAGCTATATGATTAAAACAATGAGTGGGTATCCTCAGGAGTATTTGTTTCATAAATCATATATGATCCTTAGTTGAAATCCTAATGACAATTGACAAGAAAAATATGCAGTGCACTTAAAAGCGGAAAAGCAGTAGAAGAATACCAGTCATCTTGGTAATGAAGATATTCATTATCATGATTGTACAGTATCCCAGGTTGGGTTTGGTCTTGAACGAATCTTTGCACTGCTGATCGAGTAAAAAATCCACCATCTGGTGTTTTTATTCGCCAACCTAAGTTCGCCACGAGCCTGCCATCTTCGACATGGAACTCATGTAACTGACAATCAAAGGTGTCAAATGTTGGATTCAGACCACTACTTATATACCACTTCCCACTGAAATCTGCAATGTTGAATCTCTTCACAAGGACAGCAGGATCAGGAATAGGGAATTCTCCAACATCAGACTTCTGAGGCACACATTTCTTTCGGGAAACAGCACACTCGTTGAACTCGTCAACAACTTTGTTTTCAAATAAGTCCCCACATTTGATCTGGCAAGGGATATATCAAAGAAATATTAGTTGTTCTGTGGATTATTTATTGAAACATGAAAGGGTTAAACTTTAAATACTCGTTATTCTTTGGTTCTACATAATGATGACATAAAACAAAACATATAGCTCATTAATTTGACTGAGTTTTTTTTTTTAAAAAAGAAAAATTATTGTGAAGCAGTAATCGAAACAATCTAGAAGGAATTATATCATTATTTTTAGGGAACTAGAAGGAATTATCATTATGTGGCATCCGGAAATAGCCTATATTTATTCTTAACAAAAGGGCAAGGCTGCTTCCGTTCTACCCCCTTACCTCGCCATTTGCGGAAACTCTTATACCTTGTTTAGATTGTTTGATTTGCAGGGAAAGGGAGAGAGGAGATGGAGTAATACAACATCCCTTGTTTGGATAGCAAAGAGGGTATGAGGAAATGGAGGGACCCATTTTTTCTCCTTGAAGACTGCTAAAGAAGCCTCCAATATAGAAGAGATTGTTATCCAAACGCACCCTTAAGGCACTCAGTAATAATGTTGATGAAAGGGTTCAATATTGTGCAATTGACGGTGATAGAAGCTTACCTGACATTCTGTTTCATCCGGCCTATCATTGCAGGTCTGGAGACACGCAACATTTGCTGCACATGATGGATTTGCAATGCATTTGGCAAGTTCCACTCTGTTCACATACTAGGTCAAGTAAGGTGACAAATTGAGGTTATATGTAGAATCAAAATGATCAACGATGAGAAAATTTATAATCTATTGGTGTAACTAAATGATAACATAAACTCTTCTGAATTTAAGAGAACCAATGCCATGGTAAACATATGCACCATCTTAAGGTAATCATGCATCCCTAGCAAAAATAGGATCTGTATGCAGGTTGTTAGTGTTGTGAAAGGTTTTTCTTTGCGTCATTATGAGGCACATAAGCCAATACATCAAAGAGAGCGCTAAACAAACCTTGTACAAAAGGGGTGGAGTCAGGAGTCAGAAAGTGGGTAGCAAAATTTTTGTACAACTTAAACATCGTTCCAATGAAGGGGAAGGGTATCCACACTTGAGGTTTAGTGTATCCAATAACTCAATCATTATCATAAGTACATGATATGACCTTAACTGGCCAAAATTTGTTTGTCTCATAATATTTCATTATCTGAGGTAGCATTTGACGCTATCCCTGGCAACATAGTAGCTCCATCCATGTCTACGGAACCTAGTACCTCTATTTTAACGCTCACCCAAGACTTCCTAGCTACTTTGTACACCAGTGATATAACGTGTGAAATGTGTTATCCAATAAATAATCCAACCAGAGAGATTTGACTTGACTCCACAAACTCCATGATAGAAATGCAAACACTTTCTTGCGCCATAATCAAATTAGGTCAAAGATAACAAAACCAAAATTTCACAAACAAGGGAGGAGATTCTATACGTTACCTGCACTCCTTCAGTAAACAGGTACATGTTTTAAGAGCATCGACAGCTTGTGCAGACGACATAACAAAAAATGTGCACGCCACTGCAGCTGACACATTTACCAACTGCATCCTCAATGTACTCCACTTCTGGCATAGTTTTAGCAAGGCAATGTTAAAGACAGTTCATCAGTAAGCATAACAAACCACCAGGGGAGACTGGAAAAAGTTAAGTAGTTGTGCGTTTTGCCCATTTGATGTGCTTAAAAGATTTTAAATTTTAAATTTTTGTATAATAATTCGTACTCCGTAGTATCTTATAACATTTTCAATGGTTTTGGTAAACAATATTGCTTGGGTGAGTCACTGCTAAGTGGTAACAAATCATAAATCATGTAAAGTACCTTAGGAATGATAGCATCGGCAATAATCTTCAAGGAATTAACTTGGGTATTGCATGAAATAATTCGAGATGGTTTTGACTTGCACCGATGCAGATTTTCAGATTTTGCAATGAGCTTACTAAATACAAATTGTTTTCTGCCATTAAATCTCACTTTTATTCTACCAACATCTTGGAACCGTAAAGGGTTCCTCCCTTCTTGCACCCATTTCTTGAAATTCAGTTGCGGAAGTCCAATATTTTCATCGTAGGATACCAAAATGGATCGCGCAACCAATGCCATGACTATAATTTAGTTCACATGGACCAAAGCCAGCAACGCCAAGTTTCTTAGCAAAACCCTCACTGCCAGAAATGTCAAATAGTAATAATTTAATCACCGAATTAAATGCCGCCATGGATCAGTTGTATGCAACTTTATTCGCCAAGTAATTAGTAGCGAAACGTTATAAGAATGAGCTATTGACCTTATAACAACAATAAAAACAAGACGATCACCAAATACAAAATCCACCAGCTTGGGTCAGACTTAAGAATCTCCCGTTGAAATTCTGGGGTCAAAGTTTGCATAAAATAGCACAGCTCATAAGGCCTGTATTGAAGACTGATGAAGCAACAGACAATAAGACAAGGCTAGGGTATGCCAGATTGCTTCTTGAGCTCAAGGTAGGACAAAATCTCCCTAATACTCTAGCCTTCTTGGATGAAAAAGGTGACAGGATTGATATAGAGGTAGAGTATGAGTGGAAGCCTGTGCTATGCACTAGTTGTAAGAGATTGGGGCATGTGAAGGAGGACTGTAGGAGCAGTAAGGAGGCTACCAAACTAATGATAAAGAAGAAAGAATGGAGACCAAAGCTAAGACAGCATGAACCTAAGCCTGTCATACAAGAGCAGGCTATCGCTATAGTTCAGCCTTCAACTGAGAATACTGAACAGACTCAGGGAACTGAGAAGGAACAAGCACATGATAAGCAGGACTTGTCTCATGACTCTCATCCTAAAAAAACAACTTATTTGAATATTTTAACTGGCTCACCAGACAAGGAGAGTGCAGGAGTAAAAGGAGACCCTATTCTACAACCTATATCATGATGAATATAGGTTTTTGGAATGTTCGGGGTATGAATAAAGTGAAGAAGCAACAGGAGATAAATAAATTTCTTCTTCAGAATAAGGTAGGACTGTTTGGACTCTTAGAGACTAAAATAAAACCTCAGAATCAGAATAAAGTTAGTCATAATATTTTTAGTCAGTGGAGTATTACTACTAATGCTCATAAACATCATAAGGAAGAGTTTGGTTGGTATGGGATCATCTAAAATGTGAAGTGCAGCCAATTTTCTATTCAGATCAATTGATTCATAGTAAGGTCAAGGAAAATGCTACAGGTCAGAGCTACTTTGTCACAATGGTGTATGCTTTTAATAGTATACAGAAAAGAGAGGCTTTATGGACTGATCTTAAGAGGATTGCAGGGGGGATTAATGGACCCTGGATGGTGGGGGGTGACTTCAACTGTGTGTTGACACCAGAGGAAAGATTGGGGGGAGGTTTTGTGCTGGCTGAAGCTCTTCCTTTCCAAGATTGCATAGATGCTTGTGCTTTAGTGGACAGTCCCTCTATGGGGGCTTACTTCACTTGGAATAACAAACGACAACCTGAAGATCGAGTGTTTAGTAGGCTTGATCGATGTTTAGTAAATCAGGAGTGGATGCACATAAAGAATGATTTCAAAGCTCATTTTTTGCCTGAAGGACTTTTTGATCACTGTCCACGCCTCATTTTGAATGAGGGACCTCCTCACAGTAGGAAACGAGGGTTCAAATATTTTAATATGTGGAGCAAGGCTCCTAACTTTGAAGAGGTTGTCACTCAGGGATGGGAACAGGTCATTGAAGGGACTAAGATGTACAGAGTTGCTAAAAAATTGCAAGGGTTAAAACAGGGGCTGAAAAGTTTATATAGAGCCATTTTTCTGATATTGAAAGAAGCACTGAAATAGCAGATATCAGACTTATGTCAATCCAGAAGGAGTTAGCCCTCAATCCTGCGGATGTCACCCTCAGTACTCAGGAAAAGGAGTCTCAAGAGAATTATAAGCATCTTCAGGAAGCCTGTACAGAATTTCTACAGCAAAAAGCCAAAACACAGTGGATGTCAGCAGGTGACTGCAATACAGCTTTTTTTCATGGCTCCTTAAAAGCAAGAAGAGCCAGGAATGCTGTGAATCAGATCAAAGATGCCAATGGAAAGATGCACAGTGAAGATCAGGCCATTCAACAGGCATTCTTGGCTTATTATCAAGGTCTGTTAGGGGCCAGCACAGCAACCACCAAGGTTAGTAAAAGGATCATAGCTCAAGGTACAGTCTGCTCCTCAGAACACTGTCAGATTTTAGATTTTAGAGCAAGCTGTTACCCCTGAAGAAATAAAACAGGCTATTTTCAGCATTCCTAATGATAAGTCACCAGGGCCAGATGGCTATTCCAGCAAATTCTTCAAGGACTCATGGCATATTGTAGGGGAGGAGATCATAGAGGCTATTACTGACTTCTTTTCAACAGGTCAATTACTGAAACAGATCAATACTACTACTGTTACACTAATCCCTAAGGTTGATAGACATACATCAGTGCTCCAATTCAGACCAATAGCCTGTTGTAATGTGATCTATAAAGGCATTTCAAAAATTCTTTGCAATAGACTGTCTTCTGTCCTACCTGATATCATATGACCAGTGCAAGGGGGGTTTATAAAAGGACAAAGCATCATTGAAAACATACTCATCTGTCAGGATCTCATCAGGCTTTATAATAGAAGAAGTGTCTCCCCAAGATGCCTCTTTAAACTAGATCTTCAGAAAGCTTATGATACAGTGGAGTGGGAGTTTTTAGACCAAATGCTTACACATCTTCAGCTACCTGATCATTTTAGGAAAATGCTGATGCAATGCGTGACTACAGCCACACATTCACTCAGTCTCAATGGGGAAAACTTTGGATTTTTTCCAGGAAATAGAGGGCTCAGGCAAGGAGATCCCTTATCTCCATTACTGTTCAGAGTTTGCATGGAGTACCTTACAAGACTTCTGATATACACTACCAGCAACATGGATTTTAAATATCTCCCCTTATGTAAACCAATGAAGTTGTCATGCCTTATGTTTGCGGATGACTTGCTTCTTTTTAGTAAAGGGGATGTCAAGTCAATGATGGTGCTTCTTAGAACTTTTTCTACTTTCTCAGAGGCATCATGGTTGAAACTGAGTAAAGGGAAATCAAATGTTTATTTCAATGGAGTGGCTAAAACACTGAAGGAAGAAATCATACACATATCAGGCTGCACTGAAGGAGCTTTACCCTTCAGATATTTGGGAATCCCTATTAAGGCCTCTAAACTCACAGTGCTGGAATGCCAACCCCTGGTGAATAAGGTAGTAGAGAGAATCAGAAGATTAGGAGCTAAGAAGCTCTCCTATGCAGGGAGACTCATACTTGTTAAGAGTGTCCTAGCCACATTGCATAGCTACTGGGCCTCAATTTTTATTATACCTACTGCTATTATGAATCAGATAGACTCCATATGCAGGAACTATTTATGGGATGGAGCAGTGGACTATCATAGAGCACCCTTGGTAGCATGGAACAAGATCTGTAAACCCTACAGAGAAGGGGGGTTAAATCTTACTCAGAATGGAGCATGGAACAAGGCTACTATAGGCAAATTGGCCTGGTTGGCCAGCAGCAACTCAACAAAGCTATGGGTTCAATGGGTACATCATGTGTACTTAAAAACGACTAGTTGGGAGAATTATACACCTACCAATGATACAAGCTGGAGTTGGAGGAAAATATGTCAGGCTAGAGACTTATTGAAGCCAGGCTATGATGCAAATGAGTGGAGTATGCAGGGTCCTGATAGCTATGGCACAGCAAAAGGTTACCAATGGATTAGGGAGAAAGGAGAAGAAGTTGACTGGCATAGGTTGGTGTGGAATCACTGGAGCATACCTAAGCATAAGATCATTGGCTGGATGTATCAACACCAGGCTATGAACACCAAGGAGAAATTGTTCAGATATAAGATTGCTGAAGATGATAAGTGCTGTATCTGTGCAGCAGAAACAGAATCAATTCAGCATCTCTTTTGCAGGTGTGAATACAGCAGGAGGATCCTCGCAGCAGTGGCCAGGGAATTCCATTTTCCTGCTAATTCTGATTTACGAAATGACTGGAGGAAAAAACTCAGAGGGACCAAGATGCAAAGAGCAATAAAAAATGGGGCTATCAATGCTGTCATATATCATATTTGGAATCAAAGAAATAGTAGCAGGCTGCAAAACCAGATAATAAGACCAGATAAACTAGGAGCAAGTATATGTAGAGAATTGAGCATGTATTACAGTTCCAAAAACGACCAGAGATTTAGTGATAAGGACAAGCATTACATTAATAGCCTTCTGAGGCCATCTATGTAAATGATACTATGATGTAACTATTTTCTTTTATAATATACTTACCCTTTACCAAAAAAAAAAAAAAAAATACAAAATCCACCATGGAAACAAAAGTTAGCAGGTATTAGGATTAGTTATACACACCTTCATTCCTAAACTAAGTAGCAAAACACTACTCCCTATTGAAAACATATGGAATTGGCTTGAACGAAGGGAATGTAACAGGGACATTATGAATAAATTGAACAAATAAGAATCAGTTTACAGTAACACACGAAATAGTGATAAGGAATTACAATTAAAAAAAAAAAATAGGGAGGGGAGAGGACCTTGAGGAGGTTGAGAAGGGTAAGATGGAGGGAGGGAGAAAATGGCGGGCAACGTGGTGATTCGATAGTCAGGGAAGTTGATTTATTTAAGTGTTTGTGATTCAACATATCGGATAAGTGATTATCCCTATCCCCTTCTTGTTTTTTTTTTGCTTTGGATTATCTTCTCCATTTTGTTGGACTAGAACATTACAGCAAGTCTTGTTATAAACGGATATATCCGTCTATAGCAAGAGATAGGTCAAATATCCTTAAAGTGGTGATACTTTTTTGCCCCACCACGCTAGTTGTTGTTTGCCTTATGCGTAATATGGTATGTTACTTGGTCCGTCTTTAGTTATAGACGGATAGTTATCGTCTATAATGAGATTTTGTGAGAACATTAACATCTTTTTAACAACTTTGTTTTTTTCTCATTTGATTTTATTTTCAACAACATTAATCAAATGGGGCAGGTATGGATACGAGTTTTCTTGGTGGATACTGGATACGGTATGGATGTTGGGGAGCCTATATCTGATAAGTAGAATTTTAGTCGCGTTTTACCCCTCATTTACACCTTACTCAGACTCGATTTTGCGTGCTTAAATGATTAAATAGCTCATTTTATTAACTAATTTATAATAATAAGTATAGATCTCACGCAAATGCGCGGTTTTTTAGATAGGAATATTAAAGAAAATAGCAATTATACAACTGATATTTAACTCATTTTGAAATTTAATTGTAAAATTTTTGTTATTAATGTTTTGTATTAATCGGTGGAAAATGGAAAGTTTATTATAATTCAGTTGTAGATATAATTTAATGAAAACCCAATTACAGATATGATATAATAAATATCGAACTACAGATATGATATAATGAGAGTCTATTTATAGCCAAATTCGTTTAAGCGGGAAAATTTGGGAGATCTCTTTTTTTCGAGCGTCTTTTTGCATTCAAATCCTACTTCTATAACAATATACTATATTGTATGTGTACCAAAAAAAAAACTATATATATTGTATGCAAATACTACTTATATAGCAACGCGTTAAAAGTATAAGAATTTAGCGATGTTTAAGACGAGCATTAATTATGCGTGGGATACATACGTACTCAATGTCAACTGAACATAGGTGATACGTACAATTTATATAGACTTTTTAGCCTCTTATTGCACGCATTTCTATGCCATTTACATTGCTTTGTATTGCAAAATGCCCCGAATTGGCTACTTTGGTTTGTTTTGTCTTAATTGCATAAATGGACCTAAAAGTAGTGGAATCGTGCCTTATTCGTCCCACTTTGCATGCATTACAAGGAGACGGAGATTTAGAGCAGAAGTCGTACCTCGGGAAGCGTGAAGGGAGGTCCTTGGAAGGCTAACCAGACGAGTTTGATGCTGCTCTCAGTGGAAAGTGCTCGATCGAGAGCTTTGGATGGTCGATCGAGTAATTTGGCAGATGCAGGAGTTCGATCGAGTGGTTCCTGAATTCGATCGAAGATGGTTATTATGGGAGTGTTCGATCGAGAGCTACTTTTGCTCGATCGAACAGTTTTGCTGGAGAAGTACTCGATCGAGGGGAATAAAAAGCCTCGATCGAGTGATTAGCTAGATTACACGGGTTAACTAATCCGTGTTTAGGTTTACTTTTGTTAATTTTTATTTCCCTATATAAGGAAGTCGCCATTAGGTCATAAGTATGTTTTTAACAACTCATACTTTACTCTTAATCTCTGAACTTTTGCTCTTAATTAATGCTGCTACTTAATCTTGTAACCCTTCTCTTCCCTTAATCTTAATCCTTTCTATTCTTAATCATTGTTCTCTTATTTATTGTTCTTGTTTAATTGTTTATGTTGCATCTCTATTATCTTTCTATCATGTCTACCCTTAATATATTCATGATTGTTGTTATTGTTATTGATTTCAAAAGCATGAGTAGCTAAACCCTTCTACGTTAGGATTAGGGGAGCCATGGTAGTAAAGTGACGATGTTGTGAATAGGCTAGATGATTTATTTGTGAGAATCTGCGACCATAGCAATATAACTATAACATGTTTAGTTGAGTGCACGCTTCTAAATAACTTTAATTTGGTTAATTTTGTTCCTGGATCGGAAGATTGAAATGAACAGACCTGCTATGAACAGTAGATTACTCTAATGAGGACGGAAGTTAAGTTAGTGGAAATCTAGGGTGGATAGCGGACCGGAAGGACCTTTCCTTTGCCCTTCTCACAGTAGATTGTCTAGACTATTTATGACCAAGTCGATGATCTGCCATGGTGAACCGAAATCCTGACATACCTCTTTTATCTGATCTCATATCTTTTATTTTCTCACTTATTGCTCTTAGCTTTACTTCTCTTGACCTTTACCTTCAGTAGTTTTAGAAAACAAATTAAAACCCCCAATTGTGACTAGATAGACGGACTTACAGATAGATATCTTGCCTCCATGTGGAGATCGACCCTACTTATCGCTATCTTCTGTTAGTTATACTTAGGTATTTATTTTTGGTACATAACGACCGTATCAAATTTTGGCGTCGTTGCCGGGGAGGCAATAGCTTATTTATCTGTTCTTTGTTTCGTTTATCTCTCTCGGTCTCAGGGAATTTTTATTCCTTGAGACAGTTCTCACTTATTTTCTCCAGAGCTGTTTATGCCCAGGTCTAACAAGTCAGAGTTAGTTCCAGTTGATCCTGAGCCAGAAAGGACCTTTCGCATTAGACAAAGACTGCAGAGGAAAATTCAAAGGAAGCATTGAATACTTTTGAACCAGAGCTAGAACACTTTCTTTTTGCAGAAGACCCGTCTTGTGAAGAAGACAGATCTATTTCTGCCGTAAATCAAGTGAAAATGCCTAATATCACGAGTCACTCAGAGCCCACAGCTGCCTCAATCCCTAAAGGTTTCAAGCTTGCGACCGAGGATGGCAATACTTTCGACATCCGACCATCATATATCAACCTGGTCGAACGGAACTTGTTCCGAGGCGTGGCGGGTGAAGATCCGCGTAAACATATGGAGGTTTTCACTGATTACTTCTCTACCATTCCCGCCACTAAGGGAGTGACCCAGGATAATTTCTTTGACCGATGGAGCCCGTGAATGGCTCACTGATCTTGATCGAACTGCAGGCGGTATTACTGACTGGGAGAGTTTGGCCCTTGCTTTTTATAAAAGGTATTTTCCTCCATAACGAACTAATCAGCTGAGAGGGAAATTACAAGTTTCAAGCAGACACCAGATGAGAACTTGTATGAAGCTTGGTGCCGTTTCAAGAAGTTGGTGAGGTCTCTTCCTCACCATGGTTTTGATCAGTGGTTCTTATGCAGCCAGTTCTATAATGGGTTGTATGATGACCACCGTGCTATCTTGGACGCCTCATCTAATGGGCGATTTCAGAAGAACAATGATGATGACAAGGGATGGGGTATTATAGAAGAAATGGCTACCCATTGTGCTGAGTATGGGAACCCGAGAGGAGGTATTCGTACTGTTTCTTCAGTAGATAGTGCAGTTGTGGCTCAGCTGGAAGCCATGAATGCCCGTTTTGACAAGCTAGAGTTGCAAAGTGCTGGTGACCAACAAACGGTTCACTTGTTGACTAGACAAGAAGCCGTTACTTGTGCGAAGAGTGGGAGTAACGACAGTCACACTACTGTAGACTGTCTAACTGAGAAGGAGCAAGTTCTTGCCTTTCAGCAATATAGGCAAGGAGGTTCCTATTATAATAACCAGAGTGGAGTCCATCCCAATTTGAGATGGACTAGTCAGAATGTGTTGAATCCTACCTTTCCTCCGCAGCAGCAACAAGCTTACATCCCTCCTCACAAAGCTCAATAAGGCTTTCAAAAGCCTCCATCCTTTCCACCGCCGCAACAAGGTACTTCCTCAAGTCGTGTTAGTGAGATGATCGAGTTGAAGTCGATGATCCAATCATTGACTATACAACTGCAGAAGAGTGACTAACAGAAAGATGCGTCGATAAAGTCACTTGAGTCTCAAATTGCTCAACTCACGGCTAACCAATCTTCAAGGAAGCCGAGTCATTTACCGTCTCAACCCGAGAACAATCAACATGAGACGATTAATCTGATAAATTTGTGAAGCGGTCTTTCCTATGAAGGACCCAAAATGTCAACTGATGAGGACATATCCGACCCGGAGAGTACTGTAGCAGGCCATGAACAGTCGTCATTGAACGAAACTGAAAGATCATAGAGCCATATTAGACTCTCTAATAAAATTAATTTATTTCATAAATTGTTATTTAGGTGATCTATGTAACATGCATGCTAATATGAAAGCATAAAAAGAAAGTATAAGGAAAAACAATTTCCTTACATTGAATTTGTGGTAAAAGGGCACAAGCTAGTTCACCTTACTAGCTTGTTCTTGAGCTTAAACCAAATGGAAGATCCTCCTTACAAATCTTCAATAAGAAGATATCCTTCTTGTTGCACCCAAGAACTAACCCAATAATAATAACAAGTATTGACTAGTAACTTGTTAATTTTATACTCTTGATAATATTTTAATTTTACTAACTTTCTTAGTAAATATTAATGTATGTATACTAACAACTTAGTAGTGATTAATTATTATTATTTTAGAGAGATGGAGAAAAATTGTTACATGCAAGAATGTAGAGTGTAGAAGTGAGGTAGTGTAAAATGTGAACAATAGATGGAGTATATAGGAAGGGAAGTGGCGGGTGGAGGTGGAGTGAGGGAGTGGAGAAATTTTGTCTTATGTTTTTATCTTACATCACATGCAAAATCCTACATAAGATAGATTATGGTAGTATACAAAATAAGGTGAAATGATTATGTGAGTAATCATCCACTACTCTTATTTTACACGGTCCAATTGACCATTTACGGGTCCATGTTGGTTCTTATATTTGTCGCACAAATCCGTGTAATTTTTATTTTAAAGATCGTATCATGTTTAAATACTTACATAATTAATTCGTCCAATTCACTCCGTAAATATACGTGTACCACTACACATATTATTTACGTACTAATATTAATCACATTAATCAATTAGTACAATTTTAGTAAATTAATAGTTAATTAACTAAAACCCGTTTCCCAAAACTTATTATTTAATTATCGCATAATTAAATAATAAGTGCCGCTCCTCGAGTTCGCAACTCGAAATCTCTCTAAAAATAATCGACTAACTTTTTAGTCTACAAATCTAGGGACTAAATAAATTGTATCTCATACAATTAATTAGTTGTCTATTGGGGTTCGTTCCTTTAGGTGTGACCGAAAGGGGTCAATTGATCACCGCCGTCTCACGACAATAACGTCAAACTCTAGTTAGCCAACCGTTATCGATTTACGTTAATCAACTGACGAGGATCAAATAATTAAATATCTGATGATATTCCATTAATGAGATTTATTATGTTAACGCACTATTGTGGAGGACACTAACTCCAACAATCTCCCACTTTTCCGATACAAGGTGTGCGCTACCAATTCTCTTGTCCATTTTAATCTCCCACTCAATGCAAGGTGTCTTTCAGGTCGCACTTGCACATGAACACACCGCGAGTGGTTTTCTCGATCGGGAGTGTGACTACCTGACCGGAAAAATCTCTCACAGATTACTTCCGAGCGTGGCCACGCATTTGTAGTCATTAACTCCTCGAGTGGCCTAGAGATATAGTTACCCAACGTGGGTGGACAATTCTTGTATGCCCTATCTATTCTATTGCACAATATAGCTCACCATGACCTACTAAATGCCCTTTTGGCCTCCTTTCACGGCACGACCTAGGACAAAAACCGAAGTCACTCGGAAACTGCACCTGCTCAGATAATAGTCTCCAGTCAAAAGAATTGACTCATTAGAACATCTTAGAGATCCCCGCCACGACCAGGCGTCTATAATAGAACTTAGGGACTCTCTAAATGGTCACTGTCCGGCAAAGTGTCACACACTCTGCCTATGTAATCGACCAATCATCACGTATGACCTTATGGTGTTGAACAACCATTAATCGACTTACAATCTAGTCACTCCGAGACGTCACCTCATTAAGTGACTAGGGACAAAATACAATGTTCATCTTATTCACTTGAATAGTGTTCAATATTGTCTCCACAACTTATTCAGATAAATAAGGTATTAAAATTTAGTCACACTAAATAAAAGATTCATAAAAGAATGAATACGAAAACAATGATTGTGATTATCATATATATAATAAAAGATACACTATCCAATTATTACATATCCATAATATAAAGAAAATCTGGTACTCGTCTCAATCCCATAGCGACGACATGACCATCATGCTTAGCCTTTGATAAAGGCTTGGTTAAAGGATCAGCAATATTATCATCTGTCCCAACCTTACAAATGTCAATTTCCTTCCTTTCCACATAATCTTTAATTACATGGTATTTCCTTTCAATGTGTCTAGATTTGTTACTAGACTTAGGCTCTTTGGCTTGAAAAATAGCTCCAATGTTATCACAAAATAGAGTGATAGGATCTTTGGCGGAATGGACTACACCTAGCCCCTCCATGAATTGCCTAATCCAAGCGACTTCCTTCGTGACCTCAAACGGCCGCAAGGTACTCGGACCCCTCTGTTGTAGAATCCGCAGTAACACTTTGCTTGAAGCTCTTCCAGCAAACAACTCCTCCATTTAGCATAAAAACATAGCCGGATTGGGATTTCATGTCATCCCGATCGGTTTGGAAACTTGCGTCCGTGTAACCTCTTACACGCAACTCAGTTTCTCCTCCAAACACTAAGAACGAATCCTTAGTCCTTCTCAAGTACTTAAGGATGTTCTTTATGGCTATCCAGTGACTCTCACCAGGCTTGGCTTGATACCGACTTATCATGCTCAAGGCATACGCAACGTCGGGACGAGTGCAAATCATAGCATACATGATAGACCCAACATCGGAAGCATAAGGGACGGTCTTCATGTGTTCAATTTCCTTAGGGGTGGAGGGAGACTATGACTTGCTCAAAGTAATCCCTTGGCCCATAGGTAGAAATCCTCTCTTAGAGTCTTTCATATTAAACCGGTCAAGAACTTTGTCAATATAAGCTTCTTGACTCAATGCTAGAATCCTCTTGGACCTATCCCTATAGATCCTGATACCTAAGATTCGTTGTGCATCTCCCAAGTCCTTCATTTGGAAGTGTTTCCCTAGCCACTCCTTAACGGAAGTGAGTGATGGAACATCATTCCCAATGAGCAATATGGCATCCACATATACGACAAGGAATGCAACCTTACTCCCACTAAACTTCATGTATAAACACGGTTCTTCCACACTTCTAGTGAAACCATATTGTTTAATAACATGATCAAAGCGATGATTCCAACTCCTAGATGCTTGCTTAAGACCATAAATGGACTTCTTGAGCTTACACACCTTCTTAGGGTTAGATGTATCCACAAAATCTTCAGGTTGTATCATGTACACCTCTTCTTCTAGAATCCCATTCAAGAAGGCGGTTTTAACATCCATTTGCCAAATCTCATAATCATGAAATGCGGCAACCGCTAAGATTATCCTGATGGACCTAAGCATAGCGACTGGAGCGAAGGTTTCGTCATAGTGTAAACCATGAACTTGGGTGAAACCTTTTGCCACCAATCTAGCTTTGTAAACATCCACATGTTTATCCACGCCGAGCATAATTTTATATATCTATTTACACTGAAGGGGTCGCACTCCCTCAGGTAAATCCACCAAGTCCCATACTTGGTTCTCGTACATGGAATCCATTTCGGATCGCATGGCTTCTAGCCAAAGCGAGGAGTCGGGACTAGACATGGCCGATTTTTAGGTAGTGGGTTCATCACTTTCAAAAAGTAACAAAACACCATCTTCTTTGATGTTACCAAGGTAACGGTCAGGTGGATTAGAAATCCTACTTGACTTTCTAGGAATAATTACCGTTTCAGAGGAAGAGGGAATGCTATCCTCCACATTCTCCTCTACCTCATTCTTGGTTTGTGGCTCTCGAACTTCTTCAAGTTTAAATTTTCTCCCACTCTGTCTCCTAGAAATAAACTCCTTTTCTAGGAAGACAGCATCACGAGCCACAAACACTTTGTTCTCGTGTTTATTGTAGAAGTAATACCCACGTGTTTCCCTTGGATATCCTACAAAAAGGCATTTGTCAGACCTGGGTGCAAGCTTATTATCAGACTTGATCTTAACGTATGCTTCACAACCCCAAATACGCATGAATGACAAATAAGGGACTTTCCCTGTCCATATCTCATATGCAGTCTTATCGGCCGCTTTAGTCGGGCTTCGATTTAGTGAAAATACTGCAGACAAGAGGGCAAAACCCCAAAATGAACTAGGAAGCTCAGTTAGACTCATCATTGACCGAACCATATCAAGTAAAGTTCGGTTTCTCCTTTCGACCACACCATTTAACTGCGGTGTGCCAGGAGGAGTCCATTGTGATACTATACCACAATCTTTTAGGTGTGAATCAAATTCAATATTTAGATACTCACCACCACGGTCGGACCGTAGGGTCTTTATCTTTTTATCCAATTGGTTCTCTACTTCTTTTTGGAACTCTTTGAATTTGTCAAAGGCTTCACTCTTGTTTTTCATTAAGTAGACATACCCATATCTACTTAAGTCATCAGTAAAAGTGATGAAGTAGTGAAAACCTCCTCTAGCGGTGATGGTTAATGGTCCACACACATCCGTATGTATGAGAGCCAAAACCTCACTAGCTCGTGTCCCTTTTCCCGCAAAAGGTGCACGAGTCATCTTGCCTAAAAGGCAAGACTCGCATGTACCATAAGATTCGAAACCAAATGGTTTGAGCACTTTTGATGAAGCAAGTCTCTTAATGCGTCTTTCGTTTATGTGGCCTAAACGACAATGCCAAAGGTAGGTTTCGTTTGGATCACCCTTTTTGAGCTTTTTAGTTTCCACATGATAAACGTCATTAACATCATTTAAAACATAAATGCCTCCAATTGAAATGGCCTTGCCATAAACCACATCATTAAAAGAAAAAGTACAACACTTGTCCTTAATCATAAAACAAAAGCCTTCCGCGTCTAACGCGGAAATGGAGATGATGTTCTTAGTTAAAGTTGGTACAAAATAACACTTATTTAAATACAACTCTAAACCACTAGCTAAAGTGAGCACATAGGTCCCCACGGAAACGGCGGCTACTCTAGCTCCATTGCCCATGCGGAGATCCACATCACCTTTTGCTAGTGCTTGCACGTCCCTTAAACCCTGCAAATGGTTACAAAGGTGAGAGCCACATCCGGTATCAAGTACCCAAGTGGAAGTACAAGCATAATTAACGTCTATCACATAGAGAGATGAAATCATACCAATAGGCGTCACACGCCCTTCCTTGAAATCCTCCAAGAATTTGGGACAACTCCTCCTATAATGCCCCTTCCCATTACAATGGAAACATTCGGCCTCGGAGAGCTTGACACTTTTTGCCTTAGGATTTCCATTTTCAACGGCTTTCTCCTTTCCCTTGTCATTTTTCTTTGACGATTTCTTGAATTGAGACTTTTCTTTCCCTTTTCCTTTCTTGACTCCAAGAGACATGTTCTTTAACTTCATGATTAAAACATCTCCTTTTTCACTCCCACTAGCCTCCATATCACTCTCCGCTTGGGTGAGGAGTGCATGAATTTCATGGTAACTTTTATCCATGTCATTCACGTTGTAGTTTACCCTAAAGTAGGCAAACTTGGTGGGGAGTGAGTGGAGGATACGATCCACCACAAGAGTCTTAGGAATCTTACACTCTAGACGCTCTAGGATGTCAACATATTCGACCATTTTGAGTACATGGGGACCAACCTTTAGGCCCTTCTCAAGCTTAGCTTCAAAGAAGCGTGCCGCCGCATCGTATTGACGGACTTTTGGTGTTTGTGAAAACATAGTAATCATACGAGTGGAAATCTCGTATGCATTTAAAGAAATGCATGATAGCTTGAGCTTTGGGGATATTGACCATATCAACACACTTGATATCATTCAACATCCTCACATAGTCATCATAGGCGGTCCGCACCGCCGATGAAGCTCTTGCACCGGGCTCGATTGGAGGAGCATCGGTCAAGTAAGTGAGCACATTGTCGGACAACGCGACACTTTTGATGTTGGATTCCCATTCAAGAAAGTTACTACCGTCATCTTTTAAAATACATTTGTCCATTACGGACCTTAGCCATGAATCTTTGCCTAGTGAAGTAGTTGATGGAGTTGATGAAGTTGCCATTGCGAATTAAAATGCTACAATAAAAAGGAAAAATTAACATTCATTGTTTTAAAAATTACTTGTAAAAACATGTTTAGCAAGTTTTAACATTTATATAATGACCTCCCACTAAATTATATAAATGATTCCAAGACCTAAATATTAAACAAAAATGAGCATCTCTTGGGCGAAACATCCCATAATTGCGTAAATTCGGTAAGTCACGTTGACTAATTCTACCTCTAGAACTCTTGGTTGACGAATTTCCTCAAATTCATCTACTAGCCCCGGAACACAAGACCGTTGATACCGTCGTTTAGTATCAAAATTTAAATTTATAATACCGAACTAAACTAACATAAGCTAGTGGTAGTACGGGTCGAACCACAAAGAGACAAGGTTAATTATGGTTGCTAATTTTTAATCTATTGAAGTAACAATTTAAAAGGGGGTTTGATTTGGTTTGAAACTAAGTTGCAAGTGAAATAAAATGCTGTAAAAAGATGAAAACAATAATAGAGAAATAGCTAGGACGATCGGTTCACTACAGTTTCGACGACATTAATCAAAAGTAGGTCTGATATGAGTACGATATTCAGGTAAATGACGAGTCCTCTCGGTCCACTGTCAACAGGAAACACCCTTTCGGTCTGAATTCCCTCCCTGAATCACACTAACTAACTTTCGTTCTGGTCAGTGTAACTAAGTCTGCAACTTCTATCTCCTTTCGGTCTCAAGGGTAGACTAATTATCATAGTTTTAGGTCTATTCTATTCCAATCTTACGATCTAGGTCTAGAATTCCCAAATCAATTAACAATTCTCCTCTTGGTCTCCTTATTAATTGTAGCAATTAAACAACTATGATAAAAGAATTACCGACCTGAACAATCCTACAACATCCTAAGCCGTCTACACTATAGATCTCCTCACATCCTAGCGAAGGGAATCTAGCTACTCATATTAGGAATAACAACAACAATAAATTTAACTAATAAAACAGGAGAATTCATAATTAAAACGACGAAATAAGCAATTAACATAAAACGATAAATTGGCTTTCGGGAGACTATTCTAGCAATTCCTATACTACGAATGAAATAAGTAACTTAAACCAGACAGAAGAATACCGAAGAGGAATCGCAGAGAAAGATCTAAAACCGAAAGTGGGGAGAACTTTATTGATCACGAAACAATCTTTAGAACCCTAATTAACGAATGATAAAAACTAGATTAAGAACTGATAAACTGAATGTAAAACTTGATAATTATTCTGAAAACCTAAGTTACGTTATATAGGAATATACGTAACACTTATTTCCGAAACCTAAATACTATGGGCTTCTTAATTCTCGATCTTTTATTTTGCGTCGGACCGTTGTTGATCGATCGAACATAAGCATCATCGATCGACCAACTTGCGCTGTACAGGAGCTTCTGATTCTCGCGCTCTGGTCGATCGACCATAGGCATCGATCGATCGACCAAAGTCTTATCTGATAGTGCATTCTGACGAATTCTGCAGCGCGCACCGATTTTAAAATAGCTGCCGTTTCTTCGTTCCTTGGTCAAATTAGGCGTTCTACGTGGCGTTGGAAAGCTAAGAGGATACGCTTTCACCTCCAATTGGAATAACTCGATTATCAGCTCTAGAACTCGAGATATAGCCATTTGAAGCAGGCTGCAGTAATGTGAGGCGATTCTTTGCTTGATAACTTCTTGTAACTTGTACGCACCCATGCTTATACTATCTCCAGGGCCTTGAAACGTGCACCAAGATCATTCCTCAAGCTTTACCTTCATGTCAAAAGCTATGCTAGACACTTTGGGACGGATTTGGCTCATTATCTACTCAATTCCGCAATAATCTGCAATATTACATAAGAAGGCGGAAGTCGGCGAAAAGGGGCAAATAGTAGAATAAACTACTAATAATAGACATAAAATGCGTGGAAATAAAGATTTAAAACGTCATATTATAGACACGCATCAAACTTCCCCAAACCAAACCTTTGCTTGTCCTCAAGCAAACTAATGCAACTAATATGAACTAAAATAGAAAGGAGCAAACATGGACAAACTGAAAACTGTCTACTCAAACCAATTTAATGCAACAGAATCAACTACTAACATCGCAATGTCAAGCAAACAAATTTATACATATTTCAAAAAGATGTTGAACCTTCGACCTTGCAAGACTTTCAAAATCGGACTCTCACGGGTCGCTCAATCACACAATACAACACAAGGTGAGTAAATTATGTAAGGATAGAAAGAAGTAAATTTGTAATGACGCTCACCTAACTACGACCTATAAGAACATGCCTGCAGTATAACATAAAAGTGATCTCTACGACCGTACATATGCATTCCAACCAAACAAATGACCATGACACATGCCGAGGTATATATGGGATATGTGAGGTAACGGGTAAGAAGAGGCTAAAACGATTTGGATACGTGGAGTTAATAGGCCGAGCTAGCAACAACGGGATCCAAATAATACGCACTTTCCAACTTCAAACTCAATGTGAACGATACAAAACAGTGCCAAATTGATGCACAAAACTCACAATCTCCAACAAACTTCAACTCCCCAAAAGATATAATAACAACATGGGAGTAAAAATCGCCATAAAATGAAATTCCAATTCATGCGATTTTTCAATTCTATGAGCTGGTCGACCGACCAAAGGGTGAGGTCGATCGATTGAATATCGAATGGTTTTCATTTTTCGTAATTTTTTTTTTTTTTTTTCTTTTTCAATTCTTTTCTTTCTTTCTTCCCTTTCAACATTTCACCACTCATCTCACATAGAGCAATATAACCAAAATGCAATAAAAACATTCCCAAAACCACAAGTACTAGCTCGGATAAGGTAGACTAATTTCAGTATGTAGCTAATGGGACAAGAAGGCAATTTTGGCTATGTGGGGCTTATGGGTAAAATGAGAAAAAGAGACCTCTCCCACATGTGTCAACAAACCACAAACCGAATGCATACAGGCACTAAGCAGATCAAATTCATGTTTATGCAAATTAATGTAACATGTCAAATAAGGAGAACTACTCACATCCTACATGAAATCGGTAATGAATGTCACCGATTTATAAGGCTCTAATTCCTTAGAAAGATTTTGTAGTTTGCCAAAATTTTCAAGTCAAGCCTACTAGTTCAACAGATTTTGAAACGAAATTCGAGATATTGCAACAGACTTTTGCTAAAAGTGGTGATAAAGTGCAAGGCTTAAGCAAATAACAGTTTCAGCAATGAAATACTCCAATCAGACTCAACCTAAAATGCAAAAGAAACGTGAATTTGAATTTTATGACATTTTTCAATTTTTATGAATTTTTCTAAATATAAGAAATAAATACAATGCAAACAGAAATGTATAAACGTGAATGCAAAACAAATGCAAATGCAAACTCAAGTGTGCATTACCCTCCCCAAACCAAATCGGACAATGTCCTCATTGGACCAACTACTACCTAACAGCAAACAACAGCAGCAGCATAAAAGAGGGTGGTAAAAACGCAAACTAACTAAAGGAGATAAAATAAAATGGAGTAGGAAACTCACAAGATATAACCTCCCCAAACCAAACATGAAACGGGGGAGATAAAAGCAATCGTGATAATAGCAGGAATCACGAGCATACACCGTCGCGGCAGCATCAGGGGCCACAACAGAATAGGAGCACTAGCAGTGAATCTCGCATCAAACTAATGCTGCAACAACTTGAGTTCTTATAAATAATCAAACAATAAGGCAAACCTCCCCAAACCAATTCCCGACAAAAGGGAATTGCAATAAATCAATTAGAAATAGGGAGAAAGAACTCAAATAAATTACCCAACAAAACATAATTAAACCAAATTAAAAGCAGCGGAATTCGATTTAATTAAAACTTGAAAAATATTTGGGTAGACAAATTGGTAATTTTAATTGCAGAAATTTGTAAAACTCGGGTAAAGGACGTAGCATGTAAAAATTAAAACAAAGGAAATAAGGAGGAAAAATAAACGAGAGAGAAAAGGAGAAAAAGTCCTCTATCTCGAATTGCACAGCGGCAAGAACTCGATCAAGAATCAGCAGGGCTCGATCGTGGCAACCTCCATGGAACGATTTCCTATCCTCTATCAACTCCATATTATCTGAAAATTTCACAAATATGCAAAATACAAAAAATACCAATACCAAAACTTGTCCAAAGTCAACTCAAATAAACTAAACTAAAGCTAAAACTAATCGTCCTAATAAAAGCAATAAATAGTTCAACAAAAATCGAAATTACAAAATAAATACAAGCCGAATAGCACTACGGCTCAATAACAGGATACCCCAAAGTAGAGCACTTGACTAAAAGAGGTCCTTTCAGCAGTATGGACCGCTACTCTAGGCTTCCAGACAACCGGCCTAATTGGAGGAAGGGTATCCGGTGTCGCATAAGCGATGACACGCTTCTTCACTTTGCCTGGCCTCTCTCTCTCAGCAGCTTGCTCGAATTTCGTCTCACTAGTATCACTAGGATCTCCTATGCCCTCTCTGCCATGACCTGCAGCAACAGAATTAACAGCATGGTCCTCCAATTTGCTCCCAAGCTGGGGCGGAGGTGTCAATACAATGAGAATATAACTCAAGACTAGCACTAGGAGGATCCGTAATAGGATCTATAGAGGATATGGCGTCACAAGGTTTGACTTGCATCGGTGCCTTATGAACGCCGGTGCGGTAAAGGGTCAAATTTTCATCCCCTACCCTTTTGATCATGGTCCTATCCCCTAAATTTATCACCGCACCAACAAAGTGCGCAGGAATGGTCGTCCTAAAATAATAGGAGTGTGTCGGTCTTACGGAATATCCAAAACCAAAAAGTCAACGGGAATAAAGAATTTCCCTATCGCACGGTATGTCCTCTAAAATACCTATTGGCCGTGATTGGGTACGGTCGCCATCCGCACGGTAATATCGATGTCGAAATTTAGTGAAACCAAGTCTCCTAGCAAGAGACAACGGCATAACACTGACACTAGCCCCTGTATCACATAGGGCGTTATCGACCAAGTGGGTCCCAATACAGCAAGATATGGAGAAACTACCCGGGTCAAATTTTTTATTTGGCAGCTTATTTTGAAGATGAGCAGTGCCCGTCACAGTGAAGGCTACTACATGATGATCCTCTATATGTCGTTTACGTGATAAACTATCTTTCATAAATTTCATATAGGAAGGTACCTGGGTAATTAAATCAATTAAAGGAACGGTTACCTCAAGACCCTCGACGACCTCCAAAAACTTGTCGAACTGACGCTCCAACTTTGCATTCTCTAAACGCTCCGGATAGGGGACTGCAACACTGGCCGTAGGATCAGTAACCTTCGGCTTCCGTAAGTTTAAAACTTCCGTCAAATCATCAATAAGTGAAGAATCATGCAAACTAGTTGACGGATTTGCGTCCTGCACTGGAGACCCGGTCGATCGACCATTGGACTCGGTCGATCGACCAATCATGCTAGACGTGAACAGTTTCTGGTCAAAAACTGTTTCTTCAGGAACCTCTGTCGATCGACTGCTGTTGGTGGTCGATCGACCACCTGTGCTGGGCATGAATAGTTTCTGATCAGAAACTTTTTCCTCAGGAATTCCGGTCGATCGACTGGTGTTGTTGGTCGATCGACTGGTGGTACTGGCAAATAAGCTCGTTTTTTCCCCAGAAATTAAACTAGCTTCTTCATCATTTCCCGAGTCTCCTCTTGGCTTGTCGGGACCTTCATAAGAAAGGCCACTTCTGAGATTAATGGCATTAATCGTTTCAATTGGCCCTTCACATTTGCTCGAAGAATTGGCGACTTGCTTAGCCTCTATATTCTCCAACTGCTTCACAAAATTCTTTGAGGACTCAATCCCGGCTGCTTCTATATTCGCAACTTAAACCAAAAGAGTTTGGACCATTTCTCTCAATTTCGCGGTCTCATCTGAATTATGGACATGAATTTCAACTCGTTCCTTTGAAGCTTCAGAGGCCTCGAGCTTCTCGAGACGGGCAGTAATAGAAGTAATGAGTGTCACAACGGCACTGTAGATACCCGTATCCGTCGATATTGGAATTTATAGAGAACCCGACAAACACCCGATGATGATTGGACACATGTATTCTTTAGTTGTCATTGTCATTATTTGGGTTCGTTTTACGATGTAGAATGGGCGTCGTCGATGAAGTATTTTATTAATTTAAATGACATTTAAATTAATGTTTTTTTTTAAGTGAATTCATTTTATTATTTTAAATGATATTTAAATTAATGTTTTTTTAGTGAGTTCATTTTGTTATTTTAAATGATATTCAAATTATGTTTTTTTTTGAGGTGAATTCAATTTATTTTATTTTATTTTGAATTTATTTTCCCAAGTTTATTTTATTGAAAATAAAATAAATATTTGATTTGAAAAATCATTTTATGAGTATATTTGATTTGAAAAGTCATTTATTTTAATGGGTTAATTGATTTGAAAAATCGATTTTAAAAGCGAAGAAAACTCGTTTTTAAACATGTTTTTTTGAGCTCGATTTTAGCTCGGTTTTTGAGCCCGTTTTCTTTACGAATTGGCACGAATCTCGAGTACACTAACCAACCTAGGCCTCTACCCATCCACCCTTGTTCGAACCCCCTATCCACGGCCCAAATTCCATCCCCAAACACCCCCCAACAGCCCGCGCATAACCAATGCAGCCCCCTGTTTTGCGTGCCAATTCCCGAGCCCAAAACCCGCTCCAAATACCACCAAGACCCGTACCCATTAACCCTAACCCATACCCTAGTATCCTACCCATATTATCCTAGCTTAATCACCAAGAAAACCCCTCTCAAACCCTCACAAAAGTTGCTGGACAGCAGCCATGCGTGATGAAGCCCGACTGCCTCTCCCTCTCTTTTAACCTACTTTAACTCCTTATAAATACCACCCCTTCACCATACATTCATTCCTCGAAGTTCTCCATACATCCTACCATCACCCACAAGCTTTAAACCTCAGAAACAAACCCTAATTGCCTCCCAAAAACCCTAAACAAAACCGACACACAAACTGAACAAAATTCCAAAAGGGTCCGTTGTCGAATTCTTTTCCATTATGACATTGTATGGTTTTTATTTCCCGTTCAAATTGAGTTTTTATATTGTTACGGAAATTAACAAAAATATTATAGACGTCATATTTTTTTTGCTATTGGAAAGGTCCATAAAAAATTTGAATAATCATCTAGAAGCAACAAATAATAACGATGCCCGGTAGAGCTAGGAACGGGCGATGACCACAAATCGCAATGAATAATATCGAAAGGCATAAAAGTTCTAGTATTTGATGGTAAAAAAGGCTTCTTAATATGTTTTCCTAAGACACAAGATTGACACAGTGTTTTGCTAGAAGAAGAAATACTATGTATCATATTATTAGACTTGAGAGCATGAAAGGCAGGTACACCTGGATGACCTAATCGATCGCAAGGATTCATAGGCTTAGCATTTCATCAAATATAACATGTGCATGAATTAAGATCAAAACAAGCAAGCAAATAAGATATGAAAGCATATTGATTTAAGCATGAATCATTCCCCATGTTGGTTTCCCCTAATCACCCATTAAACCCTAGCTAAGAGACTACTCACTCATTATCATGTTGATCATGCTAGCAAGGTTGTCAATCATACCAACAATATGAAACATGATGAATAAATGAAAGTAATTAACAATAATTAAAAAGGGATTAAGAGATTATACCTACTAATGATTCCAATAATAAACCAAGAATAATAGAAGTACTTGAATCCTAGATTGAGAGGTTGTCAATCTCCCAATAATAACCCAAATAATCTTCAATTACCCAAAATAAAGGAAGAACAAGAGAGAGATTAAAGAACTAAAACTTGGATTAAAACTTGATTAATACTTGATTACAATATTGAAGAGAGATTTGATTGATATTAACTACACTAATTATTGATAAGAAGAACATGCTCCTCTAATTAGACTAATGGGGTATTTATAGTGAAAATTAGGGAGGATGCATTAGGGTTAACTAAGGGCTAAACTAGTAATTACACTTTTTAAGTTGAGCAAGGAGAATCCGGTATTTTCTGAGAGAAGGGCTTCTCTTTTCGTAGCTTGAAGGATGAAAATCGTGCTGTACTGAAATCCGTGCGGATTAGAGTCGGGACGGCCGGATTTGGGCTGGGCAATCCGAGCGGATTCAAGAGAGGGACGCTCGGATTGTGCTGGGGGAATCCGAGCGGATTCCAAGGTGGGACGCTCGGATTGGGCTGGACGGACGGATTTGGTACAATCCGTTCGGATTGTAGTTCAGCGTCAATTCTTCTTCTTTTCTTCCCTTATCTTCATAAATTCCTTGGGGATTTCCTCGGGGACTCAAAGATCCTTTTCTCAACATTGCTCTTCTACTATGATATGTACAAAGGCCTTCTAGTCTTGTCTCTTCTTGATGCTTGGTCATTGAATACAATCAATTTAGCCTCGTTTTGCCATGAAAATGCAAGATTCTTACTCCTTTCCTACCAAGGGATCAAAATCTCAAAGAATATGCAAAACAAAGAACTAAAGATAAGAAATGACCAAAATAGGCACTAAAAAGCATGGAAACAATGATAATTCGGGGGCTAAATATGCGCCAATTATGGTCACATCAATTATATAATTGTTATATGATTAAACTAATACTTATTTATTTAATATAAATAAGTATATGATTCTAATATTTGTGTGACAAACATTACAAAATAAATATGGTCCATTTTAAGTCAAGTTGGCCGAAAATAAGATGTTGGTGTGACAACATTTTGTTTTTGCATTTTACATCCACTTGCAATGTAATCATTACATATTAGCATGCTTGTGAGATGATAATTAACCTACACCCTAGTAAGACATGCCTAGTTTGCATGTTAATTAAAATAAGATGAAAAAATTGCCCACTAAGGCCTTCCAAGTGCCGGTTTTATGTGGCCTTTATAGAGCAATTTTGTTGCTTAATTTTCATTGATTCCATTACTTGCAAACCTTCTCTCTACTTCTCACTACAACAATATTATATCATCTTATTACTAAGAGTAATAATATTAATAATATTAAGGGATTATCATTTCTAATAATATCTAGTTAATATCATTAGAAATTTTTGCGTAAAGTCTTGGATGCTATTGATAGGAGGTATTCTCATTTGGATACTTGGATTTGGAGGATCATCCCAAATTAATTAAGCTCAAGAATAAGGTTGGAAGGAGTTCAACCTTGTGCCCATTTTCGTTTCATTACAATGTAAGGAAACTCGATTTTCTTCCTTATTTCATTATTTTGTTATGCATGCACTAGATCCACATAAATATAAATTATGGGTAATTTATAAAATCAATTAGATGAGTCTAATATGGATATATGAACCCAACAATTGGCATCAAGAGCTTTGGTGTTGCATGCATAATCGGTTTGGTTTTTATGAGTTAAATGTAACTTAATTAAAACTAGTTATTTTGTGATTTATGTGATAAAGCCACGAATTTTTTTGCATGTAATATATTCTGGTTCTAAAATATATTTAGGTGATTTTGATGATTTATGGATAATTATTGCTTATTTTAATGATTTTTAGTGAAATAATTACATTATTATGAGTAAAATGAACTTTTATTTACTAAAAATAATTAAACTTCACTACTGTCCGTGATTTTTTAGTATGACTTCACATGCATATTTTGCATATTGTATGTAAAATTTCGGATCATTGTGATTAGTTTTGCATGTTTTATGATTTGTATGTGATAAAAATGGTATAAGTGGAGGTTAAATGACTAAAAATAGTTAAATTTTGAAATAGGCCATGAAAATTTAATATGATGTCATATGCATATTTTACAGATTGTATGTAAAATTTGAGATAAATGTGATTTAATATGCATGATTTATAATTTTAATGATTAAAATAATTTAAATAGTGACTATTTTTAGTAAAAATAGCTGACATGAATTTTATGGCATGATATTTTTCCCTAATGTTGTATATATGATATGAACATCAGATCTAAAGTTGTATAATTAATTTTGATTGATTTGGTATGTTTATTGATTTTTATGTGATAAAATCGATAAAAGGGCAACTTTATTAGTCATTAATATAAATTCAATATTTTTGGTTGACATTTTGCCATTTCCAGGTTCTGGAAATTATTTAAGAATGTTCAAAATTTTGATTTTGACTTTTTTCATAATTTTTATGTTTAATTTGGAATTAAATGGTAAAAGTTATGATTTATACGATTTATTAATGAAGTATATTATAATTATTTTGTGGGTAAATTTTATTGAGTTTTTGGAATCTTGGTAATATTACAGTATATGAAAAAATGTGATTTCGAAATTTTTCAAATTGTATGATTTATTGGGAATTATTTCATAATTGTTATGATTAAGAGAAATTTAATAAGCAATAATAGAAAACCAAGTTGAATTATTGTCAAAAATTGAGAAAGGACTAATTTTTGAGTCCTAATTAAGTTAGGGTAATTAACTGGAGCTTAAATTTGATTTAAGTATTGATTTGTGATTTTAATAAGTTACTAGTGTAACACCCGTAAAAAATCACGGGGTTGTGTACATTTTTTTTCTAAAGATGACTATAAATTTAAATTTTTATATAGGCAATTCTATTTATTGAACATGTGTACTTTTTGCAAATTAAAAAGAAATAATATAATATCATTATAAATATTAAAATATAAAAATATAAAAATGGAAATTATAACATTAAAATTTCATAACTTTAATATATGTAAATTAATTAATAAGATAACATATGATAATGTTAATAGGATTAAACAGTAATTTGCTTCAAAATTGATCGATATTGAGCTTAATAATAATCGGGTTATAAATTTAATCGATTCCATAACGGGTCGTGTTGTGGATGGGTTTCGAGTTTGATAAAATTAAATAGATGTTGAATAGGGTCCTGCTATACGTCGTCGACAAATTACTAAATATCGTCGACAATTAACGTAAATTTCCAAGTTTGCCCTCCATATCATAACTCCATATCCGTCTCACCAAAATGCAATTTCCGTCTCAAAACAGAAATGCAATTTCCGTCTCACTAAAACACAAGTCACCGTCTCACTAAAATATTTCAAACAAAAAAAAAAGTCGGGTTTTGTAATTAACAACATGAATGGGAACGATTTTAACAACGATTCCAACAATGAAGCTAGTAACGAGGTTAGTTTACGATTTAGTTTTGTTAAAAATTTATGTTTTATTATCGTTTGAATCCCGAATTAGGATAGATGCCATGAATGTAGACGGATTTATGATAGAATTTGTGACGGATTTATATGAAAAAGCAATTGAAAAAAAAAAAAAAAAAAATACGTGGGTGGGCCGGGACGAAGAAATTTTTCGTCCGGCCAGTCTTGGACGAAAAATTCCTTCGTCCATAATGGGCCTTGGACGAAGGAATTTTTCGTCAAGACTGGGCCGGACGAAAAATTCCTTCGTCCAAGGCCCATTATGGACGAAGGAATTCTTCGTCGAGGCCCAAATTGCGTATATTTTTTTTTTTCTTTTTTTTTGTTTCCGACTCGTTTTGTATAAAATAATCAATTTCCGTCTTTGTATTAAAATTTTTTATTTTTTATAGTTTCCGACAATTCAAATAATTAATTTCCGTTATTTCCGACTCGTTGTGTATAAAATAATTAAATACCGTTTTTGTATTATAAAACAATTGAATTAATTAATTACCGTCTTTATATGAAATTTTTATCTTTAACATTTCCGACTCGTTTTGTAAAAAATAACTTATTACCGTGTTTGTATTAATTTTATATTATTTTTTATTTACTTCGACTCGTTCCGTAGCAAATAATTAATTAATAACTAAGTTATTGAAATGCGTGCGCAGGTGATTAACGATGGAGACGGTGTTGATTACTCAGATCATTTTACGACAACCAGATTTTTTGCATCTAGTATTGAAGCGTTTAATTGGGCATATGAGATCGGGCTCTGACTCGGGTTTGGTATAAAAAAAGCAAGCAACGAGAAAGTTGGTCGTAACACGAATTTGAGACAACGTTATTTTGTTTGTCGGATGGGTGGAAAAGGTCCCGTAAATAAGGATGTCGATTCTTTAATGAGGGGTAACACCGCTACCGCGTGGTGCAATTGCAAATTTTCAATGAAAGTTGTTGAATTAGAAGAGAATAAGTGGCAGCTTGTGATGAGATCCGGGTTTCATAATCATGGTTTAACGTTGTATTGTGACGGCGACAGATACTTTGCAAAGTTTGATGACGAGGAGTTGGCTTATATCGATGCCCAAGTTAGAGCTCACGTTAGACCGGCAATTATTAGTGCGGGTTTGCATCAGCGGAATCCGGAAAAGTCAAGACCTAATCGGCGACAAATCTACAACCGTTCTCAGAAAGTAAGGGCCGAGGAAAGAGAAGGGAGAAACCGACTGAGATGTTAGCACTTGCGGTTCAGCATAAGTACGTTCATTATTGGGTCACTGATCAGGAGACCGATGAGCTAACCCACGTGTTCATGGCTCATCCAGAAGCCGTTAAGATGTTTCGATCATACTATTATGTGGTACAGATCGATTCCACGTACAAGACAAATGAATACCGTCTTCCGCTTGTTGAGATGGTTGGAGTCACACCCATCGGGAAGAGCTTTGTCATCGCGTATGCTCTTGTGACGCATGAGTCCGAGGAGAAATATATGTGGGTACTACTAAATCGAAGGCCCCGCTCAATGATGCCGTTCAACCTAATGCTATTATTCCGATTGCGAGGGTGGTTTGTTGAACGCGATTCCCATTGTTTTTCCAGATTCGTCTCACTTGCTATGTCTTTGGCATATATATTCTAACGTGGAGACGAAAGCACTTGATATCACGAAACAGGATAATTGGGCTAAGCACGTAACTTTTACCTTGTTTACTGCGGTTGTCGAGGCGGAGACCGAAGAAAAGTTTAATGTTGCGTGGGGCAAATTGGCAAGGGAATGGACGGGAGTGGCGGCTTATATTGAGAGGCAATGGTTCCCGCACTTGGAAAAATGGGCCAAGTATAGAACGAACAAGATAACTCATTTTGGGAATACTTCTACATCCCGGGTTGAGTCGGCTCATGCGAATTTGAAGAGATGGTTGAATAGCTTGGCCCGGCGATTGATAGCATCGGATTCGGTTTCATTCTTTGATGGAAACGCAACATGTTGAGATCCGACACTCGTTGGAGTTATCTAGATCGAGGCGGTTGACGGGGATTCAGCGATTATTTTCCAGACTTTCTTTAAAAATATCAAAGAATGCCATCTGTGAATTGCATGAAGAATTCGAAAGAGGTGCCAAAATGACGGAAGATGCCTTGACGATCGATTGCGGTTGTGTAAAGGCTAGTACACTTGGTTTGTTATGTGCTTGTTCACTTCATCGCATTGCTAGAAACGGATCTCGGGTCCCTGTTGATGTGTTACATGCATTTTGGAGGAAGTTGGAGTACGATGGTTCGGAGGCAATGCCGACTTGTGACGATGATCGATTGGAGGAGTTGTTCGATGAAATTCGGAATGCAGATCCGAGTATGAGATCATCCATGTTCGATGCCCTTTACTCTCAGATACATCCGGAACAGGAGGATGTAAACGAGCCTCGGGTGAACGAGAACCCTAGAGGACGTCCGAGTAGGGGAACTCGTAGAGATCCGTCCGCCGTTGAGCATGCACGGGTTCGTGTTCGAGTAGGTACTCCGTCTTCCCAACATACTCCGTCTAGTACCCCCCGTTCTACTCCGACGGTTCCTGTTACTCCATCGTCTACTCCCCGTTCTACTCCGTCGGTTCGTTTTACTCCGTATAGAACCCCCCGGTCCACTCAAACGGGCCCCGGTACACCGTCTACCACTGCTACCACGACTACGGGGAGTTTCGGCACAACGTATTGCGCACCTCTTGAGGTCGACTACACCATTGGTGATTTGAGGTATTTTCCTTATCGTGACTTCCTGCCTTCATTTTTTCACGAGTATGTAGAAGCATGGTTTAATCCTTACGGAGACGGTCATTGTGGTTTTCGAGTTATCTCACATGCTGTTCGGGGTGACCAATCTCATTTCACGATGGCTAGAACAGATTTACTTAGGGAAATTCGTAGTCCCGATTACCGTGATCATATCTATGGCCCAGGGAGATTTGATGCGGAGGTAGCTAGAATTACATTTATGGATCGAGATCTTTGTGTGGCTCGGGTCATTGGATGGACGGTTTCGATCTATATGGTTATGCTACGATGTACAATTGGGTGATATCTTTGTATTTCGCATTTGACGATCGAGAAAGTCGCGACATTGGAATGGTAGTTTTACTTATTTGCCTTTACGAGCCCCCCCCCTCCCCCGAGTACGTACCCCATATGGTGTCTTATGGGTATTACATGCGGGAAACCACTATTTGCGGCTCCGGGTACGCCCCTTGTCACCTATGCCTCCATTAGCCCCTTGTTGGGTACATGATGCAAGCGTAGCTCATTATAATGGCCTGTATCGACATCAGTTTCGTGTATGGCGCGATTTCGCGATTTCATCTTAGCTTTTATTTGTCCGATTTTTGTATCTTTTATATTATATATCCGAATATTATACCTTATATTTTATTTTATTTATCCGATTATTGTAGTTTATTATCTTCTGCATCCGATTAAATGACTTAAAACGTAATTTTATTAAAACAATCCTTAAAACACAATTTGACATATTTTAATTAAAACATTCCTTAAAACACGTTTTGACATAATTAAAACATAAACCAATAAAAACATAATTAAAACATACCATACCCTAAATACCAAACCCTAAATAGCTAACCCTAAACCCTAAACCCTAAACCCCAAACCCCAAATCCCAAACCCTAAACCCTAAACCCCAAACCCCAAACCCCAAACCCCAAACCCTAAACCCCAAACCCCAAACCCCAAACCCCAAACCCCGAACTTAATTATCTTCCGATGATGAAGATGACGATTCCTTATCTTCTTCATGATCTTGAATCTCAATTTCTTCAGGTTGGGTAGACATATATTGAGACAACAAATCATTCAAGTAGAGATAAAGAATTCCTTGCCCCGGCACTCTACCAGCACATAAGTCTGATAGTCTTGGGTAATCGATCACGGTGAGAATGCGCTCAAAATATGTAAAGATATCACTTTTCAACCTACGAAACTCCCACATCTTCTCGTTTAGTACTTCATCAGAAACAACCTCATCTCTAACTGCTGGAGTTAGAACATGATCCGGGTTTCCTTGTAAAATTATACAGAGGGTCCCAATTGGAGGTTCTTCAAGCATGTGCCATACGGTGTCACTTTGGGAACCACCGATTCAAGACGCTCAATTAGAATTGGTAAATTTTGAACAATTAAATCGATTCTTATTTGATAAACTCTGATTTTTTGAGCATTTGTGAGAACCATTTTAGGATTGGATGTTGTGAGTGAATAATTAGTATTGTAGTGAGTGAAGATGATTTGGATGTTGTGATTGAAATTGACATAGAATGGCCTATTTATAACCTATTAATTGTAACGGTTATTTTTGAATTACAACGGTTATTTTGAATTATAACGGCTATTTTTGAATTGTAACGGTTATTTTGAATTATAACGGTAACATTTGAATTATAACGGTAACATTTGAATTATAACGGCTATTTTTTGAATTATAACGGCTATTTTGAATTATAACGGTCACATTTGAATTATAACGGCTATTTTTGAATTATAACCGTCATGTTTTTTGAAATAAACAACGTTCAAATAGTCAACTAACATAATCATCCAACATAAAAAATGTCTTCAAAACCGTACAACATAAATGAAAACAAACACAAACTAGTCTCCCGACTACTTATCATCCTCTTCATTGCTATCAGTGTACACACCATCCGATCTACGCCGAACAACATCACCGGGTGTTTGACGAGGTCTCGCCGACGTATGATATCCCCAGCCCTCTCAATCAATGGGTCGACGTTCTTCATCATCTTGCGGAGGAAGGCAAGCTGTTTCTTATCATCCTTAATTTTTTTGGCCTCGTAAAACTGAAACATTAAAGCACGTGCAGTCTGCAAATTGACAAGAACAACTAAAACATTATAAACATTATCGAGGAACAGTAAGAAAGTTAAACAATAATTACAAGAACTGTAAGTAATATTATTACCTCAGCAGGAATATCAAAATCATCATGTGCCGCGGGGGCATCACGGTGGTCGGGATCAATGATCAACGGGTGAGAATTCCCATTATACCAAGTCACATAATCTGGCCGTTTCACAAACTGCATCTACCAATATACCCCCACTCTTGTAAATAGGGACCTTCTTCTTAGAGTTTAACGGCAACCTCAACTGCTCTGATGAAATCCCAAAAAAGCCACAAACATACATAAGGGGATCCGCCAACGTCCCGTCATTATTCTCCACCTTACAACAGTTACCATCAACCCGAACGCCTAAGATCTGCGCAACATCGTGAAGGAGTATGGACATCTCCCCAAAAGGCATGTGAAAACTGTTGGTGTCGGGTTGCCATCTCTCAACAAAAGTAGAAATAAGGGGCATGTTATAATTCTCGGCCATGGAATCTAATAGGTGAGAAAGACCAGCACTGGTCATAAATAGTCTTAACGGCGGAGGAGTTGCCAACAACTCAACAACCTCGTCTTACCAAACCGGTGGTAACCCGTCAAAACTGGTCGACCGACCTCATTAGGAGTCGACCATAAGGTGTTGGCATTGTGGCCCCCAAAGCTAGGAATCACGTGGGGAAAGTCAGGACCACCAGGAACACGATGATCGATCAACCAAGAGACATCCTTACCCGACTTCTTCTTCGGAGCCACCACACTACTAGAACTACCATCCGACCTCCGCTGGAAACGCCCCTCTTCATTCCGTCTACGTGGCACCCTACGCACTCGCTCAATACCCGCCTCCTCCTCACCTATCACATCACCAGACCGAACCAGCTCCTCCTCCACCCGCTCATCAGTCCACGAATCGGTACTCACATCTCCAACCTCAGACTCAAACTGGAGCCCCTTTCGAGCTCGAACGTGACGGTCATTTCCTCCACCGGCCATCTATTCCAAAAAATAAAACAAAGAATTTATAAATATAAGTTTAAGTAAATTAAAAATTAAAAAAAAAAAACAAAATAACCCGGAACGGGGTTTATTAATAATAATTAATTAATATTTTACAAAAACTAAACGAGACGCAACAAAAATTATTTTACAACAACTTGATTACTTAAATTAATAAAACAACGAATTTACAAATATAAATTTATGTAAATTAAAAAATAAATATAAAAACAAGATATCACCAAAAGAAGTTTATTAGTAATAATTAATTTATATTTTACATCGACAAAACGAGACGGAAAAAATATATATTTACAACGACTTCGCCACGGACGACAATTATTATTAATAATTTATTACTTTATAACGATAACAAAACAAGACGGAATAAAATTTATTTTGTAAAAAAAAAAAAAAAAAAAAGTATCGACAATTTCTAAAACAAAAAAAAAAAAAAAAAAAAAAAAGGAAAACACGAGATATGGGCCAGACGAAGGAATTCTTCGTCCAACTCCAAGCCCAGACGAGAGATTCCTTCGTCCAGAGCCCATAAGAGACGAGAACTTCTTTCGTCTGGGCCTGGTCTTGGACGAAGAAGTTCCTCGTCTGGGCCCAGAAACCGTGTTTCCTTTTTTTTTTTTTTTCAATTAATTGTTTCGATTATTCCGTTTGATTTTCGCGTAACACGACTAAATCCGATTGAAATCAAAGCATCTATCCTAATTCCGTCACAACTTTGGCATCTATCCTAATTCCGTCACACATTTACAAACTAAGCAAAATACTACAAAAAATTTTGAATACTAATCACATACCTTGTTGAATGTTTGAATTCTTGACGGAAATTATGCGGTCGATACGTTTTTTTGTTGAAATTTGAGTCGGGTTTTTTTTTTCAAAATTTGGAATGCGAAAGTTAGTTATTGAATAAAAATGAAAATATAAGGGGGAGTGTGAGGGAGGGGCAAAATTGGAAGTTCATTAAAATTGTCGACGATATTTAGTAATTTGTCGACGACCTTTAGCAGCCAGGGTTGAATATGGGTCGTGGTTAGAGCCCAATAATTAAAAAGCCCAGCAAATAAATGGATTGTGTCTGGAGTCTTCATTTCAACCGTGTCATTTGTTTCAACATTTTATCAAAGTTTATGAAATCAATATGATACTCTTCATTATCATCCTTCAACAACACACCCATTTCCTTCACTCGTCCTCAACCTTTCCCGATTATCATCATCAAAATCAAAGTAATGAATTCAAACTTCGTCTATAATCAAAGTCACGACTTTACTATTGAAGATTATTCGCCCAGATTCAAAATTTCTTGATTAATTTACAAAATGATCGAGAAATGACAACAAAAATTGTGAAAATGGTTGATTGATTAGATTATTATTGAAGATCAAGGTATGTTTATTCTGATCTACAATTTTCTGTTAATTTTTTTTTTAATTCCGGTAAAGGCAAAATTGTTTTTAAATTTGTACTATAATTGTTCTTTTTTTTATTGCTTCTTGTTGAAAGTTGTTGCAAAGGCACTCCAGATCTCTAAAATGATGGATCTGTTGGTATTAAGAGTATTATTGTAGATCAAGGTTCGTTTATTCTGATATACAATTTTGCCTTTTTTTTTTAATTCCAGTAGAGTAGTAGTCGACTTTTTTAAATCAAGAGGTTATTAAATTTTTTTTTTTTTTGATTGCATGTTGTTGGAAGTTGTTGCAAAGGCAAGCAGATCTTCTAACATGATGGATCTGTTGATATGAAGGTTGTTATTGTAGATCAAGTTGAGTTTTTTTTATTAACAATTTTGCCTTTAATTTTTTTTTTAAATTCCGGTTAACTATTAATAAATTTGTTTATTATAATGGGTTGAAATTTTCTTCATTATTTGATCAACAGGTAATGGTCATATCAGAAATTTGTACTATAGTCCGTAGTCTACTCTATTCCAACAATTGGTAAGTTGTGCTCCTCTGCCTTTTTTTGTTGGTTTGTATTGGTTTTAATCTCTGTTTTTAATTTAAAGTTTTTATCTTTATCGCACTTTTTTCATCTGGGTTTGTTGTATTTTTACATTAAGATCACACTTTTATGAAAAGGTAGCATTTTTTTTGTTTTTAAGTACATACTGCGTACTTTTTTAATGTAGTGCTGAATCTGCCTATCATTTATGGTTTTTTTTTTGGATATTGTGGTGTACTGAGGTTTGGGAGTATGAAGGTTAGGTTTGTTGGAATATGTGTCCTCCGACAATAATGCGATCACAACTGTCGATCATGATGATCACATGTTTAAGTCTCATTTTTAAGAATACATGTGGGAAGTAATATTTTACAGTCAACTGGTCCACACATATCGGTAATGATTGGCAGACTAGAGTTTGACATTACTGTCGTGCGACGGTGGTGATCAGTTGACCCCTTAGGTCATACCTAAAGGGTAACACTCTTAATTGAATATTTAATTGATCGTATGACGATACGAATTAATTAAATTACTTAAAAATTGACGGACGATTTTGGAAGTAATATTTACGTGTCTCATTGTAATTTGATTAAATAAGATACGGTCTAAGTGATCGAATTGTTTTATTAATTAGATGAAGTTGTTGTTTACGGAAACAATTGAAACGGAATGAATAGATTATTATAAATACTGAATGTTGTAATTTATTTCTCAGGAACCCATTACGGTACAAGTAATTATGAATTACTAGGTTAACTTTATAAGTGACATATTTTATTAATATGTTGATTTTTAATTGTTAAAAATATATTTTATATACATAATGTCATGGAACATGTTACATGTGACAAATTGACAAAATAATGTGTAAAATGGATTTTCCAGTTTACACAATATGTACCGAAATTATGGGGTGGGTTGGGGTTTATATTATATTTTATAATTTATAAAAGGAGCATAATCATTAACCTAAATGATAGCCACTGACACCTAGTTGATTTTGTGAAGAGCATCTTGGTCATGCATTGGCCCCTTTTCCCACCCCCTACCCGGTTTTCCTAGAGCAAAAGGCCAAGGGTTTTTCTCTATAATTTCCCTAATATACACTACAATAGTATGGTGTATTCATTCATTCTTTTTACACATCTAAAACTTATATAATTTTAGAGAGAAAATTACTCCTTCTTTCCTCCTCTCTTGACCGAAAAACAAGAGACCAAAATAATTTTGGGGTCAATTTTAGTAAGATTAATATTCTTCTAGTTCAAATAATATTAGTCTTTAAGAGGTTATCTTGGTTATATATCTTTGGGAGGGATTCTATCTTTGAATCCTTGTTCTTCCATTTGAAAATAAAGCTCAAGAACAAGTGAGTAGGAGAACTCATTTGTGCCCATATATCTGAAAACTTAAAGTAAGGAAAATGATTTCTTCTTTATTCTTATTCATGTTTGCATGCATAAGATCTAAATTTAATTTTCTGACTAAATTAATTGTCACATATATGAATATGTCGAAATATGAGATTATTATATTCTAACAAGCGGTATCATGAGCCTTAGGTTGTTTGCATGCAAATCGGTTATTGTTTTTCCGAGTTATACGATTAACAAACAAAACTTATAAATTTGTGTTTATTATGAAATATCATGAAATTTATTATGCATGTTAAAGTTTCTGGTCCTATAATGTTTTTAGGATATTTTGGTTTATTTATGGATTTTATTGTTCATTTTTATTAATTATGGCATTAAAAATGTCATTTTTATGATTAAAATGTCATTTTTGGACTAAAAATAGCTAAACTTCGTTTTTTCCAGTTTTTTTGGATATGTTTTCATATATATTATATACTGATGGCGTGTAAATTTTCATAATAATATGAGTTGTTATGCTCGAAATATGGATTTTTCAAGATAAAATCGTATTTAAATGAGAAATAGGTTAATATGAGTTATATTTCGAATCTGGTCATAGAAATTCAGTATGTTGTCACATGCAATTTGGCAATATGTTTTTAAAATAAT